>NC_053392.1:335633509-336233509 GCF_905171765.1 Bufo bufo | reverse complement strand
ATGCAGGGACAGTGTAGGGAGATCATAGGGAGAATTGGGGTGATACGCCTTTGTCATTCAACTGTTTGTGTCGTTTCCACATTGATTAATAGATAGGCAAATCTATTAGGCCTTGATTCACAAATTGGAGTGATACGCCTCTCTCATTCGACTGTTTGTGGCGTGTCCACATTGATATTTAACCTCTTCTGTTAGCCAGTTACTGTGATTTAGTGTTACAGAGCTATCTTGTTTAATACCCTGTGCGCAGTGCAAATAAATTTATTTGTGGCACAGCAGAGTTGCCCACGAGTTGATTGTCATTTTTTGTTGGAAAAATTATTCTTTTATTGAAAACAGTCTTGTAGTGAAAAAATTTGTCTTTTAGCGAATACATTAGTCTGCTCCACTATTACAATTCCTGATCCCTATGACAAATGACGTTGCGCGAGTAACCCGCACCTGTTGGCAAAGGTTAGACACACGGTGATCCCTTCAGTGCAGCCCCAAAAATGTAAGGGCATCACAGAAGAGTTAGGACCCTTTCACACGAGTGAGTCCCACGCATCAGACTCGCAGTGTGTGTCAGGGAAAGCACTCGTTCTGAATGCCAGAGCACTGCCAGGGTCACATAGCATTATATTGATTTATGATGCTATCTAACCCTTAGAGGTCTGGAATGTATTGGATAACACTGACATAATGCTGTCAGTCTTATCCAATACATTCCAGAACTGTAAGGGTTACATAGCATCATATATCAATATAATGCTATGCAACCCCGGCAGTGCTCTGGAGTTCAGAACGGGTGCTTTCCCTGACACACACTGCGAGTCCGAAGCGTGGGACTCACTCGTGTGAAAGGGGCCTTAGTGTTGAACGCTAATTGGCCCTCCAGGAAACTAGACGTGGAATGCCTGAGGTCAAATAAGTCCTTGTATTATGGTTAAAACCAGATGGGTCGAACTTGCTGGATGGATCAAACCTGGCAGCTGGATTATTACCATATGGGAGAAGTGTCGTTGGTTATCAGAATGAATCACATAAATCACTCCACCAACTGAACCCAAATTCATCGTAGCTAATACATTCTTTTAGCAAGAAAATGTGTCTGTGTCATTATTGCAATCGTTTATGGTCAGAACTACGATGGTATTACCAGACAAATCGCTCCACCAACTGGACCCAAATTTATAATTCCTAGCTACCATGTTCTGTTATAGAAAATGTTATTCTGCGTCACTCTGACAGCCATGACACATTTTAAACAGATTCTACATCACTGTGCAGTGCAACAAAATTTTAGCCCATGTGGATTCCTTCATATATGAACTTATTGGTATTTTGTTTTCAATATGTATTTGGGTTAAAGGGCTTCTGTCACCCCACTAAACTCATTTTTTTTTTTTGTGTACTTATAATCCCTATCCTGCGATATATCTATACATTATGTTATTAATCATTTTCGTTCAGTAGATATGTAAAAAAACGTACTTTTATAATATGCTAATTACCTGTCTACCAGCAAGTAGGGCTTCTACTTGCTGGTAGCAGCCGCAAAAAACCGCCCCCTCCTCCTGTTGATTGACAGGGCTAGCCTCGATCTCCTCCTCCGGCTGGCCCTGTCAGCATTTCAAAAATCGTGCGACTGTGTTGATTCGGCGCAGGCGCTCTGATATAAGGAAGCTCGCCTCCTCAGCACTCCCTCAGTGCGCCTGCGCCGATGACGTCTTCTCTTTTGGTGACGTCATCGGCGCAGGCGCACTGAGGGAGTGCTGAGGAGGCGAGCCTTCTTATCTCAGAGCGCATGCGCCGAATCAACACAGGCGCGCGATTTTTGAAATGCTGACAGGGCCAGTCAGAGGAGGAGATCGTGGCTGGCCCTGTCAATCAACAGGAGGAGGGGGCGGTTTTTTGCGGCTGCTACCAGCAAGTAGACGCCCTACTTGCTGGTAGACAGGTAATTAGCATATTATAAAAGTATGTTTTTTTACATATCTACTGAACGAAAATGATTAGAGTTTAGTGGGGTGACAGAAGCCCTTTAAAACCAGATGGGCCAAACTTGCTGAATGGATCAAACATGGCTGCTGGATTATTGCCATACCAGTGTTGGTATTGGTAGTGGTTATTGGAATGAAGCACACAAATCACTCTACCAACTGAACCCAAATTCATTGTAGATAATACGTTCTTTTAGTCAGTGTTTTGCATCAGTATTTGATCAGAATTTGTAAGCCAAAAGCAGGAGTGGGTCCAATACACAGAACAGATGCAAATAATTATATTACATTTTATCTCTGTTTTGGACCCACTCCTGTTTTTGGCTTACAATTACTGATCAAATATTGATGGAAAACATTGACAAAATACTGACCGTCTGAAAGAGGCTTTATGGATGCTCAAAATACAGGATTGTTTCTATTTTTTGTTTTATGTTTATCTGACAGATCAGAAGACTGGAAACTAGACAGTGATGTTAACACAGCCTTACTGCTACTGCTGCTGCCCCCCTCCCCACTTTGTCATGGGGCCACTTTTGTCACAGTTACTGCCACTGCTACTGCTGTCGCCACCATGTCGTAGGGCCACTATTGTCACAGTTACTGCCACTACTGCCGCCACCTTCCCCACTCTGTCATCAGGCCACTACACGGTTAAGTCTACGACAATAAAGTAAACCTGATGCTTTTATTGACCTGTAATACTGACGCACAGTAATTCCACAGCTAACAGAAGGGATTAGCTATGAATATTGGTGCCCTGCACAGTTATGTTGATACATTACAACTGCCTGTAATACTGATGGCACAGTACTTACAGAATGGATTAACTATGAATGTGGATGCACTAGAATGTAATGCGCACGGCAATAATCTCTCCCTGCAGTTTAAGTTTCAAGCCTTCACAGCATCATTGGGCCACCAAATGGTATGCATATAAATAGGTAGAGTGGCCTGGGTATACCATATTTATCGCAATTCATGACTAATTAATTTGAAAAATATAGAATTTTTGGCGAATCGAATCTTTGAAAACTCATCTCTAATAGTCACTATGAAGTATTTCAGTTATTTGTGCTACAGTAGACCATCTGTGGGAGAAAACCAGATGACTTATTCACCACCGGCATCAGTAAGCCTTGGAAGTCCATGACACTGTTGCCAGTTCACCCCTTGCTGTTCCTTGTACTCCCTTTAGGATGACAAGATCTGACTGGCAGGGGTGCAAAGAGTTGGACCTCCACTGACCCAATATGGATGGACCACTCAAAGGAGTGGTCATCAATATTGTAAACCTGGAAAACCCTTTTAAAAAATTAATTCAATATTCATGATGGGACTTTATGTACCTTTAAATTTTATTAAAAGAGATCCCAATAAGTTTCCATCAAGAAAGAATTTCCCATAAGGCTTGTACCTATGGGCAGCTCTGCTTCAAGACTACAAAAAGAAGTGGTCTATAACTGCTCCTGGTGGGAAAGAGCACACAGAAGCGTGGCCTGAGCATGCTGCCATGAGGACGCACATTGCAGAGCTCCTGGACCCTGGGCCCTTTTATCTCACCCTTGGCCATATCCACCCAGCTCTGGTCGTCGGGGCACCTGTTTTCTGGCCCCAGAACCATATATTGTGCGTTACTTCAGCCAAACTCTGGCCACAGCGCGCCAGATTCCAAGATGGCGCCGACTGGAAAGCGATCAGCCACAACAGCAGCGCAGCAGCTCCTCAACTCCAGAGCAGATGATCCCTCGGCTCCCAGCATCAGTTTCACCGACACCGGTGCCCCTCTCCTGCATGCCTCAAGGAGAATCATTGATGGAGGACACTGCCGCCTCGCTAGGGCTGGTGAGTGACACCCCACCTGCGCACCTCAGACCCTCCTGTGCCCAAAACTTCCATGCTGTCGACCTCCATGAATAACGCTGGAGACATGCCCTCACAGCCTAAGGATAGGTCGCTCCCCTACTGCAAGGGACTTTGTTCCAGACACCAGCCGCAGGCCCCATTCTGTGTCTGACACCATTTTAGACCCCCTGTCTACCCCAGAAATCTTTCACACCTCTACTTGCTCTGATGTCTATGAGTCCTCATCCTCTGCCTCCTTCTCGGGCAGCAGACGATCCAAGCGCCCAAAATTAAAGGATATCTGGACCCTCCTTAGTAACCTGCCTACTAAACACGACATGGAAGCCATTATTTTACTGGTTGAATCCAAGGAAGATCAGGCCATTGTGGCTGTCAAGACAGACCTGAGCAAAATTTCTACTCAGTTATCTACCCAGGTGCAGGTCACTTCTGCATTAGAATCTCGCCTTGCCACAGTTGAAGAAAATATGGCGACACAGAGAGCTTTGAACAGACACATACTTCTACAAGTAGACGACCAAGAAAATAGAGGTCGACGCAACAATATCAAACTACGTGGGATACCAGAAGAGGTGCCTGCTTCTGACCTATGTAAAGCTGTAACCTGTACCTTCTCTCCAAATCACTAGATGCAGTGATTGAATTGGACAGAGTACATAGAGTGTTGTGTTCCAGACGCCAGGAGAACCCGGCTCCTAGAGATGTCTTATGCAGGGTTCACTTTTTCAGGGAAAAATAGGAGATTTTACAACGGGCATGGAGACAGGGTCCTACAATGGTTGTAGGGGCTCAAATCCAACTCCTACCAGATGTCTCGAGGCGAACCTTGATAATGAGACGCACCCTCAAACCTATCCTACAATTGATCACTGAAGCTGGAGCCACTTATTGATGGGGACACCCTTTTCATCTAATTATCTGCAAAAATGGACTCTCTGCTTTATATTCTCCAGACCAATCAGAGGATCTGGCTCGGTTCTTGGAAATTACCACTCTCTCTCTCCCAAACTGGCTGGATGTCCCTATTCTCATGCCTCAGGCGGCTGTCCCTCCCATGCGCCCCATTGACAGGTCTCCACGCAGACTCTCTCCAGGAATACAGTCCTCTGACCAGGAGTTACACATGGAGATTGCACCGGCAACCGTGGACTGTGGCTGATTATTTTCGTTTTAAATCAAGATGTCCCCTCTAGAAAAGATCCCAGTTAAACTGGGAATTTCATCACTCACAAACAGAGTGGGGAATTATCTGTCTCCCCTCTCGTCTTAATGGAATTTATCCTCATAGGTCCTGACCTCCCCCAGGGGTCTCATACTGTTACGTTATATCTGGCCCAGGAAAGGGATAGCTAACTCTATAACTCTATTTGCTCTTCCACTCAGTGGTGTACACACAATCCATGGGGCCCCGGTGCGAAACTGATCCATGGGGCCCCCACCCTGTGAACCCCCCCAACCCGCCGCCGCCCCCCTTCCCCACTACCTCCCCTACCATTCACCCAACATGCCTCCCAACAGTACCGCTTTGTGCGGGACAGGCCGATTTTGGATGAAAATCCTGCTGTCCTGCCAAGCTCTACCTCTGCGTGATTTGCCAGGGGCAAGAGTTGGGAGGTATGTACATTATATGTCATTATAAGCACGCAGAATGGTATAAGTTATACATCTTCTTGTATGTAGTGATATGGACCAGGCTGGTATAACCTGGGTATCTCCTGTATATAATTATATATGTACAGCTGGTATAAGTTATACATCTTGTATATAGTGATATGGACCATGCTGGTATAACCTGGGTATCTCCTGTAAATAATTATATATGTACAGCTGGTATAAGTTATACATCTTCTTGTATATAGGGATATGGAGCATGCTGGTATAACCTAGGTATCTCCTTATATGATTATATATGTACAGCTGGTATAAGTTATACATCTTAATATACCAGAAGATGTATAACTTATACCAGGCCAGCTCACATATAATAATATACAAAACATACCAAGGCCAGAGAGTAACTATTATCTGGGCTGGCTCAGGCTGAAAGCTGCTGGATCGACCTGCTGAAAGTCAGTGGCAACTGGCAAGGCTGAATGCTGGAGGCTGGCTGGGCTCAGTGTGGGCTCTGGTTGGCTGAATGAGTGCTGCTCCTGGGCCTGGCTCAGGCTGTCAGAAATGTCTGGCAGGGGGAGAGAGAACGAGGCGAGGTGGGGTGAGTGACTGTAGTAAGGAGTCAGACTACTGGGCAAGTGGGCTGTTGCAGACTAGCAGTGACTCCCGCGCTCCTCTGTTCCCAACTTCCTGTCGGACCTGCAGCGCTGATAACTTTGTGACATCACGTAAGCGCGCAGTGTGATCCGGACATGCTGCCAGGCCCTGCCCCCTGCCATTGGTACTTAAAGTGACCATGCCTGAGCCGGACCCACAGTCCCATCATCCATAACAACAAAAAAGGGGGACTTCTGGTCGGCCATCCTGGCCTTGCGCCGGACCAGGAGTCTAAAAACCGGACGTCTGGCCACCCTAAGAGCAGCAGTGGCAGAGAGACTGAGGCCAGCAGCAGCCATTTCAGTCAGATTAGAGCCAAAGCTGCAGAGTGGCTGTAATCTGACTAAAATGGCTGCTGCTGGCCTCAGTGAGTCTCTCTGCCACTGCAGAGAGACCTCATATCAGCCAACTCAGTCCACATCAGACCTCAGATCAGCCCACTCAGCCCCCCATCAGACCCCCAATCAGCCCCCATCAGACTTCAGATCAGCCCACTCAGCCCCCCAATCAGCCCGCTCAGCCCCCATCAGACCTCAGATCAGCCCAAAGACCCCCATCAGACCCCCACTCATCAGACCTCAGATCAGCCCAAAGACCCCCACTCAGCCCCATCAGACCTTAGATCAGCCCAAAGACCCCCACTCAGCCCCAATCAGACCTCAGATCAGCCCAAAGACCCCCATCAGACCCCCACTCATCCCCCATCAGACCTCAGATCAGCCCAAAGACCCCCCAGTTAGCCCCCATCAAACCTCAGATCAGCCCAAAGACCCCCAGTCAGCCCAAAGACCCCTAGTCAGCCCCATCAGACCTCAGATCAGCCCAAAGACCCCCATCAGACCCCCACTCAGCCCCCATAAGACCTCAGATCAGCTCAAAGACCCCCATCACCATCAGATCCCCACTCAGCCCCCATCAGAACTCAGATCAGCCCAAAGACCCCCAGTCAGCCCCCATCAGACCTCAGATCAGCCCAAAGACCCCCATCAGCCGCCCACTCAGCCCCCACCGGCTCAGATCAATTAGCGGAAGCCCACAGAGTGATCCCCTTCCCCAGGCCCCAACATACTTACCTGTTCTGCGCCGCGGCGACTCTTCCTCCGGCAGAAGTCGCGCTCCTCTGTCTTCCCATCCGCACTACGTCCTGACGCTGTACGCGCTCAGGACAGTGAAGCGCCGGCCGGGGAGGGTAAGTATATTAAAGGGGCGGGCCACGCGGAAACGAGGAGCACTGGGCCCCAGGTACAGCACTACTGCAGGGCAGACCCAGGGGTCCATAGGCGGCCGGGCCCCCTGGAGTGCCGGGCCCGGTCGCAACTGCGACCCCTATATGTACGCCAGTGCTTCCACTCCCCACATAGTAACACGACTCTTGGTCGGCTCGTCTGTGGGCTCGCCGAGATTTGCTAAGTTGTGTTTATTCCACAAGTTTTGGTTACTGTTATTTTACCCGCTCTGGATTAGCTGGATCGGGTATTTGGCTTACAAAGCTACCCTATGGTGTTCTTCTTCTAAGTTTACTTTTGTGTGTCATCTTCCCCGTTCTCTCTTTTTTTTTTTTCTTTACCCCCTTTCCCTCTTTTTTTTTTTTAGAAGCATGTCTGTCATCAACTTGCATCTATCAACACCAATGGGCTGAACACACCAGAGAAAAGGTCCTCCATTCTCCGGCTTCTTTGGAGTAAGAAGGTACAAATTGCATTCGTACAGGAAACACCCTTCCGAGCGTTACCCCTTTTCAGATCACCCAGGTACCCAGACTCCTACCATAGTTGCTACTCAGTATCGCAGTCAAGGGGAGTATGCATACTAATCTCTAGAACCACTCCCTGGGTATTGGTAGATACCCAGACAGATGACAATGGTAGATATCTATTCGTAAAGGGCCATCTAGCCAATGTATACCTTCCCAATACCAATAAATACAAGGCTCTAGCAGGAATCCTATCAAGACTAGGCCGGTTTTGCAGAGGGGGTTCTCTTGGTCAGGGGAGACTTAAACGTTGCTATGGACCCTTTGGACGATATTTCTAGAGGGGCCTCGCACCTGGCCTACTCTTATCTCCATCATGTCAAACATCTCTTACACTCCCACCAGTTGGTAGATGTATGGAGGGTGGTCAACCCGTATGTTCGAGGCTATACTCATTATTCTACTGCAAGAGAAGTATACTCTAGGTTAGACTATTTCTTGATATGGAATTCAGCGGTGTCCCTCCTTGCTTTCTCCTCAATCGATTCTATGACATTCTCTGATCACTCTATGCTCCATGCTTCTCTGAGATTCCCCCTGCCAGCACCTAATTCCTGGCAATGGCGATTGAATGAGTCCTTGATACAGGACTTTGTAGTCTCTCAGGATATCCATAAAGTTCTCTCTTGTTACTTTGAGGAAAACCGGGTGGATAACGCATCTCCCCTTTCAGTTTGGGCTGCTCACAAATGTGTGGTCAGGGGGGCGTTCATCAAGCATGGAGCCAGGCAAAAAAAAGAGAGAGCAGAGGAAATTTCTCAACGAGAGACCTCTGGCAGAGGTCTCTCGCCTAGAGCTAAACAATCTCATGCCCAGACCTATCTAGCAGCCTTGTTGACAGCTCGAGGAAAGCTTAAGGAAAAATTTGATATATGCACCAAAACTCTACTAATCAGGGGTAGATGACATTTTTTCGAATACGGTAACAAATGTAGTAGGACTCTTGCTCGGTCATTGCGGGAACAGAGAGCTAGAAACTACGTCCCACTGATTTCCAATTCCAAGGGCCCCAACCTAAACGATCCAGATAAGATAACTGAAGCTTTCGCCCAATACTACAAATCCCTGTATAATCTCCCATGCCCTAACTCAACCAGCCCCTCTTTAACCCTAACTATGAGCAAGTACTTATGTTACTCGGGTCTCCTGAAAATCCCACAAGAGGCTTTCACGGACTTACTGTAGATAAGCCCATATCGGAAGAGGAACTAACGGAAGCCCTATGCAACACAGTAAAGCCCCTGGTCTAGATGGACTACGCATCTTATTACAAGAAATACCTACCCCTTCTACAGACCCCACAGACCCAGGAATTTAAAATTGCGGCATATGCAGACAATTTGATGTTCACAATCACTAGGCCTCTGACCTCTTTCCAGAACCTGATCATTGAATTTAATACATACCAGTCTATGACCAATCTAAATGTAAAAAATCTGAGGCTTTAAATATTTCGCTGACTAGCTCGCTGGAATCTCATCTAGCGACCTCTTTCCCATTCCGATGGACAGCTGGAGCGGTCCAATATTTGGATTCCAAGAGACCTGAGAGAAATCTACAGAAATCGAATTACACTCCTCTGTTAGGTCGGATACGGGGAGACCTTAATAAATGGGCAAACGGCATGTACACATGGTTTGGCCGTCTGTTAGAATTATTTCAGACACTCCCAATAAAACTACCCCCCAAGTTCTTTGTTACGATACATCGAGACCTCTTTAAATTTATCTAGGCAGGTAGGAGCACGAGGCTGGCCTGCTCTCTGCTTCATGTCCCGAAGGAGCGAGTGGGCCTAGGGATTCCAGATCTCCGAAAATACCATGCCGCTACCATGCTTCAGCGTGTAATGGACTGGTGTCGCCATGCTCCTTTTAAGCAATGGGTAACCATCGAACAGCGGTGTTCCCGAACCTCTCTCGCGCTCTTGCATTGGGCAATAGTGCGGACTCCGACCGCACTCTCTGCCCACCCCACCATATGCCCTACCCTACTCCAATTCCACAAATACACTGATGTGAGCACGTTATCGCCCACACCTTTATTATTTCCTGTCCTGGGTCACCCAGAATTCCTAGTTAGTTGCTCTTCAGGACCGTTCATGCAATGGCGTTTGAGTGGTAAATGTCGGGCTCCCTTCTTTAGAACTACAGGGAGATGGCTCACATACTCCGAACTACAGAATCTGTCAGATCCTTGTGCCCTGAGACAATGGATAGCTAGACAAATATCTCATTTCCTCTCCTCGGTCCCTTTGTCCCCGGGTTTCGACAGGCCTCTTACCCCTTTTTGAAAAGGTGTGCATCAGCTCAGGTGTATACCGACACTCTTTGTCCGAGGTCTATAAGGCGTTGGTAATGCCCCATCCGGACTTCTGCCCTCCATATATTGACAAATAGAGCTCTGATCTTGGAGTCAACATTCCCTCTGACCAATGGCCAAAACTATATCATTTTACGCATAAATCATCCATTGCCAGTAAACTCCAGGAAGCAAGTTACAAAATACTGTCCAGATGGTACTATGTTCCGACTCGTCTTCAGAAAATGTTTCCCTCAGTATCTCCATTGTGAGATGTGAGTCGGCGCAGGGCACCTTAATCCATATTTTTTGGCACTGCAGTAAAATCTGACAATTCTGGGAGTCAGTACATAAGACCATTGCCTCAATCTTCTCCTTTCTTATACCAAAGACCCCGGGCTTCTTTTTGTTACTCCTCTCGGACCTATCCAGCCGCTTGCTTAATAAATCAATCTTACGTCACCTAGTCAGAGCAGCTAGAGCCTGCATCCCAGCCAGATGGAAATCACCATCCCCACTCTCCATGGACCTTAGGATCAACAAGGTGGAAGATATCCGGAGAATGGAGGAACTGACTGTTCTCCTGAAAAACTCCCATGAGGCATGTATCTCGTCATGGACCCCATGGTTTGTGTTCCAGAACACACCGCAATACCAAGCTCTTTTAGCCTAATGGAGACCTCCATTATCATAAAATCTTCTCTTTCTTCTCTCCCTTGTACATACTTAATAGCTTATTTATCTATTTATTTTCTTGTCCTTCCTTCGTGTTACAGTCCGTATCTCCCCTAATGATACTCTGATTTTCCTTTGTTTATGATGTGTTGTACTTAAAATATATGTGTTATTATAATGATTGTTCTTATCCGATCTCGCATGAACATCCTTAGGATCTTTTAGCTTAGACTTCCTTGGAATTGCTATGCTTTATTGTACTGACCTACACAGTCAGGCCTTGTCTTGTAGATCG
Organism: Bufo bufo; assembly: GCF_905171765.1. Taxonomy (NCBI): domain Eukaryota; kingdom Metazoa; phylum Chordata; class Amphibia; order Anura; family Bufonidae; genus Bufo; species Bufo bufo. Next base: position 336,222,372 of record NC_053392.1, on the reverse strand, counting down.
AGCATAATTGCGCTATTTTTGATATGCCAAAGACTGCACGCCACACATTTCTGTGATTGACATGTTTTATTATGATGTTGTTTGTACTTGCCTTTTCTAAGTTCTCTTAAATAAAGAATTTATAAAAACTAAAACAATAGCCACTATGTGCTAGAATTGCATTGATCTTTGTTAGCATGCCGGTATGTCCATGCAAGAGCAGGAGGTTTCATATAGCAGCCAGGATTTAACAGTTTACAGGAACTCCATGGCAAAATGAGATTTGAAAAATCTGCTGTAAATGTAAGGCACTGTGTAGGCTCAGGAGCCGAGCTGGTACCACTCACAGAGGGTGTCAGCAGTATATTACTTAAAGATGTTTTCCAAGTGTTTTATACTGATGACCTATCCTCAATATGTGATGGTTGTGGGTCTGACTCCTATCACCCTCGTACGACAACATCTGGAGTGTTGGAAATGTTCCGGAGTGGTCAGATTATCACAACCTTTTTGATAGTCACTCCTTACGCTTGTCTATTTCCCCTCCCTTGAAAGGTGCCATTGTCACAATATAATCAAAATTATTCACTTCTCCTGTCAATGGTTTACATGTTATGGCTGATCAGTGTAGACTGAAAAAGTGCAACAAGCTGGGAGGTAGCCTCAGTGAGGACTCATGTAGGGGGCTGGAGACACAATAAAGGTTGGAGGTTTAGAAAAACCGGTGACGGTTAGAATATAACAATAGAAAGGGGGAGGGAGCAATATGTAGGAAAGAGAAGGCGTTTTATAAGATGGGTAGTGTATGTCAATGTTACCTAAGAAGATGAGTTTCACACTCTCTCATTCTTGTATTTTCCAGGATGATGTTGGGTTTAGAATGTGGGATTGAGAATCTTATCACACTCGAGTTGAAGGTTCATCAGCGACAGTCAGCATACCATTGGCCTAATCAGTTTGTGACTCATCATAAATTAAGCACATCTACGGCAGTCTGTGCACTTGGCTTAAAAACGACTCCAGCCCCTGTTAGGCCTGTGTCCAGATGTAAATGTTTCCCAGTGGCACGGCTGGTCAAAAATGGGACTTGCAACCATTTTCATCAGTAAAAATAGTCACAAGTCCCATAATAAATGACCCCCACTAAGTAATTTAACCAACAAAAAAAAAACTCATTATAAAAGGAAAAAAAAACATGCAGGCTTGAAATTATCAGCGAGACTGATTTACACAAAATTACAAATCTTTATTTAAAATATTAAAATTACATAGACATCCAAAATCACTTGGAATAAATATACGTAAGAATGTAAACCTTATATAAACACACACAGAAAGCCGTGAAAACATAGAGAAGTCATTTCTCCCACATGATGTCATCTTTCTTTAGCGTCATCTGAATCTTCTGCACATTTTTCAACAGTTGGAGGGCAGCCTTGCTGTTAGGAGCGCTGTTTGACACAGTTTCTTCCCTTTTTCTTGGAGTGGCTGGAATTTCTTTTCTTCTTGGGGTAGCTGGTATATCTGCTCTGCCAGCCTCTTCTGCAACAGCTCGTCTGGCGTTCGAAGAGAGTTTCTTCATTGACCGAGCTGCTTTCTTAAGTCTTACAACCTGAAAGAACAAAGGGATTTTTATTAAAGAGAAAGCAATAGTAATGACTCCAATGGTAGTTTCCTACATAAATGAGGGAAAACTGCCAACAGCTGGCCAAGAGATTTGTGTTTTGCCTTCCTCTAGGTCCAACAGCCAGACCAGAGAAAAGTTAAACACGTAGGACATGTGTCTCTTTGTAACAAAAGTAAGTATGAATATGTAAAGGGTTTTTCTGGGTTTACAATAAATGATGTTCCACATAAATGGGACAAGCAGCTATAATTTGTACACCAGTTCTTAAGAAGATGGCATGCAGTATACACATACAGGAGGACTTTTCAAACAGCTGACTGGCAGGGGTGTAAGGAGTCGGACCTCTACTGATCCAATATTGATGGCCCATCCAAAGGAGGGGGTCATCAATATTGTAAACCTAGAAAACCCTTTTATAAATTAATTAATTTATTATTCACAATGGGACTTTATGTACCTTTAAATTATATAAAAAGAGATCCCAATAAGTTTCCATCAAGGAAGAATTTCCAATAAGGCTTGTACCTACGGGCAGCTCTGCTTCAAGTCTACAAAACAGAAGTGGTCTATAACTGCTCCTGGTGGGAGAGACCACATAGCAGCATCAAGGCAGTGGAGTATACAATAGCCACAATGTACTAGAATTGCATTCATCTTTGTTAGCATATATCCATGCAAGAGCAGCATGTTTCATATAGCAGCCAGGATTTGACGGCTCACAGGAACTCCATGGCAAAAAGGGATTCGAAAAATCAGCTGTAGATGTTAGGAGCTGTGTAGGCTCAGGAGCCAAGCTCGTAGCACGCAGAGGGTATCAGCTGTATATTATTTAGGCCTCTTTCAGACGGGCGTTGCGGGAAAATGTGCGGGTGTGTTACGGGAACACTCGCGTGAGAAAAATCACGCATGTTTGGTACCCAAACCCGAACTTCTTCACAGAAGTTCGGGCTTGGGATCGGTGTTCTGTAGAGTGTATTATTTTCCCTTATAACATAGTTATAAGGAAAAATAATAGCATTCTGAATACAGAATGCATAGTAAAATGGTGCTGGAGGGGTTAAAAAAAATATATAATAATTTAACTCACCTTAGTCCACTTGCTCGCGCAGCCCGGCACAAGACCTGTGGTGATGTCACTCCGGTCATCACATGATCCATCACCATGGTAAAAGATCATGTGACGTACCATGTGATGACCGGAGTGACGTCACCACAGGTCCTGTTCAGCAAAGGAGACAGAAGGAGATGCCGGGCTGCGCGAGCAAGTGGACCAAGGTGAGTTAAATTTTTATTTTTATTTTTTTAACCCCTCTAGCGCTGTTTTACTATGCATTCTGTATTCAGAATGCTCTTATTTTCCCTTATAACCATGTTATAAGGGAAAATAATAATGATCGGGTCTCCATCCCGATAGTCTCCTAGCAACCGTGCGTGAAAATCGCACCGCATCCGCACTTTGTTTGCGGATGCTTGTGATTTTCACGCAACCCCATTCACTTCTATGGGGCCTGCGTTGTGTGAAAAACGCAGAATATAGAGCATGCTGCGATTTTCACGCAACGCACAAGTGATGCGTGAAAATCACCGCTCATGTGAACAGCCCCATAGAATTTAATGGGTCGGTATTCAGTGCGGGTGCAAAGCGTTCAACTCGCGTATCGCATCTGCGCGGAAAACTCGCCCGTGTGAAAGGGGCCTTAAAGATGTTTTCCGAGGGTTTTATACTAATGACCTATCCTCAGTATGTGATGGGTCTGACTCCTGGCACCCTTGCCGATCAGCTGTTTGATGAGGCTGCAGTTCTTCGGTGAGCGCTGCGGCATCATCACTGCTTACTAAGCACAGTGCTTAGTACTGCGGCTTGGGCACATTCACTTGAATGGGACTGAGCTTCATGTAGACTATGTGACCAATCTACGTGATGTCACTGGCCTAGGATGAGGCCTCAGCCCTTACCAGAGTGCCGAAACCTCTTCAAAATGTTGAATGGCAGGATTTCCAGGAGTTTGACTTCCACATACTAATGACCTATGATGAGGACAAGTCATCAAAATAAAACAATTGGAAAACCCCTTTAGGACACACTGCTGCTACAGCTATAATGGGAAATGGCTGGATCAGAGTTAACCCCTTAGATGCCGCAATCAACAATCCCCCCAGGCACTATAGTTTATTGCTCACATTTGCTTCATGTCTTTTCAGCTTGAGTATTTGGTCACTTTTAGTTTCCATTTGTTTGACAAGGCAATCCATTTCACGCTCTAAGTCTTCACGTAAATCATTGTCCTTCGTGTCATTTATCTGTTTCAGCAGATCTTGATGGTCCCTTAAGAAAAACATACAAAAACAGAATTAATCTTCCCACTGTGACACATTACATTTCAGATTTTATTAAAGGGGTTTTCCGAGATTTTAATACTGATGACCTATCCTTGTCTCTGATCGGTGGTGGCTGGACACCCAGGATCCCCAATGATCAGATGTTGGAGCGGCGCGGCCTTCTCTCAGCTTTCCCTAGGCCAGTGACAATACATTCACCGGTCACATGGCTAGACGCAGCTCAGCCCCTATACAATGTACGGCCCTGCTTTTGGTAAGCAGAAAGAAGGCCGAGGCGCTCACTGGAGCACTGGTGCTTTCTCAAACTGCTGATTGGCAGGAATCCCAGGTGTTGGACCATTTGATGGCGCAGCACTCGTTTAAGGTCGGGGAGCCGGATGAGACATGTTACTTCCAAGCTCTCTGTGTCAAAGAAGAAAGATAATGGCTTGTTATGGTCATCTCTCCTCTCTTACCGTACAAAGAAGATATGACCTTCCCGATAGCTACACTGGGGGAGCAGATTATTATTTTTTTTTACTTAAAGGGGTTATCAAAGAGTAAGCCAGACCTCCCAGAGTGGCCAACCAGCAGTGGAGATCATACTTACCTGGCTCCCTCTGCCGGGTACGGTGTCTAGTGCTCCTGGGCCAGCTCTTTCTCTCACTGCCGGGCTGAAATCACCATCCATCGCCCGACACGTCACTGCTGCAGCCAGTCACAGGTTGCAGCGGTGACATGCTCCCGTTGCGTCACGTGACCAGTCATCGTGTTTGATGACCAAAAGAACCCCAATATGAAAACATTTTTGCGAAAATCCAAAAATTCCAAAAAAGATTTTTAGCTACAAATACATGCATTTAAGTGGGGGGAAAAAGTTCCCAAGAGGTGTCAATAGCCTTTTCCCAGAAATTTCTTTCAAACAAAGGGGTTCTCAGGGATTTAATAGGTGATGACCATCCTTAGGATAAGTCGTCAATATCAGATTGGCAGGGGTCAGATATGCTGCTGATTAGCTGTTTGGGAGAAGCTCTGGCGCCAGAACTAGCTCTGTGCACTGTGTAATGGACGGACCTGGTTAACTACATCGTTGCTCCTATTCCTTTCAGTGAGCTCTGTCTACTATACAATGGACTGAGCTGTGTAGTTCTGGTGCACAAGCTAATCCCGAACAGTTGTTAAGGGGGGCTGCAGGGTGTCAAGACTCCTGATGATCTGATATTGATGACCTATCCTATGGAGAACCCTTTTAACAGTCCGGTGGGTACTCACAAACTCATTTGTTCTAGCTCTCCTTGAAGATCCAGCAGTAAATCAGTCAAACTGTCTCCAGTAGAGTGTAGAGCATAGTTTATTGAAGTTCTGGTGGCTCCTAGACTTCTAGAACATGGCTTGCGTCCTACAGACCTTGAGCGTTGATGGGCAACTGCTGGGCTCTCACTTCGATGCTTCATCATGTGAAGAACACTCTGAACATTTGCACTGAGAGAATGGCTTGTACTGGTAGACTTTAAGAGAGAACGAGTTATAGGTTATAAACAGAAAGCAAAATATCTACTTGGTTAAACCAAAAAACACCAGTTCATACACTCACTTTTCCAGCTACAAATGGTAAGGCTCCTGCCTTCACAGAAATCTTCGGTTCAGAAGTACCATTTTGCCTTGCAGCAGGTTTCTTCAACACAAAATAAGAATTTCATATGTAACAGTGGATTCATTCTACAGTAAAGAGGACCAGTCAGTTCTCCTGACATGTCTGCAACACCCACAATTTTTCTTACAACTCACTGTTGTGCTGTTCTTCTGTTTTTCCTCATAGAAATTAACAAATAAATTGATAATGCATTTCTAGTTGCCAGTGTGTCCCTACACATTTGGAGATCGACCAATCAGCGCCGACAGCGTCAGAATGTGTAAGGACACGTCCCTTTCAAATCTGTCAATTTATTCACAGTACTAGTAATAACCCAGGAGTAATAACAAAAGAACGGCACCACGGAGAACTCTAAGGAAGGGTGCTGCAGCGTGTTGAATGCAACTATTTACTAAAGCAACCATGTCAGGGATGATGGTCCCTTTTTAATTCAAAGTAATTTTAGGTAAAAAACTGTCAAATGGTGTTCAAAGGAAGACCTAAGATCACATGATATATGTGATCTTAGTACGCAGGATGCCACAGGAAATCCGATAAGGAGGGTGAGCATATAATATACAGGATGCACACCTTGGGGAGGCAGCCCAGGAGGTATCCTAGGACAATGCTTCACGAAGAATTAAGTAATACACAGTACAAAATGAATTCCACAGGAACCATATAAGCAGGAGTGCACAGCCTACGTCCCAGGGGCCACATTTAGTTGAGCCCCAATTACCTGGGAACAGACTGCTCACATGCTTTTTCCCCCATCATGAGAGACAAATATTTACTTATTATGTACTGGGTGGCCATCTTTGGGAACCCCATAAATTGGAAGAGTAGGGGTCTCCTTACTCCTGTGTGTCACTCCAAAAAGAAGGACATGAGGTGACCATGAATGTGCCTATCTTCATTGTAGTTTATGTTTCCGTAAACCACAATGAACAAAGCCATATGTATGCGTGGCCTACTCCATTCTGGAGTGTGCAAAAGACAATTAAACACCTTGGGCATATCATCTGAATAGGGTGTGGGATGGCGCAAAATGCAAGCGACTAGAGGTTTACCTTCCATGGTTGTGCTAACAAATAATCAGAATCCCAGCTGCTGTGTAACCCCCTGGATAAAGATTTACATGAACAAGATGAGGTAAGTGGGGACTCAACCACGCCACTGGTACTGAGAGGTCCTCAAATGAAGTTCACCCAGATTGGAAGCTTTATTAGTACTATGTGTTTCGGCACTCAACCAGTGTCTCATGAGGCCAAGTCATTAAGATTATGGCCTGATGGAAGACACTGTTTCATGTGAATACTGTAGTGTGAGTGTAGTATGGTAATACCGTTTTAGATTTTATTGCTGCCCTTGGGATTTGATCGAGTTGGACAATGTAGCCCTGGGACCAGAAAAGGTTGTGCATAACTGATGTAAAGACACCTCTGGCAGCGCTTCCTAATATAAGGCATGCTGAAAACGTACTTACCTGCAATGGTTTCTTTTTTTTTTCATTCCTTTGGGAAGTATTTTCAGCAGATGCTGATAGAGGTAGTGTGCTTACTTCAGAGCCAGTCTCCAGCTAAAAAATAGGAAATTCTTGTTAGACCATGAAAAGATAAAATCAATCATTCAAAAATATATATACACAATTCCCACAATTCATACTGGACATTCAGTTTGTTTTTCTTGCCCATAGCTTGCAATTCCTTGCTACAGCATCACCTGAACACTGCATTTTTACAGAAATTATACAATTGTATCTGTTCTCATAGACTTGACTGTTCCACCAGGCACAAATTCTTTATCACATCAGTCCTAGAAACATTCTGGATGATACTATTTTATTTTCATGGAAGCAGACAAATATTCACTAGAGAGAACAGCATGGTGTCTCTGCTATTTTGAAGGTTCCTGGTCATAAATGCTAATCCTTTCCTGTTACTTTATATCAACAGAACATGGAAGAACACAAACACACAATAATTATCCAGGGAAATTTCCACCCAGGCCCTAAGTTTCTAGACCTGGATGATTATCACTCATGTATAGATGCTGCATCTAAGACTGAATTAAGAAGGCTAGTCCAATTTCCATCTGCAAAACATTTGGATGTCTGTATGGTGACTCACTTTAATAAATCTCGGACAGAAAACAGACCAGAATGGTGGATGGTGTGAGTATCCGTTGGTCTGTGCGCAAAAACGTGTGGGAACTGCACCATTTTCTTTAATAGTTCCATGTGCTATGCAGGTGCAGTCCGGATAACACACGGACGGAAAAGGGTACATTTAGACGTCCGTAGTGCATTTGCAGATCCGCAATACACCCGGCCGGCAGCCCCATAGAACTGCCTATTCTTGTCCGCAATTGCGGACAAGAATAGAACATGTTCTATTTTTTTCCGGAGCAGCGGACCGAAAGATCGGGGGCGCGCTCCGGAAATGTGGAGAGCACGTAGTGTGCTCTCCGCATCCATTCCGTCCCCATAGAGAATGAATGGGTCCGCACCCGTTCCGAAATTTGCAGAACGGATGCGGACCCATTATACGGACGAGTGAATGGAGCCTAACACTGTTGTCTGCATCACACCTAAAGCGGTTAATGACCGTAACTATGCCAAGAAAAGGCAATTCCTTTCTAGGGGTCTACGTTTCCAGTGCTAAAAGCATACAAACTTTAGAGATGCATAATTAGCTATGCCGTACATAGAAGAATTTGATTATTTAGTGAACAAATTACCTTAAATAAGTATTCCTTAAAGCAAAATTCTGATGTGGTCATCAAGGTCCAAATCAACTATTTCATTGTGGAGGTGGCAAGAGCACAGGAGCTGTTGACTCTCATCCCTGCTGATGAACCCCGTGAAGGGTTTTTCCAGGAGTTGGATATTTTTGACCTATCCTCAGGATAGATCGCCAATATCAGATTGGCAGGGGTCTGACTCTGGCACCCTGCCAATCAGCCGTTTGATGAGATTGCGGCACTCTTGTGAGCTTACAACGGACAGCGGCTGTGCTTGGTATTGCAGATCAGCCCATTTTACTTGAATAGGAATGAGAAGCGCCTCCTAGGTGATGCGATCATGAACGCAACGTCACAGGCCTAGGAGGAGGGTTGTTGAGTGCCGCGGCCTCTTCAAAACAGCTGGTTGCTGGGGGTACCAGGAGTCGGACTCCCACTGATCTGATATTGATAACCTAACCTGAGGATTGGTCATCAATAACCAACTCCCAGAAAACCCCTTTAAATGCAATAAGAGCCATGGCATTCAAGTGGTTTTACAGAGAGGGGAGGTTAGCTGCACTGTGGGGGGCCCAGGTGACCAAATGGATACCAAAACGTGCACGTGTATCAGCTGTATGAAAGTGGCCTTAGGCTCTGCATCAGAATCACTGGTGCTGCTATATAACCCAGCCTTAGTAGATTCTCCAGTTTGCTTGCACTTTTGCAGAGTACTCAGAGTTTAATATGTAACTACCGACACTGACAAAACTGTTTGATGTTTTTGTCTTCACCGTTGGCATGAATAGACACTATTCTTGGTGTCCGACACTGGAAACTAACCTGGAATACTTTGTCCTGCATCAGTTTTCGATGCTGTTCCTCGGCATACAATTTTTCCTCTAGCTCATGAATTTTGCCCTGATGGGATAAAATACAGGTAGTTTCATGCATCAAACTCTACATAAAGCAACATTTAATCTTTTAAAGTTCTAAAATGTTATTTCCGCTAGTGAGACAAGAAAAACAAATGTTATTTCCGCTAGTAACTACATGCATCACTTAAAACTCGGCATTTGGTGGAGGACAAGTCTTCTATACCTAGAATATTAGGTTCTTACTGGGCATACATATAAGATCAAAGTTCACCAATCCTGCTGATGTGTGTGAAGCGCTACACCAATTTTAGGGTAAATGCACACGATCAGGATTGCCTGAGGATTTTCCACGCGGAAAATCCACACCGTAGATCATGTACATTGTATTCTATGAGAATTTGAAATTCTCATGCACAGGATGCAGATTTTTTCAACGCGGATTTAAAAATCCACAGCATGTCAATTTATTTTATTTTTCCTGACCGGATTTTCTCTATTCTCGTCAATGGGAGAGTAAAATCCGCACCAATTGATCCGGATTGACCGCATGGATTTCCTGCAAACTTCAGTGCTGATTGTCCGCACATAAATCCTGAACGTGTGCAATTACCCTTACAGTACATTCCTATATTAGCTACTAGTATCTAAGGCTACATATACTAACAGCTAGCACTTTCATATTTTGGTCCTTTTTGTTAAATTTATTTCTTTATTTCATAATATCACAATAACACAGAATAAATAATCAGTATGCAAATACAAATCATATTTACCCCTCTAAAACCCACAAACCCATTCCAGCCTTTAGAGAGGGAAAGAATAAAAAAATATATTTTAAAGAATCCTAAAGCCAAACGGTATATCCTTCAAGGGGAAAAATTCTATTTAATCAATATACAAAGCCATCTCAATTTCCACTTATTAAAACCGAGCGCTTGGATCTCAGGAGGCATCCAAAACAGAAGAGGCGAGTTTTCTGAGGTCTGAAATATATATATATATATATATATATATATAGATAGGTGAGATAGTGACAGATCTCACAGAGGTGAGAGGCAAGGAAGGGGTGGATAGTGCAGTCCACACCCCTATTCCACCACAGGTGAGACCAGCTGGAGGTGCTCGGGCTGGCATAAAGCACCTCCCAGGGTGTCAGTCTAGTGGAAGGAGATTCGTTGTACAACAGGGTCCTGCTGGAGGCTCTGTATTAGTGGTCTCAGCCAGGCTTGTTTTGCTGAGGTGCTAAATAAAGTGATGTTTGGACCTTAAACTTGTGTGAATGACCCCCGGAGCCAACCCCCCCACTATATATATATATATATATATATATATATATATATATATATATATATTAGGACATGACAGATCTTATGGGACACATGGGCCCTGATTTATCATGCCTTCAAAAAGTTACAAAACGGGGCCTTTGTGACGTTTTGGACTTATTTGCGCAAACATTTTGAGACTTTTTTTCATTTTAATACCACCCATCCCAGTTTTGAAATATGGGTGGGGGAAGTGGGCGTGGATAGCTACGTTAATGAGCTTCATTCCAGATTTATCACTGAGACTTTAAAAAGTTGCTAAAAAAGTCGCAATCTCTTTCCAATAGGAGGGTGAAGTAGGAAAACTGGAGCACCTTTTTTTTTTTTTTACACAAAAGTGTTAGATTTAAAGGGGTATTCCGGTTATAACAAGCTATCCCCTATACACAGGATAAGGGATAACAATCAGATCGGTGCGGGCCCTGACTCTGGGACCCCTGTCGATCACAAGAATGGTTGCTCCATACTCTGTAGAGCTCCCTTGAAATGGATGGAGCGGCTGGTCGGAAAAATGGCTTTTCTGACCAGCTGCTCTGTCCATTCAGGGAGGCTCCACAGGGTACGGGGCACCCGTTCTTTGGATCAGTGGGGTTCCCAGTGGTAGGACCCCAATCGATCTGATAGGGGATAACTATCTAAGGATTGGGTATAACTTGTTATATCTGTAATACCCCTTTATAGAGGACCTTTCATCGGTCCAAACATTGTGAACTAAGTATCATGACATATACAGCGGCGCCCAAGGGATCTCACTGCACTTACTATTATCCCTGGGCGCCGCTCCGTTCTCCCGTATGTTCGGGGACTTGGTTATAGTAGGCGGAGACTTAGGGGACTTGGTTATAGTAGGCGGAGTCTGCCCTTGTTCTGCTGGGCGTCTCCTTCTCCTAGGCTGTAGCGCTGGTCAATCGCATCGCAGAGCTCACAGCCTGGTAGGTGAGAAGGAGACGCCCAGCAGAACAAGGGCAGACTCCGCCTACTATAACCAAGTCCCCTAAGCGCTGGTCAATCGCATCGCAGAGCTCACAGCCTGGTAGGTGAGAAGGAGACGCCCAGCAGAACAAGGGCAGACTCCGCCTACTATAACCAAGTCCCCTAAGTCTCCGCCTACTATAACCAAGTCCCCGAACATACGGGAGAACGGAGCGGCGCCCAGGGATAATAGTAAGTGCAGTGAGATCCCTGGGCGCCGCTGTATATGTCATGATACTTAGTTCACAATGTTTGGACCGATGAAAGGTCCTCTTTAAGCATAAGGCAAATTTACCAAACTTGTGACATTTGATTAAAGTGGTATAAAGTATGCCAGTAACGCAGACTCAAGCAAAACTGACTTCAAATATCCCCTTATAATAAATTCCCCGCCATAGAGAAGATGTCTTTATTTATTTCTAAGTTTTAATTGTACTATGAGACAAAATTAAACCAAAGAAAAAAAGCTGATTATTTTTTGTGCATCTTTTGTGTTTAGTGTTCATTAAAGCCAAGAATTCCTGGTTTTATGTATGTTCAGCTCTGTTCACACCTGCATCTCAGGCTCCATTAGAAGCCTCCATTGCAAATTCCGCTGATTTTGATGGGAAAATAGCGCTGTATGTAGCGCTATTTTTTCCTGTCCAAACGACGGACACCCAGATGAAAGCTGATGGACGACTAGTATAAGTCAATAGGGTGTTTTTACTGGACAGAGCCATTCTGCTCATACTACAGTGGGCGCCTAGATATTTGCTTGAGGACAGCGTCACTATTACATCATGTTACTATATTCATCAGTAGTGAAACTCAGTCTTTTGAACAACAGTGGATAAAGTATGGAGCCCCTCTAAATGTACACTGCTAACCATTAACTTACTTAATGGGGCATCTAAGCCACATTCTGATGTCCATTCCTCATTCACAAATAAGGTAACATAAAATAGTAAGATATTTCCTGATGATGTCTTACCTCTGCAAGATGCTGAGTGGCCGTGAGTCGGAGACATTCTCTCTCTAATAACTCGAGCTTTTCCAGCTTGTCCTGTATATTATCTTGTTTTAGAAATGCCTATGGAAACATTGAGGAAGACCATTTAAATGTAATTGTTGTCATCTCTGCAGAGCAAATATGTCTAAGGTAGTAAAAGTACCTGCACAGAACAGGTCTAATTTACTCGATTACTGTTGATTATAATTACAGTGCATGAATAAGAAGTTAGTCTCAGCACAGAAGACATCCTGGGAGCCACGTAGGACACACGTTTCTTACATTAACCCCTCCATTCTCTCTGTACTGACCTATTTTCTCAATAGATGTATGATCTATAACTGATGAAACATGCCAAAGTACCTGTTGATCCAAAATGGTGTTCTTATCCACTTCTGCATGCAGAACCATTTTCCTCATGTAGCATAGCTGCTTCTCGAGAAGTAAGCAACGTTCCTCGGCCGCATTTAGCTGGGTAATTACATCTAATATTGTGGGGAGAAACATTAGCAAATATTTAGGAAGACTCCATGTATAGAGCACACAGCACATTTCATGACTAAATGTATTCTTTACAAGCTGCCAGGTCCTAGTGTCCAATCTGTACAAACAACCCCCAACAGTCTCTAACCATTTTCAGGAGTCCTCAAATGTGGAAGGTGCCACCGCCCCCCCCCCCAATACAACTGCAACCTCTGCACCCTTACAGCTATTGCAATATCCCTACCTCATAATGTAAACGTATACTTCGATTATATGCCAATTTGGAACATTTTCAATGTGTCATGTGATCATAAAATGCACAAGAAGTGCAAATGCATGCATTAGACTTGTCAGTAAAAGCAAAAAAAGGAAGAGACCACTGTGGTACTCAGCAGAAGTGGCCCAAATCATTAAAAATAAAAAGCTAGCATTTTGTAATTATAAAAAAAAACAGAGCAATGAAGATAAGGAAATCTACAAGATTAGGCAGAGAGAGGCCAAGCAAGTTATAAGAACTTCTAAAGCGCAGGCAGAAGAAAAACTAGCTCAGTCTATGAAAAAAGGGGATAAGACATTCTTCAGATATATAAATGAAAAAAGGAAATTAAAACAAGGAATAACTAAATTAAAAACAAAGGACGGAAGGTATGTAGAAGAGAATAAAGGGCTAGCCGACTGCCTTAATGAATACTTCTGTTCAGTTTTTACAAAAGGAGAAGGACCTCCACTAGAAAGGATGACTAATAAATCATTTGATGCATGTATCTTTACAGAGGAAGATGTTCTAAGTTTGCTGTCTAAGGTGAAGACAGATAAGTCACAGGGGCCTGATGAGATACACCCAAAATTATTAAAAGAGCTTAGTGGTGAGCTGGCAAAACCGCTAACAGATTTACTTAACCAATCATTAGTAACAGGAGTCGTCCCGGAAGATTGGAAATTGGCAAATGTCGTGCCGATTCACAAGAAAGGTAGTAGGGAGGAATCGAGCAACTATAGACCAGTGAGTCTGACATCAATAGTAGGCAAATTAATGGAAACCCTATTAAAGGATAGGATTGTGGAACATCTAAAATCCCATGGATTGGAAGATGAAAAACAACATGGGTTTACTTCAGGGAGATCATGTCAAACAAATCTTATAGATTTTTTTGACTGGGTGACTAAAATAATAGACGGTGGAGGTGCAGTAGACATCGCATATCTAGATTTTAGTAAGGCTTTTGACACTGTCCCACATAGAAGACTTATCAATAAACTGCAGTCATTGAGCATGGACTCCCATATTGTTGAGTGGATTAGGCAGTGGCTGAGTGACAGACAACAGAGGGTTGTAGTCAATGGAGAACATTCAAAACAAGGTCATGTTACCAGTGGGGTTCCACAGGGATCTGTACTGGGACCAATTTTGTTTAATATCTTCATAAGTGATATTGCAAAAGGCCTCGATGGGAAGGTGTGTCTTTTTGCTGATGACACAAAGATATGTAACAGGGTTGATGTTCCTGGAGGGAAACACCAAATGGAAAAGGATTTAGGAAATCTAGAAGAATGGTCAGAACTCTGGCAACTGAAATTTAATGTGGATAAGTGCAAGATAATGCACCTGGGGCGTAAAAACCCAAGGGCAGAATATAGAATATTTGACACAGTCCTGACCTCAGTATCTGAGGAAAGGGATTTAGGAGTAATTATTTCAGAAGACTTAAAAGTGGGAAGACAATGTAATAGGGCAGCACGAAATGCCAGCAGAATGCTTGGATGTATAGGGAGAGGTATGAGCAGTAGAAAGAGTGAAGTGCTTATGCCGCTGTACAGAACACTGGTGAGACCTCACTTGGAGTATTGTGCTCAGTACTGGAGGCCATATCTCCAGAAGGATATAGATACTCTAGAGAGAGTTCAGAGAAGAGCTACTAAACTAGTACATGGATTGCAGGATAAAACTTACCAGGAAAGGTTAAAAGGACCTTAACATGTATAGCTTGGAAGAAAGAAGAGACAGAGGGGATATGATAGAAACTTTTAAATACATAAAGGGAATCAACTCGGTAAAGGAGGAGAGCATATTTAAAAGAAGAAAAACTACCACAAGAGGACACAGTTTTAAATTAGAGGGGCAAAGGTTTAAAAGTAATATAAGGAAGTATTACTTTACTGAGAGAGTAGTGGATGCATGGAATAGCCTTCCTGCAGAAGTGGTAGCTGCAAATACAGTGAAGGGGTTTAAGCATGCATGGGATAGGCATATGGCTATCCTTCATATAAGATAGGGCCAGGGGCTATCCATAGTATTCAGATATATTGGGCAGACTAGATGGGCCAAATGGTTCTTATCTGCCGACACATTCTATGTTTCTATCTAGCTACATTCTACTGAGTATTTTACCTAAGTGCTCCAATTGTAAATTTAAGCTTCTAGGCCCCAATGCTAAATCTGCAACAGGGCCCCCACACCTATCATGTGCCCAGGGGCATACACAAGGAGCTGGTTATATGCTTCAAACCACCCCCTTGCACCCGTCTTAACTTTATCCATGTCCAAAGCCATTGCTCCCTGCTTGGAACCTCTTGTAGGGTGCAGGTCACTTCAGGTCTGCGGCCTACGAGGCATCAGAAACTTGATGCAAGCTGGCATGGTGCCGTAATGTCATTGCACCTGTCTGTGGTGCTGACACGGGGTACAGGGTAAGATGACTATTCATTTATTGCTGCGTAAAGGCATTAAGGGGGCACAATTAGGGCTGTTTCACACGAGCGGATGTCGTGCGTGACATCCGCTCCGTGAATGACAGCCAAGACCCGATGCAGACTGCAGAGGCACGGAGCATTAACATGACTGATAATGCTTCGTGCCTCTCTGTGATCTCTTTACTACGAAATCACAGTGACAACTTTATCTCACTGATCACAGAGAGGCACGGAGCATTATCAGTCATGTTAATGCTCCGTGCCTCTGCAGTCTGCATCGGGTCTTGGCACTCTTTCACGGAGCGGATGTCATGCACGGCATCCGCTCGTGTGAAACAGCCCTTACTGTTTGAAGAGCACTAAATGGACACCATTACTTTGTGGAGGCACTATTACTGTGTACGGGCATTAAAAAGGTTATCCAGGTTTCTAATATTGATGGCCTGTCCTCAGGATCCATCAATCATTAGATAAGAATGATCTATTTTTTTCAAGGTGGCTGTCCTGAGTACAATCATTCATGAGAAGCTTGAGATAGCACGCCAGCCTTGTTGACCTTCTTGCACTCTTTTATTAAAAGCCACTCAAACTAACTGTGGAATAAAAACGAATACATTTTATTCTCACGAAACATCTCAATTACTAAATGCAAAGCTTACCATTTTTTGGCCTAACGGTTTCATGCTGAGCAGAGTCAGTCTTCTCACTGCTGAACCAAACCTTCTTATATTCTGCTGTCTCCATAGGTAAGCTTGTTAAGTGGTTCTGGGCTTTAGATTTCTCTAGTTCTAGCCGTGAAATCTTCTCTTGAAGAGTCTTCAGTGCAGACACAAGAGCTGTGTGTTAAAATGTCAAATAGTTCAACGTCTCATCATAAAAACCCATGAAAAACAACAAGTTGAAGGACTAAAAATATAAACTGCTTTTTTTTTTTTAATCTTGCACGTTATCAATGTACAAGAGTTACGGCTGTGAATTCTTATTTTACCTGTGCTATTTGGAGCTTCTAGAATATCATATGAATGAGGACTGTGGTGCTTCAAAGCAGACGATAGTAGCTTTCTTGAAGATGAAGACTTGGACTCAAGAAGGTCTGCAATGGGAATAGACTCAGGAGGGTAGCAAAAGCTAGCCAGGTAACTTTCCTTCAGCACAGAGTCCATGTTGGGCTACAAGAAATATTAGAACATACATATAAACATTAAAGGGGTATTCCAGGATTGCCTTCTTTTTACTTATCTGCTCCCCTGTCATTGGCTGCAGGGGGGCACATGACCTGTCCATGCTAGAAGTATACATGTAGGGACCGAAGCACGGTCAAGACACCCAGGGAGCCGGAAACAAGAGGCAAGGAGCAGGTGCTGGAAGTATGCTAACTATGACAGGCCCGGCGGGTGGGGTTATTTAAAAAGCATGTTAGTGTGGGACAACCCCTTTAAATGGCAATAATAAGTTATAAAGATCAACAAGTGATTAAGTTTAAATGTGTGCTTTGTACTGAGTTTCCCTATCAAACCACAATATTCTTAATCCATCATAACAAGACTGGGACATGAGGCCCCATGATATCAGATTGCATGACAACTGAACAGTGACAAGTGGCTTTATTCACACACTGCAGATATGGTCTGTATTTTGCAAGCCAAAATGGTGACTGGATCCTTGAAGATACACATTGAAAAAAGAGTGACCCTATCTGGGGATAGGTATACTATAATGTAAATATTCAAAATCGCCACCCTGGGCAGATTACCAAACTTGCCCCAGATATCTAAATGAATGTATAAAGCCTAAAAATTAACTTTAAAGGGAACCTGTCACCGGGATTTTGTGCATAGAGCTGAGGACATGGGTTGCTAGATGGCCGCTAGCACATCCGCAATACCCAGTCCCCATAGCTCTGTGTGCTTTTATTGTGTAAAAAACCCGATTTGATACATATGCAAATTAACATAAAAGAGTCATATCTTACTTGTGTGACCAGAGTAGAGTCATATTTTCAAGCTCTGACTCATCTCAGGTTAATTTGCATATGTATCAAATCGGTTTTTGTACACAATAAAAGCACACAGAGCTATGGGGACTGGGTATTGCGGATGTGCTAGTGGCCACCTAGCAACCCATGTCCTCAGCTCTATACACAAAATCCCGGTGACAGGTTCCCTTTAAATGAACTGTCTAAAAAACATGGAGCACTGTGAGCAACCTAAGCACTAGTGCAAAATAATAATGTTTGTGTCTGGCTACTGGACTATGTGGTGTGCACAAACCAACCCAATCCTACCGTTTGCCTAAAGTCCTATAGTCAGTTGTATTCACTGACACTAATGTTTACTTAAGCACCAAGTTCTAGACCTCTAAAACCTATTAGCTGCCTAACCTATTTAACCATGAAGAGTCACTTACTTTTCAAAAAACCTTTGATATTACATAGAGACTTAGCAAAAGTTCAAATTGGTGGGGGTCTGAGTGCTGAGACCCCCACCGATGCCCAGTACAAGGGGAGAAAAGCATGCACATAGCGCTCTCTCTCTCCTTGCTGCAGGAGAGGGGGTCAATACAAGGGTGTTGCCTGGGTGGCACAAATTATTTTCAAAAAGCCACCAATTCATGGAGTTTTTATTTAAAAAATCATGCACACCTTACCAGTCTCCCACCCCTGCTGCTTTTGATGCCTCTCTGGTCTCTTGACATGAAGGAAATGCTTGCTCAGCCAGTCAGTCATTCATGCCAATGGGCATTTTCTGCGTGTTGCAAGGGACCAGGAAGCATAGACCAGCGGGATCTGGAGAAGCATCGGAACGGCGGCAGCAGGGGATCATGGCGAAGGTTTCAATATTTTGCACCATTCTGTGGCTTTTGAAATTCCCAATGTTGGCTTTAAGATATTGATGACAAATACTGTCCCAAACTGCAATTTGTCAATAAGGTTTTTGGAGCGACACTGAAGTAAACACCACTTTAAACTATATAAAGATGTTTCCAAAGCTAAGGCTGGCCATAAATATCAGAAAGCTATTGACTGAAGGCTTGTTCGAATAAAAAAAATCAGGCATGTTGAAATCCATCTGCCTGATCCTTTTATCTCCCGACATCTAATGTCGAAGGAGAGTTGACACATACAGTACAGACCAAAAGTTTGGACACACCTTCTCATTCAAAGAGTTTTCTTTATTTTCATGACTATGAAAATTGTAGATTCACACTGAAGGCATCAAAACTATGAATTAACACATGTGGAATTATATACATAACAAACAAGTGTCAAACAACTGAAAATATGTCATATTCTAGGTTCTTCAAAGTAGCCACCTTTTGCTTTGATTACTGCTTTGCACACTCTTGGCATTCTCTTGAGGAGCTTCAAGAGGTAGTCCCCTGAAATGGTTTTCACTTCACAGGTGTGCCCTGTCAGGTTTAATAAGTGGGATTTCTTGCCTTATAAATGGGGTTGGGACCATCAGTTGCATTGAGGAGAAGTCAGGTGGATACACAGCTGATAGTCCTACTGAATAGACTGTTAGAATTTGTATTATGGCAAGACAAAAGCAGCTAAGTAAAGAAAAACGAGTGGCCATCATTACTTTAAGAAATGAAGGTCAGTCAGTCAGCTGAAAAATTGGGAAAACTTTGAAAGTAAGGGCTATTTGACCATGAAGGAGAGTGATGGGGTGCTGCGCCAGATGACCTGGCCTCCACAGTCACCGGACCTGAACCCAATCGAGATGGTTTGGGGTGAGTTGGACCGCAGAGTGAAGGCAAAAGGGCCAACAAGTGCTAAGCATCTCTGGGGACTCCTTCAAGACTGTTGGAAGACCATTTCAGGAGACTACCTCTTGAAGCTCATCAAGAGAATGCCAAGAGTGTGCAAAGCAGTAATCAAAGCAAAAGGTGGCTACTTTGAAGAACCTAGAATATGACATATTTTCAGTTGTTTCACACTTGTTTGTTATGTATATAATTCCACATGTGTTAATTCATAGTTTTGATGCCTTCATAGTCATGAAAATAAAGAAAACTCTTTGAATGAGAAGGTGTGTCCAAACTTTTGGTCTGTACTGTACTGTACATATAAATCACAGAAAAAAATGCACCAAACTGATATGACACTGACTATACTGGCTAGTCATAAATGCAGATATTAAAAGCTGCGACTTTTGCCAATACATTCCTGTCAGGAACAAATCGGAGCCCCTCATGCACCACGTCACGGTCACTCAGCATGGCAAGGGGTCCTACCACTACGCTAACTATGGTGTGAACAAGGTCTGAAGGTGATGTAATCCAGCTCACAGCCAAGCTTCCACACAACCGCCTAGCAGGACAACTAGTGCAATGTGAACAAAGCCAGATTGTAAGCCACACCCATATCAGACCATGTAATGGAGGTTACCAGGTGCAAAAGAGTGTTTGAATGCCAGGTAAAGGCACATACACTACATATAAAACAAAACAAAATCACAGAAATATTGTGGCAAATATGGGGGAGCTGCTCAACCACTAACACTGTAGCGTGTTTTGTCATTGGGGGAGCAGTCCCACCGCATGTAGACCGCAGCAAACGACTATCCCCAGCAAAAAAATGGATAAAATGGAGGATGTCGGCGCGGTCCACATGCACCACAAAGGCATCCTACACAAAACGGAACATTGTGCGGATGAAAATATAATCATATAAATCACAGAAAAAAATGCACCAAACGGAGATGCGACTGACTATACTGGCTAGTCATAAATGCAGATATTAAAAGCTGAGACTTTTGCCAATATATTCCTGACAGGAAAATATCGGAGCCCATCATGCACCACGTCACGGTCACTCAGCATGGCAATGGGTCCTACCACTACGCTAACTATGGATAGTCGGTTACTGCGGTCCACATGCGGTGGGGCTGCTCCCCCAATGAAAAACACGCTACAGTGTTAGGGGTTGAGCAGCTCCTCCAGTATTGCCACTATATTTCTGTGTTTTTGTCTTGTTCTATATGTAGTGTATGTGCCTTTACCTGGCATTCAAACACTCTTTTGCACCTGGTAACCTCCATCACACGGTCTGATATGGGTGTGGCTTACAGTCTTGCTTAGTTCACATTGCACTAGTTGTCCTGCTAGGCGGTTGTGTGGAAGCCTGGCTGTGAGATGGATTACATCACCTTCAGACCGTATTCACACCATAGTTAATGTAGTGGTAGGACCCTTTGCCATGCTGAGTGACCGTGATGTGGTGCATGATGGGCTCCGATATTTTCCTGACAGGAATATATTGGCAAAAGTCTCAGCTTTTAATATCTGCTTGTATGACTAGCCATAGCCAGTATAGTCAGTGGCATATCCGTTTGGTGCCACAATATTTCTGTGATTCTGTACTGTACATACTCAAACTTCACACATGATTGGCTGGTCTGGCCAACATTAATATAATATTTATGGCCATCTTAACACTGCTACAATAAAAAAAAGCAGAAGATCTCAGTGGAAAAGGTTTGGAATAAATAAACTCTGAAACAAACTGCACTGTTAAGAGATTTCGTATAAAAAACGCCCAAAGCATTAATCCCCAGTTCACATTTTGAAATACTGATCTGGAGTTAGAATAACGGCATGGAGTCAGCTGATTCCAGGAGGGGTTTCCCACGGGTACAATACTGATGACCTATCCTCAGGACTTTGGGACCCCCCAATCAGCCGTTTCAAATCAGACCAGCACTGAGGCCTTCTCACAGAAGATTGCACAGAGCCAATCACTGCGTAGTGGCTGTGCTTGGTATTGCAGCCTAGGCCCGTTCACTTGAATGGAACTCTGCACATAGGTCATGTGAAGCTAAGGAATAGGATGTCACTGGCTAAGGCCTCATGCACACAAACTTATTTTTTTCCGTGTCTGTTCCGTATACGGAACCATTCATTTCAATGGGTCTGCAAAAAAAATTAAAAATATAAAAAACGGAAGCTATTCCGTGTGCATTCCGTTTCTGTATGTCCGTTCAGCAAAAAAATAGAACATGCCCTATTATTGTCCGCATTACGGACAAGGATAGGACTGTTCTATCAGGGGCCAGTTGTTCCATTCCACAAAATACGGAATGCACACGGACGTCATCCGTATTTTTTGCGGATCCGTTTTTTTGCAGACCGCAAAATACATACGATCGTGTGCATGAGGCCTAATGAAGAAGCAGATTGGCAGAGGGTGGCGGGGAATCAATAGGTAATAAATAGTGTGCTCCTGAAAAAACCCTTTAAATTATATTTTAACAAATCCATGAACCCAACAGTGAAAATATAAGAAGAACATATCTGCTCCCTGTTTCCATTCCTCATGCGATGACTCATTTGAATCTCACTTCATCACTTAAGGAAGGGTGACTTCACATTTCCAGGAGAAAGGAACAATTTTAAATTGTGTCATTGATTCTATTTTTAAAGGTTTCAGATTTTTTTTTTTTGCAGTATTTCAGTTCGCCTTTATCAAGAAATTCAACAGCCATGCCATCTGTTTAAATGATCTAAAGCATGCAGAAATTAGCATATTCTGCCACAGAACACAGGCAGTAATTAAAACTAGCCTACGACAGATGGCACAAGGATATCCTTCAAAACAAGGTTACGTCATATGTTGCCCATGTGAAAGTGAATAAGCACATTTCTCAGTATTTATAAAAGAACTCCCTTTTGAAGACTCAGACCTTAGGAAAAAGGGACTCTATAAATAGTCGTACATCAGAATAGCTGATGCCAGGTCATAAAGTAAGCTACTCTTCTTGTGACTCCATATTCCCCATGCACACGACCATATTATGGGTTTGTTTGGTATGGAAAAATAATAGGGCACCTATAGAGGAGCATGGGGCTACTGCTGTGTGCTGTAGATCATGCTCAGGTGCCACATACATGTGGGCATAGTACGGGTGGTGCACAGAGCTTTCAAATGTTACATTTTTAGGCTAAAATACTTTTATGTTCATGACTGTAAACTACAGGGGGCATTTCCACAATGTGCCAGGTGTGTATTTCCAGAAAATATATGGTATTGTGAGATAACACTATTTTATTTTATGATTTAGGTTTTGTGTTTGTCAAAAATGTGAAAATTGTCCAAGCAGCAGAGAGGTAAAGGTGTATATATTTATACACACATTATATATATATATATATATATATATATATATATATATATATATATATATATTTATTATATATACACACACACTGGAAAGGATAACTATATTTGGGAAAATTATACAATTGAAAGGAGGCTCTAGTACAGGGATCGTCAACGTCCGACACTCCAGCTGTACAGGCATTGCAACTCCCAGAATTCTCATTTAACTTCTATGGGCGTCCCAGCCAAGTACATGTGTATGCAGGGAGTTGCAGCTTCACAGTAGTTGGAGTGCTGAAGGTTGCTGACCCCTGCTACCTCGTTGGGCCACCTCCGTGTAATGAAGTTGTCACTGGTGTCTGGATGGTGTCCAACGAAACTGTGGGAACTGCCCGTGTTTGTTGGCCGGATCAAACTATTCTCTCTGCTGGTGGTCTGCCCGGGCTCTCCAAAGACTGTTTGCTGTGCATGCGTGCCCTCATGTAACACCTACTAAAAGCTAGGTCAAAACAGCCTATATGGTGGGCAGCTCGTCAAAACGACCATCCTGTGTCTTTCAGTCCAAAGATGTTCCCCCTCTCAAAGTTAACTGGGCAAACTGGCTTCAAGTGCATCACACAGCCATATCTAGCTGTCAAAGTTCTGTTATCAAGAGGTGAACTACCCAAACGTAGCCTAGGAGAGTCTTTTTAGAGGGTAGTAGGGCAAGCACTTTTACGCCCTCTTGTGGCAAGACCCAGTGTCTAATCAGTCCACACATGTAATCAGTTACATATCTGTCGGAAACATGTCAGTTTTGCAGCAATCCAACATTATTCCTTGGGTGTGTCATTTTTTTTTTCAATAAGTGTAGATATTTATATAGTAAGAATTCTTTCAGAAATAGTGTTAATTGTGTATTTTATCATTTAACAAAATGCAAAGTAAATGAACAAAAGATAAAGATAAATCAAATCAATATTGGGTGTGACCACCCTTCACCTTCAAAGGTACTTTTCTGCTAGGTACACTTTCAAACAGTTTTTGAAGAAATGTGTCAGGGAGGTTATTTCAAACATTTTGGAGAACTAACCAAAGGTCTTCTTTTGACTCATTAATCCTGACTAGTAATGAGCGGATTGGGGCTTCAATCCGAATTTCAGGATAAATTCGATTTGCCATGAAGCCGAATTTCCTTGTGCTTCGCGGTAACGAATCGATTTAAACTGAAATAGTGTAAAAAACTAAAAATAATACTATTTACCTGAACTATTTGCTCACAACGGGCCGGCTGCCACCATCTTGCTTAAAGATCTCGACCAAAATCCTGTGCGCTGTGACGTATGACATCATCATGCCGCCTGACGTGATGATGTCATCTCCGGCTGTGCAAGATTTCGTGCCAGACCTTCAAGCAAGATGGCAGTGGCCCGCCTGTCGTGATCAAATAGTTCAGGTAAATAGTATTTTATTATAATTTTTTTTTACACCATTTCAGTTTAAATTGATTCATTCTGATAAGTATTATTTAAAAAAAATAAAAAACATTTACACTCATTTACAGTGCCTTGAAACAGTATTCACCCCCCTTGACTTTTTTCGTGTTTTGGTGCCTCACAAGGTGGAATTAACATGGATTGTTTGAAGATTTGCATTATTTAATTTACAGAACATGCCCACAACTTTGAAGACGTATTTTTTTATTTTTTTTTTATTGTGAAGCAAACAAATAGGACAAAATAACAGGAAAAGGCCTCTTTCCCACAGGCGTGTGCGCCTCGTTGCCGTATTGCGGACCGCATTTGCGGATCCGCAATACACGGGTGCCGCTTCGTGGGCATTCCGCATCACGGATGCGCACCTATTCACTTCAATGGGTCTGCAAAAACGGAGATGCGGAATGGAACCCCTGTTATTATCCATA
The DNA here is from genome assembly GCF_905171765.1 of Bufo bufo. Taxonomy (NCBI): domain Eukaryota; kingdom Metazoa; phylum Chordata; class Amphibia; order Anura; family Bufonidae; genus Bufo; species Bufo bufo. Next base: position 336,197,748 of record NC_053392.1, on the reverse strand, counting down.
TTGATTCCTTTGCTGGCTGGATTCATGGTGGCTGGGACCATGGGAGCAAACATAGGCTAATGCTTTTTTTCCTATATTGTGCAAGCACGACCACCACTGATGGATTGCAGGGTGGTCTGTAACCATGGAAACAAGCAGGGTGTAATGTGATGGAAAAATGAATCCAGACAGTAAAGGAAGCAATATGGATAATAACAATACATTAGTAAGTGCCTTGTATTAACTTTCTCTACATGATAAATGCCACTTACTGAAGAGAGAGACAACCCCTTTATGTAATTTGTCTCGAAGAAGATTTTTTTTTTAAAATTTGGTGAAGCAGCCAAATCAAATTTTTTAATACTTCGCTCATCACTAGTTCCAAGCATCTCCTGCCATTTTCTGTATCTTCAGCCTAAATAAGAACCAGTCGTAATGATATGGCCCCCACAGACAGCCCTGATCTCAACATCACATGAGTGTGTCTTGGATTACATGAAGAGACAGAAGGATTTGAGAAAGCCTACATGCACAGAAGATCTGTAGTTTGTTCTCCAAGATGTTTGGAACAACCTCCTAATTCTTTCAAAAACTGTAGGGGAGATTTATCAAACTGGTGTAAAGTAGAACTGGCTTAGTTGCCCATAGCAACCAATGAGATTCCACCTTTCATTTTCCAACGGAGATGTCCAAAATGAAAGGTGGAATCCGTTCGGTTGCTATGGGCAACTAAGCCAGTTCTACTTTACACCAGTTTGATAAATGACCCATGTGTACCTAGAAAACATAAATTGCTTACCGGTAATGGTTTTTCTTGAAACACATGACAGCACCCATGCGTGATGGACCTCCCATCCAGGACAGGAAACATGAGGCTATAAAAACTTCACACCCTCACCACACCTCAGTGATTTTCAAGTAAAAGACCCTCCGGAGGCGTGATAACACAACAAAAGAAATAGACCCCAGCCAGGGAACCAATACAGTAAATTCTTTCCCTAACTAAACTGGGATATAATAACTTCAAGAATAAGCCCCATTAAAGAAAAAAAGGGTTGGGAAAATGTTGGGGTGCTGTCATGGGTTTCAAGAAAAACAATTTATGTTTCCCCCTTACCCATGACAGCACCCATGCGGACTAAACTATTAACTTAAAGGGAGTCTGTCAGCACAATTTGCCCTTATAGACCACTTACATAGCACTATAGCATAACTATAGATCAGTCAAATGGTACCTTTATCTTTTTGTTTGGATGTTCACGAGGGGCAAAAAATGAGTTTTATTCATATGTACTGGCCGATATCCTGCCAGCGCATGCGCACTGTGATGACCATTGTGGGCAGCAGCATCATTCCATGCAGTGCGCATGCGCGGGCAGGATATCGGCCAGTACACTGGATGACGTAAGAGGCATACAGGGCGGGCCAAGCAACAGTCTGGGGAGGGGTTATGTGAGAAGAAGGAAGAGCGGCCTGGGCACTTACAGCCCGAATGCCGCCCCTGGGCACTTGCGAGCCCTCATTTACATGTGAATAAAACTCAGTTTTTGCCCCTGGTGAACATCCAAACAAAAAGACAAAGGTACCATTTGACTGATCTATAGTTATGCTATAGTGCTATGTAAGTGGTCTATAAGGGCAAATTGTGGTGACAGACTCCCTTTAAAATTAGGGGGGGGGGGGACAACAACTTGCAGTACTTTCCTCTCAAAGGCAGCATCAGAGTCCAGATGCAACCTGTAGTGTTTTAAGAAAGTATGGGGCGAAGACCATGTGGCCGCTCTGCAAATCTGAAATAAGGAAGCCTCCGCCCTCTCTGCCCAAATAGTAGCTCCTGCCCTAGTTGAGTGGGCCCCAAACCCCTCTGGAATGGGAAGACCTCTCGCCGAATAAGTACAAGATATGGCAAACTTCCATAGCCTCGATTGCAAGATGGTTTACATCTTGCAATCGAGGCTATGGAAGCTTTCTTTCCCTTACCAGATCCCTGAAGCTGGATCAGGGGATTTTAATTTATTCTCCAATCCTTAGTGGATTCCAGGTAAGTGATTAAACATCTTCTAACGTACTCTAGACCAGTGTTTTTCAACCACTGTGCCGCGGCACACTAGTGTGCCGTGAGATATTGTCTGGTGTGCCGTGGGGAAAAATTCCAATTTGGTCTATTTGTGAGCTGAAGCCGCATGTTACGGACTATATAGCTCCGGTGTCACTGTCCTGTTACAGTCTGACAGGAGGAGACATCGCAGTAGATCACCGATGCGCAGAAGAGCACCGATGGATCTGATTATCGCGTCGCAGCGCAGAGGAGCGCTGAGTGATGGATCTGGAGGAGACATGAGCAGAAGAGTGCTGATTGATGGATCTGATGCGCAGAAGAGCGCCGATGGATCTGATTATCGCATCGCAGCGCAGAGGAGCGCTGAGTGATGGATCTGGAGGAGACATGAGCAGAAGAGCGCTGATTGATGGATCTGGATGGGGAAGAGCGCCTTAGGTGTGACGGACAGCGGCTATCTGGAGGAGACAAGCACAGTAAGTACTGAGTGACAGTGAGACAGGAGCAGATACAGTGATGGACAAGTTTTTGAAAAGGAAAGAACTGGACCCTGAACAAAATTCGGAGCCAGATGAGAGCCCAAGTATGAGTGGGGATCAAAAGAAAGCAAAGATGGTTAGCTCAAGCAAATTCTCTGGCACAAGGCAATATAGCGAAAGCTATATTTCATTTGGATTTACTTTCACCGGAGATGCAAAGAAACCAACTCCACTGTGCTTGGTGTGTGGTGAAAAGCTATCTAACAGTGCTATGGTCCCAAGTAAACTTAAACGCCATCTCCAAACGAAACACCCTTCGCTTCAAAACAAGAATGCGGACTATTTTGTTTGCCTGCGTGAAAACACGGAGAAACAGGCAACTTTCATGAGAAAAACCACAAAGGTAAATGAAAGAGCTCTTAAAGCTAGCTATCACGTGGCTGAACTTATAGCTAAGTCAAAAAAGTGGTGGTGTGCCTCGTGATTTTTTTCATGAAAAAAGTGTGCCTTTGCACAAAAAAGGTTGGAAAACACTGCTCTAGACAATGAAAATTTTGTTCTCTAGAATTATTGGGATTAACACAAAAAGAAGGTAGAATTATGTCCTGGTTTCTATGGAAGTCAGAAACCACCTTAGGGAAGAAAAAAGGTAAAGACCTTAAAATGACTTTATCTTCCAATATATTTGTATAAGGAGGGAAGGCTGAAAGAGCCTGGATCTCAGAAACTCGCCTAGCAGATGTAATAGCTAACAAAAAGTCATTTTTAAAGTGAGCATCTTGATTGGTATCTCCTTAATAGATTCAAATGGGGAATGAGTCAAGGCAGTTAATACTACATATAAATCCCATGGGGGACCAAATCTTAAAGGGGTTGTCAGAGTTATTTTTTTGTTCTATGTTCCTAACTAGGCAAATGTAACAGCTTTCCAATTAACTCACTTTATCTCCAGTGCCTGGTGTATCAGATTTCACTGAGGGTCACATGACCTGTGAGGTCAGCTTCTCTCCCTGCTCTGATAATGTTAGTGCACAAGCCTGAGAGATCTGAAGTCACTGTACTGGCCACGCCCCCCTCCACTGCCGTCTGCTCTCTCCTAGGATTGTTAGGCAGACATGTCACTCAGGGCAGCACTTGTATTCACTCCCTTAGCAGTGTCATTATACAGCTGGGACTTGTAGTCCTACACATACAACATGCTGCAGAGTCTCCCAGCAGGCAGACATGTCACTCAGGGCAGCGCTTGTATTCACTCCCTTAGCAGTGTCATTATACAGCTGGGACTTGTAGTCCTACACATACAACATGCTGCAGAGTCTCCCAGCAGGCAGACATGTCACTCAGGGCAGCACTTGTATTCACTTCCTTAGCAGTGTCATTATACAGCTGGGACTTGTAGTCCTACACATACAACATGCTGCAGAGTCTCCCAGCAGGCAGACATGTCACTCAGGGCAGCTCTTGTATTCACTCCCTTAGCAGTGTCATTATACAGCTGGGACTTGTAGTCCTACACATACAACATGCTGCAGAGTCTCCCAGCAGGCAGACATGTCACTCAGGGCAGCAATTGTATTCACTCCCTTAGCAGTGTCATTATATAGCTGGGACTTGTAGTCCTACACATACAACAAGCTGCAGAGTCTCCCAGCAGGCAGACATGTCACTCAGGGCAGCTCTTGTAGCCACTCCCTTAGCAGTGTCATTATACAGCTGGGACTTGTAGTCCTACACATACAACATGCTGCTGATTCTCCCAGCAGGCAGACATGTCACTCAGGGCAGCACTTCTATTCACTCCCTTAGCAGTGCAGGGGGAGGGGCAGAGATAGTTTTCATTGCATGTAAACAAAGGGCCAGAAAAGAACCAGGGAAATGAGGAAATATATATAGTTTTTTGCATAAAACTTGCTTAGCTTAGTTATATATTGCTGCCCATCAGATTTGCAGTGCTATATTTTTTTTTTTCATAACTCGGACAACCCCAGTACTGACATAGCCTGTTTAAGGCAACACCCATAACTGAGAAAGAGATCCTGTATTTTGTCTACCAATAACATCACCTTCTGTTCTGGCAAGAAACATCTCTGATTCTGGGAATCTAGTAGGATCCCCAAAAACACGTATCTCTGAGAAGGAAGTAACTTGGATTTTTTCCAATTTATCTTCCATCCAAAAGATTCCAGAAATACACACAATTTATCTGTCTCCTGCTTCAAAGACGATTCTGTCTGGAAAATTATTAAAAAGTCGTCTGAATAAGGGACTAGAGTGATTCTTACATAGGCTGCTACTTCCACTATAATCTTGGTAAACACCCGAGGAGCCTGTGATATTCCAAAGGGGAGGGCTTTGTATTGCAGATGAAGACGAGAGCCCTGAACCCAAACTGCCGTTCTCAAAAAATTTTGGGAGCTGACACTGATCGGGACATGATAGTATGCCTCCTCTAGGCACAGCCACAGCGGCTCCAAACATGGGGAAACTGGGAGGAGAGGTGGAGGGACAGCAGGCTCGACAAGTGGCTCCCGAAAGAGTCTTACACCGCTATGGGAAAGGTCACCCAAGGACTAAAAACCTGGACTCTCCACAGCCATCTTGGTGTGAACTTCTTCAGAGGTAGGTTCCCCAGGACCTCTTATCTGGAGGACAGGAAACCTGAACTGAGGTGTGGTGGGGGTGTGAACTTTTTATATCTTCAGGTTTCCTGTCCTGGATGGGTGCTGTCATGGGTGAGGGGAAATATGGATGCCGTTAAAGGGTGGTCATCCCAAATAGGGATTTGATTTAGATTTCTTCACTTTAGTTCATTCACTTTGCACTTTGTTAACTGATAAACTTTAATACTGATGACCTATCCAGTTGGGGTCCCACACCCGGGTCCCCTGCTGATCAGCTGTTTGAAAACGCCAGTTTTTCCTAGATCACGTCATGTTCATTGGTCACATTGCCTGGGTGCAGCTCAGCCCGACTGAAGTAAATGGGGCGGACTACGATACCAAGCACAGCCGCTATACAATGTACAGCACTGTGCTTGGTAAGCTGAGAGAAAGACGCAGAACTCCCACGATTTGAAGGTGCCTTCTCAAAGAGCTGAATGGCGGGGGTCCTGGGTGTTGGACCCCCACTGATCAGATACTGATGACCGATCCAGAGGAGAGGTCATCAGTATTAAAGTATCGGAAAACCCTTTTAACCGCCTCCGGACCGCCTAACGCAGGATCGCGTTCCGGAGGCGGCTGACTCAGGCACAATCACGCATCTATGCGATCATCTGCCAACGAATGATCGCCGCTGGCAGGCTGCAGATCCACTCGATTACCTGCAGTTCCTGTGAACGCGCGCGCCTGTGTGCGCGCGTTCACAGGAACTGCAGGTAATCGAGTGGATCTGCAGCCTGCCAGCGGCGATCATTCGCTGGCAGGCTGTAGATCCGATTTTTTTAACCCCTTAAAAGGTATATTAGACGCTGTTTTGATAACAGCGTCTAATATACCTGCTACCTGGTCCTCTGGTGGTCCCTTTTGCTTGGATCGACCACCAGAGGACACAGGCAGCTCTGTAAAGTAGCACCAAACACCACTACACTACACCCACCCCTGTCACTTATTAACCCCTGATCACCCCATATAGACTCCCTGATCACCCACCTGTCACTGATCACCCCCCTGTAAGGCTCCATTCAGACGTCCGTATGTGTTTTGCGGACCCACGGATCCGCAAAACACATACGGACGTCTGAATGGAGCCTTACAGGGGGGTGATCACCCCATATAGACTCCCTGATCACCCCCCTGTCATTGATCACCCCCCTGTAAGGCTCCATTCAGACGTCATATGTGTTTTGCGGATCCACGGATCCGCAAAACACGGACACCGCGGATCCGCAAAACACGGACACCGGCAATGTGCTTTCCGCATTTTGCGGATCCGCACATTGCCAGAACTATATAGAAAATGCCTTTTCTTGTCCGCAATGGCGGACAAGAATAGGACATGTTCTACAGGCTCTACAAAAAACGCAGTGTTCGCCCAATCAGGCCTGATCTTGTGCGCACACTTGCGTTCAGTCCGCCCCACCGCAGTGACAGAATTTTTTTTCTTCTGATCACTGCAAAAACACCGTAAAATCGCTGCGGCGCTATAAAAAGATCACTTTTGAGGGGCATGGCGAGTTCATAGAAGATTTTTTTTTTTTGTCACAAGTTAGCAGAAATTGATTTTTTTTTTTTTTGCTTTTTTGTTTTTCTTACAAAGTCTCATATTCCACTAACTTGTGAAAAAAAAAAAATTTCACATGAACTCACCATACCCCTCACGGAATCCAAATGCGTAAACTTTTTTAGACATTTATATTCCAGACTTCTTCTCACGCTTTAGGGCCCCTAAAATGCCAGGGCAGTATAAATATCCCACAAGTGACCCCATTTCGGAAAGAAGACACCCCAAGGTATTCGCTGAGGGGCATATTGAGTCCATGAAAGATTGAACTTTTTGTCACAAGTTAGCGGAAAGGGAGACTTTGTGAGAAAAAACTAAAAAAAAATCTATTTCCGCTAACTTGTGCCTAAAAAAATCTATGAACTGGCCATGCCTCTCACGGAAAACCTTGGGGTGTCTTCTTTCCAAAATGGGGTCACATGTGGGGTATTTATACTGCCCTGGCATTTTAGGGGCCCTAAAGCGTGAGAAGAAGTCTGGAATCCAAATGTCTAAAAATGCCCTCCTAAAAGGAATTTGGGCCCCTTTGCGCACCTAGGCTGCAAATAAGTGTCACACATGTGGTATCGCCGTACTCAGGAGAAGTAGGGCAATGCGTTTTGGCGTGTCTTTTTACATATACCCATGCTGGGTGAGAGAAATCTCTCTCTAAAATGACAACTTTGTATAAAAAAAAATGGGAAAAGTTGTCTTTTACTGAGATATTTCTCTCACCCAGCATGGGTATATGTAAAAATACACCCCAAAACACATTGCCCAACTTCTCCTGAGTACGGCGATACCACATGTGTGACACTTTTTTGCAGCCTAGGTGGGCAAAGGGGCCCACATTCTAAAGAGCACCTTTAGGATTTCACAGGACATTTTTTACACATTTGAATTTCAAACTACTTCTCACGCATTAGGGCCCCTAAAATGCCAGGGCAGTATAACTACCCCACAAGTGACCCCATTTTGGAAAGAAGACACCCCAAGGTATTTTGTGATGGGCATAGTGAGTTCATGGAAGTTTTTATTTTTTGTCACAAGTTAGTGGAATATGAGACTTTGTAATAAAAAAATAAAAAAATCATCATTTTCCACTAACTTGTGACAAAAAATAAAAAGTTCTATGAACTCACTATGCCCATCAGCGAATACCTTAGGGTGTCTACTTTCCGAAATGGGGAATCTTTTTTGGGTTTTTTCTACTGTCTGGGCATTGTAGAACCTCAGGAAACATGACAGGTGTTCAGAAAGTCAGAGCTGCTTCAAAATGCGGAAATTCACATTTTTGTACCATAGTTTGTAAACGCTATAACTTTTACCCAAACCAATAAATATACACTTATTGCATTTTTTTTTATCAAAGACATGTAGAACAATACATTTAGAGAAAAATTTATATAGAAATGTAGTTTTAAAAAAAAAATTTAAATTGAAAGTGAAAAATTTCATTTTTTTGCAAGAATTTTGGTAAATTTCGATTAATAACAAAAAAAGTCAGCCCACTAAACCGTGTTTTTTTTTTTTTTGTTTACTAATAATCCCTACACTGCGATCTCTGCATACATAAGTTAAATAATCATTTTTGTTCAGTAGAATTTGATAAAAAGCGATTTTTTAAATATGCAAATTACCTTGCTACCAGCAAGTAGGGCGGCTACTTGCTGGTAGCAGCCGCATCCTCCGACCCTAATGACGCCCCCTCCGCATTGTGATTGACAGGGCCAGGGAACGGAATCGTTCTCTGCTGGCCCTGCCTGTTAGCATTCAAAATCTGGCGCCTGCGCTGCGGCCGTACGTATCTTCAATCTGCGCAGGCGCACTGAGAGGCGGCCGCTCTCTCCTCAATGCGCCTGGTGTAGATGTGACGTCATCGGCGCAGGCGCATTGAGGATGGAGCGGCCGAGCGAGTGGCCGTCTCTCAGTGCGCCTGCGCAGATTGAAGATAGGTACGGCCGCGGCGCAGGCGCCAGATTTTGAATGCTAACAGGCAGGGCCAGCAGAGAACGATTCCGTTCCCTGGCCCTGTCAATCACAATGCGGAGGGGGCGTCATTAGGGTCGGAGGATGCGGCTGCTACCAGCAAGTAGCCGCCCTACTTGCTGGTAGCAAGGTAATTTGCATATTTTAAAAATCGCTTTTACTTTCTACTGAACAAAAATGATTATTTAACTTATGTATGCTGAGCTCGCGGTATAGGGATTATTAGTAAACAAAAAAAAAAAAACGGTTTAGTGGGGTGACAGAAGCCCTTTAAGCTAGGGGGGCTGAGGTGGTTAAAGGGAGTCTGTCACCTCCATACGGCCATATACAGTGCTTACATGGCTCTGTAGCAAACCTATACAGGATTGTAACGGTACCTTTGTTCTTTTCTTTAGACTTGCACAAGCAGGAAAAACGAAGTTTAATTCATATGCAAATGAGTACTCGCAAGTGCCCAGGGGCGGCGTTCACTGTGTAGGTGCCCAGGCTGCTCTGCCTTCTTTTCACTTTACTCCTCCCCAGCCTCTTCCTTTGCCCGCCCTCCAAGTTCAGACCTATCGATTAGGCGAGAGACTTGGAGGGCGGGCAAAGGAAGAGGCTGGGGAGGAGTAAAGTGAAAAGAAGGCAGAGCAGCCTGGGCACCTACACAGTGAACGCCGCCCCTGGGCACTTGCGAGTGCTCATTTGCATATGAATTAAACTTTGTTTTTCCTGCTGGTGCAAATCTAAAGAAAAGAACAAAGGTACCGTTACAATCCTGTATAGGTGTGCTACAGAGCCATGTAAGCACTGTATATGGCCATATGGAGGTGACAGACTCCCTTTAACACTTCTATTTTTGAAAGTATGAAATTCTGGAGCAAATAAAATGTGATGTGGTGACTCACCCTCACTGAACTATTCTACAGATTAATGGCTCATGCAGTTGAACGTGTGCGGCCCCTGCCATGCAAATTGCAGTCCCCAATGCACAGGCACTGTTCGTGTGGCCTGCGCTGCCGGATGCAGACTCATTCACGTTATATTTTTTTGCGGTGTGGAGGCACGAACCAAAATGCCATGGAGGCGCTCTGTAGTGCTTCTGTGGTCATCTGTTCCTAATCTTCTGGGTTGCAGACCCATTTTGTTTGCGGGCATCACACGTCCTAATTCTATACCTAATCTGAAAGAAGATGGACATACAGTAGTGCCACTATTTCTTACCAGGAACACGGTCGCTCAAAAAGGAGCAGAAAAAGAAAGACAAAAGCGCACTGCTCTGCCATCTATAAAATTTTTTCTTAAAAACATACATAAAACACTATAAATAAAAGGCTATGCGTTTCAGTGGCGGGTCGCCACCTTCATCAGGCTGCTATTTCTTACCACTGCTCCACTGGTAATTGGCTATTTCCCAGGGTTAAAGGGGTTTTCCGACTTTTTTTTAACTAATGAACTATCCTCTGGATAGGTCAATAGTGTCTGATTGGTGGGGGTCCAGCACCTGGGACTGCTGCCGATCAGCTGTTTGAGAAGACACCGGTGCGCATAGGAGCGCCACGACCTTCTTGCAGCTTAGCCTAGCCCAGTGACGTCACATTTAAGTGAATGGGGCTGAGCTTTATACCAAGCACAGCCGCTATCCAATGTATGGCGCTGTGTTTGGTAAGTTGCAAGTCAGCGCAGCGGCTTCTTCAAACAGCTGATCGGCGGGGGTCACAGTTAATATCAGAAAACCCCTTTAATTTACTATACAGTGTTATTAAAGCCAAGAGGCCTGTTTATTCTGTTTGACTGGGAAACCATCCAGTTCTTCCTGAATCTATCTGCAGAACTTGCCAGTGCCAGTTCTTGTAGGAGTGCTTTCCACAGCATCGCAGCCCGAGACTGGAGAAGCTCTAATGGAGCAGAAGATTTAAAGAGGTATCCCCACAAAAGAATCTCTTAACACATCAATCAGGGGTAACCAGAATGCACTCAATTACGAAGAGCCTGACAGAGAAACTACGCTCCATGGCCATGGCACGTGGACTCTCCCACCATTCTATCTAGTTCACAGAGCAATGTCAGCCCTAAGAAATGCCACCATACATGCTGACAGAAGCGTTTAAAAAAACATTATGGGATTAGTTATCAAACTGGTGTAAAGTAGAATTGGCTTAGTTGCCCATAGCAACCAATCAGATTCCTCCTTTCATTTTCCAAAGGAGCTGTCAAAAGTGAAAGAAGGAATCTGATTGGTTGCTATGGGCAACGAAGCCAGTTCTGCTTTACACCAGTTTGATAAATGACCCCAATAGTGAAGAAGCTCCCCCTTCCACTGGTTGCAACATTAGTTTCTTGGCACACCTAAGCATCAGATTACCATGACCAATGGCATAAAGGGAATGATCACGGACATAACTCTAGTACTCTATATGGTAAATGATGAATGTGCAAGATTTCAGTACATGGACCCATGGTCAAATATACGTACTTCTAGCTATTTAGAAGATGTTTTATATTATAAAATAAAATAAAAAAGGCTTAGTTGTCCATAGCAACCAATCAGATTAATCCTTTTCACTTCCATAAGAGCACTGAAAAATGAAAGGTGGAATCTGACTGGTTGCTAGGGGCAACTAAGCCACTTTTGAACCAGTTTTGATAAATCTTCCCCTGAAAGTTCAGCTTTTGGCGAGCTTTACCAGCAAAATCGTGTGGCCATTCGCTGCCGTGGGTGGGCAGAGTTTCAGCCGCATGCAGCATTAGGGGTGGGTAATTCCAGCCTTAGGTTACCAGAGTTTCCTTCAGTCCTCTACCAGGCCGCAAGCTGAAGCCATGAAGACATGACTACTGAGAAGCACTGTCATTAGCTACTTGGGAGTCAAGTGGAGGAATTCCAGGGCCGCTCATGGAAAAGTTCAACTGTTGTCACGTTGCTGCTTCATATACAGCCCTGAAGAGAACAGACGGGGGTTTCTAAAACACCACATTAAAGAGGACCTTTCACCGATTCTTACCCTATGAACTAAGTATACAGCCATGTGGAGCGGCACCCGGGGATCTCACTGCACTTACTATTATCCCCGGGCGCCGCTCAGTTCTCCTGCTATGTCCTCCGGTATCTCCGCTCACTAAGTTATAGTAGGCGGAGATACCAGTCCCTAAGTTATGGTAGGCGGAGTCTGCCCTAGCGCTGGCCAATCGCAGCGCAGAGCTCACAGCCTGGGAGGTTATTTTCTCCCAGGCTGTGAGCTCTGCAATGCGATTGGCCAGCGCTAGGGCAGACTCCGCCTACCATAACTTAGGAAACGGAGATACCGGAGGACATAGCAGGAGAACGGAGCGGCGCCCGGGGATAATAGTAAGTGCAGGGAGATCCCCGGGCGCCGCTCCACATGTATGTATACTTAGTTCATAGGGTAAGAATCGGTGAAAGGTCCTCTTTAAAAGGCCAAAATCTTTATTGTCAGTCTTTGCCTGGAGTTGCATTTTGATTACATAATATTGAAGATAGATTCTGCAGTTAGGGTCCCATTCACACGTCCGTAGTGTATTGCGGATCCGCAATACACCCGGCCGGCACCCCCATAGAACTGCCTATTGTCCGCAATTGCGGACAAGAATAGGACATGCTCTATTTTTTCCGGCGATGCGGACCAGAAGATTGGGACCGCGCTCCGGAAATGCAGATGTGGAGAGCACATAGTGTGCTCTCCACATTCATTCCTGCCCCATTGAGAATGAATGGGTCCGCACCCGTTCCGGATATTGCGGAACAGATGCGGACCCATTATACGGACGTGTGAATGGACCCTTAAAGGGGTTGTCCAGGTCCAGAGCTGAACCCGGACATAACCCCTTCTTCATACATTCAGCCCCTACGAGTGAAGCAAATGCTCCCCCTTGCCCTGGGCAAGGGCTGTTTTGTTTAGATTGACACCATGCTAGGCAAAGCCTTCCTCCTAGCAGTGTTCCCGGTGACATCACCGGCACTAATGGGAAGTCTTTAGTTTTACAGGCTAGGGCAGCACAAAAGACTGCCCATTAGTGCCAGTGACATCACCGGGCTCACTGCTAGGTGGAAACCTCCGCCAAGGATGCCCATCAGAAGCCTGGTACGTCACCGGATCTGAAGAAGAAGCCCTTGCCCTGTGCTATACAGTGCAGGGCAAGGGGGATTATCGGGGCATGAAATGCTCCACTTATAGGGGCTGAATGGGTGAAGAAGACGTTATGTCCGAGTTCAGCTCTGAACACAGACAATCCCTTTAAAGGGGTTATCTGGGAGCACAATATTAATGTTCTATCCTCAGTATAGATCATCAGTATCTGATTGCTGGTGGTCGGACTCCCAGCACCCCCACCAATCAGCAGTTTGAAGAGGCCTCTGTGCTCCATGAGCGCTGCGGCCTCTTCCTGGGCCTGTTACGTCACGCTCATCGGTTCGGTCAGATGGCCTAGGTGCAGCCCAGTCCCAATCAAGTGAATGGGGGCTGAGCTCTGATTCCAAGCACAGTCGCTATATAATGTACAGCATTGTACTTGGTAAGCTGCGAGGAGACCACAGCTCAAACAGCTGATCAGCGGCTGTGCCAGGAGTGGGATCCCCACCAATCGGATACTGATGACCTATGCTGAGGATGGCCATCAATACTGTACTCCCAGAAAGCCCCTTACGCATCTGGGTAGCACCATGCACATGCTACAGAAACAATCCCATTCACATGGAAAGGATTTTTCAGTTGCAAAATTCTTGGCAATAAATCTGCTGTGTGTGAGCCACACATGTCCTCCTCAGACAGATGATGGACCATTGAATCCAGGAGGCATATTTAGGAGTAAACAAGCACTACTTTTGTCTATTTTATGGATTGAACGCGCCCATTGAAGTCTGATCGGTGGGGGTCCGATCACTGAACGCGCCCATTGAAGTCTGATCGGTGGGGGTCCGATCACTGAACGCGCCCATTGAAGTCTGATCGGTGGGGGTCCGATCACTGAACGCGCCCATTGAAGTCTGATCGGTGGGAGTCCGATCACTGAACGCGCCCATTGAAGTCTGATCGGTGGGGGTCCGATCACTGGGGGGCCCTGTGTCTCCCCATATTAATGGAGTGGCAGTCAAGAGTCTGCGCTCCATTCATCTCCAAGAGACACCTGCCATATTTCTAGTGACAGTACTGGTGCAACGCTGAAGTGTGCTAGAGTTGTCAGGGGCTATAAATAGGCGATTACAGCTACTGTCTAATGTCTGCTGTGTGTGAACAGGGCCAATGGTTGCTCCACCTTGGAAGGGGATCATGGCACACTGCCATGCATCACATCGGTGGCACACCATGGGCGTTATTGTCTGCCTCCTCCAATATTCCACCTGGTTTTGTCCCCGTGAATCAGGTGTTCGAATCCCCCAATGCAGAAATGTCCTCCCCTGCACTAGTCACCATCGTCACGCTTCACATTCTATTGCTATGCTCGTCACACAATGCAAAGCGGCACCGTCCTCTGCTTTCCCTATACCTGACCGCACACAGCCAGCATCGTATCCGTGCATATAACGGAGGAGCGTACCTGAGTCCCGGGCGCTGAGGTCTGCAACGGCTCTGGACAGAGTATACAGAATGCTGGGGGCGGGGCTTCTCGTAACCCAGCGCACACAATCCCGCCCACCTTCTCAGTCATTTGACAGTGGTTAGAACGTAGACCAATGGAATTGCAGTTCTGATGTATTCTTATCTGTGCGTATGATAGACATTCGCTGATTGGTTAAGAGGACACATGGCCGTTTAGCGTCAGTGATTTCATTGGTGGGATGAGAAGAGAGCGAAGGTTAAATACCAGTCGCCAGCAAGCTGCGCTCTGGTGTAGAGGGGCGTTGTGCTGTTGCTCACACATAAACGGAGAACGGTTTCTGCCATGCCCTGTTCGGTAGTACAGTGGGCTTCAGCGTTCTGGGACTTGTAGTCTGGGTTCTATAGCAGCCTGGCTTGTGTAGCAAGTGGGCCCCAATGCAAAGTCGTTGGCAGGGCCCCCACTTATGCTTCATTGATGGTACTGGTCTCCTTGTTTGGAGAACAGAGACCTTAGTAGTGGGCCCCTAAAGGTTTTTGGACCCAGGCGCAACCATCCCAGTTCTGGTGGGACAGTCCTGGATTTTGGCTGCTGGTATCTGCGGTACGTCTCAGTCCAACTGTATTGAAGTCTGCAGTTTTTTATTTTAATTTTTTTCCTTGACATACATGTATTTTATTTTAATGGGGCCATTTTAGGGTACTGCTACATTAAAAATAAAATTGGAGTGAAAAATGCAATTGCACTATTGCTTTTAAGGATTTGTTTTAGTTGGTTGGTATGGTTATGTATATATGTTTTTTTCTTATGCTTTTTACTGTAAAAAAATTAAAAAGCACTTGTGATACATTTTTAATAATTTTATAATTTATCTGGTGATCCAGACAATAGGTCATCTGTAGTAAGGTCTTGGAAAATCCCTCTAACCTATTAATTGACTGGTTTTTAAAGGGCTTCTGTCACCCCCCATTGTGCAATTTTCATTAGCCGACATTAGCTATTTGCTATTGTCAGCTGAGTGCAATCATACATGTCCTACCTTTTGTCTGTGGCATATTTCTTCTAAAAATCCTACTTTTATCATATGCAACTTTCTTCACTACCAGCAAGTTGGGTGTGTACTTGCTGGTAGCTGCCGCTTCTAGACACGCCCCATCTCCTCTTGATAGACAGGGCCAGCGAGCGCTCTCCTCCTCCCACGGGCCCCGTCTGCTGCTGAATTCCTGCGGCGTAACGTTCCTTATTCGGCGCAGGCGTACTGAGTGAAGGACGCGCGCTTGCCAGCTCCTTCCTCAGTGCGCCTGCGCCGATTACGTCATACTACATCCGGAAGAGAAGACTGCCGATTATCGCTGATGCCGGCAGTTTTCTCTTCCGGGTGTAGTGTGACGTAATCGGCTGGCAAGCGCGCGTCCTTCACTCAGTATTGCCTGCGCTGATTGAGGAACAGGCGCAGGAATTCAGCAGCAGACGGGGCCAGTGGGAGGAGGAGATCGCTCGCTGGCCCTGTCTATCAAGAGGAGATGGGGTGTGTCTAGAAGCGGCAGCTACCAGCAAGTACACGCCCAACTTGCTGGTAGTGAAGAAATTTGCATATGATAAAAGTATAATTTTTACAAGAAATAAGCCACAGACAAAGGTAGGACATGTATGATTGCACTCAGCTGACAATAGCAAATAGCTAATGTCGGCTAATGAAAATTGCACAATGGGGGGTGACAGAAGCCCTTTAACCACTTAAGGACCACAGGTTTATACCCCCCTAGTGACCAGGCCCTTTTTTACAAATCGGCACTTCACAACTTTAACGGTTTATTGCTCGGTCATGCAACTTGGCACCCAAATGAATTTTACCTCCTTTTCTTCTCACAAATACAGCTTTCTTTTGGTGGTATTTGATTGCTGCTGAGATTTTTCTTTTTTCTGATATTAATCAAAATAAACCGCAATTTTCTCAAAAAAAATGTGTATTTTTAACTTTTTCTGGTTAAATTGTTCAAATATAATTACATTTCTATAAAAGTTTGTCAGAATTTATTGTGCTACATGTCTTTGATAAAAAAAAATCCAATAAGTGTATATTTATTGGTTTGCGCAAAAGTTGTAGCGTTTACAAACTATGGTACAAAAATGTGAATTTCCGCAGCAGTTTTTTTTTATTTTTTTTTTTTATACCCACTACAGTTAAAAGAAAGTATCCATTTGATGAATCGGTTTCTGAGCTATGGGACACGGCCCCCACAGTGGACGCTCCTGTGGCTAAGATACCCAAAAAATCAGCTCTTCCATTCGAGGATCTAGGCTGCCTGGGAGATCCTTTGGATAAAAAAAGCTAATGTTTACCTTAAATAAGCTTGGGAATCAGCATCAACCAGTCTTAGGCCAGCTATCGCCGCCTCTTGGGTCTCTAAAATTATGATTAGAGCAGCCTGAACCTCATATTAAGGACAAGACCCCTAGAGAGGAATGAGGTGTGGCTAATGAGCAGCGGCATTTGTATGCAGTCTCCATTACCACGGCAACACATTGCCACATCCTGTCCGTCCTCTCTGTACTTTGTCTCCTCATGAACTAAATTTCCCAGAGATTCAGCTAAAGTTCTTATCTGTATTCAGGATCATAATCCCTGACAAGTAGAGAGGAGGAGGCAGATCTTTACCTCAGTGTTGTAAAGTAACTTGTCCTCATGTGTGATCAGGACAGGTTTTGTGTTAACTGATGGGACAGTGGCCATTTTGTTTCCCCTGATGATTGCTCCCCAGACAAAACAAGTCATTATAAATGATGAAAGGTATTTGAGAATATATTTATAACAAAGTAATATTTAAGTATTTTCATAATTCCTGGAGAACCCCTTTAATCAACCAAGATTGAAAATGACTGATTTCAGGCAACAGTGACTGCAGCACTTGAGTGGTTAGACAGAGGGCTCCCTCTCCCCAGCTGGATTCTCAGTGATCCAGTCCTTGGTTACCGACAGATAGTTATAAAGCTGGGGGTGGGTGCTAATGAAGGCCCCCCAGGCCTGGAAGTTTTCTGCTCCTATTACACCCTGCCAGAGCCAAGGTGTAATAGGATATTTGTAAAAACACAATCCACTGCGATACAAAAGTATGCTAATATTTATGTTTTTGACTAATTATTTACAGAATGTTGAACAACAAGAAAAGATACATTGATGATTGTGTTATGGTTTGGAGTAGTAGGGAAGATTTATCACTGTTTATTAGGCGTTTATATCTGGGAAACGATAATGATGACCTATCAACAGGATAGCATTATCACACTGGTGGGGGGCTGTGTCCTAGCAGCCCCACCGATCAGTGGTTTCAGGGAGCCGCAATACTCACTGGAACTCTGGTGGGCGCCGCAGCCTCCCAGAGGCTTGCCAAGCACAGCTCCCTGCATCATATAGAGGTTGTGCTTGGTATTGTAGCTCAGTCCCATTGACTTGAATAGGGCTGAGCTGCAACTGGGCCATGTGACTAATGTACGGTGACATCGCTGGCCTAGGAAGAGGCCGCTGAACTCATTGAGCGCCCGGCCTCTACTAACAGCTGCTCGGCAGCGGTCCTGGGAGTGGGACCCCCGCCGATCTGATATTGATGACTTGATCTTGATCCTGAGGATAGGTCACCAATATCTCTTCCCCTCACCCATGACAGCACCAATGTGACTAGGTCCTCCCATCCTTGACAGGAAACCAGAAGAGAGAAAATGGTTCACACCCCCACCACACCTCAGCTCAGGTTTCCTGTCCTCTGGATAGGATGTTACTAGGGAGCTCCTGCTTCTAGCTTGGGTTCTCACCCTAGGAAGGTGAGGAAGGTCTGGGTCTACCTTACCGTAAAGGGGCCTATCCCATGCAGCATTAGTCTCCTTGGGGAGCAACTTGCTGAAGCCTGTCTTTCTCCTCCCATCCTCAAGGGGAGCCGCTGTATCCGTATTCAGGCGGCTCTTTTCCAAAATGGCGGGTGCAAGTCGTGGAGCGTTCAGAGCATGTGCGCCGGGACAGAGCCTCTTCCCGCGTCATGATGTCACTTTCGGTGGCATGATGCTGGAGGGGGAGGGTACCTTTTCTGGCTGGATTCGGCGTTTGGGCCTAAAAGGAGGCCAAGGCTCACGAAACAAATGGCAGCAGGAGAAGGCAGCCAGCTCTACCTTTGAGCACACAGTGCTGTGCAGGATCCGGTGTCTGGATATAATGTTGGAGTCGGGTGATTCAGGACGTGCCGATCCCTTGGAATTCTCGAGGCCCACAAGCCCGGTATTGGACCTGAGGAGTGGGAAAGTTTTCCTCTTCAAATGGTTAGAAATATCCTCTCCTAATTATGTTGGGTGTTGTTTGCTTCATTGTTATAGGCAGCAAAAACATCAAAGAAATCATCCTGCAACATAAAGAATGTGGTGGATGTAGAGTAGAATTACCAGCTTCTTATGTAAGACCGCTATGTCAAGCATGTGTGGATAAATTGGTTATGGAGGAGTCGCACAATTTGTCCAGGAGTATTAAAGCTTTGGTGAGATTAGAAGTTAAATCATCTATTAAGGGCTCTTTCACACGAGCGGATCCCGTGCGTGGAATCTGCTGCGTGGAAGAGTGCCAAGCCCAGTTCCGGACAGCAGAGACACGGAGCATTAACATGATTGATAATGCTCTTTGCTTCTCTGTGACCGTTTTATTACAAAATCACAGTGACAATTTTATCTCGCTGTCATTTTGTAGTAAAAAGATGTTAATGCTCCGTGTCTCTGCTGTCCGGAACGGGGCTTGGCACTCTTTCACACAGCAGATTACCCACACGGCATCCACTTGTGTGAAAGAGCCCTAAGTCACTCAAACTGAGTCGTCCAAGATCACCATAGAGGAATGGTTACAATAGAGACACTGATTCTGAAATTTCTGGGGAGGATGATGATATAGAATCCAGCCAGAACTTGTCAGGTGATTTCTCCTCTTGAGAAGAGGATACAGCGGGGCGAGCCCTGTTCCTGGCTGAAGATACTGAACCTTTATTAAAAGCTGTTAAGGCCCCTATGCAGTTAGATCATGTGAAACAGCCTAAGACAATAGCTGATCAGGTTTTTTTTTTTTTTTTATCACGCATATTTTATTAAAGTTTCAAGACATTAATAAATATAATCCAGTTTCAGTATTACAATATGACATCAGTAGAGAAGCTGGCACACACGCCATGCACATAGAGAAGATGTGGAGAGCTCCACAATACAGAATTGAGATCATAAGTGCACACTGAGTGGCTACCGGTATCATATCTGTAGATATGAAAACAGACAAACAAACAAGCATAAAGAACAACAAGGAACAACAAAAACAGCATCAGGGTACAGGACAGCTAAACGGGCAGCCCTTCAGGACAAAGTAACCGAGGTCGGTTGAAATGAGTGAAGATGATAAAATCTATTCCTTATGGTTTCCCCTGAGGGTGATATCTCCCAGGTATTGACTAAGACTCGTACCATGAACTGGATATCCATCCCGACCATAATGCATTGAACTTTGACATTGAGGGCAATTGGGTGTACCACATTTTTTCATGCATGCAAGTGGAGTTCACCAACACCACTACCTCACGGAGAGAAGGGGTGTCCGGGGTTTTCCAGTGCCTAGTGATAACCGGCTTAGTGGCCATGAGTATGTGGGCCGTTATCGATCTGTGGGTATATGGCAGGGCATCAATGTTAATAAAGAGGAGGGCTACCTCTGGGGTCACAACTATGGGAGTAGGGAGAAGAGTATTTAAGAGATCCTGAACTTCCTTCCAAAGGCCAGTGATCTTAGGGCAGGCCCAGAGGGTGTGAAGGAGAGAGCCTCTGCTTCCACACTGTCTCCAGCAGGCAGGACTGGCTGAGGGAAACATCAAATGCAGTCTAGACGGCGTGTAGTACCACCGCAGGCTTGTTTTGAAGATCGCTTCTTGGTGGCTCACACAGCGGAAGACTGGGTCAATCGGAATGCAGTACACCACTGATCTTTGGAAAAAGTTCGACCCAGATCTGTCTCCCATTTTCCTAGGGGGGTGGCTTAGACCATTGTGTAAGGAGGCCATAGAAGAGGGAGATGCCCCCCTTTCTGGGAAACCTGTCGTGGAGGTACCTTTTAACCACTTGAGGCATATACAATAAGTTTTTCTCACACTTATCCAAAAAGGACCTAATCCGTAGGAATTTATAAAACTCTCTATTGGAAATGTGGAACTTGCTGTGGATATGGGTAAATGATAAGACATTGTCTAGACTCATCATGTCCTGTACAGATCGGATCCCACAAGCAGGCCATGTTCTGAGGTTTAGGTCTTGGATGTGATCAGTTAGACAGGATATCGATAAGAGACTGGGGGATAACCTATCTCTTGAGTTAGATTTGTCTAGTAATGTTTTCCAGGCCGAAATAGACAATTTAATAGCTTGCAAGGGGGACTCACGCGGAGGGCAGAGAGGGTGAGTGAGGTCCTTTCCATTGTTACCCAGTGTTTGTCTGCTGAGTCGTTCCACCAGTGGACCAGCTGGTCTAAGAGGCAGGCCGTGTGATAGTGTTTCAAATCAGGGACTCCCAGTCCCCCCTCTCTTCTGTGTTTTGTTAGGATGGAGTACGCTACTCTGGGATCCTTCGAGTCCCATATAAAGCCCATCATCTGCCGCCTGGCATTATTGAAAAAGGAATTCGGGATCGGGACAGGCAAGGTTCTGAAGAGATAGAGGAGTCTAGGAAGAAATAACATTTTATAAGCAGCTACTCTTCCAAACCAAGAGATGTCCTTAGCCAGATCCTCAGGCAGGGGGGGGAAATTAGTGTGGAATGTCCTACACACTGGGTGAGTCAGCTGTACGCCAAGATATGGATATACTCTCCTACTGCCAGTCTAATGGGAATAGATTTTTCAATCGACCCATTTGTTCTGCAGAGATATTAACGGGGAGACATTTGGATTTGTCTATGTTCAATTTGTAATAGGAGACCTGACCAAATACCTGCAACAAAGCAAACACTCTCCGAAGGGAAGACTCGGGGCGTCTACAGATCACAATCACGTCGTCTGCAAAAAGTGCTACTTTGTGTTCAATGGAGCCCACCTCCAAGCCCGTTACCTCCGGGTCCCGCCGAATCAGTTCCGCTAAGGGTTCTATGGATAGGATGAAGAACAGGGGGGACAGCGGGCACCCCTGTCTAGTCCCATTTGTCAGATTAAAAACATTGGATAGTGCTCCATTTAGGGGTGCACCGAAATTTCGGCAGCCGAAAATATCGGCCGAAAATGCACCTAATCCACTTCGGCCGATATTGTTACATATCGGCCGAAAATATGGGGTGTGGGATTTGTCACCCACCATCTGCGGGCGGGCGCCGGGCGGGCGGTTTACTTTGTCACTGCATCTTTATTTTACCTTACAATCGTGAGGCTCCAGTAACTAACAACTCTGCAGGCAGAGCGGAGGCCGGCGTAACGTCACTTACTCACGTGACGCGCCTGCTCCGCCTCCTTCATTCATAAAGTGGGCGGAGCAGGTGCGTCACGTGAGTAAGTGACGTTACGCCGCCCTCCGCTCTGCCTGCAGAGTTGTTACCGGAGCGTCACGATTGTAAGGTAAAATAAAGATGCAGTGAGTGATGCTGTGAGCAGCAGGGCCGGGGCTGTTATGGGTAGGGGGATCGGTCTATGGCACTGCTATGGGGAGGGGTGATCTGTGCACTGCTATGGTGAGGGGGGATCTGTGCACTGTTATGGGGAAAGGGATCTGTGCACTGTTATGCCCATAACAGTGCACATATCCCCTTTCCATAACAGTGCACAGATCCCCCTCTCCATAACAGCGCCACCCACAGATCCCCCTCTCCATAACAGTGCCACCCACAGATCCCCCTCTCCATAACAGCGCCACCCACAGATTACCCTCTCCATAACAGCGCCACCCACAGATCCCCCTCTCCATAACAGCACCACCCACAGATCCCCCTCTCCATAACAGCGCCACCCACAGATCCCCCTCTCCATAACAGCGCCACCCACAGATTACCCTCTCCATAACAGCGCCACCCACAGATCCCCCTCTCCATAACAGCGCCACCCACAGATCCCCCTCTCCATAACAGCGCCACCCACAGATCCCCCTCTCCATAACAGCGCCACCCACAGATCCCCCTCTCCATAACAGCGCCACCCACAGATCCCCCTCTCCATAACAGCGCCACCCACAGATCCCCCTCTCCATAACAGCGCCACCCACAGATCCCCCTCTCCATAACAGCGCCACCCACAGATGAATTTCATTCATGAAAAAGAATTATTAATAAAATCATTAAAAAAAAAGTATTTTAAAAGTATTTGGGCAAAAAGGCAGTTTCGGTTTCGGTTTTCGGTCAAGGGCATCCTGAATTTTCGGTTTCGGACCAGAATTTTCATTTCGGTGCACCCCTAGCTCCATTAGTAGCTGATCAGGTTTTTGAGGGCCTGGGTCCTAAACATCATAGGGTATTCCCGTACATAAAAACATGGAATCCCTTATTAGGAAAGAGTGGAAGAATCCTCTTGGGTCTCTAAAATTATTATTAGAGCAGCCTAAATCTCATATTAAGGACAAGACCCCTAGAGAGGAATTGCTTTCTTCCATCCCTACCTTCCTTAAGGCGGCAGATTTGCTAGCGGACGCATCTACTGATGCAGTACAGTTTTCTGCCAGAGCGGCGGCCATGTCAAATGCAGCTAGATGGGCTATCTGCCTGAAATCATGGAAAGGGGATCAGGGCTCTAAAGCTAGGCTCTGCAATGTTCCCTGTGAAGGTTCTAGATTATTTGGATCCTCATTAGATGACATTCTAGAAAGGGCTTCAGATAAGAAGATGGGGTTCCTGGTTCCCCAGAGGCCTTCTTTTTTTGTAAACCCCAGTCCAATTTTAGAAGGCAGAGGGGTAGGCAGAGTGACAGAAGAGAGATAGAGATTTCCTTAAAGATCTAGTGGTTTTTTGTTCAAGCCCCAAGAAAATAGATCCAAAGACAAACCGCAATGACGCCACAATGAAGTCAGGTGGGAAGGTTATATCAGTTTTTTCCAGCCTAGGGGTCCATTTCCTAAAACAAATGGATTCTAAGTGTTATAGAGAACAGTTTTCAGTTAGAATTCCTTTCCTGTTCACCTGATTTTTTGACCCAAACAGTTTGCCCCAAAAACACCAAAAGAAGGCAAGCTTTAGAATCAGAAGTGTTTGCCCTTTTAGACAAGGAGGTGGTTTGCTTGGTTCCCAAAAGGGAAGTAGGGAAGGGTTTCTATTCCCCTTTATTTTTAGTGAAAAAAAGACGAACAGATTGTTCGGAGTAATATTGAATATGAAGAAGCTAAACAAGTCCCTAACTTACAAACAATTCCTTATGGAGACAATAAAAACAACTACAAGTCTACTCTTTCAGAATTGCTGGATGGCAAGTCTGGATCTGGAAGATGCATACTATCATATTCCGATTCATGCTTGTTCCCAAAAGTTTTTAAGAACAGCAGTTTGGGTAGAAGGGAAGTTGCTACATCTCCAATACAGGGCGCTTCCCTTTGGCATATCTCAAGCTTCAAGAGTTTTTACCAAGGTGGTAGCAGAGATGGCAGCATTCGTAACACTATCAGGAATAACTTTGGTACCTTATTTGGATGATTTTTTTTATAATCTGTCAAAAGAGGGGTTAGAAAGAGATATAAATTACCTTTGCTCCACCTTGAAAGATTTAAGCTGGAAAATAAATTGGAGGAAATCAAACCTGGTTCCCTCTCAAGTTTGTGTGCTTTCGGGAATTCTGTTGGACTTCCATCCGCAGAATTTTCTTCCCCTTCAAACGAGGGAATCAATCAGGGAGCAGATTTTGTCAATCTCTCACTCTTATGCGCAGATCCACTCCAGAGAGCTACAAGCAGACATTCTGAGATCCTGGGACGGCTCCCCTTTTTCTTTGGACCATAAATTCCACCTATCCTCGAGAGACGGACATTCCCTGTTATGGTGGGCAATTTCGGAAAATCTGTCCGCAGGGGTTCCATGGTCATTCAGAGATCAGACTGTAATCACTACAGATGCCAGCCCCTGGGGTTGGGGTGCTCACTCTCAGAACAGGTACTGGCAGGGGAGGTGGGATCTAGATTCAAGGAAGGCATCCTCCAACTTCAAGAAACTAAAAGCAGTAAAGATGGCTCTGGAGCTAGCTATTCCAGATGTAAGGGGCAAAAAGATAGTCTTTTATTCAGACAATTCGATGACAGTGGCCTATATAAACCGTCAGGGGGAAATAAGAGTTCTGACTCTTTTACGTTTGTGTCAGGAGATTTTCCACATAGCGGAGGAAAGAATGCTTTTTCCTTCAGCAGTCCATTTGAAGGGAAAGAAGAATTTGATAGTGGACTTCCTCAGTCGCACTTCCATCAAACAGGGAGAATGGTGTCTGAACAAAGACATTTTTCTGGAGATAATTCAAAGAAATGGCCTGCCTACAGTGGATCTGTTTGCTTCAAGAGCCAAAAGGAAAGTGGAAAGGTTCTTCTCTCTCAATCATTTGGACAGCCCTTTCGCAGTGGATGGGTTAGCACAGGACTGGAGTCAAGAGTTAGGTTATGCCTTCCCTCCATATTGCCTTATTCCCCAGGTATTGAGGAAAACAGAGAACGAAGGAGCTTCAGTTATCTTGATAGCTCCAAAGTGGCCAAAGAGGTCATTGTACACGAGCCTTCTGAAGTTTGCGGTAGTGTAACGGTCGCGTACACACACACACAGAGGGGGAGGGAAGTGACCACTGCGCTCCACCCTTACCCCTGGCCCTGCCTACTTGCCTCGCGAGTCCTAATGACGGGACAACTGGACGGCAATCCCTAACTTGGAATAAGTGCAGGGATGACAGACAAACAACAGGACGTGAACGGACCGAGTCAATACCAGGAAAGCTACAAAGTACAAAGGATTAAGCAAAGAATGGTCAGGAGAAGCCGGGGTCAAATACCAGGAGAGCAGAGAAGTACAAGAGGAGTCCTAAGAGAGTAGTCAGGTGGGAGCCGAGGTCACAATACCAGGACGGATGCGCAGTACAGGAGGATCAGGCAAAAGGATGGTCAAGGAACAGGATCAGGTAAGTATTCAGCAGTCCAACAAATAGCCAGGAACCTAGAAATTAACAGGCAACCTGTAGCCAGCAGGCTGCCTGTATTTATAGTGGGGAGTGAGGGTCATGTGACGTGGCCAGCGTCACATGACCGACAGACCAACCAGTCGAGCACCGAGTGATCAGCTCGGCGCTCAAGGCAGACTTAGGAGCAGGGAGCCACCCAGCTAGTAAAGCCGCCCTGGGAATGAGGTCAAACACAGATCCTCATTCCCAAAGCTAAGCAACAGGTCTGCGGGCGATGGGGGACCGAGTGTACCTTCGGAACCCCGTGACAGTACCCCCCCTTTTACGAGGGGCCACCGGACCCAAGACTTCAGGCGATGGCTTTTCAGGGTGTTCTAAATGAAATTTACGAACAAGTCTAGGAGCATGAACCTCCCTGGCAGGTACCCAAGATCTCTCTTCAGGTCCATACCCCTTCCAGTGAATCAGGTACTGCAAGGAATTACGCACCTTCCGGACATCCACTATTTTAGACACCACATACTCGACAGCATCATTAACAAGAACCGGCGGAGGCAAGGCTTTTGATGGTACTACCGGTTCAAAATATTTCTTAAGCAGAGATTTATGGAACACATTATGAATGTGGAATGACTCGGGCAGCTCCAACCTAAAAGATACCGGGTTAATCACTTCCGTGATCTTATATGGTCGAATAAAACGAGGAGCAAATTTTTTAGAAGTTACCTTGAGAGATAGATTCTTGGAGGACAACCATACTTTATCCCCAACCTGAAAGTTTACCCCCCTTGAACGTCTCCTATCGGCCTTGAGTTTCTGAGAACATTGAACCTTTTCTAGGTTCAATTGAACCCGGGCCCAAACTGTGCACAGTTCGGAGGAGAGTTTATCCGCTTCAGGGTTAGAGGAGGAGACGGACGACCCAGAATGAAAACGGGGATGAAAACCATGGTTACAAAAGAAAGGGGAGACCCCAGCGGAAGAATTGACACGGTTATTCAAAGCAAATTCAGCCAATGGAAGAAATTTCACCCATAATTGCTGGTCATCAGCAACATACGACCTCAAGAATTGTTCGACAGACTGATTAAGGCGTTCAGTCTGCCCATTACTCTCAGGGTGGTAGGCAGAGGAAAAAGACAATGAAATTTTACATTTTTGACAGAAGGCCCTCCATAATTTGGACACAAACTGCACACCCCTGTCAGAAACAATATTTTCCGGGATACCATGCAATCGAACAATTTCTTTCACAAAAATAGACGCCAGGGTTTTGGCATTCGGGAGTTTAGACAGGGGAATGAAATGGACCATCTTGCTAAACCTATCCACCACTACCCACACTACAGTCTTACCCTCCGCCAGCGGTAGGTCAGTTATAAAGTCCATCGAGATATGGGACCAGGGTTCTTGCCTGCCCTGTGTTCGGTGTCTCAGCCCTTCATCATGTCTATGGGTATGTTCACGTTCCCAGTGGGTATTTCTGTGTAATAGCTTGTTATTTTGTAGTCTGCTATCCATGACCTGTTGTTTAGGGGCATATTCATTTGAAATTATTTAACGGATGGTATGTGATTATGTGCTCTAGAGTATTACCATTTAGGGCCTTATCAGTACACACTACTCTCTACTGGGCTGTGCAGCGAGGTGAATATCACAGTCACTTGTAGCAGGTATTAACCTGATATTTGCTGCTTATGAATCACCTCACTGCATATTGCATGGACATGTATGTCATCTATTTGGCGGGCTTTTGAGGCACCGACAGGGGGGACTACTGTATCCAGGTTGTTTTGCTGATTTGTCTCCATAGTAATTCTGTGAAAATGTCTTTAAATAATTTTTGATCAATTGATGATTTAATAAAATATTTATATTTTTATTGGGCATTCTATGGTTGTTTTTCTAGCAACATTTTTAGGTTTACACTACCCACACTACAGTCTTACCCTCCACCGGCGGTAGGTCAGTTATAAAGTCCATCGAGATATGGGACCAGGGTCTACAGGGAATGGGTAGGGGTCGTAGGTTACCAGCAGGGCGAGTCCTAGGTGTCTTGGACCTGGCACAAACCTCACAGGCTGACACATAGGACCTGACATCCCTAGTTAGAGTGGGCCACCAATAAGATCTAGAAACCAGATCATTAGTGCCCTCAACACCCGGATGTCCACAAAAGGCAGAATCGTGACACTCACCCAACAGCTGGAGACGAAATTGTATGGGAGCAAACAACTTATCTGTTGGGGTGGATACCGGTGCCAGATGTTGTTCAGACCTAATGCGAGCCGAGATATCCTGGGTAAGAGCTGCTAAGAAGATTTTTGCTGGTAGGATGGATTCAGGTGGTACCTCAGTAGGTTGAAAAGCCTGGAAGCTCCGAGATAATGCGTCCGCCTTAACATTTTTACTTCCCGGCCTGAACGTGATGGAAAAATCAAAACGAGTAAAAAACAGAGCCCATCTGGCTTGACGGGGATTCAACCTCTTAGCAGACTCGAGAAACATAAGGTTTTTATGGTCAGTGACAACAGTTACACAATGCCTTGCCCCCTCCAGAAAATGCCTCCACTCCTCAAATGCCCATTTAATGGCCAGCAGCTCCCTATTCCCTATGTCGTAGTTTCTCTCCGTGGGAGAGAATTTCCTGGAGAAGAAGGCACATGGTCTCAGATTAGTGAGGCTAGCAGGACCTTGTGAAAGGACTGCTCCTGCGCCGTCCTCGGACGCATCCACCTCCACAATAAAAGGTCTCTCCTGATCAGGCTGGATCAGAATGGGAGCGCTACTGAATGCCTTTTTTAATTTTTCAAATGAAGAAATGGCCTCAGTAGACCAATTCTCCAAATCCGCCCCTTTCTTAGTAAGGTCGGTCAATGGTTTAGCAATTACGGAAAAATTCATAATAAATTTACGATAGTAATTGGCGAAACCTAAGAACCGTTGTAAGGCCTTTAAAGAAGAAGGTCTTACCCATTCCTTAATTGCTAGTAGCTTACCAGGATCCATCTTGAAGGCGTGAGGAGTCAGAACATGCCCTAGAAACAGAATCTCCTGCACACCAAAGACACATTTCTCTTGTTTAGCGGATAGCTGATTCTCCCTCAACACCTCTAATACTTGTCTAACATGAGACACATGGGATTCGAAGTCAGGAGAGAATATCAAAATGTCGTCAAGATAGACAATAACAAATTTACCTAAAAACTCCCTAAGAATGTCATTCATGAAGTTTTGGAACACAGCTGGGGCATTGCTGAGTCCAAAAGGCATCACCTGATATTCAAAGTGTCCTACCGGAGTATTGAACGCCGTCTTCCATTCGTCTCCCTCCTTGATTCGGATTAGGCTACTTTCACACCTGCGTTTAGGTGGGATCCGTCTGGTATGTGCCCAGACGGATCCGCACCTATAATGCAAACGCTTAGATCCGTTCAGAACGGATCCGTTTGCATTACCATGAACAAAAAAAAATAATTTTTTTTTGTTCATGATAATGCAAACGGATCCGTTTTGACTTTACATTGAAAGTCAATGGGAGACGGATCCGTTTGAAAATTGAGCCATAATGTGTCAACTTCAAACGAATCCGTCCCCATTGACTTACATTGTAAGTCTGGACGGATCCGTTTGCCTCCGCACGGCCAGGCGGACACCTGAACGCTGCAAGCTGCGTTCAGGTGTCTGCCTGCTGAGCGGAGCGGAGGACAAACGGAGCCAGACTGAGGCATTCTGAGCGGATCCGCATCCATTCAGAATGCATTAGGGCTGGACGGATCTGTTCGGGGCCGCTTGTGAGCCCCTTCAAACGGAACTCACAAGCGGAGCCCCGAACGCTAGTGTGAAAGTAGCCTTAGATTGTATGCCCCTTTCAGGTCAATTTTGGAAAACCAGGTTGCCCCCAGGACCTGGTTAAATAAATCCGGAATCAATGGGAGGGAGTATCTATTCTGGACAGTGATTTTATTTAATCTCCGGTAATCGATACATGGCCTAAGACCACCATCTTTTTTCTTAACAAAGAAAAACCCCGCCCCCATAGGAGAGACAGAAGGTCTAATATGCCCTTTACCAAGGCTCTCCTTAATATAATCTTCCATGGCCTTGCGTTCGGGCATAGAAAGATTATAAATTCGTCCTTTAGGAAACTTGGCCCCCTCTACTAGCTCTATGGTACAATCATAAGGTCTATGGGGGGGTAGAACCTCCGGGGTTGGTGATGAGAATACATCAGAATATTCTCTAACAACAGAGGGTAAAGAATCAGATTTTACTGAGACCCCAGCCTGTACCACGGACAGGCACGAGTCACACTTAGGCCCCCATCTCACCAACTCCCCATTGGACCAATCTATAGTGGGGTTATGTAGTCGGAGCCAAGGCAACCCTAGTACCACCTCAGCAGGTAGGTTCTCCAGTACTAGAAGCGAACATCTCTCTGAGTGGCACACACCCACGGTTAGAGAAATCTCCGAGGTACATAAGCTCACCGTACCACCAATAAGAGGAGTAGCATCAATAGCCATGACATGGATAGGAGTTGGTAAGGCAAACATAGGAATACCCAATCTTACAGCATACTCAGAGTCAATAAAGCTAGCCGCTAAGCCAGAATCAATAAAGGCCTTACCCGGCCATTTATCTACTCCCAGAGAAATCGTAATGGGTACCGAAAGCTTACATTTAGAAAATTCAGGGTGTACCTGGTCTTTAGGTTGCCTTGCCTTAGGAGACTTGACAGAGAGGACCTTATTAGGACACTGGTTGATCCAATGGTCAGAATCTCCACAGTAAAAGCATTCTCCACGTCTGCGGCGAAGATTCCCTCGGGTCATGCCAACCTGCATGGGTTCCTCGGTGGAGACCTCAGCATTGTCTCTGGGATAGGCCTCTGGCTGGACCACCATCTGGGAAGAGAACTGTTGTTCCTGTCGTCTCTCTCTAACCCGTCGGTCAAGTCGGACAACAAGGGTCATCATCTCCTCTAAGGTCTCTGGAAGTTGATAACTGACCAGAAGATCCTTTAATTTATCAGACAGACCTGACCTGAACTGACTCTTCAGGGCTGGTTCGTTCCATCCTGAGGGGACACACCACCTTCTGAATTGGGTGCAATAATCCTCCGCTGGTAAATTGCCCTGAACCAGTGCCTTTAGAGCCGTCTCGGCTACTAGAGCCCTGTCTGGTTCATCATAGAGGGTACCTAGGGCCTGAAAGAACCCCTCCACAGAATATAAACAACTGGCGCCAGCAGGTAAAGAGAACGCCCAGTCCTGGGGATCACCCTGTAATTGGGAAATGATAATGCCCACGCGTTGACTCTCGGGCCCAGAGGACACGGGGCGCAAACGGAAGTAAAGTTTGCAACTCTCCTTAAAAGAGAGAAACTTCTTCCGGTCTCCAGAAAAGGTTTCTGGGAGCTTAATCTGGGGCTCAAAATGCGGACTGGAGGCCTGAGGAGTGTAAGAGCCTTGCCCTAACTCAAAAGAGCTGAGTTTTTCCCCTAACTCCTGCACCATCTGCGTCAGATTAGAGACATACTCAGTCAGGGTCACCAGAGGATTCATAATACAGTGGTTATTGGGCCTGTTAATCTGTAACGGTCGCGTACACACACACACAGAGGGGGAGGGAAGTGACCACTGCGCTCCACCCTTACCCCTGGCCCTGCCTACTTGCCTCGCGAGTCCTAATGACAGGGGACAACTGGACGGCAATCCCTAACTTGGAATAAGTGCAGGGATGACAGACAGACAAACAACAGGACGTGAACGGACCGAGTCAATACCAGGAAAGCTACAAAGTACAAAGGATTAAGCAAAGAATGGTCAGGAGAAGCCGGGGTCAAATACCAGGAGAGCAGAGAAGTACAAGAGGAGTCCTAAGAGAGTAGTCAGGTGGGAGCCGAGGTCACAATACCAGGACGGATGCGCAGTACAGGAGGATCAGGCAAAAGGATGGTCAAGGAACAGGATCAGGTAAGTATTCAGCAGTCCAACAAATAGCCAGGAACCTAGAAATTAACAGGCAACCTGTAGCCAGCAGGCTGCCTGTATTTATAGTGGGGAGTGAGGGTCATGTGACGTGGCCAGCGTCACATGACCGACAGACCAACCAGTCGAGCACCGAGTGATCAGCTCGGCGCTCTAGGCAGACTTAGGAGCAGGGAGCCACCCAGCTAGTAAAGCCGCCCTGGGAATGAGGTCAAACACAGATCCTCATTCCCAAAGCTAAGCAACAGGTCTGCGGGCGATGGGGGACCGAGTGTACCTTCGGAACCCCGTGACAGGTAGAGCCTTCGTAGACTTTTCCATCGAGGAAAGATCTTCTCTACCAGGGTCCACTAGTGCACCCCAGTCCAGAAATACTCCATCTCTGTGTGGAATTTGAAAGTAAAGTTTGGTCTAGGAGAGGGTTATCTCATAAAGTAGTTTCCACAATGTTGAAGAGTAGGAAGTTGGTCACCTCTAAAAAAAATAAAAATATATACATTAAGGTGTGGAATATTGTTTTCCACCTTCCTAGGTTACAGTCCAGATCCTTTTAAAGTTCCAGATGTGCCAAAAATTCTAGACCTTTTGCAAGCAGGTCTAGATAAAAGTCTTGAAGCATCCACCTTAAGAGTACAGGTGGCTGCTCTGAGTTACTTCTTTGATTCCAAGTTAGTCTACTTTCACACTGGCGTTTTGGCTTTCCATTTGTGAGATCCGTTCTGGGCTCTCACAAGCGGTCCAGTTTTGCCCTAATGCATTCTGAATGGAAAAGGATCCACTCAGAATGCATCAGTTTGCCTCCGTTCCGTCTCCATTCCGCTTTGGAGGCGGACACCAAAACGCTGCTTGCAAAACTGACGAAACTGAGCTGAACAGATCCGTTCTGACACACAATGTAAGTCAATGGGGACGGATGCGTTTTCTATGACACAATCTGGCACAATAGAAAACTGATCCATCCTCCATTGACTTCCATTGGCTATGTTAAAGATAATACAAACGGATCCGTTCTGAACAGGTGCAGACGGTTGTATTATCTGCACCAAACTCAAGTGTGAAAGTAGCCTTAGCAGATAATCCATGGATTAAAATATTGTCTGGAGCATTTAGATTGCATCCCTCATTAACCACCTCCGGACCGCCTAACGCAGGATCGCGTTCCGGAGGTGGCAGCGCTGCGCAGAGTCACGCATATACGCGTCATCTCGCGAGACGCGAGATTTCGCTCAAAGCCGGCCCGCGCATGCGCATCGCGGGCCGGCAAAATTAAAAGAAGTATTTCGTCACCAGCCTGCCAGCAACGATCATTGGCTGGCAGGCTGGCGATTTTCAAAAAATCCAATCCAAAGTCATATAACAGATCATATTAGTAAATATGATCTGTTATATGGCTTGTCTGCTCCTGTGCTGGTCCTTTTCGTCGGTTGGATCCAGCACAGGAGCAGACTGAACTGTGAGTACACCAAACACTACACCTTAGCCCCAGATCACCCACCTGCACCCCAATTAACACTTTGATCGCCCCTGTCAATCACTAGTGAAAGGAAAAAAAGTGATCAGTGTAAACTGTCACTTTTTTTTTTTCACTGGTATTGGCTGTTAGGTTTTAGGGATAGTTTAGGCCCCTTGGTTAGGTAGTTAGCGTCAGTTAGCGCCCACCCCACCGCACCGCAGTCACTTTTATTCGCTGTTTAGCGTATCGCTAATCAGCATTTGTACTTTTATAGTATCTGTAAGTGATCAAAACTGATCACGGTCAGATCTATAATAGTATTAGTGTCACCTTAGCTCGCCCTCCACCCAAAACGCAGTGTTTGCCCGATCAGGCCTGATCGGTCGCCCACACGTGCGTTCACCCACGCCCGCCCCACCGCAGTGACAAAAAATATATATTTTTTGATCACTGCACATTCATTTTACACGCACTGCGGCGATAAAAAAATCAGTTTTGATATTTTTTATCAACCGCAGCAGCCTCCGGTACTTCGCTAGCCTCCCCTTTGTAAGACAGGTTTGCTTTTTTTCTTGGGTAGTCTCAGGGAATACCCCTAAATTTAGTAGTCCAAAATGTCAAACAGGGGGTATTCTTCTGAAGAGGCCTACAGGATTCTGACCCAGTCGGATGAGGAGTGGGAACCCTCATCTGACGAATCTAGCGGGTCAGAATATGAACCTGTGGAAAGCAGTGGCTCTCTGACCCAAAGTTCGGACGAGGAGGTGGAGGTCCCTGGCAGCACCAGGCGTACCCGGCCCCATGTCGCTAGACCACAGGTTACGCAGGATCCGCTTCAAGAGCAGCAGAGTGGGGCTGTCGCTGCCGGATCACGTGGTGAGGCATACACCAGCAGCGCAGCCCTTCCTGGACCTAGTACCAGCACTGCCGTACAACCTGGTGAAGTAGCGAGCACCAGAAGGGCAGTTGAAGCTGGTATGGTGGCACGTGCAATAGTTACCCCGTCGCAGCCACCGCACAGACAGGCCCGTAGAGCCCCTAGAGTCCCTGAGGTGCTGGCAAATCCTGATTGGCAGTCACCAACTTCAGCCGCACCAGTAGTTCCCCCTTTCACCGCCCAGTCTGGAGTTCGGGTTGAGACGGCTCAAATCGGTTCGGCCCTGGGATTTTTTGAGCTGTTCTTGACTGCGGAGCTCTTGGACTTAGTCGTGGCAGAGACCAACCAGTATGCCACACAATTTATAACCGCAAACCCGGGAAGCTATTATGCCCAGCCTTTCCGGTGGAAACCAGTCCAAGTTTCCGAACTTAAAATTTTTTTGGGCCTTCTCCTCAACATGGGCCTGACAAAAAAGCATGAATTGCGGTCATATTGGTCAACGCACCCAATTCATCACATGCCCATGTTCTCTGCTGCTATGTCCAGGACACGATTTGAGACCATCCTCCGTTTCCTGCATTTTAGCGACAACACCACCTCCCGTCCCAGAGGCCACCCTGCTTTTGACCGGCTCCACAAAATTCGGCCCCTCATAGACCATTTCAACCTGAAATTTGCAGATTTGTATACCCCTGAGCAAAACATCTGCGTAGACGAGTCCCTAATACATTTTACCAGGCGCCTTGGCTTCAAACAATACATCCCAAGCAAGCGTGCCCGGTATGGGGTCAAATTGTATAAGCTCTGTGAAAGGGCCACAGGCTATACCCACAGATTTCGGATCTATGAGGGAAAAGATCAGACCCTGGAGCCGGTCGGTTGCCCTGACTACCTGGGGAGCAGTGGGAAGACAGTCTGGGACTTGGTGTCACCCTTATTCGGCAAGGGGTACCATCTTTATGTGGACAATTTCTACACAAGTGTGGCCCTCTTTAGGCATTTGTTTCTAGAACGGATTTGCGCCTGTGGCACCGCGCGAACTAGTCGCGTGGGCTTCCCCCAACGGCTTGTAACTACCCGTCTTGCAAGGGGGCAGAGGGCTGCCTTGTGTAACGAAGAACTGCTCGCGGTGAAATGGAGAGACAAGCGTGACGTTTACATGCTCTCCTCCATTCACGCAGACACGACAATCCAAATTGAGCGAGCAACCCGTGTCATTGAAAAGCCCCTCTGTGTCCACGACTATAATGCGCTCATGGGAGGGGTGGACTTCAATGACCAGATGTTGTCTCCGTATTTAGTTTCCCGCAGAACCAGACGCTGGTATAAGAAGGTGTCTGTATATTTGATTCAATTGGCGCTGTACAATAGTTTTGTTCTCTACAGTAAGGCTGGGAGAACAGGATCCTTCCTCAAATTCCTGGGATAAAGTGCATAACGTACTTCGCCACATCTTTGGGCGATTTGCGCTTTGCACATTGTCCCATGGGGAAGGAGAGGTTTGTTCTATAAAGGTAAAAAAAACTAAACAAAAAAAAAAATACCGGTAAGTAAAAAAGTTAAACGTTCAGTTAAAAAAGTTTAAAAAAAGTTTCTATGTTCTGTTCAACAGTAAACAATAAATTTATTGCGTTGCGGCCTGGTTTTTTCTTTTTTGTTTTGTTTTTTTTTACCTTTCAGGTGGACCAACCGATCGACTAGCTGCAGCACTGATGTGCATTCGGACAGAAGCATTGCGCTGCTGTCAGATTACACGCAAGTCGGTGTATGCGGCGCTGCAAGACGAGATTTCTCCTCTGCAGTAAAAGATACGTTTGCCGAGGCATATGAGCTGAGGAGGTGGCGGTGTTCATATACTTTGGCAAACACTTTGTATATATAAAAAAAAATAATCCCGGCAATGATTTATTCATCCACATCGATTGATGTGAATGGAGAAATCTGGTTTGCCAGGGCATACGAGCTAAGTGGGTATGGATGTTGGGCGGAGCTCCTATGTCCTGGCAGACGCCTTTCCCCTCCTTTTTCTTTTTTTGGCAGAGATTTTTTCATCCACATTGATCGATGCGAATGAAGAAATCTGTGCCGTTCATTTTTTTCTTTCAGCCCAGAGGCTGAACGAAAAAAAAAAATCTCATTGCCTGTATGCTCAATATAAGGAGAATAGCAGAAACTCCTAATGCTGGGCATACATGTAATGATTGCGGAGACCCTCAAATGCCAGGGCAGTACAAACACCCCACAAATAACACCATTTTGGAAAGAAGTCACCCCAAGGTATTCGCTGAGGGGCATATTGAGTCCATGAAAGATTGAAATTTTTGTCCCAAGTTAGCGGAAAGGGAGACTTTGTGAGAAAAAAATGTAAAAAATCAATTTCCGCTAACTTGTGCCAAAATTTTTTTTTTTCTATGAACTCGCCATGCCCCTCATTGAATACCTTGGGGTGTCTTCTTTCCAAAATGGGGTCACATGTGGGGTATTTATACTGCCCTGGCATTTTAGGGGCCCCAAAGCGTGAGAAGAAGTCTGGTATCCAAATGTCTAAAAATGCCCTCCTAAAAGGAATTTGGGCCCCTTTGCCCACCTAGGCTGCAAAAAAGTGTCACACATGTGGTATCTCCGTATTCAGTAGAAGTTGGTGAATGTGTTTTGGGGTGTCATTTTACATATACCCATGCTGGGTGAGATAAATATCTTGGTCAAATGCCAACTTTGTATAAAAAAATGGGAAAAGTTGTCTTTTGCCAAGATATTTCTCTCACCCAGCATGGGTATATGTAAAATGACACCCCAAAACACATTCCCCAACTTCTCCCGAGTACGGCGATACCAGATGTGTGACACTTTTTTGCAGCCTAGGTGGGCAAAGGGGCCCACATTCCAAAGAGCACCTTTCGGATTTCACAGGTCATTTACCTACTTACCACACATTAGGGCCCCTGGAAAATGCCAGGGCAGTATAACTACCCCACAAGTGACCCTATTTTGGAAAGAAGACACCCCAAGGTATTTCGTGAGGGGCATGGCGAGTTCCTAGAATTTTTATTTTTTGTCACAAGTTAGTGGAAAATGATGATTTTTTTTTTTGATTTTTTTTTCATACAAAGTCTCATATTCCACTAACTTGTGACAAAAAATAAAAACTTCCAAGAACTCGCCATGCCCATCAGCGAATACCTTGGGGTCTCTTCTTTCCAAAATGGGGTCACTTGTGGGGTAGTTATACTGCCCTGGCATTCTAGGGGCCCAAATGTGTGGTAAGGAGTTTGAAATCAAATTCTGTAAAAAATGACGAGTGAAATCCGAAAGGTGCTCTTTGGAATATGGGCCCCTTTGCCCACCTAGGCTGCAAAAAAGTGTCACACATCTGGTATCTCCGTATTCAGTAGAAGTTGGGGAATGTGTTTTGGGGTGTCTTTTTACATATACCCATGCTGGGTGAGATAAATATCTTGGTCAAATGCCAACTTTGTATAAAAAAATGGGAAAAGTTGTCTTTTGCCAAGATATTTCTCTCACCCAGCATGGGTATATGTAAAATGACACCCCAAAACACATTCACCAACTTCTACTGAATACGGAGATACCACATGTGTGACACTTTTTTGCAGCCTAGGTGGGCAAAGGGGCCCATATTCCAAAGAGCACCTTTCGGATTTCACTCGTCATTTTTTACAGAATTTGATTTCAAACTCCTTACCACACATTTGGGCCCCTAGAATGCCAGGGCAGTATAACTACCCCACAAGTGACCCCATTTTGGAAAGAAGAGACCCCAAGGTATTCGCTGATGGGCATGGCGAGTTCATGGAAGTTTTTATTTTTTGTCACAAGTTAGTGGAATATGAGACTTTGTATGAAAAAAAAAAAAAAAAAAAATCATCATTTTCCACTAACTTGTGACAAAAAATAAAAAATTCTAGGAACTCGCCATGCCCCTCACGGAATACCTTGGGGTGTCTTCTTTCCAAAATGGGGTCACTTGTGGGGTAGTTATACTGCCCTGGCATTCTAGGGGCCCAAATGTGTGGTAAGGAGTTTGAAATCAAATTCTGTAAAAAATGACGAGTGAAATCCGAAAGGTGCTCTTTGGAATATGGGCCCCTTTGCCCACCTAGGCTGCAAAAAAGTGTCACACATCTGGTATCTCCGTATTCAGTAGAAGTTGGGGAATGTGTTTTGGGGTGTCATTTTACATATACCCATGCTGGGTGAGAGAAATATCTTGGCAAAAGACAACTTTTCCCATTTTTTTATACAAAGTTGGCATTTGACCAAGATATTTATCTCACCCAGCATGGGTATATGTAAAAAGACACCCCAAAACACATTCCTCAACTTCTCCTGAATACAGAGATACCAGATGTGTGACACTTTTTTGCAGCCTAGGTGGGCAAAGGGGCCCATATTCCAAAGAGCACCTTTCGGATTTCACTCGTCATTTTTTACAGAATTTGATTTCAAACTCCTTACCACACATTTGGGCCCCTAGAATGCCAGGGCAGTATAACTACCCCACAAGTGACCCCATTTTGGAAAGAAGAGACCCCAAGGTATTCGCTGATGGGCATAGTGAGTTCATAGAACTTTTTATTTTTTGTCACAAGTTAGTGGAATATGAGACTTTGTAAGAAAAAAAATATATAAAAATCATCATTTTCCGCTAACTTGTGACAAAAAATAAAAAGTTCTATGAACTCACTATGCCCATCAGCGAATACCTTAGGGTGTGTACTTTCCGAAATGGGGTCATTTGTGGGGTATTTGTACTGTCTGGGCATTGTAGAACCTCAGGAAACATGACAGGTGCTCAGAAAGT
Organism: Bufo bufo; assembly: GCF_905171765.1. Classification (NCBI taxonomy): domain Eukaryota; kingdom Metazoa; phylum Chordata; class Amphibia; order Anura; family Bufonidae; genus Bufo; species Bufo bufo. Next base: position 336,159,245 of record NC_053392.1, on the reverse strand, counting down.
CAGAGCTGCTTCAAAAAGCGGAAATTCACATTTTTGTACCATAGTTTGTAAACGCTATAACTTTTACCCAAACCATTTTTTTTTTACCCAAACATTTTTTTTTTATCAAAGACATGTAGAACAATAAATTTAGAGCAAAATTTATATATGGATGTAGTTTTTTTTGCAAAATTTTACAACTGAAAGTGAAAAATGTCATTTTTTTGCAAAAAAAATCGTTAAATTTCGATTAATAACAAAAAAAGTAAAAATGGGGGCGTGGCCAAGCAGCCGACAGAGATGGAAGCATGAACCTGAGCTCCTGCTCCATGAAAGCTCTACAGACCTGCTAATCCCCTTCTGCACCCACCAAACTGCCGCAGGCTTGTTCCTCCTAGTCCCTATATGCCTCCATGATGACCAGAGGCAAGAAGAGCTTGAAGCAACAAGGCAAGCTGGACTTTTTCTTTGTCCAGGAGAAGACTAAAGATGGCGCCGGCGGGGATGGAGCACGCAGCACAGCGGGCTCTAGCCCTTCCTCCTCATCAGGATCGCTCTCCCCGCCCGGTCCCCAGCATTACCAGTCTCCTGCTAGCGCTTCTCATGTGGAGTCCCATCCAGCAACGGCCTCACACAAACAGCAAGGAATGACGGAGGCAGATTTTCCCGCTCTTCCTGAGATCGCCATCACTCAGACCTCACCGACCGCAAGCCCTGATAAACAACGGCCACGACATCGCGGTCCCAGCAACTCCGGTGAGTGTGTTTCTTCACCTGGGGGTCAGTCGGGTTCTCCCTCTATACATGAGGCACTGCAGAATCTGCAGACATCAGACCAGCCAGCCTCTGGGCCCCCTTTTAAAAGACATGCTTCTGGCTTTTCACCACTCCATTACTGCACAGTTAGCAAAATCTATAGTCCCGATCCAGGCTACAGTTAAAGAGCTGGGGGATAAGATGGTGCACGTGGAAACAAAGATGGGCGAATTTGCCACTTCTCATAATACTTTAATCGACTCTCATGAGCTTCTCTCTGAAGAGGTTAACCAACTCAAAGCTAAGATGGCGGACCTAGAAGACCGTTCCCGCCGGAACAACCTCAAACTGCGGGGGGTCCCAGAAGAGATAGCCGCATCCGAACTGGCAGGTTACATACAAAAGCTAATACGTTTGCTTCTGCCTAACAGTACAGATCGTGATTTAATAATCGACAGGGCACACAGGATTGTCAAGCCTAAGCACCTGCCGGATGATGTCCCAAGAGATGTGCTGGCAAGAGTGCACTTTTTTCATATTAAAGAACATCTCCTCATGGCCGCAAGGAAAATGGAGTCTCTCCCGGCCCCATATGAAAGGGTTAAGCTATTTGTGGATCTTTCAGCTGCGACACTACAGCTTCGGAGATCTCTTGCCCCCATCACTACAGCCTTGAGAGCACATTCTATTGCTTATAGATGGGGCTTCCCGGTTAAGCTCTTAATTCATAAGGAGGGCTCCATGGTAGTTATCCGTTCAGTAGCGGAAGGAAAATCAACCCTTGCTTCATGGAACATTACAGTGGAACCTACACATAACCCTGATGTTCCTAGACGTCACCATGGATCTGGAGAGTGGCAGGTGGTGGAGAATAGACGCCGCAAGAAAGCATCTTAAAGGGGACCCTTTTCTCTGCTTCTAGAAGATGGAGCAGTAGTCCTACTATCCTTTGTTCTGGCTTTTGGCAGGACTTTTTCCCCAATAAGGGAGAAGGCGCATTCTAGTGCCTTACTTTGTGTTGTGATCTTTCAGTCACTGTTTTTATGTTACATCTCAGTTTTAACCCGTTTTTATGTTTTTGGCAGAGTACTACTTTATACATTGTGTAAATGTGTGTGTCCTCGGCTGTGGGGGTTGTGCCTCCCTCCGCTTCAGGGTATTTTTGCGTTAATAGCATCATTGATTACAAATGGTACTAAAGCTTAGCACTCTCAATGTGAGGGGACTGAATAGTCCTCACAAGCGCAACCTGATGTGGAGGGAGGCCCTCTCCCTGCAGTGTGACATATTCTGTGCCCAAGAGACACATCTAATAGCTGCTGATGCTGACCGCCTTAAACACAGATGTTTTCCAGTTGTTCTCCAGGCTCATTGTTCCAAGAAGAAAAGAGGGGTACTGCTAGCAATCAAAAATACTGTGGCGTACACTGCTGTGTCCTCTAGTGTCGACTCCGGAGGGCGGTACATCATTCACGTCTGCTACCTAAACAACATCCTATACAGCTTGGTAAGTCTCTATGCACCCAATACACACTCCCAACGTTTCCTCCAGAGACTCCTTAATAAGGTCCAGTCTGTTCAACAAGGAAGGGTCCTTATTTGTGGAGATTTTAACTTAGTCCCTGATGCATCTGTGGACTCCTCCTCCACCACGAGAAGGAATCCTAACATGCTACTGAACCTTCTTTCCAAATTGGCCTTATACGACATTTGGCGTCTACACCACGCCACAGAACGAGACTACACCTATTTCTCCCCCTCACATATGTCGTATTCTCGCATAGACCTTGTGTTGGTTGATAGAGATTCCCTATCGTCCACCACTGGCTCAGACATTGGAACGATATCGTGGTCAGACCATGCCCCCGTTTCAGTAACATTCTCAGAACAATATAACCGCCCTTCGAACTCGACGTGGAGAATAAATGAATACTTACTAGCTGACTTGGATTGCCAAGCAGAGGTGAAAGTCGCATTATCTGAATACTTTCAAAATAATGTAGGCTCAGTGGATAACCCATCTATCACCTGGGTAGCACACAAAGCCTTTGTGAGAGGCATTTTTATTAAACTTGGGCACAGAGCTAAAAAGAAAAGAGAGCACCTCACCACATACCTATTAAACAAAATCCGTGCACTGGAGATTCTGAATAAAGCATCACCTACTCCTAGTTATTCAGAAGAGCTATGCTCTCTCAGGTCTCAGCTAAGGGAGCACATGCTGCATAAATATGAGCTGTCCTTGAAAAAAACTAAAGCCATGTATTATTCTCAAGCAAATAAAGCAGGGAAAATATTAGCCAATAGAATCAAACGTAAAGCCCAGAATTCCCGGATTGCTTTTCTCTGGAATCCCTCCAAAACTCATAAATTATTTGACCCTAAAGAGATAGCAAATAGGTTCAGGTCCTTTTATTCGCAGTTATATAATCTAACTGATAATAAGGAGGTGGTTCAACCTTCTGAACAGGTCATCTGTAATTTCCTTGACTCCCTATCATTGCCTTCCATGTCAGAAGAGCAAAAAACTAAACTTTGTTTGCCCATCACACTAGAGGAAGTACAAAGTATTATCAAACAGCTTCCCCATCATAAAAGTCCTGGACCGGACGGCTTGTCCAACTCCTATTATAAGCTTTTTACAGATATTCTAGGTCCGCATCTTTACTCATCCTTAGCAAGGACCATGTTAGATGGTTATATGCCTAAAGAGATGCTGGAAGCCACTATCGTCACTTTACCTAAACCTGGAAAAGAACCCACTGTCCCCCAAAACTTCCGTCCTATTTCCCTCCTCAACACTGACCTAAAAATCTACGCCAAACTGCTTGCGAATAGATTGGCGGTGAACATCCCATCCTTGATAGCCCCTGACCAGGTCGGTTTTGTCACGGGGAGGCAAATCACTGACAACTCCAGAAGAGTACTAAACCTCCTTGACAGAGTCAACAAACAGCGAATTCCTGCAGTGTTCCTCACGTTGGACGCTGAGAAGGCATTCGACCGTGTGAACTGGTCGTTTGCCTTCTCGGTGCTCCAAAAGATGGGCTTTCCTGATGCTACCATCAGGGCTATTGGTGCACTATATAAGGGCCCTGCTGCCCGTGTTTTAACCAATGGGGTGCTGTCAGATCCTTTCAATCTCTCAAACGGTACAAGGCAGGGGTGCCCCCTCTCCCCCCTCATTTTTATTCTATCCCTGGAACCATTAGCGCAGGCTATTAGACAAAGCGAGAATATATCAGGAATCAGGATAGGTGACAGGCAACACATCCTCTCTTTGTATGCGGATGACATAATCCTTTCCATAACCAACCCAACCACATCCCTTCATGAAGTGAAAAAGATCATTCACACCTATGGATCGTTATCATTTTATAAACTAAATGAGAGTAAGTCCCAAGCCCTCCCTTTTTTCATCTCTAACCACACCCTAAACCAGCTAAAACAAACTTACCCCTGGGATTGGCAGACTGCAGGAGTCCAATACCTTGGGGTTCAGCTTACCCCCACCATAGCAAAATTATATGAGGCAAACTTTCCCAACTTCCTCTTAGAGTTTCAAAAAGAATTGGACAGTATATCGAAAATAGAGCTCTCATGGTTAGGCAGGATAGCAGCCTTTCAACAGCATGTGCTCCCAAAGCTCCTATATTTATTCAGAATTCTCCCAGTAGACCTCCCCAATACATTTTTTAATACGGCCACTAAGCTACTGAATAGGTTTATTTGGAGAAAAGGTCCACCTCGCATTGCTAAGTCAATTATGTCCAAATTTAAGAAAGTGGGCGGCCTAAACCTCCCGAATATCTATGATTACTACTTGGCCACTAGAGTTCAACAACTCAAGGAATGGTGGGCCGCTGACAATCCCAAACATTGGGTACACATAGAACAAACCCTTGCTCCAACCCATAACTTAAAAGCAATACTGTTAGCCTCCCTTTTCAAGGGGATACCGTCCTGGTCCCTTCCGTATTTACTCGCCACTTCCCTGAAGTTCTGGAAAAAATATCATAGTGGGGGTCGTGGAATGTCCGCTTCTATAGCGAAAATAACCCCTATAGAGTCACTGCAATGCCTAATTCCTGATCTCTCCTTAGAGAAATGGAGGGAGGGAGGGGTAACAACAGTAGCTGACTTGCTACAGATGGGGGTCCTAGACTCATTTGAAAACCTGCAAAACCGCTTCAACATACACAAAAGCGACTTTTATAAGTATTTGAGGATTCGCCATCTATTAGCTACTAACCCTAAGCTTGAAGTTCACTCACACGTTGAGCTCCTAACTCAATGGAACCTCCCACAATCCAAGTGGAAGGGAATACGCCCTCTCTATACGTACCTGGGAAACAAAAATTCCTTTGTAAAAACATCGCCCATCATCGCTTGGGAGCAAGATTTAGACCGCAGTATCCCCCCAGCGCAGTGGTCCACAGCTATTATCTACGCAACTAAACGACTGAAATGTGTATCACATCTTGAAGCTTACTCGAAAACTTTACTCAGATGGTATTTTACTCCTCTGAGACTGAGCCGTATTTATCCAGGTGTGGAGCCGCTATGCTGGAGAGGATGTGGTGATAGAGGGACCCTGGTACATATATTATGGAGCTGCCCTTTACTGATTGACTTATGGTCAAGCATTTTCCAATTAGTGGGAAAGGTAGCTGGACGCAAACTGGACAGAGACCCAGCTTTGGCTTTACTTTTTATTAACATAACGGAAATACCGTATAAATCTAGGACCATAGCCATGCATCTGTTCCTGGCCACAAAATTAGCTATAACCAGATATTGGAAAAGCATAAATATCCCGACTGTACAGGAAATCATTAATTCAGTAGATACTACCAGGTCTTTTGAAAAAATGATCGCACATAAAGGCTTCGCGCTTTGCAGATTTGAAAAAGAATGGGCGCAATGGAGCAACCCACCTGGGGATTGACATATTGTCATTATTAAACTATGACATAGATGCTAATTGGGTACACATGGAAATGTTTGAACAGAATGCTACTTAGGATGTACACCTTACAGTTTTGGCCTTTCTTTATAATCTCTGCCAAACTCCTTTTATTTCTCCCCTTATTTTTCCCTTTGCTTTTGTCTATTTCCCATGTTCACTGTGTTAGATATTGCCACTGGAATGTACTGAGGCTATACCAACTGTCATAAAGATGTAACTAATGGAGTACATGTTGACATCTTGCTCCTATGAATAATTTACATACTAACATAATATGACCCGTTATGTGGGTAATATGTACGATTCCTTGGAATATTGTTTTCTTTGACTTATGCAAAAACCAATAAAGATTTATTGAAAGATAAAAAAAGTAAAAATGTCAGCAGCAATGAAATACCACCAAATGAAAGCTCTATTAGTGAGAAGAAAAGGAGGTAAAATTCATTTGGGTGGTAAGTTGCATGACCGAGCAATAAATGGTGAAAGTAGTGTAGGTCAGAAGTGTAAAAAGTGGCCTGGTCTTTCAGGGTGTTTAAGCACTGGGGGCTGAAGTGGTTAAGACCATTATCTCTCCCTTGGGATTTTAATTTCTGCCCTATCCCAGGAGCAGTTTGAACCATTAAATAATTTCTCTATTAAGATGCTTACCTTCAAGATGGCCTTCTTGCTGGCGATTACTTCAGCTAGACGGGTCTCAGATATTCCTTTGCAGCTTTCCCTCCTTATACTACAGTTTTAGAAGACAAAGTGATTATTAGGCCCATCCCATCTTTCCAGCCTAAAGTGGTCTCTGATTTACATAGATCCTACCATCTTTCTGTCCTATTCCTGTAAATGCGTTAGAGGAAAAATTTTATTGTCTGGATATTAGAAGATGCTTATTGCTTTACTTAGATTCCACGGAATCTTGGAGAATATATTAGAAGCTCTTGATACAGTTTCAGGGTAGATTTAAGGGTCACAAGGCTACTACTGGTGTCATTGCCAGATGGGTCAAAAATGCCATTGCTCTTGCCTATTCTTCTCTGAACTTGTCCCCCCCTTCCCCAATGGGGTTCGGAGCACATTCAACAAGAGCAGTTGCGGCCTCTTGGGCAGAGAAAGCAGGCGCTTCTTTAGCCCATATTTGCAGAGCTGCCACCTGGAGCTCTCCCCATACCTTTTTTTAGACAGTATAGACTGCATCTTGACTCAGATGCAGCCTTTGGGAGGAAAGTACTACAAGCTGTAGTCCCCCCTTCCCCCCCCACCCCTAAGGTTTGGGCTTATTGTTTATTCTCGCATGGGTGCTGGGAAAACAAAAATTACTCTTACCGGTAATTGTTTTTCTTGAAACCAATGACAGCACCCCAAATTTTCCCACCCATTATATATATATATATATATATATATATATATATATATACTAGCAGAAGGACCCGGCTTCGCACAGGTATATTTCATCTATTTAATTTAATGTTTGTGTGTGTCGTTAAAAGATATAGACAGTTTTCCCCATAACAGTGACCTCTACAGGACCCCCCTTAACAGTGAACTCCACAGCCCCCCACCCCTTAACACTGACCCCCACAGTGTCCCGCCTCCTTAAAATGGGATCTCCACAGCAGCCCATCCCCTTAACTTTGACCTTCACAGCACTCTACTCCCTTGACAGTGACCTCCTCAGGGGCCTTCCCCCTTAACAGTGACCTATACAGCACTCCACCCCTTAACACTGACCTCCATAAGGGACAATCCCCTTATCTGTGGCCTCCACTGTTCCTTGCCCCCTTAACAGAGACCTCCACAGCACCCGTCCCTTTAACAGTGACCTCCACAGTACCCCGCTCCCTTAACAGTGACCTCACAGTACCCTGCTGACTTAACAGAGACCTCCACAGCACCCGTCCCTTTAACAGTGACCGACACAGTACCCCGTTCCCTTAACAGTGACCTCCACAGTACTCCATTCCATTAACATTGACCTCCAAAGTACCCCGCTCCCTTAACAGTGACCTCACAGTACCCTGCTAACTGAACAGTGACCTTCACAGCAGCTGCCCCTTTAATAGTGGCCGCTGTCCCCTTAACAGTGACCTCCACAGCAGCTGCCCCTTTAATAGTGGCCTCTGTCCCCTTAACAGTGACCTCCACAGAAGCTGCCCCTTTAAGGCTAGGGCTACATGACGACATGTGTCGCACTAATGTCGTGCAACAATTTTTATAATGATAGGCTATGGTGTCGCACTGCAACATGCAACATGCTGCGACTACGACACGACAGTCGCAAAAAATCCATCCAAAATGGATGCATGTAGCAGTGTATTTGTGCCCTATGTGTTGTGCGACTTATTGTCGTCGTGTAGCCCTAGCCTAAAGCTCACCTGCAGCAGTGAAGAAAAATGGTTGTTATGGAAACCTGGAGTAAAACTGTATGAATGTGGAGACTAAGGACCTGCAAGCTTCTATTAGCTGATAAGGGACATGTGACCGTGTGTATAGCAGTTGGGATATGAGTGAAAGACTTGCAGGCTTCTATTGGCTAATGCAGGTAATTTTTTGGTAATATCTCAGGAACGGTACCTGCTAGAGAGGTGAGACACGGTCTAAAACCTTCCCGGACACCTGATGTACCTGTTTGCCAAATTTGGTGAAGATCGGTCCAGTCGTTTGGTCGCGCATAAAGAACAGACAGACAGACAAATTAATTTATATATATATATATATATATATATATATATATATATGGAATATACAGTCGTGGCCAAAAGTTTTGAGAATTAGATAAATATTGGAAATTGGAAAAGTTGCTGCTTAAGTTTTTATAATAGCAATTTGCATATACTCCAGAATGGTTTGAAGAGTGATCAGATGAATTGCATAGTCCTTCTTTGCCATGAAAATTAACTTAACCCCAAAAAAACCTTTCCACTGCATTTCATTGCTGTCATTAAAGGACCTGCTGAGATCATTTCAGTAATCGTCTTGTTAACTCAGGTGAGAATGTTGACGAGTACAAGGCTGGAGATCATTATGTCAGGCTGATTGGATTAAAATGGCAGACTTGACATGTTAAAAGGAGGGTGATGCTTGAAATCATTGTTCTTCCATTGTTAACCATGGTGACCTGCAAAGAAACGCGTGCAGCCATCATTGCGTTGCATAAAAATGGCTTCACAGGCAAGGATATTGTTGCTACTAAGATTGCACCTCAATCAATAATTTATAGGATCATCAAGAACTTCAAGGAAAGAGGTTCAATGCTTGTTAAGAAGGCTTCAGGGCGTCCAAGAAAGTCCAGCAAGCGCCAGGATCGTCTCCTAAAGAGGATTCAGCTGCGGGATCGGAGTGCCACCAGTGCAGAGCTTGCTAAGGAATGGCAGCAGGCAGGTGTGAGCGCATCTGCACGCACAGTGAGGCAAAGACTTTTGGAAGATGGCCTGGTGTCAAGAAGGCCAGCAAAGAAGCCACTTCTCTCCAAAAAAACATCAGGGACAGATTGATCTTCTGCAGAAAGTATGGTTTATGGACTGCTGAGGACTGGGGCAAAGTCATATTCTCCGATGAAGCCTCTTTCCGATTGTTTGGGGCATCTGGAAAAGGCTTGTCTGGAGAAGAAAAGGTGAGCGCTACCATCAGTCCTGTGTCATGCCAACAGTAAAGCATCCTGAGACCATTCATGTGTGGGGTTGCTTCTCATCCAAGGGAGTGGGCTCACTCACAATTTTGCCCAAAAACACAGCCATGAATAAAGAATGGTACCAAAACACCCTCCAACAGCAAAAGTGATGACTAAGTGGCTCGGGGACCAAAACGTTGACATTTTGGGTCCATGGCCTGGAAACTCCCCAGATCTTAATCCCATTGAGAACTTGTGGTCAATCCTCAAGAGGCGGGTGGACAAACAAAAACCCACTAATTCTGACAAACTCCAAGAAGTGATTATGAAAGAATGGGTTGCTATCAGTCAGGAATTGGCCCAGAAGTTGATTGAGAGCATGCCCAGTCGAATTGCAGAGGTCATGAAAAAGAAGGGCCAACACTGCAAATACTGACTCTTTGCATAAATGTCATGTAATTGTCGATAAAAGCCTTTGAAACATATGAAGTGCATGTAATTATATTTCACTACATCACAGAAACAACTGAAACAAAGATCTAAAAGCAGTTTAGCAGCAAACGTTGTGAAAACTAATATTTGTGTCATTCTCAAAACTTTTTGCCACGACTGTACAGTGGATATAAAAAGTCTGTTAAAAGGTGAGGTTTCTGTGATGTAAAAAAAATGAGACAAAGATAAATAATTTCAGAACTTTTTCCACCTTTAATGTGACCTATAAACTGTACCACTCAATTGAAAAACAAACTGAAATCTTTAAGGTAGAGGAAAGAAAAAAATATAAAAATAAAATAATATGGTTGCATAAGTGTGCACACCCTTAAACTAATACTTTGTTGAACCACCTTTTGATTTTATTACAGCACTCAGTCTTTTTAGGTATGAGTCTATCAGCATGCCACATTTTGACTTGGCAAGATTTGCCCACTCTTCTTTGCAAAAACACTCCAAATCTGTCAGATTTCGAGGGCATCTCCTGTGCACAGCCCTCTTCAAATCACCCCACAGATTTTCAATCGGATTCAGGTCTGGGCTCTGGCTGAGCCATTCCAAAACTTTAATCTTCTTCTAATGAAGCCATTCCTTTGTTGATTTGGATGTATGCTTTGGGTCGTTGTCATGCTGAAAGATGAAGTTCCTCTTCATGTTCTGCTTTCTTGCAGAAGCCTGAAGGTTTTGTGCCAATATTGACTGGTATTTGGAACTGTTCATAATTCCCTCTAGCTTAAAAGGAGTCTGTCACCACATTTGGGCATATTAGACCGATCAAATAGGGTTATATGATCCACCCAGAACTTAAAAACGGTACCTTTGTTGTAGAAAACGGACTTTTCTTTTAGCCGAAAATGAACTTATAAGGTTATGTTAATGAGCCCTCTCAAGTGCCCAGGGCGGTCTCTCAATCCTCGGAGCTCCAGGCAGCACCTCCTAAACGGCTCATAACCCCGCCCTCCGTGCGCCTCTGCCCGCCCGTTTACTCCCCTCCCCTGTCCTTTTCCACTGCGGCTGTGCGGTCCAAATCGTAGCGGGCGCATGCGCAATGCGATGCCCGCTCCTGGCGATAGCTACTGCGCATGCGCCCGCTACGATTTGGACCGCACAGCCGCAGTGGAAAAGGACAGGGGAGGGGCTCCGAGGATTGAGAGACCGCCCTGGGCACTTGAGAGGGCTCATTAACATAACCTTATAAGTTCATTTTCGGCTAAAAGAAAAGTCAGTTTTCTACAACAAAGGTACCGTTTTTAAGTTCTGGGTGGATCATATAACCCTATTTCATCGGTCTAATATGCCCAAATGTGGTGACAGACTCCCTTTAACTAAGGCCCCAGTTCCAGCTGAAGAAAAACAGCCCAAAGCATGATGCTGCCACCACCATGCTTCACTGTGGGTATGGTGTTCTTTTGGTGATGTGCAGTGTTGTTTTTGCGCCAAACATGTCTTTTGGAATTATGGCCAAAAAGTTCAACCTTGGTTTCATCAGACCATAACACCTTTTCCCCACACGTTTTTGGGAGACTTCAGATGTGTTTTTGCAAAACGTAGCCTGGCTTGGATGTTTTTCTTCGTAAGAAAAGGCTTTCATCTTGCCACTCTACCCCATAGCCCAGACATATGAAGAATACGGGAGATTGTTGTCACATGTACCACACAGCCAGTACTTGCCAGATATTCCTGCAGCTCCTTTAATGTTGCTGTAGGCCTCTTGGTAGCCTCCCAGACCAGTTTTCTTCTCATCTTTTAATCAATTCTTGGTAATGTCACTGTTGTGCCATATTTTCTCCACTTCATGATGACTATCTTCACTGTGTTCCATGGTATATCTAATGCCTTGGAAATTCTTTTGTACCCTTCTCCTGACTGATACCTTTTAACAATGAGATCCCTCAGATGCTTTGGAAGCTCTCTGTGGACCATGGCTTTTGCTGTGGGATGCGAATAAGAAGATTTCAGGAAAGACCAACTAGAGCAGCTGAACTTTATTTGGGGTTAATCAGAGGCACTTTAAATGATTTCTCCAAAGTAAAGTTTCCTATATACAAAAAGATACTTCTGATTAGAATAGAATAATGTTCTTGGCTAGACTAATGATTACACGAGTCAATCGCATCATTTAAACAGACAGTAGCTATAAAATGTAAAAGATATAAAAACAGCTGAAAAGGACCGCAATAAGTCAATGTTAGCAATCAGTAGCAATATATGGGTGACGTCAGGAATGGCTGGAATCCCAGGCAGCAATTCAAAATATACGTCTCTAGCAGCAGCAAGAATAATAATAATAACAATAGCAGCAATATTTAGTCTTTATAAGAAGAAAGAGACTGGTACCTGCAAGTACCCAAAATCCAGGTCTTGAAGGGAAAAAATTCCACAACAGGGTGTTTTGTATACAAAAAAAGGTAGTTCTATTTAAAAAAGTATTATTTCTTTCTTGAAACAATCACTAAGAGAGAGGAACAAGCTATAAAGGAACTACAGTCTACGCGCAACCTTACTATCGGGCCAGCCGACAAAGGAGGAGCAATTGTTGTCCAAAACACAGATGACTATAACAACGAGTATAGAAAAGAACTATTAGATCTAGATACATATACCATTCTAAAAAGAGATCCAACAGATGATTACTATAAGGAATTATTGAAGTATGGCCAACATGGATGGGATAATGGCATCCTTACCAAACAAGAATTCAGATTCATTACGGGGTCCCAAAACAGATTACCAATATTTTATTGTTTATCAAAAATTCACAAGAATGAAACTCACCCACCCGGTAGACCAATTATTTCTGGAATCAGATTGGTGACTTCTAATCTATCACAGTACATTGATAGAATTCTTCAACCGACAATTAAACAATTACCTTCTTACATCAAGGATACAACTATTATCATAAAAACTCTTGATCATATAGTATATCAGGAACATTGGATATTGGGCACAATGGATGTCAATTCCCTATACACAATCATTGATCATACTCAAGGTATATCGGCTCTCAAAAAACAACTTCGCTACAACCAAGCACTACATGAAGACCAAATAGATTTTGTGACTAAAGGTGTACGCTATATCTTAACCCACAATTATTTCAAGTTCGAATCACATTTCTTTCTACAAAAACGGGGAACGGCCATGGGTACTATGGTGCCGATACATAGATGACATAATCTTTATTCGGCAAGATACGGAAGAAAAACTTAACCTATTCCTGGAAGAAATTAATGAGAATAATATGAACCTAACCTTTACAACTAATGTGAGTAGAATACAGGTCGAATTCCTAGATCTAACGATAAAGACTGCAGATGGAAGATTAGTATTTAGTACATACAGTCCTGATCAAAAGTTTAAGACCACTTGAAAAATGGCAAAAAATCATATTTTACATTGTTGGATCTTAACAAGGTTCCAAGTAGAGCTTCAACATGCAACAAGAAGAAATGAGAATGAGACAAAATATTTTTTGAGCATTCAATTAATTGAAAATAACGATTAAACTGAAACAGGCTGTTTTTCGTCTTTTCAAAATTTTAGGACCACATGCCTTTAAAAGGCCAAATCTGTGCAAAGATGTGGAATCATTGTCATTTTCTGTCAGGTAGTCACACGTTGTGATGGCAAAGGCAAAAAATACTCTCCCTTTTTGAACGTGGATTGGTTGTTGAACTGCATAAGCAGGGTCTCTCACAGCGCGCCATCGCCGCTGAGGTGGGACGCAGTAAGACAGTCATTTAGAATTTCTTAAATGATCCTGAGGGTTATGGAACAAAAAAGTCAAGTGGAAGACCCAAAAAAATTTCATCAGCACTGAGCCGGAGGATCCAATTGGCTGTCCGTCAAGACACTGGACGATCCTCGACCCAAATTAAGGCCCTTACTGGTGCCCCATAACCATCAGACGGCATCTGAGACTGAAGGGCTTCAAAAACAAAAAACGTCTTCAAAGACCTCGTCTCCTTGAACGCCACAGAACTTCTCGTTTGGACTTTGCAAGAGAGCACCAAACATGGGACATTCAAAGGTGGAAGAAAGTTTTATTCTCTGATGAGAAAAAATTTAACCTTGATGGTCCTGATGGTTTCCAATGTTACTAGCATGACAAGCAGATTCCACCTGAGATGTTTTCTACGCGCCACAGTGGAGGGGGCGCCATAATGGTCTGGGGTGCTTTTTCCTTCAGTGGAACAATGGAGCTTCAGGGAGTGCAGGGGCGTCAAACGGCCGCTGGCTATGTCCAGATGTTGCAGAGAGCATTCCTAATGACTGAGGGCCCTCGTCTGTGTAGTAACGACTGGATTTTTTAACAGGACAACGCTACAGTACACAATGCCTGCAGGACAAGGGACTTCTTCCAGGAGAATAACATCACTCTTTTGGCCCATCCTGCGTGTTCCCCTGATCTAAATCCAATTTAGAACCTTTGGGGATGGATGGCAAGGGAAGTTGACAAAAATGGACAACAGTTCCAGACAGTAGATGGCCTTCGTGCGGCCGTCTTCACCACTTGGAGAAATGTTCCCACTCACCTCATGGAAAGGCTTGCATCAAGCATGCCGAAACGAATTTTTGAAGTGATCAACAATAATGACGGAGCTACTCATTACTGAGTACATGTTTGGAAGTTGGATTTCTGTTTTGGGGGGGTTTAGTTTTTTTTTGGAGGTGTGGTCCTAAACTTTTGATCAGCTGAAAAACAGCGTGTTTCAGTTCATTCGTTGTCCTATGTAACACTACATGGTACCTGCAGTCTGCGCTGCTGAAAGCTGGAGCGCCCTCGTTGTTCTTGCCGTGCTGCTCTCCGACCTCCTCCTCTTCCAGCTAGGACACAGTAGCACACAGTGCTCAAAAAATAATACCCAGGAGTCATTGTCTCCTAAACTGAAAAATTTTGAAACCAAATTACATTTTTAGTCGCCAAATTTAAAATACATATACGGTAAATATAATAAAAAAGACTTGGAGGAGAAGATGAGATACAGGGCACAGTAGTGAGCCAGCACTACATATAGGAGGATACAGCACCACATACCCTTTACATCCAGTGACATCTTTTGTCATGTAGACCTTCTCTTTCCTCTTCTCCTCCGTTTGACCCAGATCGCCATGGCTAATTCTTTCAGCCACATCTCGTCTCTACCGAGTTTGTTACACAGACATGTTAGATTTCTAAATTTTTTGCATCAACCTCCCACAATGTCATCCTGCTGCCACTCCCAATACTGTGCCCGTTGTGTTCGCCAATGCCCCTGGTACTATACTGCTGAAAAGATAGTGACCCCAGTAGACATAATTGGGATCATTTATCAAACTGGTGTAAAGTGGAACTGTCTTAGTTGCCCATAGCAACCAATCAGATTCCACCTTTCATTTTCCGGAGGGCTATCTAAAATGAAAGGTGGAATCTGATTGGTTGCTATGGGCAACTAAGCCATTTCTACTTTACACCAGTTTGATAAATGACCACAAATGTCTCTATTGTGACTATAGCAATTATAATGTCCACTAGAGTGCCCCCAGTAATAACACCCTAAATTGTGCTCCAGGTAAGGCCTGTATAGTGTTCCAAAAAATAATGTCCCCTAATATGTCCCTGTAATAGAAATGCCCCTACAGTGCCTCCCCAATAGCAACGTCTTCCACACTGCTTCCATATAATAATTTGCCCCCACACATTTATTTCCCCCACACTGCCCCCACAGTAGTAATTTTCCCCCACACTGCCCCCACAGTAGTAATTTTCCCCCACACTGCCCCACATAGTGATTTGTCGCCAAGCAGCCCCTATATAGTAATTTTCCCCCACATAGTAGTACGCCCCCACACTGCCCCATGTATTATTTTACCCCCATACTGCCCCACATAGTAGTTTTCCTGCACACTGCCTCATGTAGCAATTTTCCCCCACACTGCCCTATGTAGTAATTTGCCCCCACACTGCCGCATGTAGTAATTTGCCCCAATGTAGTAGATTGCCCCCACACTGCCCCATATAGTAATTTGCCCCAACTGTTCCTTCTATAATTTGTCCTCCTGTGTTCCCCAGTAGTGCCCTCCAAAGTTGGCGCACACACACAAAAAAACGAAAAGCTAATACTTACCTGTGTCCAGGTGCCCACCTGTGCCAGGATTCTACTACCGCATAGGCACAGGTGGTATAATCCGCCATTGTTCCCAACATTTCCCAACATCTCCTAACATCTGAGAGGGATTTCCTCAGAAGTGCTCTCAGGGCCTAAACAGCTTCCCTGCACAGAGATCGGGGAAGCCGTTCATTCGCTGTGGTAGCCTCAGTCCCACTGAAGGATCCAAGGCTACCACAGTGATAGATCCTATTGAATGTTCCATAGGCTGCTTTGGTAATTTAGTGCAGTCTATGGAACAAGCAATCTAATGACTGCATGTTCAAGTCCCCTAAAGGGGCTTAAAGGGGTTATCCAATACTATAAAAATGTTGTATTAAAGAAAATCGATCGGCACTCAATACCTGTTCCAAACTGCCAGCATTTAATTCAACAATAAAATAATATAACAATAAAATTCAATCTATCAAATTGCAATTTTCACAAAAAAAATGTTGGTCTCACTAAAAAAGTAGTTTTTCACACTAAAAACAACTGTGCACGCTAAAAATACAAATAATTCACACGATTCAAAACATGCGTATGGATAGCCTGATAAATGCTTGTATAAACACCAAAGTCCTGGATAGAACAGATATATTGTAAAATGATCAATCCAAAAAATCGTTATAACATAATCAGTCCAAAAAATCGCATCGGGAGAATATTGTGGTTCATCCGATTTTGTTACGATTATTTGGTGACGGTTTTGTTATAATCGATGTTTGCTAATTTTTTCTCTATCGATGCACTTTATTTCTGTATTGCAGATAGACTTAAGTCCTACAGTGGAGTTATACGATGATTGCTCAATACAGTCACAATTTTGCGGATTTCGATTATACCACTTTAAACTTTTGTATGTATATGGTACTCACTGATAGATGGGTCTCTCCGGGTATTTCTCCGTGCTGTGTGGCGTCCCACGTGTAAAACAGCCGGTGTGCGCTTACCTCTGAGGCCCCAATATATCTCACGATTTTACTGCAGGTGTGTGGCTTGATTGGACTTTCGCAATCACAACATCATCGAATCTCCTCTGTTTACTCCACCATTGTGAAGTGCCGAATTCTTATTCATTTAAAGTCGCTTCAAAGTTTGATGAAAAAAACCATCTATGCCGTCATATAGTGGTTGATCTTCTTGTAAATGATGAGGTATTTTTCAGTGCTGACCAGACGCGTTTCGGAGCTTTTTTACACTTGCTCCTTCATCAGTGGTATGATGTTCCTAAAAAAAAAATACCTCTTTTATATCCCAGAGACTCCGCCTCTCCGATTTGTGGTAATCTCCGGTTTGGAATTTGTTCATGGATCCAAGGTTCTTTTATTTAAATCAAGATCACTAAATGTCGTACACATTACATATATGATCTGTAAGTTGTTTGTTACCGTGTTTCCCCGAAAATAAGACATCCCCCGAAAATAAGACCTACCTCTAGTTTTGCCTATCGCTGTAATATAAGGCATCCCCCCGAAAATAAGGCCTCCCCGATAATAAAGCATCCCCCGAAAATAAGGCCTCTCCGATTATAAAGCATCGGCCGAACATAATGACTCCCCGATTATAAAGCATCGGCCGGACATAATGACTCCCCGATTATAAAGCATCGGCCGGACATAATGCCTCCCCGATTATAAAGCAAGCCACCCCAGAATGTAAGGAGCTCACTGATTGGCTGCAGCCGCCGCCAGGACAAGCTGTCGTCTTCTTCCACCCGCTGCTCGCTCTGCCCTTATGGAGTCTCACAACTTGGCTGGCACGGACACACAGGGGACGGGGTGACAGGTAGGGGGGGGAATATCTGATGGAAGGTGGGGGATGTGAAGATGGGGGGGAGACTAAAAACGGTAATTCAAATGACACAGGGTGATCAGAGGGGGGATCAAAATGACACAGGGTGGGGAGGGGGATCATTTAAAATGACACAGGGGGATCAGAGGGGGGAATCAAAATGACACAGGGTGATCAGGGTGGGGAGGGGGATCATTTAAAATGACAGGGGGATCAGAGGGGGGAATCAAAATGACACAGGAGGATCAGAAGGGGGCAGGGGCGTAGATAAGGGGGGGATAGGGGGGTTCAAACCCCCCCCCAGGCGTGCCGCTGACCCGAACGCCCACATACTGTATTACTGCGGCGGGGCACGGGAGCGCATAGCTCCCTCTCCTGTCGCCTATCACCGCCATAGGCTTCAGGCCTTGTAGGCCTGAGGCCTATGCGGTAGTGAAATCCCGGCGCAGGCGTGCATGATGACGTCATTGCGCGTGTGCCGGGACGCAGCACTGTGACGCGCCTGACTCATCCCGCCTTCCTCTGCGAGCAAGCGCCTGGCCCTGGACATAGGTGAGTATTTAGCTTTTCATTTTTTGTTCATTTTTTATTTTTATTTCATGTGCCTACTTTGGGGTGGGGGACACACAGGAGGACATATTAGGGAAGATAAATCGAGTACATGATTGGGGGGGGGATTGTGGGGGCTGTATGGGGCCAAATTATTATGGGAGGGACTACTATGTGGGGGCAAATTACTAGATGGGGCAGTGTGGGGGCAAATTATTGTGTGGGGGCAGTGTGGGGGACTACTATGTGGGGGCAAATTTCTATATGGGGCAGTGTGAGGGAAACTATTGTGTGGGGGTAATTGCTATGTGGGGACAGTGTTGCGAAATTGCTATGTGGGGGCAAATTACTATGTGGGGGCAGTGTGGGGAAATTGCTATGTGGGGGCAAATTGCTATGTGGGGGCAAATTGCTATGTGGGGGCAGTGTGGGGAAATTACTATGTGGGGGCAAATTACTATGTGGGGGCAGTGTGGGCAAATTGCTATGTGCGGGCAGTGTGGGGAAATTGCTATGTGGGAACAATGTGGGCAAATTTCTATGTGGGGGCAAATTACTATGTGGGGGCAGTGTGGGGAGATTGTTATGTGGGGGCACATTACTATGTGGGGGCAGTGTGGGCAAATTGCTATGTGGGGGCAAATTACTATGTGGGGGCAGTGTGGTGAAATTGCTATGTGGGGGCAAATTACTATGTGGGGCAGTGTGTGCAAATTGCTATGTGGGGGAAAATTACTATGTGGGGGCAGTTTGGGGGAAATTACTGTGTGGGGGCAAATTTCTATGGGGGGATTACTATGTGGGGGCAGTGTGGTGGAAATTACTATATGGGGGTGTTGCTATTGGGGAGGCACTGTAGGGGCAATTCTATTATTTCTGGGGACACTATACAGGGATTATTGCCTGGAGCACAATAGAGGGTGTTATTATTACTGGGGGCACTCTAGGGGACATTATAGCTGCTGTAGACACTATAGGAACATTTGGAGTAATTTATCAAACTAAAGTAGAACTGGCTTAGTTGCCCATAGCAGCCAATCAGATTCCACCTTTCATATTTGACAGCTCTTTTGGAAATCCAGTTCTACTTTACACCAGTTAGATAAATTACCCCAATTATGTCTATTAGGGTCACAATTTTTAGCAGTATAGTTCCTGGGGCATTGGAAAGCACAACGGGCACAGTATTGGGGGTGGCAGGATGACGCTGTGGGGACACCAGGATGGGGAGGTTGATGGAAAAACTGAGAAATCTAACGTGTCTGTGTTACAAACTGTAGAGACGAGATGTGGCTGAAAGAATTTGCCATGGTGGTCTGGGTCAAATGGAGGAGAAGAGGAAAGAGAAGGTCTACATGACAGGAGATGTCACTGGATGTAAGAGGTATGTGGTGCTGTATTCTCCTCCATGTCTTTTTTTATTACAATTATATGTAATTATATGTAATTATATGTATATAAATTTTTCAGTTTAGGACCCAATTTGGGGTATTTTTTTTTAGTCTGAAGATGTCATATGGCCTAAGAAGAGACTGTGGCGCTCATGAAGCACCGCAGCCTCTTCATACAAAAAAAACCCAAGTTGGGTAGACAGCCCCGGGCCTATCATGCACATAATCCGCCCCTGGGCAGCATAGGCGTGCGCACGGGGTGTGCCGGGTGTGCCTAATCACACCCCTGTGCTCCGCCTCCTGCACTGCCGCCTGCCAGCCCCGCACTAGTATAATTTGAGAAAGCTGAACCCCCCCCCCAGGAAAAATAATTATCTACGGCCCTGGAAGGGGGTACTAAAATGCTATAGTAATCCCACCCCTCTGATTCTCCTGTACCATTTTGATTCCCCCTTCTGATTCCCCTGTGTCATTTTAAGTGATCCCCCTCCCCACCCTGATACCCCTGTGTCATTTTGATTCCCTTATCTGATCACCCTGTGCCATTTTAAGTGATCCCCCTCCCCACCCTAATACCCCTGTGTCATTTTGATTCCCTTCTCTGATCACCCTGTGCCATTTTAAGTGATCCCCCTCCCCACCCTGATACCCCTGTGTCATTTTGATTCCCTTATCTGATCACCCTGTGCCATTTTAAGTGGCCACCCTGATTTCCTTTTTTTTTGTTCAACAATAAATGTGTACCGTATTTTTCTTCATGGAAAAAAAAGACATCACCTGAAAATAAGACCTAGCGCATCTTTTGGAGCAAATATTAATATAAGACACTGTCTTATTTTCGGGGAAACAGGGTAGGTGTTTCTAAAATATAGCATCAAAATCTAACATCTACTAAGCAAAAAACGCATATGCGTTTTTCTTGCGGTATCCATAAGTTTTTTCGTTTATAAGTGAAGGAGATCATGCTTTACCCTCCCATAAAGTTCTATGGCTATATACCTCTGCTTTCCACAGATAAAGCAGTTTGTTCTTATCGCAGTAATAGGTGGGATAGAGCAGACCTTCTTCACTTAAAGTTAATATGTAACAATGCAGAAATATAACAAATATAATCATAAAAAAACGACTAGTTAAAATGACAATAAAATTTATGATTAAGAATATAACGACATATAATTATACATTTTTTTACAATTTTCTGCGAATAATATAGAGACCCTTTCATTTTAATGGTAGTATGGAGGTTGTTGAGATTGGAGAATGATGGTATGTTCCCCATACGCTGGGCTCTTCACAGTGAATATACTTATCCCGCTCCCCTCCTGGTCCCCGCACCGCCGCTGCTGCTTCTCCCTGTGCACGGATGGAAACATACACACTGCAAAATGGTATCAATGAAAACTACAGATCACCCTGCCAAACATTAGCCCTCAAACAGCTCAGTAGACGTAAATATAGTAAAGTTATGAGGGGCAGACTATGGCGATGCAAAGCAAAAATCTTTATTTTTTTCAATTTTTTTTAATTTTATTTATTAAAAAACGGATAGCAGACGGATGTCATCTGTGTCCGTTTTGCTAATTCTAGAACATGTCCTATTCTTGTCCGTAGTGTGGTAGTAACTGGAAAGAGAAAAATGCTGATTGCACAGGGAAGGTGACCATAGTTTGCGGATCCATGGTTTGCGGACTGCAATACGAACATGGTTTATATTAATATGTTGCAGACTTAAAATCCGCATCACAGGTCACTTTTTGCAGGGAGTGATATCACACACCTTGCTGGTACTGTAATACACTGCTGGTTCTCCACACGCAGGTTTCGTGGCAGATAATGAACAGCGTATCTGCCCAGTGTGAACATAGCCTCAGGTCTGTGTCCATGACAAGACAGTCTGTGGTTCATCCATGAAGATGTCCGTGAAGGATCCATGTTTGGTCCATATCTCCGGTTTTAGTCCTCCGTGTGTCTTCCATATTCCGCGTACACTGCTAGACTGAAAAGGCATTTTCAGAGCATCTCCTACCAATGGTCAGTAAAAACCACTGACCGAAGATGGTTGCCATCTGTGTTAGGGTCCATTCACACGTCGGCAAATGGGTCCACATCCGTTCCGCAATATCGGGAACGGATACGGACCCATTCATTCTCTATGGGGACGGAAGAGATGCGGAGAGCACATTATGTGCTCTCCGCATCCGCATTTCTGGAGCATAGCCCCGAACTTCCGGGCTGCGGCTTCGCAAAAAAATAGAACATGTCCTATTCGTGTCCGCAATTGCGGACAAGAATAGGCATTTCTATAGGGGTGCAGGCCGGGTGTATTGCGGATCTGCAATTTGCTGATCCGCAATACACAACGAACGTGTGAATGGACCTTTAGACTTCAAAGGACGTGCTTGGTCTGCATCATGGACCAACGTAATGCATTGTTTCTCCACTTCCCCAGAGTCAGGTGAAAACCACTGATGTGTGAACGAACACTTTATGAATCTGTTGATCTGTGTGCTGTCCACGGATAACACAGATGTGTGAAAGAGGCCCTACATAGATCTGTTGGTAAAGTACCCGGGGCTGTGGAGTCGGTCTGCCAAAGTTCTGACTCCAGCTCTGACTTCATAAATGGCTAATAATTCAGTAATAAAGTTACTGTAGTAAAATGGTGAGATTGGGCTTTTTCTTATTGGAATACAATTTCTGACATTCCTGACATTTTCTGTAAGTAAATGTGCAATGTATTAAATAACTGGAAAGCACTGTTATACACTTAAAGGGCTTCTGTCACCCCCCAAACTCTCAGTATTGGACTTAATATAATTGCTAATGTATGCAGAGCATATATATCCCCCCTCTTACCTCTGGCTGTGCTTTAAATTCTTTAAAAATAGTACTTTTGTGATATGCAAATTTCTTAACTACCAGCAAGTTGGGCTGTTACTTGCTGGTAGCCGCCGCATCCTCGGTCTAAAAAAACGCCCCCTCCTCCACTTGATTGACAGGGCCAGCGAGCACTTTCCTCCTCTCGCTGGTCCTCTCTGCCCATAAAATCCCGCGCCTGCGCTTCTTTTCCGGGTGTAGGCTGACGTCATCGGCGCAGGCGCACTGAGGAAGGAGCGGGCAAGCGAGCGCCCTTCTCTCAGAGCGCCTGCGCTGAATGAGGACCGGTACGGCGCAGGCGCAGGATTTTATAGGCAGAGAGGGCCAGCGAGAGGAGGAGAGCGCTCTCTGGCCCTGTCAATCAAGTGGAGGAGGGGGCGTTTTTTTAGACAGAGGATGCGGCGACTACCAGCAAGTAACCGCCCAACTTGCTGGTAGTGAAAAAATTAGCATATCACAAAAGTGCTATTTTTAAAGAATTTAAAGCACAGCCAGAGGTAAGAGGGGTATATATGGACTCTGCGTACATTAGCAATTATATTAAGTCCAATACTGAAAATTGCTGTTTGGGGGGTGACAGAAGCCCTTTAATAATTGATATAATTATTAAGTGAATAAGAAATCTAGGAATTTGTCCTCAGAAAAAGTTAGAAAAACCTGCTATGTATGGCCCAGAAATGCAGAGAATTGTGCAAGTCTAAATGGCAAGTAAAGAAAGATGTAAGATGTAGTTGCTATATTCAGTGCTTGTCATAAAAGGGTTATCTGGGAATAAATAACTTTTCCGAGGTGGCTGCAGCCTTTCTCCACTATGGAAATATTCCTACTTACCTGCTATCCGCAGCGCTGCTCCTGTTTCCTGGCTCCTGTGTGTATCTTCCAGTCTTCCTCTCCAGCATGGACCTGATCATCTACTCAGCTGCAGTCAGTCAGTCAATAGACACGTCACCACTGAATCCAGTTATTGGCTATCGCAGAGCAGATGATCATGTCCACGCAGGAGACTAATTAAACAAGCCGTGAAAAGTTACTTATTCCCGGACAACACCTTTAATGCTGCCTTCCTGTTCTGTCTGAGATGACTGCAGACATGCCCAGTAGTGATCTTCCTCACCCAGTTTCTAGAGAAGGAACTTAATGCATCGGGTAGCGAAGTCTCAATACTTTTTCAATACCCAGTTCGATACTGGGTTTACCCTTTTTTTTAATACTGATACAGCACGATGCACGCCATGTTTTCATCAGCGGCCGCACAGTGGAGAAGAAAGGAGGGCGTCCCTCCTTTCCTACTGGAAGTAGTACTGTATTTTGCACCCTATAAGACACACTTTCTCCCCCCCCCCTAAAGTGGCGGGAAAATGTCAGTGTGTCTTATGGGGCGAATACTAATGAGCGCTTCCATCATGAAGCACTCATTAGTACAGGAGGACTGAGAATTGGAGAATGCAGCGCTCCCCGGGCTCTGTACTCAGCGCTTCCGGTTCCTCAGCTGCGTGCTGTGCTGTGACTTCTGCAGGCTGAACTAGAAGAGTGTGGATGTGAGAAGTGGTGGTAGTGTCTGGAGCAGGAGAGGTAAGTTAATTGTGGGGGTCTAAAGTTAATGCCTGGGGAGTCTGATCTAAGGTCTGCTTCGGGATAATTTAAATCGGGCTCTGATCTGAGGTCTCCTTGAGGGTCATATTCACATTGTGGGTCTGATCTGAGGTCTGCTTGGGGGTCATTTACATAGGGGGTCTGAATGAGGGGGTTCTTATTCACATCGGTGCTGTGATCTGAGGTATGATTAGGGGTGTTATGAACATTGGGGGTCTGATCTGAGACCTACTTGAGGGTTATATTCACATTAGGGGTCTGAATGGAGGGTTCGTATTCATATTGGTGCTGTGATTTTTTTAAAAATCTGTGATGCAAATCTATTTTATACATCTAGATCTAATTTAGTTCTGAAAAATGTAACATTGTTGGTTCAGTGCCATGAAAAATATCATCCATAAAATGGAAACCTTTCAAACATATGACTAAAGGACACTGATTTGATTTTCATGGTACTGTATCATTGAAGCAAGCAGACATGTTGGAGGTAGTGAAGAACAGAAATACAGGGTAAAGACTCATACTCATACTCATATAAAGATATACAGTGCTGCCCATAATTATTCATACCCCTGGCAAATTTTTACTTAAAGAGGACCTTTCACCGGAATAAAGTATCTAAACTGACTATACAGACGTGTAGAGCGGCACCCAGGGATTCCCCTGCACTTACTGTTATCCCCGGGCGCCGCTCCGTTCTCCGGTTATAGCCTCCGGTATCTTCATAGTTAGGCTCCACCCAGGGGAACCTGCCGCGGTCTCCTTCTCCTATGCTGTAGCGCTAGCCAATCGCAGTGCTCAGCTCATAGCCTGGCTATGAGCTGAGCGCTGCAATTGGCCAGCGCTACAGCATAGGAGAAAGAGACGCCAGCAGGTTCCCCTGGGTGGAGCCTAACTATGAACATACCGGAGGCTATAACCGGAGAACGGAGCGGCGCCCAGGTATAACAGTAAGTGCAGGGGGATCCCTGGGCGCCGCTCTACACGTCTGTATAGTCAGTTTAGATACTTTATTCTGGTGAAAGGTCCTCTTTAAAGTTACTTTTATTCAACCAGCATGTAATTTATTGACGGGAAATGACATAGGTGTCTCCCAAAAGTTAATAAGACGATGTACAAGAGGCATTATTGTGGGGAAAAAAACATTTCTCAGCTTTTATTTACATTTGAGCAAAGAGTGTCCAGTCCAAAATTATTCATACCCTTCACAAACTGTGACAGTCTGTGGGAAAATCAAAAGTTCTATGCCATTCAAAATAGTCCAAGCTGTTCTAAAGCATCCTAATTACCCTGATTAATTGGGAACAGCTGTTTTAATCAACTCAACAGGTGAAAAACAGCAGCTCTCTGCAGTTGGTTTGTGGACAGTCATGGCTAAGACAAAGGAGCTCAGTGAGGACCTGCAGCTGCGCATTGTGGCTTCTCACAAGTCAGGAAAGGGCTGCAAGGCCATTTCTAAATGTTTTCAAGTTCCAGTGGCTACAGTATAAAGTATTATTAAAAAATACAAGATGTTCCGCACTGTGGAAAATATCAGAGGACGTGGTCGGAAGCCAAAAGTGACACCTGTGCTGGCCAGGAGGATAGTTAGAGAGGTGAAAAAGAATCCAAGGATCACCACCAAGGCCATCCTGGTGAATCTGGGCTCTGCTGGTAGCAATGTCTCAAGGCAGACAATCCAACGGACACTGCACACTGCTGGGTTCCACGGATGCAGACCAAGGAGGACGCCACTTCTCCAGATAAGGCACACAAAAGCTCGCTTGGCCTTTGCAAACGCTCATCTGGACAAAGAAGAAGACTTCTGGTCTTCTGTGTTATGGTCAGATGAAACAAAAATTGAATTGTTTGGTCACAATGATGTTTCCTTCATTTAGCGTAAAAAAGGAGAAGCCTTCAACCCAAAGAACACCATCCCCACTCAAACATGGTGGTGGGAACCTAATGCTTTGGGTTGTTTTTCAGCCAATGGACCAGGGAACCTAATCACAGTAAACGGCACCATGAAAAAAGAGCAATACATGAGGATTCTCAACCACAACATCAGGCAGTCTGCAGAGAAACTTGGCCTTGGGCACCAGTGGACATTTCAGCATGACAATGACCCAAAACACACAGGAAAAGTGGTCAAGAAATGCTTAGCAGACAACAACATTAACATTTTGGAGTGGCCCAGCCAGAGTCCAGTCTTGAATCCAATTGAGAATCTGTGAAGGGAGCTAAAGATCAGGGTGATGGCAAGAAGACGCTCCAACCTAAAAGATTTGGAGCTCATTGCTAAAGATGAATGGGCAAAAATACCTGTGGAGACATGCAAAAAGCTGGTCTGCAATTATAGGAAGTATTTAATTGCTGTAATAGCCAATAAAGGCTTTTATATTGATTATTCAGAAGGGTATGAATAATTTTGGACTGGACACTTTTTGCTCAAATGTAAATAAAAGCTGAGAAATGTTTTTTCCCCACAATAATGCCTCTTGTACATCATCTTATTATCTTTTGGGAGACATCTATGTCATTTCCCGTCAATAAATTACTTGCTGGTTGAAAAAAAGTAACTTTAAGTCAAAATTTGGGAAAAATTATGGGCAGCACTGTACATAGCAGTACTAGGGGATCTTAAACCCTTCCCACTATATACATATTTTTTTTCTTCTCCCTACCTTCCAAGAGCCCTAATGTTTTTATATATTTTTATTTATTTTTATTTATTTTCCATTCACATTGTATGTCTTTGGAGTGTGGGAGGAAACTGGAATAACTGCAGGAAACACCATTATATTTACCATATCATGTACCATAAGGAAAAAGTCTTTTGAATTTGAAAAAAACAAATGCAGTTTTGTTTTTACAGCCATCATTCTGTGCTAAAAATGAAGCGTTACCTTTGTTCTGCGGGTCAGTGCAATTACAGCAATACCAAATTCATACAGTTTTTCTTATGCTACTTTAAAAAAATAAACGTTAAAAACACCCATAACATTTTAATATTTCCATCTGCTGAGCTGTGTGATGGCGTATGTTTTGCGGAGTGAGATGTATTTTTCATTGGTTATGTACAACTTTTTCTATTAACTTTTTTTATTCATGCTTTACAGGAGACAAGGTGTTCGGGAATTTTCAGTTTTTTCCCACCATGCAGAAAAAAATATTTTTATTGTTTTACTAGTTCTGATATTTTTTGACGCAGCAATACAAATTAATTTCTTTTATATATTTTTTTTAATTATTTACTTTTATTTTAGTTTTTATGTAAAATTTTTATTAGAAAATTTCTTAAAAGGGTATTTTGGTTGGTAAATGGATCCACAGGATAGGGGATAACTATTAGACTGCTGGGACCCCTGCAAATCACAAGAAAGGGTACCCCATACCCCTCAGAGCCCCCCAAAATGAACTGAGCACCAGGTCAAGCGTGCACACTGCTGCACCATTCATCTGACAAGAGTTCAGGAGACTCATCCTTAACCCCTTAAGGACTCAGCCCTATTTCACCTTAAGGACTTTTTTGCAAATCTGATAACTTTAAAACGCTTTGACTTATCCAGGCCATTCTGAGACTGTCTTTTCGTCACATATTGTACTTCATGACACTGGTAAAATGAAGTAAAAAAAAAATCATTTTTATTTATAAAAAAATACCAAATTTACCCAAAATTTGTTAAAAATTGCAAATTTCCAAGTTTCAATTTCTCTACTTCCATAATACATAGTTATACCTCCAAAAATAGTTATTACTTTACATTCCCCATATGTCTACTTCATGTTTGGATCATTTTGGGAATGATATTTTATTTTTTGGGGATGTTACAAGGCTTAGAAGTTTAGAAGCAAATCTTGAAATTTTTAAGAAATTTTCAAAAACCCAATTTTTAGGGACCAGTTCAGGTCTGAAGTCACTTTGCAAGGCTTACATAATAGAAACCACCCAAAAATGACCCCATTCTATAAACTACACCCCTCAAGGTATTCAAAACTGATTTTACAAACTTTGTTAATCCTTTAGGTGTTCCACAAGAATTAATGGAATATAGAGATACAATTTCAAAATTTCACTTTTTGGGCAGATTTTCCATTTTAATAAAAAAAATTCCAGTTACAAAGCAAGGGTTAACAGCCAAACCAAACTCAATATTTATGGCCCTGATTCTGTAGTTTACAGAAACACCCATATGTGGTCATAAACCGCTGTACGGGCACACGGCAGGGCGCAGAAGGAAAGGAATGCCATACGGTTTTTGGAAGGCAGTTTTTGCTGGACTGTTTTTTTTGGCACCATGTCCCATTTGAAGCCCCCCTGATGCACCCCTAGAGTAGAAACTCCATAAAAGTGACCCCATCTAAGAAACTACACCCCTCAAGATATTCAAAACAGATTTTACAAACGTCGTTAACCCTTTAGGTGTTCCACAAGACTTATTGGCAAATGGAGATGAAATTTCAGAATTTAAATTTTTGGGCAAATTTTCAATTTTAATCCATTTTTCCCAGTAACAAAGCAAGGGTTAACAGCCAAACAAAACTCAATATTTATGGCCCTGATTCTGTAGTTTACAGAAACATCCCATATGTGGTCGTAAACTTATGTACGGGCACACGGCAGGGCGCAGAAGGAACGGAATGCCATACGGTTTTTGGAAGGCAGATTTTGCTGGACTGTTTTTTTTGACACCATGTCCCATTTGAAGCCGCCCTGATGCACCCCTAGAGTAGAAACTCCAAAAAATGACCCCATTTTAGAAACGACGGGATATGGTGGCAGTTTTGTTGGTACTAGTTTAGGGTACATATGATTTTTGGTTGCTCTATATTACACTTTTTGTGAGGCAAGGTAACAAGAAATAGCTGTTTTGGCACCGATTTTATTTTTTGTTATTTACAACATTCATCTGACAGGTTAGATCATGTGATATTTTTATAGACCAGGTTGTCACGGATGCGGCGATACCTAATATGTATACTTTTTTTTATTTATGTAAATAAAAAGTCATGTTTTAGTGTTTCCATAGTCTGAGAGCCATAATTTTTTCAGTTTTTGGGCGATTACCTTGGGTAGGGTATGATTTTTGCGGGCTGAGATGACGGTTTTATTGACACTATTTTGGGGTGCGTGTGACTTTATGATCGCTTGCTATTACACTTTTTGTGATGTAAGGTGACAATAAATTGTTTATTTAGCACAGTTTTTATTTTTTACGGTGTTCATCTGAGAGGTTAGGTCATGTGATATTTTTATAGAGCCGGTCGATACGGACGCGATGATATCTAATATGTATACTTTTTTTTTTATTTATGTAAGTTTTACACAATGATTTCATTTTTGAAGCAAAAAAATCATGTTTTAGTGTTTCCATATTCTGAGAGCCATAGTTTTTTCAGTTTTTGGGCGATTATCTTAGGTAGGGTCTAATTTTTTGCGGGATGAGATGAC
Source organism: Bufo bufo (assembly GCF_905171765.1). Taxonomy (NCBI): domain Eukaryota; kingdom Metazoa; phylum Chordata; class Amphibia; order Anura; family Bufonidae; genus Bufo; species Bufo bufo. Next base: position 336,129,685 of record NC_053392.1, on the reverse strand, counting down.
TGTTTGATTGGCACTATTTTGGTTTGCGTGTGACTTTTTTTGATCGCTTGCTATTACACTTTTTGTGATGTTCAAGTGACAAAAAATGGTTTATTTAGCACAGTTTTTATTTTTTATTTTTTACGGTGTTCATCTGAGGGGTTAGGTCATGTAATATTTTTATAGAGCCGGTCGATACCAAATATGTATACTTTTTATTTATTTATGTAAGTTTTACACAATAACAGCTTTTTTAAAACAAATAAAATGATGTTTTAGTGTCTCCATATTCTGAGCGATAGTTTTTATATTTTTTGGGCGATTGTCTCAGGTAGGGGCTAATTTTTTGCGGGATGAGGTGACGGTTAGATTGGTACTATTTTGGTGGGCAAACGTCTTTTTGATCGCTTGCTGTTGTACTTTTTGTGATGTAAGGTGACAAAAAAATGGATTATTTAGCACAGTTTTTATTTTTTACGGTGTTCATCTGAGGGGTTAGATCATGTGATATCTTTATAGAGCCGGTCGATACAGACGCAGCAATACCTAATATGTATACTTTTTTCCCCCCTATTTTTTACCAATTTTTTTTAACTTTATTTGGGGAAAATGAAGTTTTTTTTTTTTTTTACTTGAAACTTTAAATTTTTTGGGGGAAATCTTTATTTTTTAAACTTTTTTTTTCACTTTATTTTTTGTCCCACTTTGGGACCTGAACTTTGGGGGGTATATTCCTTTACAATGCATTCCAATACTTCTGTATTGGAATGCATTGGCTGTATGAGTAATACTGTGTGTATTACTCATACAGCTTCCGGCCTGTGACATCCAGGGGGCTGGATCTCACAGGCTCGTCACCGGAAGGCAGCGCGATGCCTTGCTTAGACATCGCGCTGCCTTCCATTCCATCGGGTCCCCCCCACAGCCCCATGGGGACCCGATGGCACCACCGCCGCCGCAACTTAGAAAAGCCGCAAACCGCAGGTCTGAATTGACCTGCGGTTTGCGGCGAATGCCGACACGGGGGGGGGGGGGAACGTGTGCTGCCCGTTGCCGTATTGCGGACCGCATTTGTGGATACGCAATACACGGGCACAGTTCCGTGTGCATTCCGCTTCACAGTTGCAGACCCATTCACTTCAATGGGTCCGCAAATCCGGGTATGCGGAACGGAAGGAAGCACGGAGCGGAAGCACTACGGAGTGCTTCCTGGGGTTCCATTCCATGCCTCCGCACCGCAAAAAGATAGAACATGCTCTATCTTTTTGCGGAACGGACGGATCGCGGACCCATTCAAGTGAATGGGTCCACAATCCCCATGCGGCTGCCCCACAGATGGTGCCCGTGCATTGCGGAACGCAATTTGAGGTCAACAGCTCTACACGTTCGTGTGAACGAGCCCTAAAAATGAACTTATAATTTTCTTGGCTGGAACAGGAGAAGAAAATTGGTTACTACTTGCATCACTGGCTACTGGAAAACTCATGTGCCGTGACATTAGGCAGACACCTATGGCTTCATGTCAACTGGTGCATACGATTTTTTGAAGAAATGACCACGTGATTCTGGATGTGTCGGTTTCAAAATATTTTTATTTTTTATTGCCATCTTATTCACATTATCTTTTTCTTGGCAAGATTTGTGTGGGGGGGGGGGGGGGGGGGGGTTATACTTTGCATTCTTTTACCTACACCAGGGGTGTCCAAACTTTTTTCGAGGAGGGACAGATTTGATAAAGTGAACATGTGCGAGGGCCGACCATTTTGCCCAACATTTGAACCATTAAAATTACATGCAAATTAACTATTTTATGCAAATTTTATTGCAAACGGCATACCTTTCATTTTGTGACAAATCTAAACAGGTGTTAAATCACTCTGCCTTCAATATAAAAAACAGGAGGCAGAAATATGTCGGAAACAGTACATTACAAGGTTGTCTGTTAACTTTAAAATTCCAAAAATGTGAACTGGAACATAACACCAAGTATACTCATATGTTCAAATATATTTATAACTGATTGACCAACTGATATTGAAGGGAACCTGTTATCAACTTTATTCCGCCCATACTATACTAAAGGCAGAATAAAGTAGAGACAGGTGAGTTGATTTCAGCGGTCTGTCATTTATAAGTTAAAAGTAAGTGGTTGCCGAGAACCAACTTCACAATCATTGCAGACTAGGCCTGGAAAAGAGTCCCGGCCACCTGAGAAGAGTCCTGGTTAGTCATAAATTCCTGCTCTCCTGCCCACCTGCTGATGACTGACCGGCTTCTACCTAGTTTTCTCCCTTTCTCTCTAGGAGAGAACTGCCAACCATCAGCAGATGGGTGGGGAGAGCAGGAGATTATGAATAACCAGGATTCTTCTCAGGTAGATTTGACTCTTTTCAAGGCCTGGGCTGCAATGATTATGATGCTGGTTCTCAGCAACCACTTACTTTTCGCTCATGAGGGGCACACCGCTGAAATCAGCATTTCTGTTACTAATTTATGCTGCCCTCAGTGAGATTAGCATAAAGTTGATGACAGGTTCCCTTTAACTGAGATTTTACAATGTATTCATTTCAACTGAAAAAAATCTTGCTGCACTAATGTGAAGGGTGAAACTGAGATCTGGACTGCAGCAGATAAGCTAGATCTGGTTCAAATGCTGTGGTTTTGATGCGCAAAATATCACGCAAGTGAGAGTCACTTAGTCTTGTCCGCATGCGATTCTTGTTAAGGTTCATAACAGAGAATGTCTTCTCACACAAATATGTTGAGCCAAACAAGCTCAGCATTTTCTTTGCCAATGTTCGAATCTCTTTAAAACGGCTCTTATCCAGTTGGCTGTAAAATTTCACAAGCAAGAGCTGTTGGTGCCGAATGCGTAACTCGCTGTCACAATGCAGGTCAATGAGGTCGAGCTGCATCTGATCTGGAGCATTGTCGGGGTCAACAGAGAATGGAGAGGAGAAAAGGGTGATCTCCTTTTCAATAGCTGCAAAATCTTGGAAGCGCCGTCTAAACTCCCCAGCAAGAGATACGATGTCTGCTGCATACCTGCTAGTTTGCGCACTGATATCATCCTGCGTTCAGGTGTCCGCTTGCTGAGCGGAGCGGAGGCTGAACGCTGCCAGACTGATGCATTCTGAGCGGATCCGCGTCCACTCAGAATGCATTAGGGCTGGACGGATGCGTTCGGGGGCCGCTTGTGAGCCCCTTCAAACGGAGCTCACAAGCGGACACCCGAACGCAGGTGTGAAAGTAGCCATAGGTTCTGTGTAGAAAACTATGCAACAAGGTTGAGGTTGAACTGTATTGGGGATTTGCTGCCATCCTTCTGGCCATTCAGTCAGAGTGAGATAGTGTATGTGCAGTTAGTTAGGAAAATTAATCTGTAAGAAGACAGAGGAATTAGGTTTCTGGCCTGGCCTAGCCATTTATGTAACTGACCTACTCAGAGAGGTCAACCTGAGAAGGGCGCAATCTATAGACTGTGAGGAGAACTCTTTGGATAAGGGCCTCATAGTGTAGACTGTAGTATTTATAAGATAGTTCCCATAATTGATAATGTAAAACAAAGATAATCCTACCTATTCTGTAAGACATATATATTCTGGCCTTACTACAGAGAAGAAAAAAGCCGAGATCTCGCGATGTCCGAGATCTCGTGACGTCAGAGATCTCGTGACATCTGAGATTTGGGCTTTCCTTCTCCCTGAGCCCAAATCCCGCGTGATCTCGGACGTCGCCGCGAGATTTGGCCTTTGCTGATGCAGCCTCTTCCTGTAAGCTGTGGGCTCCCGGTGAGCTGGCGGTGACTGGTGAGAGGGGCCGGGGGCCGGAATACCAACGATTCAATCAAACCTCTGGGGGGCCGTTTTACTCCTGGCCACGGGCCGCAATTGGCCCGCGGGCCGGACTTTGGACATGCCTGACCTACACTATGCCGTATTCATGTTATTTTTAGGTATTTTTGTAGGGTTTTGTCCCTCATGGGTCTAAGGCTACTTTCACACTCGCGTTTTGGGTGGATCCGTCATGGATCTGCAAAAACAGATCCATTACAATAACCGCATGCATTTGTCATGAACGGATCCATTTGTATTATCTGTAACATAGCCAAGACGGATCCGTCATGAACTCCATTGAAAGTTAATGGGGGACGGATCCGTTTTCTATTATGACAGATTGTGTCAGAGAAAACTGAGAAAACGTTTGGCTCAGTTTCATCAGACGGACACCAAAACGCTGCAAGCAGTGTTTTGGTGTCCGCCTCCAGAGCGGAATGGTGACTGATCGGAGGCAAACTGATGCATTCTGAGCTGATCCTTTTCCATTCAGAATGCATTAGTGCAAAACTGATCCATTTTGGACCGCTTGTGAGAGCCCTGAACGGATCTCACAAACGGAAAGCCAAAATGCCTGTGTGAAAGTAGCCTAAGTCAGATATAAGTATGAACTAAGAAATAGTGGGGCAGCTAGGGGAACTAGACAGGGATGTCAGCTCTCGCCCCTGCTATTTGCTATAGCCACTAAACCTCTAGCGGCAGCGGTACGTAAATCTCCGGATAATAAGGGCTTTCAATATGGACAGGTACATAATAAATTAGCGTTATATGCAGACGACACTCTCTTATTCTTGGGAGATACGGCGTCCTCTTTATCGGCCACTATGTCTCTTATAGACCCGTTTGGCAGACTTTCGGGCCTTACTATTAATTAGCAAAAAGCAGCATTGATGCCTATTGATGGATACGGTCATAGCTAATAATATTCCCTGTGTGAATAACATTAAGTACTTAGGAATTCATATATCTCCTAGGGGCTAATGGACTTTGAGGATTTGAACCTATGTCCATTGCTGGGGAAATGTAGAGTGAAGGCATGGTGTAAGCCAGGCATGCTCAACCTACAGCCCTCCAGCTGTTGCAAAACTACAACTCCCAGCATGCCCAAACAGCCTACAGCTATCAGCCTACAGCAGGGCATTGTGGGAGTTGTAGTTTTACAACAGCTGGAGGGCCGCAGGTTGAGCATGCCTGGTGTAAGCTATTCCTTTCAGTGGTGGGTAGAGTTAATCTCCTCAAGATGGTAATGATGCCGCAACTGTTGTATATACTTCATAACACACCGGTTTGGCTGCCCTTAGATAGATTTTATAGAATTAACTCTATATTCAGAGAATTAATATGGAGAGGAGGTCCGCCTAGGATTAAATTGGAAACGGTGGGGGGTTGGCGGTACCAAACCCTTGGATATATTATTTAGCAGCGCAATGTCAGCATTCTAAAGGGTGGAAGGACTATACAATGGTGGATATGACTAGTCAGATCTTACAGTATAAAATAGGAGGGAGAGATCTTATGTGGATACTGGAGGGAGCGGGGATCCATAGTCTGGAAGGAAATGTTCCTTTAATAGGACTTATGAATAAAGTGTGGACCAAGGTTAAGCAGCTGAGAGGTCTCCTGGGTATCAGTCAATTAGCTCCGTTATGGAGCAACCCCCTGTTACCGGAGTTTCAATCTTTCCCAGAACTACAAGAATGGAAGAATAAGGGGATCCTTAGGATAGGTGATCTTTTAGAAAATGGAGTATTTAGATCCTTCACAGATATACAGGAGAAATTCCAGATCCCTCGTACTAGATTCTTTCAGTATCTTCAGCTGCGACATGCGTACTACAATTAAAGAAGGCACCAATATTATGAAGTTAGAGACGGCCCAAAAATGAATGCTCACTGGTGGTGAAAAGAGAGGCCTGATATATACCCATTACTACTGGAAAAGTTTTTAGGGTCTCATCTGTTGACACAAATGAAGAGATGGGAGAGATATCACAGGATCAATGGGAAGATATTTTAGAACTAGTCCCATTGATGTGAAGCACAGTAGCTTATTTCCTGCATTTGCGAGAAGCGGTTTTCATTCTGTCCGCTGAGTATTTTTCTTGGCCTGGCTGCATTTTAATCCAATAAGGACAATAACTGTGGTGGTATCAGTGATAGTGACATTATTCACACATAATGAGAATTCAGTATCTTCTAGGAATTTTCTCCAAAACAGACATGAGCTGCTGAGTGCACTTCATCAGTAAGGACGTGTAAGTGAAGGCAATCGCTGTGGGTACAGAGCGCCCTCTGCTGATTTCTTTCTTTAAATACATGCTAAATAATTGTCTGTCTCCACGTACATGCAGCATGTTCCCAGGGTGTGTTAGAGAAGTGCATAACCACAGGCTCTAGTCTAAATCAGACCTGGACAGATCAAATTACACTTTCTTAAGACGCAGTTTGGCAGGTTTACTCAGTCTGTGAAAAATCTAAGGAGCCATTCAAATAAAACTGCACTTGTGATTTGTAATTGATACATTGTTTACTTAAAAATCCATTTAACCTCTTGCCGCACACGTAACGCCGAAAGGCGTCTTTGCCGCGGCGCTCCCAGGCTACACTAACGCCGATCGGCGTCATCTCGCGTGAGCCGAGATTTCCTGTGAACGCGCGCACACAGGCGCGCGCGTTCACAGGATCGGAAGGTAAGCGAGTGGATCTTCAGCCTGCCAGCGGCGATCGTTCGCTAGCAGGCTGGAGATGCGATTTTTTTAACCCCTAACAGGTATATTAGACGCTGTTTTGATAACAGCGTCTAATATACCTGCTACCTGGTCCTCTGGTGGTCCCTTTTGTTTGGATCGACCACCAGAGGACACAGGTAGCTCAGTAATATGTAGCACCACACTACACTACACCCACCCCTGTCACTTATTAACCCCTGATCACCCCATATAGACTCCCTGATCACCCCCCTGTCATTGATCACCCCCTTGTAAGGCTCCATTCAGACGTCCGTATGATTTTTACGGATCCACTGATACATGGATCGGATCCGCAAAACACATACGGACGTCTGAATGGAGCCTTACAGGGGGGTGATCAATGACGGGGTGATCACCTCATATAGACTCCCTGATCACCCCCCTGTCATTGATCACCCCCCTGTCATTGATCACCCCCCTGTAAGGCTCCATTCAGACGTCCGTATGATTTTTACGGATCCACTGATACATGGATCGGATCCGCAAAACACATACGGACGTCTGAATGGAGCCTTACAGGGGGGTGATCAATGACAGGGGTGATCACCCCATATAGACTCCCTGATCACCCCCCTGTCATTGAACACCCCCCTGTCATTAATCACCCCCCTGTCATTGATCACCCCCCTGTAAGGCTCCATTCAGATGTCCGTATGTGTTTTGCGGATCTGATCCATGTATCCGTGGATCCATAAAAAACATACGGACGTCTGAATGGAGCCTTACAGGGGGGTGATCAATGACAGGGGGGTGATCACCCCATATAGACTCCCTGATCACCCCCCTGTCATTGATCACCCCCCTGTAAGGCTCCATTCAGACATTTTTTTGGCCCAAGTTAGCGGAAATTTTATTTTTATTTTTTTCTTACAAAGTCTCATATTCCACTAACTTGTGTCAAAAAATAAAATCTCACATGAACTCACCATACCCCTCACGGAATCCAAATGCGTAAAATTTTTTAGACATTTATATTCCAGACTTCTTCTCACGCTTTAGGGCCCCTAAAATACCAGGGCAGTATAAATACCCCACATGTGACCCCATTTCGGAAAGTAGACACCCCAAGGTATTCGCTGAGGCGCATATTGAGTCCATGAAAGATTGACATTTTTGTCCCAAGTGAGCGAAAAGGGAGACTTTGTGAGAAAAAAAAATCTATTTCCGCTAACTTGTGGCAATTTTTTTTTTTCTATGAACTCACCATGCCCCTCATTGAATACCTTGGGGTGTCTTCTTTCCAAAATGGGGTCACACGTGGGGTATTTATACTGCCCTGGCATTTTAGGGGCCCTAAAGCGTGAGAAGAAGTCTGGGATCCAAATGTCTAAAAATGCCCTCCTTAAAAGGAATGTGGGCCCCTTTGCGCATCTAGGCTGCAAAAAAGTGTCACACATGTGGTATCGCTGTACTCAGGAGAAGTTGGGCAATGTGTTTTGGGGTGTCATTTTACATATACCCATGCTGGGTGAGAGAAATATCTCGGTCAAATGCCAACTTTGTATAAAAAAATGGGAAAAGTTGTCTTTTGCCGAGATATTTATCTCACCCAGCATGGGTATATGTAAAATGACACCCCAAAACACATTGCCTAACTTCTCCTGAGTACGGCAATACCACATTTGTGACACTTTTTTGCAGCCTAGGTGGGCAAAGGGGCCCACATTCCAAAGAGCACCTTTAGGATTTCACCGGCCATTTTTTACAGATTTTGATTTCAAACTACTTCTCACGCATTCGGGCCCCTAAAATGCCAGGGCAGTATAACTACCCCACAAGTGACCCCATTTTGGAAAGAAGACACCCCCAGGTATTTCGTGATGGGCATAGTGAGTTCATGGAAGTTTTTATTTTTTGTCACAAGTTAGTGGAATATGAGACTTTGTAAGAAAAAAAAAATCATAATTTTCCGCTAACTTGTGACAAAAAATTAAAAATTCTAGGAACTCGCCATGCCCCTCACGGAATACCTTGTGGTGTCTTCTTTCCAAAATGGGGTCACTTGTGGGGTAGTTATACTGCCCTGGCATTTTAGGGGCCCAAATGCGTGCGAAGTAGTTTGAAATCAAAATGTGTAAAAAATGGCCGGTGAAATCCGAAAGGTGCTCTTTGGAATGTGGGCCCCTTTGCCCACCTAGGCTGCAAAAAAGTGTCACACATGTGGTATCGCCGTACTCAGGAGAAGTTGGGGAATGTGTTTTGGGGTGTCATTCTACATATACCCATGCTGGGTGAGATAAATATCTTGGTCAAATGCCAACTTTGTATAAAAAAATGGGAAAAGTTGTCTTTTGCCGAGATATTTCTCTCACCCAGATTTGGATTTCAAACTACTTTCCACACATAAGGGCCCCTAGAATGCCAGGGCAGTATAACTACCCCACAAGTGACCCCATTTTGGAAAGAAGACACCCCAAGGTATTTCGTGATGGGCATAGTGAGTTCATGGAAGTTTTTATTTTTTGTCACAGTAGTGAAATATGAGACTTTGTAAGGAAAAATAAAATCATCATTTTCCGCTAACTTAACAAAAAATAAAAAGTTCTATGAACTCACTATGCCCATCAGCGAATACCTTAGGGTGTCTACTTTCCGAAATGGGGTCATTTGTGGGGTTTTTCTACTGTCTGGCCATTGTAGAACCTCAGGAAGCATGACAGGTGCTCAGAAAGTCAGAGCTGCTTCAAAAAGCGGAAATTCCCATTTTTGTACCATAGTTTTTAAACGCTATAGCTTTTACCCAAACCATTTTTCTTTTTAACCCAAACATTTTTTTTTATCAAAGACATGTGGAACAATAATTTTAGAGAAAAATTTATATATGGATGTCGTTTTTTTTGCAAAATTTTACAACTGAAAGTGAAAAATGTCATTTTTTTGCAAAAAAAATCTGTAAATTTCGATTAATAACAAAAAAAGTAAAAATGTCAGCAGCAATGAAATACCACCAAATGAAAGCTCTATTAGTGAGAAGAAAAGGAGGTAAAATTCATTTGGGTGGTAAGTTGCATGACCGAGCAATAAACCGCTAAAGTTGTGGAGTGCCGATTTGTAAAAAAGGGCCTGGTCACTAGGGGGGTATAAACCTGTGGTTAAAAAAAAAGGATAAAAAGGAACAAAATTACCATATATTTTTTTGTCACATTGGTGACCATTTTGGTCATCTTTTGGGGCCCTGACCCAGTCAAAGCATGGCACCTTTACAAAGTCTGCGGTGTCCTCCCCCATTCACTAATGTTTACAGAAGGGCCCCTGACCTCTCCTCCAATTCTAAAAGAAGTACTTTTTACTTACTGTGACCTCCTGCAGTGCGCCCTCTTCTGGTCAGTAGCTGCATGCAGCTTACACCTGGCAGTAGTCAAATTGAATATAGCCAGCACCTGCTAGTTACCTGGCGTTGCCCGGAAGGAGCCTGCTCCGCGTAGATCAATGAAAAATCCAGCAAGCTGCCAATATGTTGCGAATATTAATCTTCTTTATTGCTCAGTAGAGTAGATTATTTCAAAATAACGCGTTTCGGCATATAGCCTTCATCAACAGATACATCTCAAATTCACAGTGACTCATATATACACATCAATTAATCAAAGTGACATCATCCACCCCCTTATGGGCGGGAACAAAAATTAACCAACCGATTTCTTGGTTTCACTATAGCATGGGAACACACATAACAGAAGAATTTTCACAATATCAAAAATAGCAGATCAGCGAGTCGATAATGTCTACAATAAAGGAAAAGAAAGAAATTATTCGAATCAAGCAGTACGAAAACATACACATAGTCTCATAACCTTACAACCTCATAATCGCGATTTAGACCTTTGGGATACAATGTATCAAGCGTATGTATCCAAAATGCCTCTCTACGAAGTAAACGTTTTTTTATATCGCCTCCTCTCCTTGGTCTCACAACTTGCTCCAAAACCTGAAACCTTAAAGCCTCTTTCACACGGGCGTTGCGGGAAAATGTGCGGGTGCGTTACGGGAACACCCGCGATTTTTCCGCGCGAGTGCAAAACATTGTAATGCGTTTTGCACGCGCGTGAGAAAAATCGCGCATGTTTGGTACCCAAACCCGAACTTCTTCACAGAAGTTCGGGCTTGGGATCGGTGTTCTGTAGATTGTATTATTTCCCCTTATAACATAGTTATAAGGGAAAATAATAGCATTCTGAATACAGAATGCATAGTAAAATAGCGCTGGAGGGGTTAAAAAATAATAATATTTAACTCCCCATAGTCCACTTGATCGCGTAGCCCGGCATCTCCTTCTGTCTCCTTTGCTGAACAGGACCTGTGGTGAGCGTCCATTACAGGTCAAGGACCTTTGATGATGTCACTCCAGTCATCACATGATCCATCACCATGGTAAAAGATCATGTGATGGATGATGTGATGACCGGAGTGACGTCATCAAAGGTCCTTGACCTGTAAAGAATGCTCACCACAGTTCCTGTTCAACAAAGGAGACAGAAGGAGATGCTGGGCTACGCGATCAAGTGGACTAAGGTGAGTTATTTAAATTATTTTTATTTTTTTTAACCCCTCCAGCGCTGTTTTACTATGCATTCTGTATTCAGAATGCTATTATTTTCCCTTATAACCATGTTATAAGGGAAAATAATAATGATCGGGTCTCCATCCCGATCATCTCCTAGCAACCGTGCGTGAAAATCGCACCGCATCCGCACTTGCTTGCGGATGCTTGCGATTTTCACACAACCCCATTCACTTCTATGGGGCCTGCGTTGCGTGAAAAACGCAGAATATAGAGCATGCTGCGATTTTCACGCAACGCACAAGTGATGCGTGAAAATCACCGCTCATCTGAACAGCCTCATAGAAATGAATGGGTCGGTATTCAGTGCGGGTGCAATGCGTTCACCTCACGCATCGCATCCACGCGGAATACTCGCCCGTGTGAAAGAGGCCTAACTGAGATATGGAATGTTTACATTTATCAAAGTGGTAAGGCAACGGTAGTAATACATTTTTAGTGCTAATTGTGGACTTATGCTTGCATATCCTATCCCTCACCGTTTGCATAGTTTCGCCCACATACGCAAGCCCACATGGGCATTTAATCAAATAGATCACATTTTTTGACTCACAGGTAAAAAAAACTTCAATTTTGAAGGCCTTTCCTGTATGAGGATGATATACCTCAGAACCCTTAATAATATGAGAACATTGAAGACAATGCAGGCACGGAAATGTGCCTTTCTTTTTTGTCCTCAATGTGCTCCCTAAGTCTGCATGGACTAATTTATCTCTCAGGCTGGGGTTCTTTTTATTACAAATCAATGGTGGATTTTTAAATTCCTCCACATCTGGATACGCTTTAGGCTACTTTCACACTTGCGTTCGGAGCGGATCCATCTGGTGTCTGTACAGATGGATCCGCTTCTATAATGCAAACGCTTGCATCCGCCTGGCAGCAGGGGGCAGACCCCCCCTCCCTCCCTCCCCTGTATTTAACTCATTGGTGGCCAGTGCGGCCGGCCCCCCTCCCTCCCCTATATTTAACTCATTGGAGGCCAGTGCGGCCGGCCCCCCCTCCCTCCCCCCCTGTTTTTAATTCATTGGTGGCCAGTGCGGCCCCCTTCCCTCCCCTGTATTTAACTCATTGGTGGCCAGTGCGGCCGGCCCCCCCTCCCTCCCCTATATTTAACTCAATGGTGGCCAGTGCGGCCGCCCCCCCCTCCCCCCCGTTTTTAACTCATTGGTGGCCATTCCGGCGCCCCCCTCCCCCCTGTTTTTAACTCATTGGTGGCCAGTGCGGGCGGCCCCCCCTCCCTCCCCCCCTGTTTTTAATTCATTGGTGGCCAGTGCGGCCGGCCCCCTCTCCCTCCCTACCCTGTTTTTAACTCATTGGTGGCCAGTGCGGGCGGCCCCCCCTCCCTCCCCCCCTGTTTTTAATTCATTGGTGGCCAGTGCGGCCGGCCCCCTCTCCCTCCCTACCCTGTTTTTAACTCATTGGTGGCCAGTGCGGCTGCCCCCCCCCCCTCCCCCCCTAATTAAAATGACTGATCCCCCATCATTGGTGGCAGCGGAGAGTTCCGATCGGAGTCCCAGTTTAATCGCTGAGAGTTAAAAACAGGGGGGAGGGAGGGGGGGCCGGCCGCACTGGCCACCAATGAGTTAAAAACGGGGGGGGAGGGAGGGGGGGCCGGCCGCACTGGCCACCAATGAGTTAAAAACGGGGGGGAGGGAGGGGGGCCGGCCGCACTGGCCACCAATGAGTTAAAAACAGGGGGGGATGGGGAACCGGCCACACTGGCCACCAATGAGTTAAAAACAGGGGGGGGGGGCGGGTCTGCCAGGCAGCAGGGGGCAGTCATGTACACAGTTCTTTTAGTATATTCTAACTTGAAGCGTCCCCATCACCATGGGAACGCCTCTGTGTTAGAATATACTGTCGGATCTGAGTTTCACGATCTAACTCAAATCTGATGGTATATTCTAACATAGAGGCGTTCCCATGGTGATGGGGACGCTTCAAGTTAAAATAAACCATCGGATTGGAGAAAACTCCGATCTGATGGTATATTAATAGGGACTCCTGACTTTACATTGAAAGTCAATGGGGGACGGATCCGTTTGCAATTGCACCATATTGTGTCAACGTCAAACGGATCCGTCCCCATTGACTTGCATTGTAAGTCTGGACGGATCCGTTTGGCTCCGCATGGCAGGGCGGACACGAAAACGCTGCAAGCTGCGTTCGGGTGTCCGCCTGCTGAGCGGAACGGAGGCCAAACGGTGCCAAACTGATGCATTCTGAGCGGATCCGCATCCACTCAGAATGCATTGGGGCTGTACGGATCAGTTCGGGGACGCTTGTGAGAGCCTTCAAACGGAACTCACAAGCGGAACCCCGAACGCAAGTGTGAAAGTAGCCTTAATTAAAATACTCCAATGTTTCCTCACAACACCATCTATACTCGCATTATAGGGATGATATTTATGTATAAACGCTATGCATTGTTGTTCACTACCTCCAGTATCCTTAGATGGGGAAACAGTTCTAGCTTCCTCTAAAATGGACCTCGGGTACCCCCTTTCACTGAATCTAACCACCATTTCCTGCAATCTGTGGTCCCGCATAAGTGGGTCAGAAGCAATTCTTTTTATTCTCAGAAACGGTGACTTTGGTATTGCTTTTTTCAGCGAGGGTCGGTGTGCACTAGTGAAATGTAAAATGCTGTTCCTGTCTGTCTCTTTCCTGAACAAATCAGTTGAGAGATGGCCATACTCATCCTTCATTACCACAGTATCCAAAAAGCTCACCTTCTGCTTATCACAGGTAATAGTAAATCTGAGACCATCACAGACCCTGTTCAAAGAACTCGGACAGGATCTCACGTGGCCCCGCCCACACGCAAAAAATATCATCTATAAATCTTTTCCAAATAAGTAAGTTTTCTTGGTAATACATATTACTAAAAACAAAGGACTCCTCAAAAGCTGACAAACGCATTTGCATAGGGCGGGGCCACATTCGATCCCATCCCGGTTCCCCGTCGCTGCAAATAATATGCATCTTCAAACATAAAGTAATTGTTATACAACACCAAACGTAGCATATGCAAAAAGAATTCCTGTTGTATCATTGGGTAGTCACTAGTTAATAATATATCAGCCACCGCCTGAATCCCTTTCTCATGATCAATTGATGTGCAGAGACTCACCACATCAATTGTCACTAAACACTGGACTAAAAATGTATTACTACCGTTGCCTTACCAATTTGATAAATGTAAACATTCCATATCTCAGTTAAGGTTTCAGGTTTTGGAGCAAGTTGTGAGACCAAGGAGAGGAGGCGATATAAAAAAAACATTTACTTCGTAGAGAGGCATTTTGGATACATACGCTTGATACATTGTATCTAGGGATGAGCGAACCCGAACTGTATAGTTCGGGTTCGTACCGAATTTTGGGGTGTCCGTGACACGGACCCGAACCCGAACATTTTCGTAAAAGTCCGGGTTCGGTGTTCGGCGCTTTCTTGGCGCTTTTTGAAAGGCTGCAAAGCAGCCAATCAACAAGCGTCATACTACTTGCCCCAAGAGGCCATCACAGCCATGCCTACTATTGGCATGGCTGTGATTGGCCAGTGCAGCATGTGACCCAGCCTCTATATAAGCTTGGGTCACGTAGCGCTGCACGTCACTCTGCTGATACAAATGTAGGGAGAGGTTGCAGCTGCGACGTTAGGGCGAGATTAGGCAGATTAACTCCTCCAAAAGACTTCATTCAGTGATCGATCTACAGCTGTGGATCATTGAACTGCTGCTATTCAATTGCTCACTGTTTTTAGGCTGCCCAGAGCGTTTTTCATTCACTTTTTTCTGGGTTGATCGGCGGCCATTTTGTGTCTTGTGGTGCGCCAGCACAAGCTGCCACCAAGTACATTTAACCATCAATAGTGTGGTTATTTTTTGCTATATCCTACATCAGGGTCAAGCTGTCATCAAGTGCATTTAACCATCAATAGTGTGGTTATTTTGTGGCCATATACTACATCAGGGGCAAGCTGAGCCTGTCACCAAGTGCATTTAACCATCAATAGTGTGGTTATTTTTTGGCTATATCCTACATCAGGGTCAAGCTGTCATCAAGTGCATTTAACCATCAATAGTGTGGTTATTTTTTGGCCATATACTACATCAGGGGCAAGCTGAGCCTGTCACCAAGTGCATTTAACCATCAATAGTGTGGTTATTTTTTGGCTATATCCTACATCAGGGTCAAGCTGTCATCAAGTGCATTTAACCATCAATAGTGTGGTTATTTTTTGGCCATATACTACATCAGGGGCAAGCTGAGCCTGTCTCCAAGTGCATTTAACCATCAATAGTGTGGTTATTTTTTGGCTATATCCTACATCAGGGTCAAGCTGAGCCTGTCACCAAGTTATTCTCAATAACTTCACACACACGCTACTGTTCAATTCCAAGTCTAATTCTGTGTGTAAACGTATACCTGTCACCCAGCGCCTAAAAAATAGGCCTCACATTTATATTCATCCAAATCTGTCATTATTGCTTTAGCTGGTCAAGTTATTTAGTGTCCGTCAAAGCACGGTTTTTGTTCTGGGTTGAAATACAATTCCCAATTTTGCAATTCTCTAAATTAGTGGTTTCTGCTGTATCAGGCCTACTTTAAATCTATCCCTAAAAGGGTATATTAGATTCAAGGTGCTGATAGGGTAATTCTCAATAACTTCACACACACGCTACTGTGCAGATCCAAGTCTAATTCTGTCCGTAAACGTATACCTGTCACCCAGCGCCTAAAAAATAGGCCTCACATTTATATTCATCCAAATCATTCATTATTGCTTTAGCTGGTCAAGTTATTTAGTGTCCGTCAAAGCACAGTTTTTGTTCTGGGTTGAAATACAATTCCCAATTTTGCAATTCTCTAAATTAGTGGTTTCTTCTGTATCAGGCCTACTTTAAATCTATCCCTAAAAGGGTATATTAGATTCAAGGTGCTGATAGGGTAATTCTCAATAACTTCACACACACGCTACTGTGCAGATCCAAGTCTAATTCTGTCCGTAAACGTATACCTGTCACCCAGCGCCTAAATAATAGGCCTCAAATTTATATTCAGCTAAATCTGTCATTACTGGTGTGACTGTATTAGTGTAATACGGTACCTAAATAGATAGCCAGATAGTGTTAGGTGTCTGTAAAAAAAGGCCTGAATTTGAATTCAATACATTGGCCCGAATAATATTTTTCTTATTGTGGTGAACGGTAACAATGAGGAAAACATCTAGTAAGGGACGCGGACATGGTCGTGGTGGTGTTAGTGGACCCTCTGGTGCTGGGAGAGGACGTGGCCATTCTGCCACAGCCGCACGTCCTAGTGTACCAACTACCTCAGGTCCCAGTAGCCGCCAGAATTTACAGCCATATTTGGTGGGGCCCAATGCCGTTCTAAGGATGGTAAGGCCTGAGCAGGTACAGGTATTAGTCAATTGGGTGGCCGACAGTGGATCCAGCACGTTCACATTATCTCCCACCCAGTCTTCTGCAGAAAGCGCACAGATGGCGCATGAAAACCAAGCCCATCAGTCTGTCACATCACCCCTATGCATATCAGGGAAACTGTCTGAGCCTCAAGTTATGCAGCAGTCTCTTATGCTGTTTGAAGACTCTGCTGGCAGGGTTTCCCAAGGGCATCCACCTAGACCTTCCCCAGCGGTGGAAGACATAGAATGCACTAACGCACAACCACTTATGTTTCCTGATGATGAGGACATGGGAATACCACCTCAGCACGTCTCTGATGATGACGAAACACAGGTTCCAACTGCTGCGTCTTTCTGCAGTGTGCAGACTGAACAGGAGGTCAGGGATGAAGACGAGGCAGGGGACGATGAGGTCCTAGACCCCACATGGAATGAAGGTCGTGCCACTGACTTTCACAGTTCGGAGGAAGAGGCAGTGGTGAGACCAAGCCAACAGCGTAGCAAAAGACAAAGAGGGAGCAGTAGGCAAAAGCAGAACACCCGCTGCCAAGAGACTCCGCCTGCTACTGACCGCCGCCATCTGGGACCGAGCACCCCAAAGGCAGCTTCAAGGAGTTCGCTGGCATGGCACTTCTTCAAACAATGTTCTGACAACAAGACCCGAGTGGTTTGCACGCTGTGCCATCAGAGCCTGAAGCGAGGCATTAACGTTCTGAACCTTAGCACAACCTGCATGACCAGGCACCTGCATGCAAAGCATGAACTGCCTCTTCGGCCTCTTCTGCTGCTGCCGCCGCCGCCTCGGCCTCTTCCTCTGCCTCTGGAGGAACGTTGGCACCTGCCGCCCAGCAAACATGGGCTGTACCACCACCACCTGCGTCACCAAGCATCTCAACCATGTCACACGGCAGCGTTCAGCTCTCCATCTCACAAACATTTGAGAGAAAGCGTAAATTCCCACCTAGCCACCCTCGATCCCTGGCCCTGAATGCCAGCATTTCTAAACTACTGGCCTATGAAATGCTGTCATTTAGGCTGGTGGACACAGACCGCTTCAAACAGCTCATGTCGCTTGCTGTCCCACAGTATGTTGTTCCCAGCCGCCACTACTTCTCCAAGAGAGCCGTGCCTTCCCTGCACAACCAAGTGTCCGATAAAATCAAGTGTGCACTGCGCAACACCATCTGTGGCAAGGTCCACCTAACCACAGATACGTGGACCAGTAAGCACGGCCAGGGACGCTATATCTCCCCAACTGCACACTGGGTAAATGTAGTGGCGGCTGGGCCCCAGGCGGAGAGCTGTTTGGCGCACGTATTTCCGCCGCCAAGGATCGCAGGGCAACATTCTTTGCCTCCTGTCTCCTCCTCCTCCTACTCAGCTTCCTCCTCCTCTTCTTCCACCTTCTCATCCAGTCAGCCACACATCTTCACCACCAACTTCAGCACAGCGCGGGGTAAACGTCAGCAGGCCATTCTGAAACTCATATGTTTGGGGGACAAGCCCCACACCGCACAGGAGTTGTGGCGGGGTATAGAACAACAGACCGACGAGTGGTTGCTGCCGGTGAGCCTCAAGCCCGGCCTGGTGGTGTGCGATAATGGGCGAAATCTCGTTGCAGCTCTGGGACTAGCCGATTTGACGCACATCCCTTGCCTGGCGCATGGGCTGAATTTGGTGGTGCACAAGTTCATTCGCAACTACCCCGACATGTCAGAGCTGCTGCATAAAGTGCGGGCTGTCTGTTCGCGCTTCCGGCGTTCACATCCTGCCGCTGCTCGCCTGTCTGCGCTACAGCATAACTTCGGCCTTCCCGCTCACCGCCTCATATGCGACGTGCCCACCAGGTGGAACTCCACCTTGCACATGCTGGACAGACTGTGCGAGCAGCAGCAGGCCATAGTGGAGTTTCAGCTGCAGCACGCACGGGTCAGTCGCACTGCGGAACAGCACCACTTCACCACCAATGACTGGGCCTCCATGCGAGACTGTTATGGACTATTAATACAAAATGGATACTTGCTTGTTGAGGACTATGTTTAGCTAAGATGGCGGCCAGGCATTCAGCCAACACCTATAAACTAGAATCTTACTTTGTGTTTTATCATGTGTTTCTTTGTGGTTTCCGTTCAGCTCAAGCAAGCAGTTACAAAGAGGTTTCCGTTCAGCTCAAGCAAGCAGTTAGAAAGTAGAAAGAAGTAACGGTTTCTCCCACGAGCCAGGAGGGAGGGGGGAGGAATTTACTCTGAGCTGTGAAGGTTACAGAAAAAGTACAGTGTTTGTAGCCAATAGGGAAGATATACTTTATCTTTCACTCACCCCCCCCTCCCACCTCTCCCTGTCGTAAAACCTATGTATTATGCTGTTTTCAGAAAATAAAGCAGAGATCCTGTTTAACCCCGTGCTGTGGGTTGTCTCAGTTTGATCTCTCCGTGCACGTACACTAATTGATTTGGATCAGTACATCAACCGAACTGGCAGCTTGGCCAGAACCAGAACAATTTTGGTGCCCATCGTGGGGCTCGAGGATTGGACCCTCTGTTCCCGTACCCCCAGAGACCAGACGAGGAGAGGCGCACTAACGGACACCGGGATCGCAACCCGTGATATGAGGTGAGAAAATTGAGTCATCTTGCCTATAAAGTGTCCCCTGGTGTAGCCTCTTGGAGTTCGTCTGAGGGAGGGGTGCGGAAGCAGTCTGGGACGTCCTCGAGGGCATGAAAGTAAGAACCCCATATGTTTTTTAAAGTCTTGATGTACTGTGTTGTGCCTATAAAGTTGTGAAGACCCTGTTGACAAGTATCACTGACTGAGACACGGAGTTCTCCTGTGTGCCTGTATCGGAGTTCAGCCCGGCGTCTGACTCAAATCTCCATAAAGGGGACGATCACAGATGGGTGGAGAGCGGTTCGGGGTAGCCCAAAGTGTGCTGCCGGGACTCAAAGGTCTTCACGTCCAGTGATTACTTTATACAGAGGTCTTTAGGCGGCTCCAGTAGGTGCGAGAGACGATTAGACAGTACGCAAGGGTTCTTCCTTGATGTATTGTGGTTTATTGTTTTTAATGTGCGACCCTTTGTAACGGAAACACAGACTGATAGAAACCCAAAGGTCTCCTAAAGTGCCTGTCTCAATCGGTCACCCTGGTGTTGTGACCGAGAGGCGACAGAAGGGAGGAGACCGGCCAGTGTCTACCCAGAGTGTGTAGGACATTAGGCTCAACGTGTTATATCAGGTTTCTGTGTTGTCCAGAACAAGGTGAAGGATCCAGAAGATGGGAAATGAGGAAAGTGTCCCGAAGGGTTACTGTTCTCCTGAACAGTACGTGGCGGACAGGAGAGGCAAACGTTTCATAAAAGGATTAACTAAGTTGGAGAAGAGTTATAGTGTCTGTAAAGGAGGCATCCTTTGTAGTGCCACCTGGCAAGTGTTGTTAAACGAGAAGAGGGGGAAGTTAGAAGATGATAAATTGACAGACATGGTCCGTGTGTGGTTGGACTGTAGTAAAGAATTTGAACAGACGGGGGGGAGAACAAAATTTGGATGAGAAAAGACAGAGATATTTCTGTAAACCTGGTGTTGCATTGATACATGACTTGCCAACACCCTATAAATGGCGCCGGGAAGAAAGCAGGTGGGTGGACCTGCAAAACATGTGGTCAACAGAATCCCTCCTCCCGAAATACGTGCCTTCACTGTGGGGCTCCCCACCCACAAAACCACACCTTGGTAACTACTCCCCGGCACGTCCCATCACTTCCCGTGTTAGCTACAGCGCCATCTTGTCCCCAGGCAACGCCCATGAACGGACCTTTAATATCATTCGGTCCGGACCCCCCCCCGTCACTCCTATGTCACCCTTGCCCCTTCCTACTACCTTGTACCCCATGGTTAACCCGGACAGTACATTCATGCTACCACACTCACCTGCCACCCTTACTCCTATAATGGTAGGGGGGCAACCTGATGAAGCAGAACAGGGGGATGCAGACGGTGCTGCAGAATCCACATCCCCACAACAGTTATTCACCATAGTGAATTTACTGCCTGAGCCTGAGACCCATCCCATGCCCTTTTTCAGGAAACTGTCTCAAGTGCACCAAACCTATGGGTGCACATGGTTAGACCTGCAAAGTATAGTGGAAAACAAGACAGATGAATACTCCACACTGGTAATGGATCAAATCCACATCCCTGAACTTAAAGGTGCTAACTTTGACCCCCGGGATCATGAGTCTGGAGAATTCTTTATAGAACAATTACAGACAAATGGGCGAAAGCAAGATTAGCAGATCATTCCACCACATTGCAGGACAGCTACGGGGGATCAGTTGACCCCCACCTTTTTTTCTTTTCACAGAAATGTTAGTTTCTGCTGTGTTAGTTTAAGATCCTCTTTCTGATAAGAAACTGTGTTGCTTCTTGGTCTTTGTGGTTTTCACTCAAATTATGTGACACCCACGGCTGCTGGATGTCTGACAATAAAATTCTGCACTGATTCATATGAACAAGGGGATTCGCTGCAAACCATTTTGCACCTCATCCCCAATACTCTCTGGACCAAAGGACCCCATGATATCGGACTCCTCAATGTCCCACCGGTCACTGTGACCCTGAAGGATCCCAAGGTTCTGCCATACAAAGCGTAATATCCGCTTTCTATCTCACAACAGGATGCTATTACCCTCCAGGTGCAGGCCCTCCTGCAGAATGGGGCAATCAAGATCACTACTTCTCCCTGTAACTCACCCCTTTACCCAGTACGGAAGAAAAGGGAGAAAGGACAGCCTCCAACGTACCGCATGGTGCAGGACCTCCGAGCTGTCAATGAGGCTACTGTTCTTGAGACACCTATTGTCCCCAATCCGCACACACTCCTTGCTGGCATTCCACCCACTGCCACAACTTTTACTGTCATTGATCTGGCCAATGCATTCTTTTCTGTTCCCTTACATGAGAAATGTCAGTTTCTTTTTGCTTTCACACATGCAGGCAAACAGTACACCTGGACTGTTATGCCTCAAGGGGCTCAAAACAGCCCTTCCTGCTTCAGCAAGGCTATGTCCTCTGTTCTGCAACCCTGGCAAGCAGATCACCCGGATGTGGAACTCCTCCAGTATGTGGATGACCTTCTCCTCTGTGCGGTCTCTCCCCAAATCTGCATGACCAAATCTGTCTCACTTCTCCAGTTTTTAGCCTCTGCTGGATGTCGAGTCTCACAAGCCAAACTACAACTGTGTCTCCCCAAAGTTGTCTTCCTAGGTCATTGCATCTCTCAAGGTCACAAGCACCTAACTGAGGCGAGGAAGAAGGCTATCTCTGACATCCAACTCCCGGACACTCCTCATCAGCTGCAAACCTTTCTGGGACTCATCTCCTACTGCAGGCCCTGGATCTCTGATGCTTCTATCCTCATGCAGCCCTTATATGACTGTATACCTCGCAATGCTGCTACTCCTTTCCAGATGACAATGGAGGCCGGAGAAGCTTTTCAGTCATTGAAGGCCGCCATTGCATCTGCCCCTGCTCTTGGCATCCCCAACTACAACCTTCCTTTCCGGCTGTAAAATCCTGCTGCACTCCTTCCTCTTCCAAGGGGGGAGTATAATGGAGATTCTGAAGATTTTATTGATCTACATGCTGAAGAGGATCTTCAGGAAGAAGAACTATGGGCCTCAACCGACTCTCTTTACAAGGAACAAGAACATGATTGCATCACAATGATGGAAGCTGAAGTAGGGACACCACCATCAGTCCAAGACACTCCTCTGACAAACCCTCATTGGATTCTCTTTGTGGACGGCTCAAGGTACGCCGATGACAAGGGGAAGTTCCATACAGGCATGGCAGTCACAAGTGAGCATGAAGTGCTGTGTGCAAGACAATTGCGCCCAGACCAGTCAGCACAAGAAGCTGAACTCATTGCCCTCACTGAAGCCTGCCTCATGGCAAAAGACTCTACCGCCAATATCTACACAGATTCTAGATATGCCTTTGGAGTGGTTCATGACTTTGGACTAATATGGAAGGCCCGGTATTACATCACAGCTGCAGGAACCCCGATTAAGAATGCTGCAGCAGTAGCAGCCCTAATGGCAGCAGTACTCCTGCCCAACCAAGTGGCAGTGATCAAAGTAAAGGCCCATACTCGAGCTGACACCCCTGAGGCCAGAGGAAACGCCCTAGCTGACCAAGCGGCCAAGGAAGCAGCAGTGAAAGAGGAAAGAGTCCAGTCAGACCAGATTATGATAACACAGGAGGACCTGGAACAAGAAGAAATCACATGGGACCTACTGAAACAAATGCAGAAACAGGCCACTCCCAGGGAAAAAGAAATCTGGCTGAAAGAATCAGCCCTCGAAGAAGAATCTGGACTCTGGACACAAGGAAAGAGAGTCTGCCTACCCAGAGCTCTTTATCCCCTAATAGCCTCAGTGGCTCATGGGCCCACCCACCAATCCAAAACCATCATGAAAGAACTAATTGACAAAATATGGGTGGCCCCAGGGATAACCCCTGTCCTGGTGAGACATACCCAAGCGTGTCTCATCTGTGCAGAGTGTAACCCCGGCAGAACCGAGCCCACTCCCAGAAAATGTCTCCCGAAAGCCTTATATCCCTTTCAGAGGATACAAATCGATCATATCCAGATGCCAATGTGCCAAGGGTTTCAATATGTGCTAGTAGTGATAGACTTGTTCTCTGGGTGGCCAGAAGCCTACCCCGTCCGAAACCAGACAGCAACCACTACTGAAAAAAAACTGATGCAGGAGCTTGTCTGTAGGTTCGGAGTACCTGAGGTCATTGAGAGTGATCAGGGCCCAGCATTCACTGCTAGTCTAACCCAAGAGGTCTGGAAGATGGTAGGGTCACACCTGGTGTATCATACCCCATACAGGCCCCAAAGCAGCGGCAAAGTCGAAAGATCTAACGGGGTGTTAAAATCTAAAATGCTGAAGATGACCAGGGAGACAGGGCTTAATTGGGTTCAGTGTTTGCCTATAACCCTCTTTTCAGTTAGGCATACACCAAGGCCCCCACACAAACTAACCCCATATGAGATCTTATTTGGAACAGGGCCAAGAATGGGACAGTATTTCCCACAACAGTTACAAATGCATTATGAATCTGTTGCAAAATATGTGATAGCCTTGAGCAAGCAATTGTCTAATATACATGCACAAGTTTTCTCTTCCATTCCAGATCCTAACTCCCTGGAGGGAAGCCACACTCTCAAACCTGGAGAGTGGGTGGTGGTCAAGAAACACGTCAGAAGCACCCTCGAACCACGATACGAGGGACCTTACCAGGTGTTGCTGACCACCCCAACCTCTGTGAAACTCGAAGGGAGACTCACCTGGATCCACGCTTCACATTGTAAAAGAGTGAAGGCTGTCCCACCGTCCCAGGAACCATAAGCCATGAGGATTCACATACTGATCATGACTTTGACAGTGGGCATATCTGCAGTATTCACGCCACTGGGTGATGAATGGGACAATTCACTGATACGGCACCATCAAATTTTAGTCCAGGGGTTGAAGGAGACTGAAACTCGGAGAGATTGTTGGATCTGTACCCACAGTCCCGTGAGTTCAACCAGTATGCCTTATTTTGCAATACCACTGGACCTTTCTGAACTGATTGACCTGTCTAATTCTACCATCTTTCTCACTAGTATACACCAAGTTAAATCCAGTACAAACAAGGACAGGGAAGTAGCCTTACCTATTGCAGGGTGGGCAGATGCCCCATGGCTCATGATAAACAGATCAGGACCCTCGGTAGATCATAGCTCTACTCCTTGGCAAGAGGGACACTGGGCTAATGTCACATGTTTTCCTAGCTGGACACACTGTTATTGTCTCCAAGTACAAACCAAAGGTATGACATTTAGTCCACACATACACTCAGGTTGCAATGATTCAAAAACAGACAGCCACGTGCAGTGTATTGGTGTAGATGCTGAGAACGGAAAGGATCTGCCCTGTAACAACCGTACTGTACAGGATCTCCGGACAGGTATATTAGCTAACGACACCGAAAGTCAGTCAAAAGGTATTGGGGGTTGGCTCATGGGAATTGTCCAAGTAATATTGCAGGTAGCCCTAATAATATTGGTGATATATGTAGTGATTAAGCTCGTTCTTATTTGTGTGACCCGCTTTTCAAAAAGAATGAAGAAAACTGATGAACGACCTATTATGCTCCTCTACGATGAGGAAGGACAGAAGGAAACATCGTTCAACACAGCTCCCCCTCCTCACAATGATGCCTGGCTGAGATAGGGTGAGATGAATCCCAGGGTATTACCACAAGTCCGAGCAACCGGGAGCCTACCTAGAAGGGGTAGGTTGTCGCCACTGCGGGTGAAGAGGATACGAATGGTATGCCCAGGGGATTCGCTAGGCGAAGGGAAAGTCTACAATCAAGTTTCCAAGGGGGGACTGTTATGGACTATTAATACAAAATGGATACTTGCTTGTTGAGGACTATGTTTAGCTAAGATGGCGGCCAGGCATTCAGCCAACACCTATAAACTAGAATCTTACTTTGTGTTTTATCATGTGTTTCTTTGTGGTTTCCGTTCAGCTCAAGCAAGCAGTTACAAAGAGGTTTCCGTTCAGCTCAAGCAAGCAGTTAGAAAGTAGAAAGAAGTAACGGTTTCTCCCACGAGCCAGGAGGGAGGGGGGAGGAATTTACTCTGAGCTGTGAAGGTTACAGAAAAAGTACAGTGTTTGTAGCCAATAGGGAAGATATACTTTATCTTTCACTCACCCCCCCCCTCCCACCTCTCCCTGTCGTAAAACCTATGTATTATGCTGTTTTCAGAAAATAAAGCAGAGATCCTGTTTAACCCCGTGCTGTGGGTTGTCTCAGTTTGATCTCTCCGTGCACGTACACTAATTGATTTGGATCAGTACATCAACCGAACTGGCAGCTTGGCCAGAACCAGAACAAGACCTGTGTGCCCTGTTGCGCTGTTTCGAGTACTCCACCAACATGGCCAGTGGCGATGACGCCGTTATCAGCGTTACAATACCACTTCTATGTCTCCTTGAGAAAACACTTAGGGCGATGATGGAAGAGGAGGTGGCCCAGCAGGAGGAGGAGGAGAAGGAAGAGGGGTCATTTTTAGCACTTTCAGGCCAGTCTCTTCGAAGTGACTCATAGGGAGGTTTTTTGCAACAGCAGAGGCCAGGTACAAATGTGGCCAGACAGGGCCCACTACTGGAGGACGAGGATGAGGAGGTGGAGGTGGAGGAGGATGAGGATGAAGCATGTTCACAGCGGGGTGGCACCCAACGCAGCTCGGGCCCATCACTGGTGCGTGGCTGAGGGGAAATGCAGGACGATGACGATACGCCTCCCACAGAGGACAGCTTGTCCTTACCTCTGGGCAGCCTGGCACACATGAGCGACTATATGCTGCAGTGCCTGCGCAACGACAGCAGAGTTGCCCACATTTTAACGTGTGCGGAGTACTGGGTTGCCACCCTGCTGGATCCACGGTACAAAGACAATGTGCCCACCTTACTTCCTGCACTGGAGCGTGATAGGAAGATGCGCGAGTACAAGCGCACGTTGGTAGACGCGCTACTGAGAGCATTCTCAAATGTCACAGGGGAACAAGTGGAAGCCCAAGGCGAAGGCAGAGGAGGAGCAAGAGGTCGCCAACGCAGCTGTGTCACGGCCAGCTCCTCTGAGGGCAGGGTTAGCATGGCAGAGATGTGGAAAAGTTTTGTCACCACGCCACAGCTAACTGCACCACCACCTGATACGGAACGTGTTAGCAGGAGGCAACATTTCACTAACATGGTAGAACAGTACCTGTGCACACCCCTCCACGTACTGACTGATGGTTCGGCCCCATTCAATTTCTGGGTCTCCAAATTGTCCACATGGCCAGAGCTAGCCTTTTATGCCTTGGAGGTGCTGGCCTGCCCGGCGGCCAGCATTTTGTCTGAACGTGTATTCAGCACGGCAGGGGGCGTCATTACAGACAAACGCAGCCGCCTGTCTACAGCCAATGTGGACAAGCTGACGTTCATAAAAATGAACCAGGCATGGATCCCACAGGACCTGTCCATCCCTTGTGCAGATTAGACATTAACTACCTCCCCTTAACCATATATTATTGTACTCCAGGGCACTTCCTCATTCAATCCTATTTTTATTTTCATTTTACCATTATATTGCGGGGCAACCCAAAGTTGAATGAACCTCTCCTCTGTCTGGGTGCCGGGGCCTAAAAATATCTGACAGTGGCCTGTTCCAGTGGTGGGTGACATGAAGCCTGATTCTCTGCTATGACATGAAGACTGATTCTCTGCTGACATAAAGCCAGATTCTCTGCTATGGGACCTTTCTCCTCTGCCTGGGTGCCTGGGCCTAAATATGTGACAATGGACTGTTCCAGTGGTGGGTGACGTGAAGCCTGATTCTCTGCTATGACATGAAGACTGATTCTCTGCTGACATGAAGCCTGAATCTCTGTGTAACGGTCGCGTACACACACACACAGGGGGGAGGGAAGTGACCACTGCGCTCCACCCTTACCCCTGGCCCTGCCTACTTGCCTCGCGAGTCCTAATGACAGGGGACAACTGGACGGCAATCCCTAACTTGGAGTAAGTGCAGGGATGACAGACAGACAAACAACAGAGAAGCCGGGGTCATAAATACCAGGAGAGCAGAGAAGTACAAGAGGAGTCCTAAGAGAGTAGTCAGGTGGGAGCCGAGGTCACAATACCAGGACGGATGCGCAGTACAGGAGGATCAGGCAAAAGGATGGTCAAGGAACAGGATCAGGTAAGTATTCAGCAGTCCAACAAATAGCCAGGAACCTAGAAATTAACAGGCAACCTGTAGCCAGCAGGCTGCCTGTATTTATAGTGGGGAGTGAGGGTCATGTGACGTGGCCAGCGTCACATGACCGACATACCAACCAGTCGAGCACCGAGTGATCAGCTCGGCGCTCAAGGCAGACTTAGGAGCAAGGAGCCACCCAGCTAGTAAAGCCGCCCTGGGAATGAGGTCAAACACAGAACCTCATTCCAAAAGCTAAGCAACAGTTCTGCGGTCAATGGGGGACCGAGTGCACCTTCGGAACCCCCTGACAGTACCCCCCCTTTTACGAGGGGCCACCGGACCCAAGACTTCAGGCGATGGCTTTTCAGGGTGTTCTAAATGAAATTTACGAACAAGTCTAGGAGCATGAACCTCCCTGGCAGGTACCCAAGATCTCTCTTCAGGTCCATACCCCTTCCAGTGAATCAGGTACTGCAAGGAATTACGCACCTTCCTGACATCCACTATTTTAGACACCACATACTCGACAGCATCATTAACAAGAACTGGCGGAGGCGAGGCTTTTGATGGTACTACCGGTTCAAAATATTTTTTAAGCAGAGATTTATGGAACACATTATGAATGTGGAATGACTCAGGCAGCTCCAACCTAAAAGATACCGGGTTAATCACTTCCGTGATCTTATATGGTCCAATAAAACGAGGAGCAAATTTTTTAAAAGTTACCTTGAGAGATAGATTCTTGGAGGACAACCATACTTTATCCCCAACCTGAAAGTTTACCCCCCTTGAACGTCTCCTATCGGCCTTGAGTTTTTGAGAACATTGAGCCTTTTCTAGGTTCGATTGAACCCGGGCCCAAACTGTGCACAGTTCGGAGGAGAGTTTATCAGCTTCAGGGTTAGAGGAGGAGACGGACGACCCAGAATGAAAACGGGGATGAAAACCATGGTTACAAAAGAAAGGGGAGACCCCAGCAGAAGAATTGACACGGTTATTCAGAGCAAATTCAGCCAACGGAAGGAATTTGACCCATAATTGCTGGTCATCAGCAACATACAACCTCAGGAATTGTTCCACAGACTGATTAAGGCGTTCAGTCTGCCCATTACTCTCAGGATGGTAGGCGGAAGAAAAAGACAACGAAATTTTACATCTTTGACAGAAGGCCCTCCAGAATTTGGACACAAACTGCACACCCCTGTCCGAAACAATATTTTCCGGGATACCATGCAATCGAACAATTTCTTTCACAAAAATAGACGCCAGGGTTTTGGCATTCGGGAGTTTAGACAGGGGAATGAAATGGACCATCTTGCTAAACCTATCCACCACTACCCACACTACAGTCTTACCCTCCGCCAGCGGTAGGTCAGTTATAAAGTCCATCGAGATATGGGACCAGGGTCTACTGGGAATGGGTAGGGGTCGTAGGTTACCAGCAGGGCGAGTCCTAGGTGTCTTGGACCTGGCACAAACCTCACAGGCTGACACATAGGACTTGACATCCCTAGTTAGAGTGGGCCACCAATAAGATCTAGAAACCAGATCCTTAGTGCCCTCAACACCCGGATGTCCACAAAAGGCAGAATCGTGACACTCACCCAACAGCTGGAGACGAAATTGTACGGGAACAAACAACTTATCTGTTGGGGTGGATACCGGTGCCAGATGTTGTTCCGACCTAATGCGAGCCGAGATATCCTGGGTAAGAGCTGCTAAGAAGATTTTTGCTGGTAGGATGGATTCAGGTGGTACCTCAGTAGGTTGAAAAGCCTGGAAGCTCCGAGATAATGCGTCCGCCTTCACATTTTTACTTCACGGCCTGAACGTGATGGAAAAATCAAAACGAGTAAAAAACAGAGCCCATCTGGCTTGACGGGGATTCAACCTCTTAGCAGACTCGAGAAACATAAGGTTTTTATGGTCAGTGACAACAGTTACACAATGCCTTGCCCCCTCCAGAAAATGCCTCCACTCCTCAAATGCCCATTTAATGGCCAGCAGCTCCCTATTCCCTATGTCGTAGTTTCTCTCCGTGGGAGAGAATTTCCTGGAGAAGAAGGCACATGGTCTCAGATTAGTGAGGCTGGCAGGACCTTGTGAAAGGACTGCTCCTGCGCCGTCCTCGGACGCATCCACCTCCACAATAAAAGGTCTCTCCTGATCAGGCTGGATCAGAATGGGAGCGCTACTGAATGCCTTTTTTAATTTTTCAAATGAAGAAATGGCCTCAGTAGACCAATTCTCCAAATCCGCCCCTTTCTTAGTAAGGTCGGTCAACGGTTTAGCAATTACGGAAAAATTCATAATAAATTTACGATAGTAATTGGCGAAACCTAAGAACCGTTGTAAGGCCTTTAAGGATGAAGGTCTTACCCATTCCTTAATTGCTAGTACCTTACCAGGATCCATCTTGAAGGCGTGAGGAGTCAGAACATGCCCTAGAAACAGAATCTCCTGCACACCAAAGACACATTTCTCTTGTTTAGCGGATAGCTGATTCTCCCTCAACACCTCTAATACTTGTCTAACATGAGACACATGGGATTCGAAGTCAGGAGAGAATATCAAAATGTCGTCAAGATAGACAATAACAAATTTACCTAAGAACTCCCTAAGAATGTCATTCATGAAGTTTTGGAACACAGCTGGGGCATTGCTGAGTCCAAAAGGCATCACCTGATATTCAAAGTGTCCTACCGGAGTATTGAACGCCGTCTTCCATTCGTCTCCCTCCTTGATTCGGATTAGATTGTATGCCCCTTTCAGGTCAATTTTGGAAAACCAGGTTGCCCCCAGGACCTGGTTAAATAAATCCGGAATCAATGGGAGGGAGTATCTATTCTGGACAGTGATTTTATTTAATCTCCGGTAATCGATACATGGCCTAAGACCACCATCTTTTTTCTTAACGAAGAAAAACCCTGCCCCCATAGGAGAGACAGAAGGTCTAATATGCCCTTTACCAAGGCTCTCCTTAATATAATCTTCCATGGCCTTGCGTTCGGGCATAGAAAGATTATAAATTCGTCCTTTAGGAAACTTGGCCCCCTCTACTAGCTCTATGGTACAATCATAAGGTCTATGGGGGGGTAGAACCTCCGGGGTTGGTGATGAGAATACATCAGAATATTCTCTAACAACAGAGGGTAAAGTATCAGACTTTACTGAGACCCCAGCCTGTACCACGGACAGGCACGAGTCACACTTAGGCCCCCATCTCACCAACTCCCCATTGGACCAATCTATAGTGGGGTTATGTAGTCGGAGCCAAGGCAACCCTAGTACCACCTCAGCAGGTAGGTTCTCCAGGACTAGAAGCGAACATCTCTCTGAGTGGCACACACCCACGGTTAGAGAAATCTCCGAGGTACATAAGCTCACCGTACCACCAATAAGAGGAGTAGCATCAATAGCCATGACATGGATAGGAGTTGGTAAGGCAAACATAGGAATACCCAATCTAACAGCATACTCAGAGTCGATAAAGCTAGCCGCTGAGCCAGAATCAATAAAGGCCTTACCCGGCCATTTATCTACTCCCAGAGAAATCGTAATGGGTACCGAAAGCTTACATTTTGAAAATTCAGGGTGTACCTGGTCTTTAGGTTGCCTTGCCTTAGGAGACTTGACAGAGAGGACCTTCTTAGGACACTGGTTGATCCAATGGTCAGAATCTCCACAGTAAAAGCATTCTCCACGTCTGCGGCGAAGATTCCCTCGGGTCATGCCAACCTGCATGGGTTCCTCGGTGGAGACCTCAGCATTGTCTCTGGGATAGGCCTCTGGCTGGACCACCATCTGGGAAGAGAACTGTTGTTCCTGTCGTCTCTCTCTAACCCGTCGGTCAAGTCGGACAACAAGGGTCATCATCTCCTCTAAGGTCTCTGGAAGTTGATAACTGACCAGAAGATCCTTTAATTTATCAGACAGACCTGACCTGAACTGACTCTTCAGGGCTGGTTCGTTCCATCCTGAGGGGACACACCACCTTCTGAATTGGGTGCAATAATCCTCCGCTGGTAAATTGCCCTGAACCAGTGCCTTTAGAGCCGTCTCGGCTACTAGAGCCCTGTCTGGTTCATCGTAGAGGGTACCTAGGGCCTGAAAGAACCCCTCCACAGAATATAAACAACTGGCGCCAGCAGGTAAAGAGAACGCCCAGTCCTGGGGATCACCCTGTAATCGGGAAATGATAATGCCCACGCGTTGACTCTCGGGGCCAGAGGACACGGGGCGCAAACGGAAGTAAAGTTTGCAACTCTCCTTAAAAGAGAGAAACTTCTTCCGGTCTCCAGAAAAGGTTTCTGGTAGCTTAATCTAGGGCTCAAAATGCGGACTGGAGGCCTGAGGAGTGGAAGAGCCTTGCCCTAACTCAAAAGAGCTGAGTTTTTCCCCTAACTCCTGCACCATCTGCGTCAGATTAGAGACATAGTCAGTCAGGGTCACCAGAGGATTCATAATACAGTGGTTACTGGGCCTGTTAATCTGTAACGGTAGCGTACACACACACACAGGGGGGAGGGAAGTGACCACTGCGCTCCACCCTTACCCCTGGCCCTGCCTACTTGCCTCGCGAGTCCTAATGACAGGGGACAACTGGACGGCAATCCCTAACTTGGAGTAAGTGCAGGGATGACAGACAGACAAACAACAGGACGTGAACGGACCGAGTCAATACCAGGAAAGCTGCAAAGTACAAATGGAGCAAGCAGAGAATTGTCAGGAGAAGCCGGGGTCATAAATACCAGGAGAGCAGAGAAGTACAAGAGGAGTCCTAAGAGAGTAGTCAGGTGGGAGCCGAGGTCACAATACCAGGACGGATGCACAGTACAGGAGGATCAGGCAAAAGGATGGTCAAGGAACAGGATCAGGTAAGTATTCAGCAGTCCAACAAATAGCCAGGAACCTAGAAATTAACAGGCAACCTGTAGCCAGCAGGCTGCCTGTATTTATAGTGGGGAGTCAGGGTCATGTGACGTGGCCAGCGTCACATGACCGACAGACCAACCAGTCGAGCACCGAGTGATCAGCTCGGCGCTCAAGGCAGGCTTAGGAGCAAGGAGCCACCCAGCTAGTAAAGCCGCCCTGGGAATGAGGTCAAACACAGAACCTCATTCCAAAAGCTAAGCAACAGTTC
Organism: Bufo bufo; assembly: GCF_905171765.1. NCBI lineage: Eukaryota > Metazoa > Chordata > Amphibia > Anura > Bufonidae > Bufo > Bufo bufo. The sequence goes on along the minus strand of NC_053392.1, from coordinate 336,097,176 downwards.
TGCGGGCAATGGGGGACCGAGTGCACCTTCGGAACCCCGTGACACTCTGTTATGGGACCTCTCTCCTCTGTCTGGGTGCCGGGGCCTAAAAAATCTGACAGTGGCCTGTTCCAGTGGTGGGTGACATGAAGCCTGATTCTCTGCTATGACATGAAGCCTGATTCTTTGCTATGACATGAAGACTGATTCTCTGCTGACATGAAGCCAGATTCTCTGCTATGGGACCTCTCTCCTCTGCCTGGGTGCCTGGGCCTAAATATGTGACAATGGACTGTTCCAGTGGTGGGTGACGTGAAGCCTGATTCTCTGCTATGACATGAAGACTGATTCTCTGCTGACATGAAGCCTGAATCTCTGTTATGGGACCTCTCTCCTCTGTCTGGGTGTCGGGGCCTAAAAATATCTGACAGTGGCCTGTTCCAATGGTGGGTGACATGAAGCCTGATTCTCTGCTATGACATGAAGACTGATTCTCTGCTGACATGAAGCCAGATTCTCTGCTATGGGACCCAGGGATCTCAAGTCTCCCGGAGGTTCAGGGAGTCTCCCGCTATTAGATAGCAGCTCCCTGACACCCGCATGTGAGACAATATCTCCCGGAAAGGTTTACTGATAGCAGAGCAGAGAGATAAGAGAAGTGACAGGACACAGAGTTTAGATTACAGGTTGAATTAACCCTTTAGGGTCAAATTGGCTTCTCAAGGAGATATATATGTTAAAGGCATCTTCTTCTGTCTCATTCAGTAGCTATATAACTATTGAGAGAGATGTATTTTTTTTAAATACATTTACACATTTAACCCTCCATTTTAATTATATATTATTTACCCCAGTGTTAAATACCCCCCGATGCTTGTTTTTTTCCTACAGTGGGGTAGATAATTACACACAGGGTTCACTTGCTTCTTGTCAGCTCAGCGAATGAACCGAAGATTCGATTCTTGAATCGGTTCATTTGAATGAACTGATTCAAATGAACCGTTTCATGTGAAAGATCCAAACTTCCCATCTCTAGTTTACTCGTAGTAAACCTTCTCGGCGCTTGCGCACAGTGCAAGAAGAAGCCGATGCCAGCAGTCCGCAACGGCGCATCAGGCTGAGCCTGTGCGCACGCGCGGAATCTCAAAGCGGGAGGAGGGGGAGGGAGAGGCGGCACTGAGGAGTAGAAGGCGGCGATGGGCACGAACGGCGATGCGTGCGGCCGGGCACCATGCATCCACAGACCTCCCCTGCTTGGGCACCTTAATTCAATATATGACAGGTTATTAAAACCTGTTTTTCCGCAGAATAAAGCCACAAATAGCCTTTATAAGGCCACCTTAGAAATCAGAATGCTACCTGGACATGAGCAGATGTTTAGCTCACAGGGCTTATAGGTGGTGACAGAATCCCTTTAATCATATACATAAATATGATAATTTGGGGCAGGGTAATGAGCCCAGTCCTCCACACCATAGAGCAAAGTGTGCAGATACTGCATATGTTTGGAAAATGTAATAAAAAGTTCGTGAAAGAAAGAAAAAAAGAAAACCTCCCTGAAATGAGAAGTGCACCTCCCTGAAATGAGCTTTTGCAGGTTGGGATGTCTGGGGACCTCTCTCCTCTGCCTGGGTGCCTGGGCCTAAATATGTGACAATGGACTGTTCCAGTGGTGGGTGACGTGAAGCCTGATTCTCTGCTATGACATGAAGACTGATTCTCTGCTGACATGAAGCCTGAATCTCTGTTATGGGACCTCTCTCCTCTGTCTGGGTGCCGGGGCCTAAAAATATCTGACAGTGGCCTGTTCCAGTGGTGGGTGACATGAAGCCTGATTCTCTGCTATGACATGAAGACTGATTCTCTGCTGACATGAAGCCAGATTCTATGTTATGGGACCTCTCTCCTCTGTCTGGGTGTGGGGCCTAAATGATATGACAATGGACTGTTCCAATGTTGGGTGACGTGAAGCATGATTCTCTGCTATGACATGAAGACTGATTCTCTGCTGACATGAAGCCAGATTCTATGTTATGGGACCTCTCTCCTCTGTCTGGGTGCCGGGGCCTAAAAATATCTGACAGTGGCCTGTTCCAGTGGTGGGTGACATGAAGCCTGATTCTCTGCTATGACATGAAGACTGATTCTCTGCTGACATGAAGCTAGATTCTATATTATGGGACCTCTCTCCTCTGTCTGGGTGCCGGGGCCTAAATTATATGACAATGGACTGTTCCAATGTTGGGTGACGTGAAGCATGATTCTCTGCTATGACATGAAGACTGATTCTCTGCTGACATGAAGCCAGATTCTCTGCTATGGGACCTCTCTCCTCTGCCTGGGTGCCTGGGCCTAAATATCTGACAATGGACTGTTCCAGTGGTGGGTGACGTGAAGCCTGATTCTCTGCTATGACATGAAGACTGATTCTCTGCTGACATGATGCCAGATTCTATGTTATGGGACCTCTCTCCTCTGCCTGGGTGTCGGGGCCTAAATATCTGACAATGGACTGTTCCAGTTTTGGGTGACGTGAAGCCTGATTCTCTGCTATGACATGAAGACTGATTCTCTGCTGACATGAAGCCTGATTCTCTGCTATGGGACCTCTCTCCAATTGATATTGGTTAATTTTTATTTATTTTTATTTTTATTCATTTCCCTATCCACATTTGTTTGCAGGGGATTTAACTACATTTTGCTGCCTTTTGCAGCCGAAAAGTTCGGGTCCCCATTGACTTCAATTGGGTTCGGGTTCGGGACGAAGTTCGGGTCGGGTTCGGATCCCGAACCCGAACATTTCCGGGAAGTCGGCCGAACTTCTCGAACCCGAACATCCAGGTGTTCGCTCAACTCTAATTGTATCCCAAAGGTCTAAATCGCGATTATGAGGTTGTAAGGTTATGAGACTATGTGTATGTTTTCGTACTGCTTTATTTGAATAATTTCTTTCTTTTCCTTTATTGTAGACATTATCGACTCGCTGATCTGCTATTTTCGATATTGTGAAAATTCTTCTGTTTTGTGTGTTCCCATGCTATAGTGAAACCAAGAAATCGGTTGGTTAATTTTTGTTCCCGCCCATAAGGGGGTGGAAAATGTCACCATAAGGGGGTGGATGATGTCACTTTGATTAATTGATGTGTATATATAAGAGTCACTGTGAATTTGAGATGTATCTGTTGATGAAGGCTATATGCCGAAACGCATTATTTTGAAATAATCTACTCTACTGAGCAATAAAGAAGATTAATATTCACAGCATATTGGCGGCTTGCTGGATTTTTCATTGATCTACTCCTGGCAGTAGCCATCCCTGAGATTCATCCATAGTGCTCTCATCTGAGTGCTGCTTTGTGCTCTCTGTGCCCTGCAGAAGTGGTTAGTGATGGCCTCGCTGGTGGAAGATGGGCTTCGATGCTGTCATTTACAGGTATGCTCCTTGCATTTGGCTATGGATGGAAGCATCTAGGGTCAGTATGCATGAAGGACGAGAAGCTTGATCATGTTTATAAAGCCCCCATAATGGTCTGATGACAGCATAAACTGGTGACAAGGACCCTGAACAAAACTCTACGTCACTTACTTGTATTGCCCCAGTTATATTCTTAAAACCCACTATTGAACAGCTCCAGCGCAAGCCCAACGGTGTAGTCCCCTCAATGCAATGCAGAAGTACCCATATTTATAGGCGTCACCCTCCCCGCAGCTGTTTGCCAGCTTTCTCCCTATACACAGGAGCACCCACAGCTCATGAATATCAGGACTCCAGCCCTCAGTTCATGCCAGATCTGCTCATTATTGATTCTAACCCCTTCCCCCTGTATACATTTTACACCTTAGTGACCAAGTGATTTATTTAATTTTTTTTTCTTTGCATACCAAGAGCTACAACTTTTTTTTTTTTTTTAAAACATATTTTTATTCAAAATGCATCATCTTTACATGTCACATACATATGCATATGATACATCATTTTTTGTTTTTATGATTACAACAGAAGACAAATGGATAAAATAATATCAGATGACACAAACTCCCCCCTCCCTCCCTATCCCCCCTCCCCACTCTCCAGGATGTCTATTCCTACAATCCCCTCCCCTATCACAAATTCAAGCATTATTTTATTTTTAGACTATAACCCTCAATTATCTACCCTCAAAGTCGACAATCTCCTAGTTAGCTCTGCATTCGAGTACCATTCTGTATATCTGAAGGAAGTCATCAGCTCATTGATATCTCCCCGCGGAATATGTTTTTCAATAAACGTTTGCCATTTGTGAAAGAAAGTTTTGGTCTTCTTCTCTTTTTGGTGTTCCGTGTCCAATTTATCTATGTACATAAAGTGAGACATCTGAGAAATTAGCTCTTTAACTTGAGGTGTGTTGGGCTTCAACCAGTTATTTAGAAGACCACGGAGAGATACCAATAGGGCCACATCAATTATCATTTGAGGTTTAGATGTAACATCAAAAACATGAAAAAGCAAAACAGTAGGGCTGTGTACCAGCGCTACCCCCCAAGTCTCCTTAATATAAACCACCACCGCCTTCCAAAATGTTTGAACGAACTCACACTCCCACACACAGTGTTGTAAATCTGCTCGTTCAATCCCACATTTCGGGCAAGCCGTCAAATATCCAATCTTAGGTGAACGCCCCGAAACATTGAATGCATATATTGCCGAGTGTATGAGACGGAAATGTGACTCCCTCCACTTTTCGCAGGGTACCGCTTTGCAAACTCTCTCCCACCCCATCAGAACCTCCTCCACTGATAACGGGACCTGTAACTTCCTTCCCCATTTCTTGAAGAGTCTGGCTTCCACTTTTTTATCAATTGATTCTCTCATGACATGATATAGTTGGGAAATAGAGTATCTCGTAGTCCCGTGTCCCAGTGAAAATGCCAAGTATTGGCTCGTGCATTCGCTGGAGACGTCTAATAGCCTCTGTTTACAAAAATAGATAGCCTGTTGGTAAGCTAAGAACTGGGAATTGTCTAGACCAAACTTCTCACATAGTTCCGGAAATGTCAGGTATCTCTTCTCGGTAATATGGAGCATATCTAGAAATGTATGAATTCCTTTGGCCCTCCAGACCCCAAACATTTTGTTTTGAGCTCCTAAAGGGAACTCCGGATGTTTCCAGAGTTCCAAGTTTCTGGACGCTAAAAAAGGTCTTTTGGCTAATTTGCGCACTTCTTTCCATGCGACCATAGTGTCCCTTAAAATGAGTGAGTGTTTCAAATGGGGTGGGAGCGATCGCCTCTTGGTATGCAACAGGTTTACCAACGGCCAATTTGCAGAGAGTTGTTGCTCCAATATAGGATCCGAACAGTAGTGTGTTTTGTGTATCCAGTCCAGACAATGCCTAAATAGACATGCTAGATTATAAATTCTCATATTTGGGATATTTATGCCTCCTTGGTGTCTAGGCAGCATTAACTTAGATAATGACACTCTAGATTTTTTCCCTGACCACAAGAAAGTTGAGAACATGGACTGGATACTCCTAACATCCGAATGCTTTAAAAGCAGCGGCAATGTTTGCATCGGGTATAGTAGCCTTGGGAAGCATATCATCTTGATGAGGTTACCTCTGCCCGTTAGAGACAACGGTAGGTTTTTCCATCTCTCCAGGTCATTTCTAATTGTTTTGAACAGTGGGACATAATTCAGGGCATAAAGAGACTCAGGGGTTCTCCCTATTTTGATTCCTAGATATTTGATATATCTCTCAGCTACTACAATCTGGCTACATGATTCCGGCAGTTCAAGTTTAGACCTAGATGTACGCAATGTGAGTAACATGCACTTGTCTACATTTATCTTAAACCCCGAAACTGGTCCAAAAGAGGACAGGAGCTGTATCACCTTCTCCAAGTCCGTCACAGGATCAGCCAAGAAAACAAGCAAATCATCAGCAAAAAGCGACATCCTCACCTCCTGATTCCCCACCTTAATGCCCTGGAAAATATCCCCCTCCTCCAATATCCTAATTAAGGGCTCTAATGCTAAATTAAATAATAATGGCGATAAGGGGCATCCCTGACGCGTTCCCCTTGCCAACTGGAAGGGCGCTGACAAGAATCCTGGCAGCGAGATTCTAGCCTTGGGGTCTCGATATAATGCTGATATGAAAACACTAAAGGGGCCTATAATCCGCATCCTATCTAATACCCTATTCAACCAATCCCATCTCACGTTATCGAATGCCTTTTCCGCATCAAATGCCACTAATGAAGGCATTATAGTTCTATCCGATTCCCACTGTACTGCGTCCAACACCGTAAGGACTTTGCGTATATTAGTAACTGCAGCTCTGTTCCTGATGAAGCCCGACTGAGATGGGGATACTAATTCCGGCATCATCAGTGACAGCCTATCAGACATTATTTTAGCTGCTATCTTTAGGTCGACATTGATAAGTGAGATGGGACGGTACGAAGAAGGAAGTGTGGCGTCTCTCCCCGGCTTGGGAATTGGTTTAACATAGGCTACATTATCAGAGGATGATAAGGAAGATCCCGAAAGGACACTATTAAAGACTTTCGTGAGGGGTTCTGCTATCTCCCCACCTAGCATCTTGTAAAATTCTATTGAATACCCGTCTGGGCCTGGAGCTTTATGTAGTTTAGATTTTTTAATAATCCCTAACACCTCTGGCTCAGTGAACGGCGAGTTCAAAGTATCCAGCTGAGCCTGTGACGGCGAGGGTAGACCGGCGCACTTCAAAAAGAACTCAGACATGGGGTCGGCTGGGCCAGGGTCCTCATAGAGCTGTGCATAGAAATCTCTCAGGATAGAAACTATTTTCTCAGTGTTCGTATGTATTCCACCCTTGGAATCGGCAATGGATGTTATGTGATTCTGTTTTCTGGAGTTCCTTACTAATGATGCTAGTAGTCTACCTGCCTTGTTTCCTTCCCTGAAAAATTTAGCAGTGCTACTTGACATATCCATCTTTGCCTTTCTCTCGTACCATAACTCATAATTAATTCTGGCCTCCTTCCATCGTAGTCTAGATTGCTCAGTTGGCGCATTCATGTATTCAGTATAGGCTGAGCGTAAGAGCTCACTGTAATTCCGCAATGCTGATGTTACTTTTTTCTTTAACTCCCACGTATAAGCCATTATGCGTCCTCTCAACACCGCTTTCGCTGCATCCCAATAGAGAGACGGTGAATCCTGACATGCTTTATTATCTCCCTTGTATTCCCAATACCAGCCCCTGAGGAGATCAGAGAAATTCTCATCCTGATACAGGAATGACGGGAAGCGCCATAAAATGTCAGAGCCTTTAGGCTGCAACTCTGTTATATTTATAGAGATGGGGGCATGGTCAGATATAACCAGATCGTGAATTCTGGTATCTGAGATCCTGTTTGTCAGGCTACCAGAAACCAGAAGATAGTCAATTCTCGACCATGAGTCATGGGGATTTGAATAAAATGAGTATTCCCTACTATCAGGGTTTAACATTCGCCAGGAGTCAATCAATGCCGTACCCTCCATGAAATTTGCCAGGGCCCCTTCAGTAGCAGGAGGGCGCTCCCTAGAATTCCGTACTGGTTTCCTATCCTCCCTTAAAGAGGCCACGGCATTGAGGTCTCCCCCCACCAATTTATTGACTGACGTATCCCTTTCAATAGTCCCAGCCAGGTCATTCAAAAAAGGTCTACTGTCCCCATTTGGACCATATACATTATATATCTGAAGCTCATCTGTTCCCAGAGCGATTTTCGCCGTGCACCGTCCACCCTCGCCATCACCTGACTGATCTATGATGTTGCATGACAAATTTTTGTGGAACAAAATCATCACTCCTGCTTTGCGGTTAACCGCTGGAGAACCCAGCACCCTACCTACCCACATCTTTTTCATCCTAGAATAGTCCTCCTCTATCAAATGAGTCTCCTGTAGGAGGGCTATGTCAGCACGAAGATTTTTCAAATGCCTAAGTATCTTGTTGCGCTTTTGAGGTGAGCGCAATCCTTTTACGTTCCAGGAAACTACTCTCATGGAGGGTTCCACTGGACGTCAGAACTGATTAGAGAGCAATTGTAGGCAGACATCCTGGCAGTAAGTATGAACAATACCCTTCCCATAATCCCTCTAAACAACAGTAAAAAAAAACAAAAATAAGCAAAAAACCCTAGGGCGATAAGCCCTAAAAGTAACCCTAAAGGCCACATTTGTTTACTTAGAACCTTCACTTTTTTCCCCATGTGAAAGTGAGCGACAATGGTGTTTTAATCGCTCTACTCCCCACTCCCCTGCCCTTTAAAACATCATCCTAAATGCCACCTAACAAAACATGTAATACTTTAGAAAACCAAACATATATTGCCTCACCAAACTGATCCGCTTCCTGGACCCGAGAGACCACGGCCCCAGGGACGATGGCTACGCCATAGGACCCTGAAGGAGCAAACCGCCCACAGTCTCCCCGGCCCGGGAAGCCACCCCAAGTGAACCTGTAAATCGAATGGAGAGTATCCCACTCAATAACACGGCGGGACATGCCAATGGGTCGAACTCCCAGATCCGGAAGACCGGGGCCCCCGGGTCAAGCATTTATAGGGGAGCGAAGTCGCCCCCGGCCTCCCCGGCCTAGAGGAACCGCCCCAAAAACATACCAGCTCCCGCGTCACAGACCGTCCCAGACTCTCCCAAGTCCACATGGTGAAGCCTTCAGAAGAGGAGAATCAGAATCATCTTGCTCCGCGGTGTTGGCTTGGACTGATTCGATCCACCAGGGGTCGCTCCTGGAAGTCCGATCCCGACGGGTCCTCGGCGAAGCCCTGAGATCCCCACTCTCGATGCCGTGGTGAAGTCTGTGCCCCTCGGATAGTTGGTGAGTATCCCTCCATGGCTGTCAGCGCTTCACTTGGCGAATGGTATAATGTAGACGAACCATCCGAGCGAAAGATCCGGAGCGAGGCAGGGTAGATCAAAGCAAATCTTACATTCTTATTGTGCAGTTTCGTGCAGATCGGAGAAAATGCCTTACGTCTCCTTGCCACCTCAGCAGAGTAATCTCCAAATAACAGAATCTTCGCCCCTCTCAGCATTATAGGGCTTTTGCGCGCTTTAAAAGCTCTAAGAATGACCTCCTTGTCGGAGTAGTCCAGGTAGCGCATTATGACCTGTCTTGGTCTGGAAGATTGGCGGTCATCGCCCCGATTATTTGGGCCCACTCGGTGTGCTCTCTCTACTTTACAAAGTCGCTGGATTCCCAGGGCTTTAGGTAGCTCAGTTTCGCAGATAGCGACCAGATCGCTTGCCGGGATTGCCTCCCTCAGCCCCACCACTCTCAAATTATTGCGCCTGGATCTATTTTCCAAGTCCTCCATCTTTTCACAAAGTCTCTTATTTTCTGTAAGGACTTTCTGTAATTTGTGAAGGACAGATTCTGTGGTATCCTCGATCACTTGTATCCTGGATTCTGCGGCATTTAGCCTGGTGTCATGCTTGTGGACAGCTTCCTGCAATTGTTGCATCACATGAGTGACGGATGAGGCCAGAGTCTCTCTTAGGTCAGGAGCTAAGTGAGCAGCCACTTCGATTGCAAGCACCTTATAATCAATGTGCCTGATTAAAGAGTCCGGCATGAGACTCCGTACCTCGTTTCCTTCCCCGGGCTGTTGCAGCGGAGCCTGAGCCTCGACATTGTCCGCCTTCTCTGAGCTCGGCGCCATACTGGCGGGAACTGCGTCTCCTTGTAGCGGTGATGACAGCACTCTGGTTTTTAGTTTCTTGCCCATATTAATAAGATATCGATCCATACAGCGTGAGCGGACCGTGTGTTCTCTCTTATCACACCGGTATTGAGGGTGTATGGGCAATTTGTCTCAGTTTGTGGCAGGTTTCTGGGGAGCTCACTTTCCAAGCGACTTCACATGGCGGCGCCGGAACCAGAAGTCCTTCAGCTACAACTTTTTAATTTTTCCTTTGATGTGGCCATACGATGGCTTTTTTGTTTTGCTGGAAAAATTTTAATGCCACTATTTTGGAGTACATATAACTCATTGATTAACTTTGATTAACTCTTTTTGAGGAGGAAGTAAAAAAAATAGCAATAATGTCATCGACTTTTCATGTTGTAAATTTCGACATAATTAATAACATAACTTTATTCTTTAGTTTTCTTTTTTTATTATAACTCTTGTACAATAAAACCCCTTTAAAAAAAAAAGGGAATATTGCATCGCCTCATCCCAAGACCCATAACTTTTTAATTTTAATGTCTATGTAACTGTGTGAGGGCTTGAATATTGTAGGATGACTTGTAATTTTGATTGGTATCCTTTGGGTTACATAAGATTTTTTTGAACTTTTTTTTTGTGGTGGGTATACAAAAACAGTAATTCTAGCATTTTTTTTTTTTACGGCATTCACTGTGTGAGTTAAATGACCATATTTTTCGCCCTATAAGACCGTATTTTTTCGCCCTATAAGATTGTATTTTTCGCACCAGCTCATAAGACGCAGCTTGGTTTTAGAGGAGGACAATAAGAAAAAATATATTTTTCATTAGACCTCTGGTCAGACTACCAATCAGACCCCCAATGTTTATCAGACCTTAGCTGACAGCCCCAATCAGACCTCCAATGTTAATAAGACCCCAATAAGACTTCAGATCAAACCCCCAATCAGATCTCAGCTCAGACCCCAATGTGAATGACCCCCAATCAGACTTCAGATAACAGTCCCATGCCTCATATCAGCCCCCATGCCTCTCATCAGCCCCCCATATGTCTCTCATTAGCCTCCATTGCCCCTCTCATCTGCCCCCAGCAGCGTTATATCAGCCTCCATTGCCTCTCACCAGCCCCCAGCCAAGTTATATCAGCCACCAGAAGTTTCATATGGAATAAAATAAAATAAACACTTACCTTTCCTGCTTCAGACGCCACCGCTCCTCTCCTCCAGCGCGATCCTCTTCATCCTGCCGCCGGCTGTGCTGTGAACTGGCGCGCACAGCGTGAGGGCACAGAGCGCCCTCATGCTGTGCGCGGCCACTGCACAGCCGACAGCCGAGGACCAGGAAGCGGTGAAGCTGTTCTCCTGGTCCTCCGGTACTAATGAGCGCTTCCATAATGAAAACGCTCATTAGTATTTGCCCCAAATACAGTGCATAATAATTGTATAGTTCAGGTCATTACAGATGCAACAATACCAAATATGTGGAGGGGTTTTTCATTTTAAAGCATTTTTTCATGGGGGAAAAAGGTGTTTGGCTTTTAACTTCGAGATTTTTCAAAATAAAACTTTATTTACACTTTATTATACTTTTTTTTATTTTACACTCTTTATTAGTCCCAAAAGGGCACTTTGACTTGCTGATTTGTTTGATTTAAATTTACAATTTTTATTTATTTTTTCTCTTTAAAATGGCAGACTTGGTTCAGTGCAGGAATTGTTGTGCATTTATTTCATGTTCCACTCTTTGGAGATTCGGATGCTGTCAGATCTGTAGACAGTTCTCCTTACTGCAGCAGGAAATTGCATTTTTGAAAGCTGAAATATTTAAATTATCTGTTAAACAAACTCCAGCTAGGACTGCTGCACTGCCACAGAGGACCCCCAGAAATGGCAGATGGGTTACTGTAGGTTCTGGAAGTCTTAGAGTGGTGGATAGAAGACATGTCCCACAGTCGGTGGTTCTCCATAATTCATTTGCAGCACTCTCAGAATGTAAGGACAACATGGATATGGACTCAAGCACAGAGGGTGTGAAACCATCGACTCCTATGTCTAATGTATGCAAGACTGCAGCCAAGGACAAAAAAGATAAAGTGAAGTCTCAAAGGAAGCAGCTGTTGCTGGGTGATTCAATCATAAGAAGTGTGGAGCTTAAAGAAAATGGTTTTGTGAGATGTCTCCCTGGGGCTACTGCTAGAAGAGATAGAAGACGTATTATTAATATTGTTAAGCAAGCAAAGCAGGAAGGGGACGTGGATGTTCTTGTCCATCTAGGGACAAATGACCTGGCTTGCAATGAAGTGTCAGAGGTGAAAAATCTTTTATCACACTTGGTAATGACGTACAGGATTTTGCATCCACCATTTCATTTTCTGAAGTTCTGCCTGTGCATAATGTTCAGAATGATAGGCAGAGGCGCATAAAGGAGTTCAACATATGGCTTGGTAAATGGTGTCAAGAGCAAGGATTTGGCTTTGTTTCTCATGATAGCTCTACTTGGAATAGAAAGGAACTGTACAAAAAAGATGGTTTGCATCTTTCTCTCAAAGGAACAAATGTACTTAGTGAACAACTCCAAGAATTTGCGGAAGAGTATTTAAACTAGGAAGGGGGGGGCAAAAGAGTGAAAATAAAAGAGTCCAATTGCCCCCCGAAACAATGCCAGAACAGGTCAGAAGCACAGAGGTTAAGAAATGATAAGCTCAGAGCCCTGTCTACAAATGCTCGCAGTTTAGGTAAAAAAATCTATGAACTTGGGTCAATAATGGCATCTGAGAATGTAGATTTAGTGGCTGTTACGGAGACATGGTTTAATGAAAGAAATGACTGGGACATAACCATACCAGGGTACTCTTTATACAGAAGAGACAGAGAAGGCAAGAAAGGAGGAGGAGTGGCCCTGTATGTGAAAGATAGCATTAAATCTAACCTAATACAAGTTGGTGAGGCCAACATAGAGTCAGTTTGGGTTACGTTGCAATTTGCTAACCATGCAGTAACTCGTGTAGGTGTGATATATAGACCACCTGGTCAAGTTAAAGAACTAGATGATCTACTAGTTGAAGAAATAGCTAAAATGACAATGAAAGGAGAAGTTATCATTATGGGAGATTTCAATCTTCCGGATATAAACTGGAAAACCAAAATAGCAAGTTCTACCAGGAGTACAAATATTCTAAATTCCCTACTGGGGTTATCTCTACAACAAGTGGTTGAGGAGCCAACCCGAAGGGAGGCCATTTTGGATTTGGTATTCACAAATGGGGATTCGGTATATGATGTCATTGTAGGCGAAACCTTGAGATCTAGTGATCACCAGTCAGTGTGGTTTAATATAAGAACTGTGAAAGAGTCCCACCACACAAAAACAAAAGTTTTAGATTTTAGAAAAACAGACTTTTCAAAAATGAAATTAGTCATAAATGAGTCCTTATCAGACTGGAACGGATTACATGGAGTCCAGGAGAAATGGGACTACTTAACCACCTCCGGACCGCCTAACGCAGGATCGCGTTCCGGAGGTGGCAGCCCTGCGCACAGTCACGCATATATGCGTCATCTCGCGAGACGCGAGATTTCCTGTGAACGCGCGCACACAGGCGCGCGCGCTCACAGGAACGGAAGGTAAGAGAGTGGATCTCCAGCCTGCCAGCGGCGATCGTTCGCTGGCAGGCTGGAGATGTGATTTTTTTTTAACCCCTAACAGGTATATTAGACGCTGTTTTGATAACAGCGTCTAATATACCTGCTACCTGGTCCTCTGGTGGTCCCCTTTGTTTGGATCGACCACCAGAGGACACAGGTAGCTCAGTAATATGTTGCACCAAACACCACTACACTACACTCCCCCCCCCTGTCACTTATTAACCCCTTATATACCCTTGATCACCCTTGATCACCCCTGATCACCCCATATAGACTCCCTGATCACCCCCCTGTCATTGATTACCCCCCTGTCATTGATCACCCCCCTGTAAATCTCCATTCAGATGTCCGCATGATTTTTACGGATCCACTGATAGATGGATCGGATCCGCAAAACGCATACGGACGTCTGAATGGAGCCTTACAGGGGCGTGATCAATGACTGTGGTGATCACCCCATATAGACTCCCTGATCACCCCCTGTCATTGATTACCCCCCTGTCATTGATCACCCCCCTGTAAAGCTCCATTCAGATGTCCGCATGATTTTTACGGATCCACTGATAGATGGATCGGATCCGCAAAACGCTTACGGACGTCTGAATGGAGCCTTACAGGGGCGTGATCAATGACTGTGGTGATCACCCCATATAGACTCCCTGATCACCCCCTTGTCATTGATTACCCCCCTGTCATTGATCACCCCCCTGTAAAGCTCCATTCAGACGTCCGCATGATTTTTACGGATCCACTGATAGATGGATCGGATCCGCAAAACGCATACGGACGTCTGAATGGAGCCTTACAGGGGCGTGATCAATGACTGTGGTGATCACCCCATATAGACTCCCTGATCACCCCCCTGTCATTGATTACCCCCCTGTAAAGCTCCATTCAGATGTCCGCATGATTTTTACGGATCCACTGATAGATGGATCGGATCCGCAAAACGCATACGGACGTCTGAATGGAGCCTTACAGGGGCGTGATCAATGACTGTGGTGATCACCCCATATAGACTCCCTGATCACCCCCTTGTCATTGATTACCCCCCTGTAAAGCTCCATTCAGATGTCCGCATGATTTTTACGGATCCACTGATAGATGGATCGGAGCCGCAAAACGCATACGGTCGTCTGAATGGAGCCTTACAGGGGCGTGATCAATGACTGTGGTGATCACCCCATATAGACTCCCTGATCACCCCCCTGTCATTGATTACCCCCCTGTCATTGATCACCCCCCTGTAAAGCTCCATTCAGATGTCCGCATGATTTTTACGGATCCACTGATAGATGGATCGGATCCGCAAAACGCATACGGACGTCTGAATGGAGCCTTACAGGGGCGTGATCAATGACTGTGGTGATCACCCCATATAGACTCCCTGATCACCCCCCTGTCATTGATTACCCCCCTGTCATTGATCACCCCCCTGTAAAGCTCCATTCAGATGTCCGCATGATTTTTACGGATCCACTGATAGATGGATCGGATCCGCAAAACGCATACGGACGTCTGAATGGAGCCTTACAGGGGCGTGATCAATGACTGTGGTGATCACCCCATATAGACTCCCTGATCACCCCCCTGTCATTGATTACCCCCCTGTCATTGATCACCCCCCTGTAAAGCTCCATTCAGATGTCCGCATGATTTTTACGGATCCACTGATAGATGGATCGGATCCGCAAAACGCATACGGACGTCTGAATGGAGCCTTACAGGGGCGTGATCAATGACTGTGGTGATCACCCCATATAGACTCCCTGATCACCCCCCTGTCACTGATTACCCCCCTGTAAAGCTCCATTCAGACGTCCGCATGATTTTTACGGATCCACTGATAGATGGATCGGATCCGCAAAACGCATACGGACGTCTGAATGGAGCCTTACAGGGGCGTGATCAATGACTGTGGTGATCACCCCATATAGACTCCCTGATCACCCCCCTGTCATTGATCACCCCCCTGTAAAGCTCAATTCAGATGTCCGCATGATTTTTACGGATCCACTGATAGATGGATCGGATCCGCAAAACACATACAGGCGTCTCCCTGGAGCCTTCCGGGGGGGTGATCACCCCATATAGACTCCCTGATCACCCCCCTGTCATTGATCACCCCCCCTGTCATTGATCACCCCCCCTGTCAGGCTGCATTCAGATGTCCGTATGATTTTTACGAATCCACGGATACATGGATCGGATCCGCAAAACACATACGGACATCTGAATGGAGCCTTATAGGGGGGTGATCAATGACAAGGGGTTGATCACCCCATATAGACTCCCTGATCACCCCCCTGTCATTGATCACCCCCCTGTCATTGATCACCCCCCTGTCATTGATCACCCCCCTGTCATTGATCACCCCTCTGTAAGGCTCCATTCAGACATTTTTTTGGTCCAAGTTAGCGGAAATTATAATTTTTTTCTTACAAAGTCTCATATTCCACTAACTTGTGTCAAAAAATAAAATCTCACATGAACTCACCATACCCCTCACGGAATCCAAATGCGTAAAAATTTTTAGACATTTATATTACAGACTTTTTCTCACGCTTAGGGCCCCTAGAATGCCAGGGCAGTATAAATACCCCACATGTGACCCCATTTCAGGAAAGAAGACACCCCCAGGTATTCCGTGAGGGGCATATTGAGTCCATGAAAGATTGAAATTTTTGTCCCAAGTTAGCGGAAAGGGAGACTTTGTGAGAAAAAAATAAATAAAATCAATTTCCGCTAAGGGCTCTTTCACACCTGCGTTCTTGTCTTCCGGCATAGAGTTCCGTTGTCGGGGCTCTATGCCAGAAGAATCCTGATCATTATCCTAATGCATTCTGAATGGAGAGAAATCCATTCAGGATGCATCAGGATGTCTTCAGTTCCGGAACGGAACGTTTTTTGGCCGGAGAAAATACTGCAGCATGCTGCGCTTTTTGCTCCGGCCAAAAATCCGGAACACTTGCCGCAAGGCCGGATCCGGAATTAATGCTCATTGAAAGGCATTGATCCGGATCCGGCCTTAAGCTAAACGTCGTTTCGGCGCATTGCCGGAGCCGACATTTAGCTTTTTCTGAATGGTTACCATGGCTGCCGGGACGCTAAAGTCCTGGCAGCCATGGTAAAGTGGAGCGGGGGAGCAGTATACTTACCGTCCGTGCGGCTCCCCGGGCGCTCCAGAGTGACGTCAGGGCGCCCCAAGCGCATGGATCATGTGATCGCATGGATCACGTCATCCATGCGCATGGGGCGCTCTGACGTCACTCTGGAGCGCCCCGGGGAGCCGCACGGACTGTAAGTATACCGCTCCCCCGATCCCCGCTCCTACTATGGCAACCAGGACTTTAATAGTGTCCTGGGTGCCATAGTAACACTGAAAGCATTTTAAAGACGGTTCCGTCTTCAAATGCTTTCAGTACACTTGCGTTTTTCCGGATCCGGCGTGTAATTCCGGCCCCTTTGCCCACCTAGGCTGCAAAAAAGTGTCACACATGTAGTATCTCCGTATTCAGGAGAAGTTGGGGAATGTGTTTTGGGGTGTCATTTTACATATACCCATGCTGGGTGAGAGAAATATCTTGGCAAAAGACAACTTTTCCCATTTTTTTATACAAAGTTGGCATTTGGCCAAGATATTTATCTCACCCAGCATGGGTATATGCAAAATGACACCCCAAAACACATTCCCCAACTTCTCCTGAATACGGAGATACCACATGTGTGACACTTTTTTGCAGCCTAGGTGGGCAAAGGGGCCCACATTCCAACGAGCACCTTTCGGATTTCACTGGCCATTTTTTACAGAATTTGATTTCAAACTCCTTTTCACACATTTGGGCCCCTAGAATGCCAGGGCAGTATAACTACCCCACAAGTGACCCCATTTTGGAAAGAAGACACCCCAAGGTATTCCGTGAGGGGCATGGTGAGTTCCTAGAATTTTTTATTTTTTGTCACAAGTTAGTGGAAAATGCAGATTTTTTTTTTTTTTTTTTTTCTTACAAAGTCTCATATTCCACTAACTTGTGACAAAAAATAAAAACTTCCATGAACTCACTATGCCCATCAGCGAATACCTTGGGGTGTCTTCTTTCCAAAATGGGGTCACTTGTGGGGTAGTTATACTGCCCTGGCATTTTCCAGGGGCCCTAATGTGTGGTAAGTAGGTAAATGACCTGTGAAATCCGAAAGGTGCTCTTTGGAATATGGGCCCCTTTGCCCACCTAGGCTGCAAAAAAGTGTCACACATGTGGTATCTCCGTATTCAGGAGAAGTTGGGGAATGTGTTTTGGGGTGTCATTTTACATATACCCATGCTGGGTGAGAGAAATATCTTGGCAAAAGACAACTTTTTCCATTTTTTTTATACAAAGTTGGCATTTGACCAAGATATTTATCTCACCCAGCATGGGTATATGTAAAATGACACCCCAAAACACATTCCCCAACTTCTCCTGAATACGGAGATACCACATGTGTGACACTTTTTTGCAGCCTAGGTGGGCAAAGGGGCCCACATTCCAAAGAGCACCTTTCGGATTTCACCGGCCATTTATTACAGAATTTGATTTCAAACTCCTTACCACACATTTGGGCCCCTAGAATGCCAGGGCAGTATAACTACCCCACAAGTGACCCCATTTTGGAAAGAAGACACCCCAAGGTATTCGCTGATGGGCATAGTGAGTTCATGGAAGTTTTTATTTTTTGTCACAAGTTAGTGGAATATGAGACTTTGTAAGAAAAAATAAAAATAAAAAATCATCATTTTCCGCTAACTTGTGACAAAAAATAAAAAGTTCTATGAACTCACTATGCCCATCAGCGAATACCTTAGGGTGTCTACTTTCCGAAATGGGGTCATTTGTGGGGTGTTTGTAATTTTTGTAAAAATCGTTAAATTTCGATTAATAACAAAAAAAGTAAAAATGTCAGCAGCAATGAAATACCACCAAATGAAAGCTCTATTAGTGAGAAGAAAAGGAGGTAAAATTCATTTGGGTGGTAAGTTGCATGACCGAGCAATAAACGGTGAAAGTAGTGTAGTGCAGAAGTGTAAAAAGTGGCCTGGTCTTTCAGGGTGTTTAAGCCATAGGGGCTGAGGTGGTTAAAAGGTGCATTATTGAAGGCAACATAAAATTGCATTAGACTTGTCAGTAAAAGCAAAAAAAGGAAGAGACCACTGTGGTACTCAGCAGAAGTGGCCCAAATCATTAAAAATAAAAAGCTAGCATTTTATAATTATAAAAAAAACCAGAGCAATGAAGATAAGGAAATCTACAAGATTAGGCAGAAAGAGGCCAAGCAAGTTATAAGAACTTCTAAAGCGCAGGCAGAAGAAAAACTAGCTCAGTCTATGAAAAAAGGGGATAAGACATTCTTCAGATATATAAATGAAAAAAGGAAATTAAAACAAGGAATAACTAAATTAAAAACAAAGGACGGAAGGTATGTAGAAGAGAATAAAGGGCTAGCCGACTGCCTTAATGAATACTTCTGTTCAGTTTTTACAAAAGAAAAAGGAGAAGGACCTCCACTAGAAAGAATGACTATTAAATCGTTTGATGCATGTATCTTTACAGAGGAAGATGTTCTAAGTTTGCTGTCTAAAGTGAAGACAAATAAGTCACAGGGGCCTGATGAGATACACCCAAAATTATTAAAAGAGCTTAGTGGTGAGCTAGCAAAACCGTTAACAGATTTATTTAACCAATCATTAGTAACAGGAGTCGTCCCGGAAGATTGGAAATTGGCAAATGTCGTGCCCATTCACAAGAAAGGTAGTAGGGAGGAATCGAGCAAATATAGCCAGTGAGTCTGACATCAATAGTAGGCATCGCATATCTAGATTTTAGTAAGGCTTTGACACTGTCCCACATAGAAGACTTATCAATAAACTGCAGTCATTGAGCATGGACTCCCATATTGTTGAGTGGATTAGGCAGTGGCTAAATGACAGACAACAGAGGGTTGTAGTCAATGGAGAACATTCAAAACAAGGTCAAGTTACCAGTGGGGTTCCACAGGGATCTGTACTGGGACCAATTTTGTTTAATATCTTCATAAGTGATATTGCAAAAGGCCTCGATGGTAAGGTTTGTCTTTTTGCTGATGACACAAAGATATGTAACAGGGTTGATGTTCCTGGAGGGAAACGCCAAATGGAAAAAGATTTAGGAAAACTAGAAGAATGGTCAGAACTCTGGCAACTGAAATTTAATGTGGATACGTGCAAGATAATGCACCTGGGGCGTAAAAAACCCAAGGGCAGAATATAGAATATTTGACACAGTCCTGACCTCAGTATCTGAGGAAAGGGATTTAGGAGTAATTATTTCAGAAGACTTAAAGGGGTTATCCGAGTTAATAAAAAAAAAAAACACTTAAAATCCATCAGGATATACATATAATTTGGTTAAGCTTGATTTCATCAAGTTAAAACCCATATTTGCACCTTTTCATGGTCCTGTCATTGCTTTGTTTACATGCTCAAGTACAAGGTGAGGGGGCGTGTAACAACAATGCCTGAGCTCTGCCTCATGAATATTTCTGGGCGTGAACAACCTGACCTTCCCCTCCCCCTGCTCTGCACTTTGCAAAAAATAAATAAATACACACACAGGGCAGAAGACCTCCCTGTCACATTGCAGCTGCACAGTGTAAGTTATGTTATTTTACATACATTTCTTTCATGTTTGGTTTTGTTTCTAGTCTAAAAATGTTCTTTCTGTTATTACAGTATATCAAGGAGGACGTATTTGCACTAATTCCAAATTCCGTCACCATAGAAAATGAATGGGTCCGCACCCGTTCCGCAAAATTGCAGAAAAAATGCGGACCCATTTGCGGATGTGTGAATGGAGCCTAAGGCTACTTTCACACTAGAGGCAGGATTGATCCAACAGGCTGCTCACCCTGTCAGATCCGGCCAGCCGCTATTTTGCCGTGCCGCTGGACTGCCGCTCTGTCCCCATTGACTATAAAAGGGACGGTGGTGGAGCTATGGCGCAGCACGGCAGTGCACAGCGAGCGGCCACTTGACTAAAAGTCCTGGATTTTCAACTTTTTATGGTACTTTCACACTAGCATTAGTGTGATCCGGCAGGCAGTTCCATCGTCGGAGCTGCCCGCCGGATCCGCCAATCAGTGTGACAACTGACAGCATTTGTAGACGGATCCAGGTGCGGATCCGTCTAGAAATGCATTGCAATAACGGATCCGTCTATCCGCTTGCCATGTCGATGGACGGATCCCTCTTGCAGTCTTTTTCACAGTTTTCATGTTCTGCGCATGCGCAGACCGGAAGGGCGGATCCGTCCTTCAGTTGTTTTGCAACGCCGGATCCGCAAGGCAGCTCCGTCGTCGGAGCTGCGTGCCTGCTGGATGCGCCGATCAGTGTGACAAGTGACAGCATTTGTAGACGGATCCAGGTGCGGATCCGTCTAGAAATGCATTGCAATAACGGATCCGTCTATCCGCTTGTCATGTCGATGGACGGATCCCTCTGTCAGTCTTTTTCACAGTTTTCATGTTCTGTGCATGCGTAGACCGGAAGGACGGATCCGTCTATCCGCTTGTCATGCGGATGGACGGATCCCTCTGTCAGTCTTTTTCACATTTTTCATGTTCTGCGCATGCGCAGACCGGAAGGGCGGATCCGTCCTTCAGTTGTTTTGCAACGCCGGATCCGCACGGCAGCTCCGTCGTCGGAGCTGCGTGCCTGCTGGATCCGCCGATCAGTGTGACAAGTGACAGCATTTGTAGACGGATCCAGGTGCGGATCCGTCTAGAAATAATTTGCAATAACGGATCCGTCCAGCGGCACCGTCAAATAGCGGCAGGGCGGATCCGACAGGGTGAACAGCCTGTCGGATCCGTCCTGCCGATAGTGTGAAAATATCATTAGCATTATATGTATCTAAGCAATATCTATATTATTCAAATATATATTCAATATTGATATTGCTTAGATAAATCCATATATTGGTGGCAGATAAGGATTTTATATACAGTGGGGGAAATAATTATTTGACCCCTCACTGATTTTGTAAGTTTGTCCAATGACAAAGAAATGAAAAGTCTCAGAACAGTATCATTTCAATGGTAGGTTTATTGTAACAGTGACAGATAGCACATCAAAAGGAAAATCGAAAAAATAACTTTAAATAAAAGATAGCAACTGATTTGCATTTCATTGAGTGAAATAAGTATTTGAACCCCTACCAACCATTAAGAGTTCTGGCTCCCACAGAGTGGTTAGACACTTCTACTCAATTAGTCACCCTCATTAAGGACACCTGTCTTAACTAGTCACCTGTATAAAAGACACCTGTCCACAGAATCAATCAATCAAGCAGACTCCAAACTCTCCAACATGGGAAAGACCAAAGAGCTGTCCAAGGATGTCAGAGACAAAATTGTAGACCTGCACAAGGCTGGAATGGGCTACAAAACCATTAGCAAGAAGCTGGGAGAGAAGGTGACAACTGTTGGTGCGATTGTTCGAAAATGGAAGGAGCACAAAATGACCATCAATCGACCTCGCTCTGGGGCTCCACGCAAGATCTCACCTCGTGGGGTGTCAATGGTTCTGAGAAAGGTGAAAAAGCATCCTAGAACTACACGGGAGGAGTTAGTTAATGACCTCAAATTAGCAGGGACCACAGTCACCAAGAAAACCATTGGAAACACATTACACCGCAATGGATTAAAATCCTGCAGGGCTCGCAAGGTCCCCCTGCTCAGGAAGGCACATGTGCAGGCCCGTCTGAAGTTTGCCAATGAACACCTGAATGATTCAGAGAGTGACTGGGAGAAGGTGCTGTGGTCTGATGAGACCAAAATAGAGCTCTTTGGCATTAACTCAACTCGCTGTGTTTGGAGGAAGAAAAATGCTGCCTATGACCCCCAAAACACCGTCCCCACCGTCAAGCATGGGGGTGGAAACATTTTGCTTTGGGGGTGTTTTTCTGCTAAGGGCACAGGACAACTTATTCGCATAAACGGGAAAATGGACGGAGCCATGTATCGTGAAATCCTGAGCGACAACCTCCTTCCCTCTGCCAGGAAACTGAAAATGGGTCGTGGATGGGTGTTCCAGCACGACAATGACCCAAAACATACAGCAAAGGCAACAAAGGAGTGGCTCAAGAAGAAGCACATTAAGGTCATGGAGTGGCCTAGTCAGTCTCCGGACCTTAATCCAATCGAAAACCTATGGAGGGAGCTCAAGCTCAGAGTTGCACAGAGACAGCCTCGAAACCTTAGGGATTTAGAGATGATCTGCAAAGAGGAGTGGACCAACATTCCTCCTAAAATGTGCGCAAACTTGGTCATCAATTACAAGAAACGTTTGACCTCTGTGCTTGCAAACAAGGGTTTTTCCACCAAGTATTAAGTCTTTTTTTGTTAGAGGGTTCAAATACTTATTTCACTCAATGAAATGCAAATCAGTTGCTATCTTTTATTTAAAGTTATTTTTTCGATTTTCCTTTTGATGTGCTATCTGCCACTGTTACAATAAACCTACCATTGAAATGATACTGTTCTGAGACTTTTCATTTCTTTGTCATTGGACAAACTTACAAAATCAGTGAGGGGTCAAATAATTATTTCCCCCACTGTAGCTGAATAATGATGTTGATGATCATAATAATGATGGCCAATAATTTATTTATATTTCCCAGGGGGTGTTCAATGTGTACTAGTGTGTGTGTGTGGGGGGGGGGGGGGGGCACCAGGGCTGTAATAACGATCCCCAGATGCAGAGGGGAACGTTTACAAACTGCCACCTCTAGCCCCAGTGAATGCAGGAGGGACAAACATACCCTGTGCTGCTGGAGAAGAGATCACCTCGGCTCTGGTATGCACATGAGCGATCGCATAACAGAGCCGAGGCAGTGAGAAGAGCTGGAGGGGGGAGGGCACCAGAGGCTCTGAGTCTCGTTTACAGAGCCTGGACATTCCCTCAAGCAGGGAGACGGCTGTAAACGAGACGTCATCAGCAGAGCAGAGCCGGGGAGTGTGAGGAGAGCTGGAGGGGGGAGGGCACCAGAGGCTCTGACGTCTCGTTTACACAGCCTGGACACTCCCTCAAGCAGAGAGAAGCTTGTAAACGAGACGTCAGTGCCTGAGCAGGCTTACTGACGTCAGGTGTAACATGACCCTGAACTGAACTGGCCAAACAGTGATAGATAGGTGATGAAAGTGATTTTAAGAATCTTTCACTGGTCTACAATAAATGCAATTAGAATAGATTTATTTAAGTCGGATAACCCCTTTAAAGGTGGGAAAACAATGTAATAGAGCAGCACGAAATGCCAGCAGAATGCTTGGATGTATAGGGAGAGGTATAAGCAGTAGAAAGAGTGAAGTGCTTATGCCGCTCTACAGAACACTGGTGAGACCTCACTTGGAGTATTGTGCGCAGTACTGGAGGCCATATCTCCAGAAGGATATAGATACTCTAGAGAGAGTTCAGAGAAGAGCTACTAAACTAGTACATGGATTGCAGGATAAAACTTACCAGGAAAGGTTAAAGGACCTTAATATGTATAGCTTGGAAGAAAGAAGAGACAGAGGGGATATGATAGAAACTTTTAAATACATAAAGGGAATCAACTCGGTAAAGGAGGAGAGCATATTTAAAAGAAGAAAAACTACCACAAGAGGACACAGTTTTAAATTAGAGGGGCAAAGGTTTAAAAGTAATATAAGGAAGTATTACTTTACTGAGAGAGTAGTGGATGCATGGAATAGCCTTCCTGCAGAAGTGGTAGCTGCAAATACAGTGAAGGGGTTTAAGCATGCATGGGATAGGCATAAGGCTATCCTTCATATAAAATAGGGCCAGGGACTATTCATAGGATTCAGATATATTGGGCAGACTAGATGGGCCAAATGGTTCTTATCTGCCGACACATTCTATGTTTCTATGTTTCTATGTTTCTATCCTTCAATCGCGTCCATAATACACTGTACTACTTTTTCAGTGCAGTGTATTTTGCTGTCAGAAGCATACTGATAGGCACTATAAGGGTCCATTCACACGTCCGTTTTTTCTTTCCTGATCTGTTCCGTTCATTTTCAATGGATCCTGGAAAAATCGGACAGCACAATGTGTGCTGTCCGTTTCCGTTGTTCCGTTCCGCATGTCCGTTTAAATATAAAACATGTCCTATTCTTTTCCGCAAAATTCGGATCCTGGTACAATACAAAGTCAATGGATCCGCAAAAAACGGAAGACATTCGGATGTCATTACGTATGTCATCCGTTTTATGCGGATTCCGTTCCTGGAAATTACATTTTAATATTTATTTTTTATTTTTTTTTGCAAAGAAATCCAAACAACTTTATTTGCTTATTGAAATTTATACATGTTTCTGTTTTTTGCGGATCCGCAAAAAACGGATGACATACGGGTGACATACGGAAACATTTTCAGGAACAACGGATCCGCAAAAAATGGACCGAAAATCGTGTTATAGAAAAATACTGACGTGTGAATGTAGCCTAAAACTGTGCCATTGGCACTGCCTAATAGGGCATATACACATTGGACCCCCGGCTGCAGCGTACAGACATCAGCAGCCGCAATCTCATTCGCAGTGGTGCTGATGCCTGACAGAATGAGCCCCCTCCCTCTGAAACCACATAGATGCCACAGCCACTATTGAAAACAGCATCTAAGGGGTTAAATGGCCGGGATCAGAGCTTCTGCTGATCCAGGCTGTTAGATCAGGAGCTCAGCTCAGCATGGGTTACCTGTGCAGCGTTTATTCAAGGCTCCTATAAAAAGGTGGAGGCTTAGATTAAGGCCCCGTAAAGGGGTTATCCCATGATTAATGTAAAAAATGAAAATTTCATGATTTTCCTATTACATGACGCAAAGTCATGATTTTATTAAAGACACGGAGGCGAGTATTGCTTTAACTTCCTTTACTGTTACCATAGCAGCAAAGAAATGAACATGTCAATCACAAAAGAAAACACCATAGTAACCGACTCCTCCCCCTTATCCCAGTATATATGGACTCCACACTCTGGGATCATCCTCTTTCTTTGAACAGCCACTCTAACCGCTGACTCTTCTGGAAACTGGATCTTCCTGAACGAAAACAACAGTCCTGAACTTTAGGACCAACTCGTCAACCGACCAGACAGTCTAACTTTAGTAGCACCGAACAACGCCATCGTATGTGTTTAGGCCAAAACACTGAGGAGGAGGAACTTCAACCTGCGGGCGAGAACCCAAAATACAAGGTAGTACCACAAGGATATTTCATGAAAGAAAAGTAAACCATACAAAGTACTAAAATATATCAAACAACAAATTATGCATAAATAAATAAAATGACTTGTAATAGTTTCTTCTGAAAAAAACCAACAGGGTGGGTACGGGAGGGCAATACTCGCCTCCGTGTCTTTAATAAAATCATGACTTTACGTCATGTAATAGGAAAATCATGAAATTTTATCACAAGACACGGAGGCTTCGCATTGCTAGTTTAAAGCTGAGAGATAACCGAGTTAAAAGCATGAGACTCCGGGCGAAAGTAAAACTCCCGGAAAGTGGAAACCCTAGACCAATCCGCTAATCGCATAACATCCTCCAGACCGGCCCCGGAGACCGACATAGAGGTAGCGGAAGCACTGCGGACGGAATGAGCCGTAAAGATATTGGTGTCAATACCGGCCTGACTCATAATTTCCTTAACCCAGCGAGACAGTGTCACACTGGCGACTGGAGCATAGGGCCTCCGAAAAGAGATAAACAGATTGGGAAAAGTAGAGACACGTAAAGGCGCAGTACGAGATTCGTACTCTTGAAGGCACGCCACCGGGCACAGTTGTGGGGACTGAGGGAAACCGGGGAAAGCCACTGAACGAATGTTCGTCTTAGTGCGTCTGGAAATGTTAAATAAAACCCCTTCCGGCATAAAAGACCGCGCATCGTGATCTAATGCCCGCACATCCGACACCCGCTTACACGAAATTAGGCATAACAGCGTAACTAACTTAGCTGATAACTGGCGTAGTGATAATTGGTCATTGGAAGACCAAGAAACCAGAAAATTTAAAACCAACCCCACATCCCAAGTTGCCGAAAAACGAGGTCTGGGAGGTCGAGACAAGCGAGAGCCCTTCAACAGACGACACACCAAAGGATGTTGACCCACAGGAATACCCTCGAAACCCTCGTGTCGGGAAGATATGGCCGATCTGTGAAGATTAATAGTGCGATAGGCCTTACCTGAGTCATATAAAGAAGACAAAAAGGACAAAACCGACATTATAGGAGCCCGAAGGGGATCCAGGTCCCTTTCTCCGCACCAGCGAGCCCAAGCGTCCCAGGCGGAGCGATAAGCCCATCTAGTTCCTGGAGCCCATGCGTTCTCCAATAAGAAAAGAGTCGTGTCCGAAACTCCAGACAGTGAGACGGGACACCTGAGATCCTGCAAGCAAGAAGACGAAGCCCGCCTGACTGAATGAGGGGATGTTGTTCTCCCAAAGGATCCCGCAAG
Source organism: Bufo bufo (assembly GCF_905171765.1). Classification (NCBI taxonomy): domain Eukaryota; kingdom Metazoa; phylum Chordata; class Amphibia; order Anura; family Bufonidae; genus Bufo; species Bufo bufo. The sequence goes on along the minus strand of NC_053392.1, from coordinate 336,070,313 downwards.
AGCCAAGGGAGGTCCGGGAGGAGGATTGGACAATCCACCAATAAGTCCAGAAGTAGTGGAAACCACGGTTGAGACTGCCACAGCGGGATGATCAGGATCAAATCTGCTAATTGTTGTTGGGCTTGGAGGAGAACTCGGGGAATTAAAGCAAAAGGCGGAAACGCATACATCAGTGCTCCCCCCCACTGTTGCAGAAAAGCATCTAACGCTTCCGCCCCTGGATCCGGACGCCAGCTGAAGAACCTGGACGTCTGGGCGTTCAAACGGTTCGCGAATAGGTCTATTAATGGAGGACCCCAGTGAGACGATAAAGTTAGGAATACCCCCTCGTCTAACTTCCAATCGCTGGAATCCGAAATATAGCGAGAATTCCAGTCTGCTACCACATTGCGGAGACCTGGAAGGTGTTCCGCTATAACTACAATACCTTTGGTAAGGCAAAACTCCCAGAAATCTTGAGCTAGGTAAGTCAGAACCGAAGAACGAGTACCGCCCATCCCGTTTACGTATCGGACCGCGGAGACATTGTCCATCCGCAATCTGATACAGGTCGTGACTGTGCCGTTGGCGAAACTGCGAATCGCCAACGACCCTGCCAGTAATTCCAGACCATTTATGTGGAGGCGGGACTCCTCTGGGGACCAAGGACCTCCGGTGGATATCCCGTTGCAATGTGCCCCCCAGCCGTGTAAGCTGGCGTCGGATTCTATAATCAAATCCGGTAGGGGGCCGAACAGGGCTTTGCCATTCCAGACTGATAGGTTCTGGATCCACCATTGAAGTTCGTCTCTCGTTTCTGAATCGAGAGTGACCATGTCTGAGTATGTGGCTCCGGTCCGGAGGTGTGCAATTTTGAGTCTCTGGAGAGCTCGGTAGTGTAAGGGAGCCGGGAAGATGGCCTGGATGGACGATGCCAGGAGACCTATAAGGCGTGCTAAGTGTCGCAGAGATAGTTGGGGTCGAAGCAGTGCATGTCGCAGCTCTTTGCGAATAGCGCGGACCTTGGACAGAGGAAGGTGAAGGGTCAGAGAAGAGGAATCTATCCTGAATCCCAGGAACTCTATAGAAGTCGATGGATTGAGGCATGACTTCTCCTGGTTTATGATGAAACCCAACCTGGATAGGAGGTTGGTGGTCATGGATAGGTGTAAGTGAAAAAGGGACGGACTCCGTGCAATGATAAGGATATCATCTAGATAAATTATCATGCGTACCCCTCTGCTGCGGAGCCAGGACACTACGGGTTTCATTACCTTGGTGAAGCACCAAGGGGCGGATGAGAGACCGAAAGGCAAGCAGGTGAAGCGCCAAAGTTGGTTTCCCCAAGGAAAGCAAAGCAGGTTCCTGGAGGTCGGAGCCACCGGGACCGTGAGATAGGCATCCTTGAGGTCCAGTTTGACCATCCAATCGCCTGGAAGGAGCATGTCTCTCAGAAGATGGATGCCCTCCATCTTGAAATGGCGATATTGGACTATAGAGTTGAGGGACTTTAGGTTGATAACTGGGCGTGACTGGCCGCCCTTCTTCTGCACCAGAAACATACTGCTGATTACCGCAGCTGAATGAGGTGAAGTGCGTTCTATCGCCTGCTTGAGGACGAGTTCCTTCAGTTCTCTGTGCAGTTGTCGCTGCACTGACCCAGTCAATAGAATGTGTCTGGGAATTGGTAGTAGGCTTGGAGGGGCTTCCAGGTCTATAGTGAAACCCATGATGGTGTCTAAAACCCACCGGTCTGAGGTGATTTCGGACCAGGCATTGGAAAAGTGACGGAGTCTGCCCCCGACACATCCTGTTGAAGAAAACAGCGGTAGGACGGGAAGAGCACTTACCAACTGGTCGTCGATAGGATGGGGCTCCACGGTAGCTTCTGGACCGTCCTGAAAAACCCCTGGATGGGAAGAAGGAGGGTTGATGTCTGGCATCCTGAAGGGAGGATCTATAGTTGAAGGAGCCTCTTCCCGAACCACGGGAATGGAAATCGGACCGGCCGGACAGACGGCCCCTAGAGCTGCCGGCCCTGTTGGAAAAACGGGTGTTAAAAACCCTTTTCATTGATGTCTGGGCTTTATCCAAAGCCGTAAAGGCCCCGACGTATCTGCCCAGCTCTTTAATAAATGAGTCTCCGAATAAGAGACCCTGAGCATTCTTGCCAGCTTCTGACAGCGCAAGGTTGGAGAGCTTAGGCTCCACCTTCATCAAGATGGCTTTACGCCGTTCGATGGCTAAGGAGGTATTTACATTGCCTGCAATGCAAATGGCCCTCTGGACCCATCCTCCTAACTCGACAGGGTCTACCAGTCTACCCTCCGCCTTGGCGGACTCGGCCATGTTGAATATTTTTGCAAGAGGGCCCGTGATGTCCAGGAGTTTATCCTGAACTGCCCGTAAAGCTGAGTCAAGCCCTTTTTTCGGGTTAAACTTAGTTTTCGTGAGGAATTGAACCATCTTAGGGTCAACAGTCGGTGTTTCACACACCTTATTAGGGATCAAAGGGCGGGGGCATTCCGCTCGCAATTTACTGCAGGACTCCTTGCTTAAGGGAGCACGGATTTTCTCATCTAAATAATGTGCTACATGAGTGGCGGGAAGCCATTCTGCTGATCTGGGATGATGTAACTCATCCGGATTAAATAGGGGGGCACCTAGCGGGTCAACCATAAGGTCGTCAGATATAGGAAGGCCTTCCTGTAAGTCGACCGTAGGCGTGGGTGGGATAGGAGCTGGTAATAAATCTAGAGGATCAGTTTCGACGTCCTCAAGCTCCTCCCCTGAGTCATAATGGGACTCATTCTGAACCTCCTCAATAGATTCTCTGTCAGAATCAGACAAAGGCTCAGGTAGGGTCCTGGCCGATTTCCAAGTACGAGAGCGTTCTGCCTGTCGTGCGCAGGCTCTTTTTCGCGGGACAACCGCGTGGTCATGTGATGGATCACCATCGGTTCTAAGAGTTCTGGAGGCAGATGGCCTTTCAGTGTCCAATATTGGATCCTGTGTGGCCCTAGGGGGCTGAGCACATAAGGCCTGAGATATGGACTGTGATAACGCTGAGGACATGGAGCCCATAGCAACCATGATTGCCTCAGAAATAGATTGCTGCAGCGCAGCATTATGTCTCTCCTGTGCGGAATCATTAATTAGGCTGAGAGCATTAGGGGGGCTAAGGGGAGGGCCAGCAGGGTCCTGCCTAATGGAAGAGGAACTATTTCGGCGAGACATTATGAGTAGAGTGGAAGGAGTTAGTCACCCCAGACCACAAGAAGGACGAAGACCTGGAAGAAAGAAGAGGGAAAAAATAATGAGGGCCAGAGACGCAAAAAGATAATTCAGGGCGCAAAGACTCACCTAAGAAAAGCCGGCACCGGGTAATGTAGGAGCTGCCGGAGCACGAGCGGAGACAAAACGGCGCGAAAATCCTGAGGAAAGGCCGAGATCTCGCGAGGTCTCAGGTGGCCAGTCCAAGACAGGAGCGTCGATGCTGGAAGAGCGGAGGCCGAAATCTCGCAGATCGCGAGACTTCGGCCGTCACAGCAAGCGCCAGGAGAACAAGGAGGAAGGAGGAAATCTCGTGCGACGCGAGATTATGGCCGGGGCGGGCACGAGCAGGCCGAAAGGACCGGGAAAAGACCGGTAAGGAAACAAGGGGTAATAGAAAAAGTCTGAAACAGGAGACAAACGAATATAAGGGAAGAGGACCCAAAGGGGGAATAAAAGAAAAAGTAAAATAACTACCGATACTAGGTAGAAACGCAGCAGTGAAGTGGGAAGGGGCAAGCCCCCCACAGAAAAACCTGGAACGATGTAAAACTACACATAAAAAGCTATATAGTCAAATGAATGACAAGCAAAAATTCTATTAGCAAAGAGGATACTTATCTGCCATGGCAGCAGCAAAGAAAGAGGATGATCCCAGAGTGTGGAGTCCATATATACTGGGATAAGGGGGAGGAGTCGGTTACTATGGTGTTTTCTTTTGTGATTGACATGTTCATTTCTTTGCTGCTATGGTAACAGTAAAGGAAGTTAAAGCAATACGAAGCCTCCGTGTCTTGTGATAAAATCAGTAATTATATAGTACATGATAAGCTTTTTCTAACAAACAACCTGACCTATACTTCACATGTATCCAGAGATCTCCCCGTTTATTACTCCAATTGCTCTGCTAGATTTATATCAACCTGGCAGCTGAAGGGGAGTTTCCTTTCTCAGGGGGCGTGTCTTTCTTCTGTAGCTCTCTCCCTAACAGCTCAGGAGGCAGTTGAAGGATGAAACTGAGCATGTGCGGCCATCTCAGTGAGCAGGTCAAAGAAATAAGAAACAGACAAACAGCAGGTGACACTATACAGATATATTTTATTGAATAACTTAGTGGCTATACAAATTTTTTAATTACATTCAATTACAAACGTATTCAGCTCCAGGTGGTAGTATGAAAAAGGTTGAATATTATTCGTGGGACAGCCCCTTTAATTACCGCTGTAAAAAAAGCGTTAAGAAAATTACTGGGTCAATACTAGTAAGCATCCCAGTATTTTTTTCAGGGTCTCTTTCGCCAGTTTATGCTGCTCTCAGATAGAGATTCATAAACCTGATGACAGATTCCTATTAAAAACAAATTGTAGGAAAAGCCAGGACCTAGACATCTTGTGTGGTCTAAAAATGACCACTATTTGGTCAGTGATTTCCATCAGTTATTGTGAACCAAAACCAGGTGTGGGTCAAAAACACAGAACAGGTGCAGACCTTCTGTCTGAGTAGGCTTCACTCCTGGTTTTGGCTCACAATAACTGATGGAAATAACTGTCTATCAGGACCTGAGGGCCAGGAAACTGGCATCAAAATGCTTTTCTCTTCAGTATCATTTGTGCAAAAATTGTGACTTTTAGTTTACAGCACTATATAAAATAAAGTGCGTGGGGATTGGTGGGAGAGGCTCCAGATTTACCCGAATTTATCCGTAAACAGCTCAAATCTATATCTAGCTCATATATTCCACAGATTTGATTTTCTGGACCAGAAGATGCGGCAGATTTATTAAAAAGCCTGGAGTTCTCCCATGACTGATGTAAAACGTTAAACCAGACAATCATACAGTACATGACAATCTCTTTCTAACAAAGCTAGAACCAGCCCTGTACCTCACATGGATCCAGAGATCTCCACATTCATTGCTCCAATTGCTCTGCTAGATTTATTTGGTGTGTGCACTTTCTCCAGGACGTGTCTTTCTGCTGCAGCTAGCGGGAGTTGAAGGAAGGAACTGAGCATGTGCCACCTCAGTGAGCAAACAGCAGGAGGCGCCATACAGATAGATTTCATTGAATAAATCAGTAGCTATAATAGATTTTAAATTACATGCAATTACAAATGTATTAAGATCCAGGTGTGGGTTGAAAAATGTCGAATATTTTTGTGGGACAGCCCCTTTAATACATTTGGTGCCTATAACTTTTTTGCACTTCTTATGGAGGTTTTAGGCTGGATTCACAATGCATTTAGCCGTCTGCTGGCCTGGAGCGGTATTATGTTTAAATACTTGGAACTGTATCAAATGTATACCGCGATGGGTCCATTCGCTACAATGAGACCATGAATTCTTCGTCTTTGGACTACATTTGACCTGCATTCCGCTGATTTCCGTCTTGTTTGCCAGGCAAGATAGCGTGGTTGACTTCTCTGTGTTCTCTTTTCTGTGTGTATACCTCTAGCAGCCTGTCATCTGATTTCTTGTGTTGGGGGGGGAGGGGGGGTCTGGTTTCTGCTGGGGATTTAGGGTAACCCAATATGTCAGCTGGCATGCAGTTGGATGGCATAGCAGTATTGTTGAGATGTGTACGAGGTGCACGTATTTTTAGGTCTTGTTTCTTGTATCGTCTGTAACAGTTTCCATTCCTTACAGGAGAACTTCATGAAAAAATCCTACTGCTTCTTGTTACTTGAGCCCTGTGAGGAGCGATTGCATAAGTACCTAGAAAGACAGCCTCCTTTTTCTTTCTCCCTCTCCGGAGGATACAAAATGTCCTGCACATCAGAGCGTCATCTTAAGTTACACGAGCAGAATTTGTTTACATCTGTGACTGTAACAAAACCCCAGCCGTTTCTAGGAAAAAAAAAAAAAACTGCCGACACTGAAAGCTGTTGTCTCCAAGAAGTATGCTTTCTTGGCCAACCTCAAACTATTCCAGTGGTTTGGACGCCACCAAATAGAGGCAAGGGCCAAAGCCACTGGTATTTTACCAGCTGGGTATTATTCTTGAACCTCTTGCCGTTTGCATTGGATTCATATGAAATGTGGTGTTACCTGACGTGCAAAATAATCATTCACTTACAGAGCGGATTGCTGGGGAAACTGTAGACAGAGTCTGGAGTTTTATTAAAGGGGTATTCCAGTTATATCAAGTTATCCCCTATCCACAGGATAAGGGCTCATGCACACGACCGTATGCCCTCCGAGACATACGGTCCGTGAGCGGGCCATATATCCCGAAGCAGCATACATCGTGCGCACGGGAGCGCACAGCATCATAGGTTACTAAGATGGCATCGGGCCGCCCGCGGGGTTATTGTCCTGCACATATAATGCTGCTTCGGGACACATATGGCCCGCTCACGGACCGTATGTCTCGGAGAGCATATGGTCATGAGCATGAGCCCTAAGGTTACATGCACACGACCGGATGATATCCGTATGCTATCTGTTTTTTGTTTTTTTGCGGATCCATTGTGACAATGCCTAAAACAGACAAGAATAGGACATGTTCTAATTTTTTGGCGAGGCTACGGAACAGACATACTGATGCGGACAGCACACGGTGTGCTGTCCGCATTTTTTGTGGACCCGTTGAAATGAATGGGTCCGCATCCTATCCGCAAAAAAAACAGAACGGATGCGGAAACAAACAACTGTCTTGTGCATGTAGCCTAAGTGAAACCCTACATACTGAGTCCATCCCCCCCATCCCCCTGAAATGAATGGAGTGGCAGATCGAGCATGTGCACTTCTGAGCCATTCATCCCTATGGGACTGCCAGAGATCTGATCTTCTGGATAGGTCATCAGTAGCTGATTGGTTGGGGTCTCGGGTGTCAGACCCCCACCAATCAGCAGTTTGTGAATGCATCGGTGTTTGCACTAGCTTTCTCTAGACAATGTGACGTCACGTTCATCGGTCATGTAGCCTAGGCGCAGCTGAGCCCCATTTAAGTGAATGGGTCTGGGCTGTGATACAAAGCACAGCCGCTATACAGTGTACGGTGCTGTGCTTGTGGAGCAGGGAGAAGGCTACTGCGAGCACCGGTACCCTCTCAAACAGCTGATCGGCAGGGGTCGGACCCGCATCGATAAGATACTGATGACCTATCCAGAGTGTGCTTCCAGGCCCGTGCCGGAAAAGATAGGACATGTCCTATCTTTGGCCGCATCTTGCGGATCATGGCGTCATTAAAGTCAATGGTTCCGCACCGCAATGCAGGTTGCACACAGGCCTCTTTTGCTGATCCACGGTTTCCGGTCTGCAAAATGGATACGGTTGTGTGAATGCAGCCTTATCCTGAGATCTGCTATGAGGTGGTATAAGGAGAAGGAGACTTCTGGCTTATATGGGCAATGTGTGAAAGGCATCATGAACATACAATATTGGTGGTAAGGTCTTTGCGATCACCGGACATGGGTTATATAACCACTTTGCATTATGATTACTTCCTTTCTCAACTCTGTACATTGGACTTATGCTAAGCAAAATCTATCTATCTATCTATCTATCTATCTATCTATCTATCTATCTATCTATCTATCTAATATCTAATATGTATCTATCTGAGGTATGGGTTCATTACCACGTGACGCAGTATCAATACTCTATAATTTCTGTGACCTCTGATGTCTGCATTCTTCTTTCATGGGAACTCTACCTTAGGACAAGCACAGAGAACATGCCTGTAATGTAAGCAAGCACTCCGTGTGACCACACGTTAATGTGCTCTGAAAACAGCCGTGCGGAGGCTGCAGCATTATCACTGCATTGTGGCAAGATAAGGGAGAACTAGTGATCTGAGAAGCCGCAGATACAGGCTGTCCACAGCAGCTAATCGCATTGTAACTTGCCAAGGTCGATTTCTGCGTTGGGACATCTGAGGAAAGGAGCAGGTGATCCTTAAAGGGGTTGCCCAAGTTATTTTTATTGATGACCTATCCTTGATTAGCTGGTTGAAGAGAAGGGGCGCGCCGTGCCAGCTCCCCGTCACAACAGCAGCTGTGAGCAGGTGTAACTACAAGAAGCCATCCCATTCACTTCTATGGGACTGCTCGTTCCTACACTTGAATAGGAACAAGGATAGGTCGTCAATAAAAATAACTTGAACAACCCCTTTAAGGTAGATTTACACAGTCTGATATTCAGGCAGATTATCAGGAATGAACACTTGTTCCCAACAATCTGCCTGTGTAAATGTGCTGCCAATCACCTGATGAAGAAGTGAAATGCTGGTTCATCGGATGATCCTGTGGTTCATGCAGGGACACCGATCATCATTTCTGTTACATCGCGACAATACAGCTCAAAAAATTGTAACTTGCCACGGACCGTATACAGAGCGCAAAAAACGGCCCGTAAACGAAAAAAATAAACGGTCATGTGAAAGAGGCCTAAAAGTCACAAAAAATGTAAAATTTTTGCAATCACTCACCAATGAAAAAAGTGTCCGTGGTCTCCAAGGAGATGTACTCACATTTAGTCAAGAAGCCTCACATTTTTATGCAAATCTGTTCCTAGACTTCACCAGGCATCGATGTGATTTTCTGTTAATTCCAAGTTCATTTATCAAGAGGCCTGAATGTAACGCAAATCTCTCCAACCAGCTCCTTTTCTTAGGCCTGTTTCACACTTGCGTTGTTGTTTTCCAGTATAGAGATCCGGCAGAGGATCTTAAAACCGGAAACAAATAGTTCTGTTTAGTCCTAAGGCATTCTGAACAGACAGAAATCCTTTCAGGATGCTTTCCGTTCTGTCAGCATTACGTTTTATGACCAGACCGGTCATAGAAACTGAAAAAAACTGATCAGTCAATGGTGATGAACCCTAACAAAAACATATCCTTCACCCATTGACTTTCAATGTATTTAGTGACGGGTCCGTTTTGATTTCACACAACCGCATCCTAACGGAACGGATGCAGCCTGATGTGTAAAATCAAAATGGATCCGTTTAATACCGGTTTTGAGATCCTCTCCTGTTTTATTGAATTTTTTTATTTTTTTTGGGGGGTTGATGCACTAAAACTGCACTGTGTGAAATTGACTGTAAGCCGGGTGAAATTCTTGCTGTTCACATTTTGTACAGTAAGTGACTACATTTGCAGCGACCACATGGGGGAGACTCTTCACATCAAGTAATTCTTCATCCAAACAATGATGACTTCTCCACCCACAGGTCTAAATCGCAGCAGATGCTGTTCCTCTCTTATCGGACTACTTTCCTGTTGTCAGTGACTGTTTTCAGGCTGATACCTGGTAATGTGCTCATTATGTCCACTTACCTTGAACTTCATTTTACTCCTGACGTCCTTCCTGACCTGACATTCCCAGCAGTAGCCGACCATCTCAGATTGATTTCTGTTGTACGATTAAAAAATATCTTATATTGCAGGCTTCACTATTGGTACCATCAAAAGTACCAAAGTACTACAGTACTGTAACATATTTCACCCGACATACATTCATTTTGGTTGAAATTGGTCATTGTTCTAATGAACGGGCACTTTTACATGGACATACTTGCTTGGATGGCTTTATAGTCGCTATTGCCTCGTACAGTGTATTACTGTAGTGCACCGGCGGCATGAAGCGCACGGCGTCATAGCAACCAGTGACGCCGTGCGCTCCTGCTCTCAGCCGGAATCCAGGCCGTGTTACCACAGACCGCTCACGGCTGTGAAACACGGCCGTGTGCATTCGGCTTAGGCCTCATGCACACGACCGTTGTTTTATTCCGTGTCCGTTGCGCCGTTTTTCGTGATTTTCTGTGGACCCATTAATTTTCAATGGGTCCGTTGAAAACTCTGCTAATGCACCGTTTGCCATCCGCGTCCGTGATCCGTGGTTCCAGTCAATCCAAAAAATATAACCTGTCCTATTATTTTCACGGAAAAGGGTTCGCGGACCCAATCAAGTCAATGGGACCGCAAAAAAACGCGGAGGCACACAAGATTGTCATCCGCATCTGCGCGTCAGTCTCCGTTTTTTTCCTATCATTTGCTTGGCAAACCTGTCTTAGACTTTTTTTAACTTTCCTTTTATGTCTGGTGGTCCTCCAAAAATAAAGGAAGACACACGGAAACAAAAACGGATCACGGAACAACAGAACCCTGTTTTGCGGACCGCAAAAAAATACTGTCGTGTGCATGAGGCCTTAAGAGGAGGAAGACCTGAAACCAGCACCTCAGGGGTGACCGTATGACACAGCACGGATCTAGGTTATTGGCACTGTTGTATTGCGACTAAGCACAGTATAATCTACAGTAGTCTTGAACTTCTAACCTTTATACATTTGGTTGAATTTTGTCAACTAAGTCGACGTAAATCTCATTTTGTCAGTAGTTTTTATACACGTGCTAGGGTGTCTTTACACAATGCAGTGATTTTTCAAAGTTTGAAAAGTGGTTCTGAAAGGTGGTTAGCTATGTTAAAAGGGTTGTCCTCAGTATAGGTTATCGGTATCTGATCCATGGGGTCCAACTCCCAGCACCACTGCCAATCCACTGTTTGTGGCCTCTTCACAGCAGTGAAAGAACCTGGACTGCAATACCAATCACAGCCACAATACAATGTCTGGCGCTGTGCTTGCTATGAAGAGGCCACAAACAGCGGATTGGCGGGGGTGCTGGGAGTTGGACCCCTTCGATCAGATACCGATAACCTATCCCGAGACCAACCTTTTTAACACTTAACCCTTTTAATTTTGTACAAAATGTATTTGCCAAGAATCTCAAATTTGCAAAATAAGCGTAGCATTAGCATCAGAATGTTTTCTATAATTATGGCATTATTGTTCTTTATTTGTGTTTGCAGAGTGCTGTTGCATTGTCTTTTTCTGTCGTGTTTCTAGCCATGGCGGCTTGCACCTGCGCAGTGGGATGTGCTGACTAACCCCCTTCTTTTTTTTTTTTTTTTTTGCTATTCCGAGGATAGGTCATCAGTATTGTACTCCCAGAAAACCCCTTTATTGAGGCGCATGACAGATTTATCACTGCAACATTTTCAAAAAGTTGCAATCTCACTCCAGTAGGAGGTGGTGTGCAAAAAATGGAGTAGCTTTTCTAGACAAAAAGGGAATCTGTCACCAGTTTTATGGTGTCTAAACTAAGGGCAACATGAACTAGTAACAGATCCCCTTAGCAAAATGCTGGGTCACTTTGTTTAATTGACCCAGCCATTTTGCTAAAATCTTGTATTGAACAGCTCCAGTGCATAATGTCCTGAATATCCATAAGCTCCTGATTTTCTCTGCCCCCTGCTGCTAAGGCCGCATGCATACGACCGTGGTGTGTTTTGCGGTCCGCAAAACACGGATGGCGTCCATGCTCGTTCCGCAATTTGCGGAACGGCACGGACAGCCTTCAATATAAATGCCTATTCTTGTCCGCAAAGCGCGAACAAGAATAAGACATGTTATATTTTTTTTGCGGGGCCGCGGAACGGAGCAATTTTTGCAGCCTCATTGAAGTGAATGGGTCCGCACCCGAACCGCAATAACTGCGGCTCGGATGCGGACCCGAAAAACGGTCGTGTGCATGAGGCCTAATTCAGTTAGAAAAAACTGTCGATCAGAGGCAGGGGTGGAGAAAGCCAGAAGCTCAATGACTATCAGGACTCATTGGCATGCGCTGGAGCTATTAGAGCCTAGCAGCATAAAACTGCTGACAGATTCCCTTTAAAGATGCATCACATTTAGGCACCATTCACCGACCGTATTTTTACTGATCTGCATTTTTTGCAGATGAGACGCGTCCCTTTCTTTTCAGCGGGGCTTACAAAAAATGTGGCCAGCACACTGTACGCTGTTTGCATCCATATGTCCGTTCTGCAGCCCCGCAAAAAAACATAGAATATGTCCTATTCTTGGCCGTTTTGCGGACAAGAATAGCCATTGTTACAATGAGTTCGCAAAAAAATAACAAAAAACTGATGCAACACGGACGGTTTTGTGGATCCGCATTTTCCAGACTGCAAAATACATACCGTTGTATGAATGCACCCTCAACAAAGTGCAACATTGGTTAAAAGTAGGCCAACGCTGACGGAAGAAGAACTTTATTCAAATATTCCCAACATGGCAAATTCCCCCTTTATGTAATATTGTCAGCTCTCCTATCTGACAACCCGGTTATTAAACCTTTCCACTCTGTTTCCCGGAAAGTTATTTCCCCTCTGCTTATTCTATAAAACCGCTGGTGTACTTGGGTCCCACACAAATGTGTTTTTTCCTGTGTTGTGCTCTGTGGCCACAGGCGTTATGTAGGGCTTCTTCAGCTTTTTTTTAATCTCTTTTACACCTGTTCAGACCTGTTTTTGTTAGTATAAGAGCAAAAAATGGCAGAAAAAACTGATTTAGGTTTCTGTGGCTTTATTTTTTTAATCTTTTTTTAAGGAAAGCAGAGTCTGGGTAGGACACAAAGTGCAGGCCAAGTGCAGAATGTTTTGCAAGACAGTGAAGTACTTATATACATGAAACATCTAGCGACTGAAAAACAAGTTGTAGGGGAGGTGGAGTAGATGTGGGTAAAGCACCACATTCTTGTAGTATTTCACCTCAAGGAGACACTGCCTTGTTTTTCATTGGACTATCTATGTGCCTTAGCTCTCATGATTTACAAGAGCAAATAAAATATCCGATCATTGTGCCAAGCGGTCATACTTTCTACCATGTGATTGAAAAAAACAGTTCTGAATTATAAAACTTTGTAATGCCTTAGGTATACCCCGCCAGAGCAATTTTCAAATGACTGCATCCTTATTTGTTTGACTGGCAAATTGTTTTTCACCTTTTTTCATGATAATAGACGGTTGTTAGGGTGCATTCACATCACCGTTTAGCTTTCAGTTCTTCTGATCCATCAGAAGAAGAGAGAGAGGGAAAAAAAACAGGATCTTGTAAAAAAAACGAATCCTGTTGCATCAGTTATGTATATGATTGCATAGGATCCGTTTTTTTACAGGATCCATTAAAAAATGGATCCTGTTGCATCAGGTCTTTTGCACACGACCATATGGCTTTTTCAGTGTTTTGCGGTCCGTTTTAAACAGTTGCATAGGATTCTTTTTGTTTCAGTAGTGTTTCCATTTCCTTTCCGTTTTGCCGTTCCGTTTTTCCGTTTGGTTTCCGTTTATTTGCGGATCGCAAACAGAAACTGAAGCATGGCATATACAGTATACAGTAATTACATAGAAAAATTCGGCTAGGACTTCTAGTTCCGGCGCCAGCATGAAAGACAACACGCACTAGCAGGTCCGCACCCGAAGCACCACAACGATAAAAATCCCCGTCATACCGACTGCTCAGACAAACAAGCAGCCGGGAAAATACTATTAAGTGATTGACCTATGGTCTATGGACCGATTTGTGATTCCTATGGGGAGCAGAACAGAAAAAAAAAAAGCGAAAACAGAAAAAGCGTCAACAGAGAACAAGATGGCGGCGCAATCAGAGCAAACTGAAAAAACACACCCTCCGGTAATACCAGAAGCGGGTTGCTCCAACACAACGGTAGAGGAGGAGAAGTCAAGTATCGACTATAAACGCCTAGCTTTGGAAGTTGCGACCCGCATTCTGCCCGATCTTCAGGAGGCACTTTCTTCTATAGTCTCGAAATCTTTTGCAGCTGTCCAGTCAGAAGTAACTCAACACAATACACGCTTGGATGAACTGGAAAACAGAGTGACGGCAGTCAAAGTTGAAAACTAGGTAATCAAAAATTATCTCTCTCAAGCAATAATTGAGAACGCCAAGTTATGGAACAAGATCGACGATCTTGAAAATCGCTCCAGGAGGAGCAATGTCTGTATCGTGGGCCTGCCGGAACAAATCCCAGCAAGAGCGCTAATAACATTATGTAAAGTAGAATTACCGGAGGCCCTAGGATTAGCGGCTCGTTGTAAAGTTGAAAGAGCTCATAGAGTGGGTCAAGGCATACCGCCAGACATCAGCGGCAAGCAAACCAGACCACGCTCAATTTCAGAACGAGGTACCAGACCTCGCCAGGTAATTGTTAAATACTTGGACTACTCTGACAAAGCCGCCATATTAAAGGCCTACAAACATCAGGGTGGAGGAGTGATGTTAAGGGGTCAGCGCGTCCTCATATTCGGAGACTTCTCTGCTGATGTATCAAGACGCAGACGGGCTTTAACCCTCATATGTTCTACATTATTCAAAAACCAGATACGCTTCTCTCCCCAAAGGAAGCCCGTCGTAACCTGATTGACCTCCGTCAAAGACACAAATCACTACCATGCTCACCTACACAGAGAGAACCTCAGCACCTAAGCCTCAGAGGAAAGCCGTGAAAGATCCAAACAGCGAACTGTTTCCAGCAAACCAAGATGAGAAATCCGCCACCGCAGTTTCGCATGAAACAGGCTGACTGCCTAACCAAGCTTCCCATAGTGGGATGAGTATTTCGCCTCCCAGTCCATACCTGGAGTGGTAATGTTACTATGATCAGTGTTGATTATGTTATTGTTAGTTACCGTTTTGGTTTGAACGCATCATGGCAGCCACGCAGAGATTGATCAATGTCATAGCCTGCCAGTGGGAAAATCTAGACACCGATACACCTATATGTCCTAAATACAAACACTAATGTAAACGTGCACTAAGATGTGGTTATGGTTGTAAATGTTTAATACCGTTCTAGACTACTTCCATCATGGCGGTCAGGCAGCCATAACAGTAGAAACAACGCTCTGGTGGAGAAACTCAGTACACAAAAGGCCTTTCTGATTTAACATAGTAACATAGTATATAAGGCCGAAAAGACATTTGTCCATCCAGTTCGGCCTGTTATCCTGCAAGTTGATCCAGAGGAAGGCAAAAAACCACCTGTGAGGTAAAAACCAATTTTCCCCACTTAAGGGGTAAAAAATTCCTTCCCGACTCCAATCGAGCAATCAGATAACTCCCTGGATCCGCGACCCATCTCTAGTGAGGCCGGACTAAAGCGTAGCTAAAGGGAGGCCAGCATGACGCTGGTTTGGTTGGCGAGGAGTCAGGCAGTGGAAGGGTTAATAGGCTTGCAGCCGGGAGGCGGAGGGTGTTGCCGGGGTAACTAAAGGGGTGTGGTGGGGGGGTTATATAAAGTTGAGGTGAAGAGGGGTTGGGGTGCCATTTTGCTTGGGCGGTTAGCCAACTGAACGTACCTGACTCCTCACCATGTCGGTGGACGAAATGCTGGCCCAGATCAGGATGGAAGCGGAGGCCCGGGGACCCGGCTGGTTGAGAGAGCAGTTAGGAGGCCTGCTTCAGGGACCCCCAGTTGCGGCGGTGATTCCTGAGGACGGGGCTAGACGGCCGCGGCAGGTCCGACCGCCGGCGCGCTTAAGCCCTGAGAAAACCCCACGGGTCAGACGCCGATTGCGGAGCCCCTCCGGGGACCCTTCACGGCGAGGTGCGGCGCAGCAGGCTTCAGTTAGGCGCTCCTGCCGTGGGAGGAATCCAGCGCAGCGGCGGGCCCATGAGCAGAGCGGGGATGTAACCCCCCTCCCCCCGCTCTCTGCAGCAGTGTCGGCCGGATCGGGACCAGGGTCTGCGGATTCTCCCAGTTGTTCCGGTTCTGGGAGGTCCGCTCAGCGTGGGAGAGGGTCCGCTGTAGTACCGGCTGTGCAGGAGGCTTCCCAGGATTTGCACAGGCCCCATGCTGCCAGTGAGTTCGGTGAAGGACACGCCCCCCATTTGACTGTTGCCATGCCAGGCAGAAGCTGGAGGGATGCTGAAGGAGAGGGAGCAGTGCGGTCTGAAGACAGATGCAGCGCGGCAAGTACATCTGCTGAACGTCCTGTTGGCGAACTGGAGCGTCTGGATGCCTGATTAGCCGCGGTGGGATTCACAGCACCCGCGCGTCCTGGTGAGATATCATGGGGTCCTTTTTTGTCTTTGCTGGGCTGTCCGGGGGGCGTTAGGGGTGTAGGACGGCCCGAGGAGGTGGGTAGGAGCTTGGGTAAGATTTTGGGCGGATTAGCAGGGTGGTTGTCGGGTGTCGGGGCGGGTGGAGCATCGCCGCTGCCGGCTTGGGGTGTGGGGCGGGGGGACTCACGCGGTGGCGAGTTCTGGGTCTGTGGGGTCTGCGTCAGTGCAAACTCAGGCTGGGGGAGAGGAGGATAGGCCTAAAGTGGATGATGGTGCACGGGGGGAGGTATACGTGTGTTTTGAGGGTCCACTAGGGGCGCACTTAAAACAGGAGGTTAGGGGACGGATCTGGAGGGGGGAGTATGTGGAAATATTTTCCCTGCTCCCGTTGGAAAGGTTTCAGCTAGATAAAGGAAGGAAGGAGGAAGGTAAAAAAGAGGAGGATGAGAAGCGGCGTTACCGCTTGATTCCGCAAACGTTTGCTAACTGGTTGCAGGCGTTCGCAATTTTGGTTAGCGTCATTGGTGAAAAAGAGCCGGAATGTTGTTCGGCTCTTTTTTGTTATATGGACGCGATAGGGGAGGCATACCGGGTTTATGGGGGTACGGGTTGGCTCCGATATGACGAGCAATTCCGTCAGAGTAAGGCGGTCTGGCCTAACATACGGTGGGACCACAAGGATATTGGGCTGTGGTTAAGGGCTACAGCACCGGTACGGTCTGGGCAGCCCTTTCGGGGGGAGTCTGGGGGATCAGGACAGGGGAATTTTGCGGCGGCTTCAGCAAGAGGGTTGTGTTTCTTGTTTAACGACGGAAACTGTAAATTTGGTGCAAAGTGTAAGTTCAAACACGAGTGCACCAATTGTGGGGGGTCTCATGGAGTGAATCGATGCTTCAGGGGAGGTCGGCAGAGAGGGGGGGACAATGTTGGAAAAGGTTCGGACGCCGGTGCAGGTGGAAAGGATGGCACGCTTTCTAAGTAGGTACCCGCGTCGGGAGGCGGCGATGTTGCTGGCTGATGGTTTTCGGGTGGGTTTTATTATTCCATCAGTTTCGTCGCAGGGGTATGGGGTTCCTAAGAATTTGAGGTCAGCTTTAGCGCATCCGGAGGTAGTTTCTGAAAAATTGGCCAAGGAAGTGATGCTGGGTAGAATGGCAGGGCCGTTTCCCGTTCCGCCTCTGGCGAACCTGAGGGTGTCACCGTTGGGGGTGGTTCCCAAGAAAGAGCCGAATAAGTTTCGGCTCATTCATCACCTGTCCTTTCCAAAGGGGGCGTCGGTCAATGATGGTATTGATCCTGAATTATGTTCGGTGATTTATACGTCATTTGATGCGGCTGTGGATTGGGTACGGAAGTTGGGCCCGGGGACGTTGCTAGCAAAAATCGATATTGAGGCTGCGTTCCATTTGTTACCGATGCATCCGGAAAGTATGCACCTGTTGGGCTGTTGTTGGGAGGGGAGTTATTTTGTGGATAGGTGTTTGCCGATGGGGTGCTCCTTGTCGTGCGCCTATTTTGAGGCATTTAGTTCGTTTCTTGAATGGGTGATAGTTGAGGTGTCCGGTTGCTCTTCAATTATTCATTATTTAGATAATTTTTTGTGTCTAGGCCCGGCAGGTTCGAGGGTGTGTCCGTTGCTGTTGCATACGGTGCAGGCAGTTTTTGGTGAGTTCGGGGTTCCGTTGGCGGAGGGGAAGACAGAGGGGCCATCTACTGAGTTGTGTTTTTTGGGAATTGTGATTGACACGGAAAAAATGGAATGCAGGCTGCCGGAGGATAAGTTGGCGAATTTGAGATTGGAAGTTGGTAAGGCAAAACGGGTGGCAAAAATTAGGTTGAGGGAGTTACGATCTTTGTTGGGTAAACTTAACTTCGCATGTAGGATTATGCCGATGGGGAGGATTTTTTGAAGGCGTTTGGCGCTCGCGACGGCAGGGGTTAAGTCCCCCCATCATTTTATTCGGTTGGGTAGGGAGTTACGGGGGGATCTGGAGGTGTGGGCACAGTTTTTAGAAGTTTATAACGGGAAGTCGTTGGTGATGGGGGGGGGTTGTGAGTAATGTTGATTTTGAGCTGTTTTCTGATGCGGCCGGGGGGGTTGGTTTTGGGGCATACTGTCAGGGCCAATGGTGTGCGGGAAAGTGGCCGGACTCTTGGGTTACTAAGGGTTGGGTTAGGAATTTGGCGTTGCTTGAACTGTTTCCAATTGTAATGGCGGTGGTGCTGTGGGGGGAAAAATTTGCGAACAAAAAAGTTTGGTTCCATTGTGACAATATGGGAGTAGTGCAAGCAATTAATAGTCTTTCCGCGTCATCTCCGCCGGTTGTGAAGCTGTTGCAGTTCTTAGTGCTTAAATGTTTGTCCATCAATGCGTGGATTGTGGCAATTCATGTTCCGGGAGTGGCTAACTGTATTGCGGATGCCCTTTCTCGTTTTCAGTGGGAGCGGTTTCATCAGCTGGTTCCGGATGCGGAGGCCGAGGGGTTGGATTGTCCAGCTTGTCTGTGGGAAATCTTGGAGGAACGGTAATGGGGCTGGTTCGGGCATCCTTGTGTCCTGGCACCTGGGCTGCGTATGGTAAGGCATGGGTGGATTGGGAGAGGTGGTGCGTACAGTTAGGTTTGCAAGAAGAGGACTGGGAGATGGCTTTATTGTTACTTTTGGGTCACATTAGGGAGGAAGGTTGGTCAGTTGCACGGTTGAATAGGTGTGTGGCAGGGTTGGCCTTTGGGTTTCGGTTGAGGGGTTATACGGATTTTACGAAAACATTTTTGGTGAGACAGCTATTGAAGGGGTGGAGAAGAGAAAAACGGGTGGAGGATGCTAGAAGACCAGTGTCTTTTCAGTTGATTGATATGGGGGCTCAGTTGGAGGCAGTTTGCAGGTCTAGATGGGAGGTTAGCTTATTTAAAGCGGCTTTTTCTTTAGCGTTTTTTAGGGCATTTCGGTTGGGGGAATTGGTAAGCAGTAGTGTATCGAAGGCAGGGGGTTTGCGGTTGGAGGATGTGGATTTGCATGTGGATCGTGTGAAAATACGGATACGGAAGTCAAAAACGGATTGTGAGGGCAGGGGAAGGCGGTTGTCTCTGTTTGAGGTTCCGGGATGTACGCTTTGTCCGATCAGGTGTTTGCGGGAGTACGCTGGGGGGAGGGGCATAGGTATGGAGCCTTTCCTGAGACACGAAGACGGGTCATTCCTGTCTCGTTTTCAATTTTTGGCAATTTTTAAGCGGTGCTTGAAATTGTTGGGGATTGATGCGGTAGGTTATACAGGGCACTCTTTCAGGATCGGGGCTGCGACGGAGGCGGCAAGATGGGGATTGAGTGAGGAAGTGATAAAGAAGATAGGGCGCTGGGAGTCTATCTGATTCCGCTCGTATGTGAGGATAGGGAGATTGTGATTGTGTGGGATGTTTTTTCTGTTGTTAATGCGGCTGTTTTTTGTTGTTGTTTCATTATAGGTTCACAGACTGCCTTAGTGTGGATACTTGGACACTCGTTCGTGTTTCGGGGGGCAATAAGAGCGGATGTCCGACAGAACGGGCGGCAATTGGGTTTTGCACACGAGGTAGCGGTGTTGCAGTGGCTCGGGATGAGAGGTATGCTTTGGGGAGGGGTGTTGAGGGAGGTGCATAGGTTTGTGCGCTTGGATCACCCCCCAGACGTTTTGGTGTTACACATTGGGGGCAATGATCTGGGTGCGCGGCCGTTCAGGGAATTGATTAGGGATATTAAATTTGACCTACTGAGATTATGGGCTTTGTTTCAGCGCATGGTTACAGTTTGGTCCGATATTGTGCCTAGGCGGACGTGGAGGGGTGCACGGTCTGTGGACAGATTGAACAAGGCCCGCATTAAGGTAAACAAGGTGGTCGGCAGGTTTATGGCTAGGAACGGGGCGGTTGCGGTGCGGCATTCTGAGCTGGAGGATGGTGTGAGCGAATTTTGGAGGGCTGATGGTGTGCACCTTAATGCGGTGGGAATTGATTTATGGGTGTTAGGAATTCAGGGTGGTATTGAGGTGGCTCTGAGGATGTGGAGGAACGCGCATTCTTAAGGTGGTCAAGTTGCGCGCTGTTGGCGGTGGGAGGTCCTAGAAGTTGGTGGATATGGTGTTAGTGGAGAATGGGAGGGCCCCCACGGGTGGGGCTGGACTCTCATCGTTATCAGGAATCAAGGATTAGGCGCCCATCACCTGGTGCCTCCGAGCTGGCGTTCATTGGCTGGGGGCAAGATGGAGTTACCATTTGGTTTGGTAGTTTATCTTATGTGGGCTTCTAGGACTTCCCTCGTCATTTACTTGGTATATTGGGAGTTAATGTTAAATTATTCATGTGCTGTTATGTTATGTAATAAAACGGCTGCTGTGGCCGAATTTAATCCGATTCTTGAGTCTGGCTCTTATTTGTAAACGGGGGGTTAAGAGGGGTAAGGATAGGAAGACCGAGCAGTCTAACCAATACCCTAGTCAAGTAGCTATAGCCTGTAATATTATTACACTCCAGAAATACATCCAGACCCCTCTTGAACTCTTTTAGTAAACTCACCATCACCACCTCCTCAGGCAGAGAGTTCCATAGTCTCACTGCTCTTACCGTAAAGAATCCTCTTCTATGTTTGTGTACAAACCTTCTTTCCTCCAGATGCAGAGAATTTCCCCTCGTCACAGTCCTGGGGATAAATAGATGATGGGAGAGATTTCTGTACTGTTCCCTGATATATTAATACATAGTAATTAGATCTACCCTCAGTCGTCTTTTTTCTAAAGTGAATAACCCTAATGTTGATAATCTATCAGGGTACTGTAGTCTCCCCCATTCCAGTTATTACTTTAGTTGCCCTCCTCTGAACCCTCTCCAGCTTGGAAAACTGGTTTTTACAGCATAGTTTGTTGCTCACTAAAATTCCTAGGTCCTTTTCCATGTCAGTGTTACCGAGAGTTTTACCATTTAGTATGTACTGGTGACTTGCATTATTCCTTCCCATGTGCATAACCTTACATTTGTCAGTGTTAAACCTAATCTGCCACTTCTCTGCCCAAGCCTCCAATCTATCCAGATCCATCTGTAGCAGTATATTGTCCTCTTCCATGTCAATTACTTTACACAGTTTAGTGTCATCTTGATATTTTACTTTGCAAGCCTTCTACAAGATCATTAATAAATATATTGAAGAGAATAGGACCCAATACTGACCCCTGAGGTACTCCGCTAGTGACAGTGACCCAATCTGAGTGTGTACCATTAATAACCACCCTCTGTTTTCTATCATTGATCCAGTTACTTACCCACATACAGACATTTTCTCCCAGTCTGAGCATTCTCATTTAAAGGCATTGATCCGGATCCGGCCTTAAGCTAAACGTCGTTTCGGCGCATTACCGGATCCGACGTTTAGCTTTTTCGGAATGGTTACCATGGCTGCCGGGACGCTAAAGTCCTGGAAGCCATGGTAAAGTGTAGTGAGGAGCGGGGGAGCAGCATACTTACCGTCCGTGCGGCTCCTGGGGCGCTCCAGAGTGACGTCTGGGCGCCCCGCGTGCATGGATGACGTGATCGCATGGCACGTCATCCATGCGCATGGGGCGCTCTGACGTCATTCTGGAGCGCCCCGGGAGCCGCACAGACTGTAAGTATACTGCTCTCACGCTCCCCACTACTACTATGGCAACCAGGACTTTAATAGCGTCCTGGCTGCCATAGTAACACTGAACGCATTTTGAAGACGGATCCGTCTTCAAATGCTTTCAGTTCACTTGCGTTTTTCCGGATCCGGCATGTAATTCCGGCAAATGGAGTACACGCCGGATCCGGACAACGCAAGTGTGAAAGAGGCCTTAAGATATATAAATAATTCTGTAAACCAATATTTTCCAACCTGTGGCTCTGAGGCTGCTGCTAAAACTCTGAGCATGTCCTGGCAGTCTTTGGTGGGCAAGAAATTCTGAAAGTTGTAGATCTGCAACATAGGTGGGGCCCTGGTCACAGACTTTACCTAGGGAATCTCACTTGACTTCGCCCATACAGCATCACAGGGTAGCGACAGCATCACAGGTCCTTTACCTCCTCCAGTTGCACAGCCTGTGAGCCTGACTCCTCCCACACAGGATCACATGGTCTTGACATCATCACAGGTCCTTTACCTCCTCACGCTGAACAGCCAGCCAAGGAGACTGACTCCGCCCACGCAGGATCACGTGGTCGTGACATCATGAAAGGTCTTTTAGCCTCCTCCAACTAGAAAAAGCCTGTAATGTATGGGCTACTGGGAGGAATAGGTCACGTGATGAGGGGACGCGAAATAGGCGGTGAAAAAAAACTCTTTAGCACAGCTGCGGCGGGCCCCTATCCTGGCCGGGCCCTCGGACCACGTCCGAAATGCCCGACCGGTCAGTCCGCCCCTGGACCCATGGAGAGCCCTCAATCCCGAGGGGAGAGAATATACTCCTTTCTCACACGCCCGCCACGGCTCATGGTCGCTCTTACATTATATACTAATAAGTAAAGGAGAGATGGGGCGAGTCACTTAATCAAAAATAGAAGATTTGGTTATGTCTGACCACTCACCAGTCGCAATACTGCTCCAGGGACATATCCCCAGAGGAGAGGATTTCATATGGAGATACCCCTTCAATTTAATCACTGATGAAAACTTTACGGACCTCCTACGGGGTTGGTGGCTAGAATACAAATAAGATAACGGCGATACAACAAACACTCAGATATTGTGGGATGCAGGTAAGGCAGTACTGCACGGTAGGATCATGGCATACATGTAAAATAGAAAAAAATCCATTAAAACTGAGATAGACGAACTAAGTGATAATCTGAGAATAGCCTACACAAATTTCCCCAAAAAAACATCTTCCTTATTACAGAGGCAGTGCCGTTTAATCAAAGAGAAGTATGAAACTTGGCTTCAGAAATGGGAAACCACAATCCAATCAAAGAGGGAGGCACATTTAGATAGACATGGCAACAAGAATGGCACGGGGACAAAGACCGATAACAAATATAGCACTCCTTAAAGATAAACAGGGGAAGGTAAAAACTCACCCGAAGGAAATCAATGGAATCTTACGAGATTTTTACAAAACACCATTATTAGATGGCTGAAAGACATCCCTCTGCCAAAACTATCTGGGGAGGAAAAAGAAAACCTAAATGTCCCCATCAGTCCAGAGGATATCACAAAACCTAATGTTGGGCAAGGCCTCTGGCCCGGATGGCTTTACAGGCGAATTTTTTCTTATCTTATTCCCAGAAATAGTCCCAACATTATCCAAAATCTATACAGGATATATGCAAGGTAAATGTATCCCAATTCAAACAAACACAGCACACATCAAAGTCCTGCCGAAACCCGGAAAAGACCCAATACTAGCTGCCTCGTATCGCCCGATCTCGTTAATTAATATGGACTTGATAATCTCCAAGATATACGCTGATAGACTGGCGAGTATAATGCCAAGACTAATATCCCCTGTCCAGGTGCGCTTTATACAAGCAAGGACAGCAGTTACCAACATACGTAGAGTCCTGACTGTGTTGGACGAAGTCAAGATGCGTCCCGAAATCCATCTATCCCCAGCCATGGTTACTATAGATGCAGAAAAGGCTTTTGATAATGAGGACTGGGGGTGGATGGATAATGTTTATGACACTATGGGATTTGAAGGCCCATTTAGACAGTACCTTAAGGCACTGTATGCCAACCCACAAGCCAAAATACACACCCCAGTTTTCATTTCTGAACCTTTTAACATGGGCAATGGTTCCAGACAGGGCTGCCCACTTTCCCCTCTTATTTTCAACCTGTTGCTGGAACCCATATCACGAAAATTAAGTTTGGAAAAAAGCATTGAGGGAATTAAAATAGGTAGCCTAAAACTTAAGCATGCACTTTTTGCTGATGATTTATTAGTTTTCTTAGAACATCCCCGTAGAGATCTGAAAACTTTATTTCAACTCCTGCTAGACTTTGGGAATATCTCCGGATTTAAGGTAAATGCAACCAAGTCAGAGATATTATTTCAGGGGTGCAATTCCGCAAGATCATCTGAAAATCCCCTGAATGTCCCAATACAAGTTGCAAATAGTTCAATAAAATATTTTGGCATACACATTGGGAGAAAACCCGAATCTCTATACCTATTGAACTATCCACCTGTGATTAAAAAAATTCTAGAACATTGGATGAATTATCCTCTTTCTTTAGGGGGTAGGGGGCAACTTGAAAAAATGATTTGTATACCAAAACTGCTTTATCCCATGCAAACTATCCCCATCAGCTTAAACACTCCGACATCAACACTCTACAGCAGTGATGGCGAACCTATGGCACGGGTGCCAGAGGCGGCACTCAGAGCCCTCTCTGTGGGCACCCGCACCCTGGAGAAAGTCTATGGTGTACCAATATGCCTTAGAATTGGACATGCAGACTTAGACATGCTATGAACAGCACAGGCAGCACATTGAATGTAGGCAGGTTATTATAGCTAAATGATAAAGTACATGGAAGATATATGATATTGGTGTTCAGGTTAAATTGCCGTGTTGGCACTTTGCGATAAATAAGTGGGTTTTGGGTTGCAGTTTGGGCACTCTGTCTCTAAGAGGTTCACTATCACTGCTCTACAGGGTGGGCCATTTATATGGATACACCTTAATAAAATGGGAATGGTTGGTGATATTAACTTCCTGTTTGTGGCACATTAGTATATGTGAGGGGGGAAACTTTTCAAGATGGGTGGTGACCATGGCGGCCATTTTGAAGTCGGCCATTTTGAATCCAACTTTTGTTTTTTCAATAGGAAGAGGGTCATGTGACACATCAAACTTATTGGGAATTTCACAAGAAAAACAATGGTGTGCTTGGTTTTAACGTAACTTTATTCTTTCATGAGTTATTTACAAGTTTCTGACCACTTATAAAATGTGTTCAATGTGCTGCCCATTGTGTTGGATTGTCAATGCAACCCTCTTCTCCCACTCTTCACACACTGATAGCAACACTGCATGAGAAATGCTAGCACAGGCTTCCAGTATCCGTAGTTTCAGGTGCTGCACATCTCGTATCTTCACAGCATAGACGATTGCCTTCAGATGATACGAGATGTGCAGCACCTGAAACTACGGATACTGGAAGCCTGTGCTAGCATTTCTTCTGCAGTGTTGCTATCAGTGTGTGAAGAGTGGGAGAAAAGGGTTGCATTGACAATCCAACACAACGGGCAGCACATTGAACACATTTTGTAAGTGGTCAGAAACTTGTAAATAACTCATGAAAGAATAAAGTTACGTTAAAACCAAGCACACCATTGTTTTTCTTGTGAAATTCCCAATAAGTTTGATGTGTCAAATGACTCTCTTCCTATTGAAAAAACAAAAGTTGGATTCAAAATGGCCGACTTCAAAATGACCGCCATGGTCACCACCCATCTTGAAAAGTTTCCCCCCTCACATATACTAATGTGCCACAAACAGGAAGTTAATATCACCAACCATTCCCATTTTATTAAGGTGTATCCATATGAATGGCCCACCCTGTAGAAACCGTGTTCCGATCCTTCATATTGGCAAACCGTAGACCTAGAATTGTATTACTTAAACTACAACTACCGAAAGCCCTGGGAGGCTTGGCTCTACCTGACCGGAGATGCTATAACCTGGCCAGTCTTATGAGACACAGTATTGATTAAGTCTTTGGAACGAACTTCTATACCAATACCTCATTAGAAGCACAATTGGTCCACCCATAAAAACTAGAAGCCTTACTACACACCAAATTTGGAGCGTTACCCCAAACACTCAAGACTAGTCTACTAGTAAAAGACACAATTCCAGCGTGGAAGGGAACACGGAAATTATTTAAACTTCCTTTCATACTATCAAAGTATATGTCCATTTGGGGCCATCCGGAATTCCAGGCAGGTCTAGAGGCAAAACATTTTGTGAAATGGAGGGCGGCGGGTATGAAATGGGTAAAAAATCTATGAAATGTGCAGGCCAAAAGATATTTCTCATTCTCAGAAATAAAAGTAAAATATCAATTACTAAGTGACTAGCACTTATTGGCCTACTTTCAGCTAATGGGTTTCCTCAAACATAGGGTGGGGAATCTTGACATGGAATTTAACTCCAACAGCTTTAACCATATCTTAGGCCAAGGACTTAGGAAAAAGTCACTTTCAGAATTATACCAGGGAATTAAAGATCATAAACAGAAGCACACAGGAGTGTTTTCCCACTGGAGGAAGGAGTTTCCTTCCATGGACATTGAGAAAGTAATTCTGCAGGGGAGGAATAAAATAAACAAGATCATCATTAACCAAGGATGGAGAGAAAACTCATTTTAGAATGATCCATAAAGCCATTTATGGGTTTCAGTATTCACCGAACTCCCAATCTTCTAATAGATTGAATAAATGCCCCAAATGCAATTTGTAAGGTTCGGATCTGTGCCACGGGATGTGGTCTTGCCTGGCCTCAAAAACATTTTAGGAACTGGTTAGGTCGCAAATCAGAAGGCATTTGAAAATATTGATACCTCTGTTTCCTGAACTGGTCTTTTCCATGCCCAGACGGAGGGGAAGACAATGCCACCAGTAATCCAAATAATATTGCTGGCAGCTAAACGTTGTCTCTTCAGACATTGGCTGCATCCCCAGATGCCTTCGATGACTGAGGTTTTCAACCACACTAAGCTCTGTTTTGACATGGAGAGAATAAAAGCTGAACAGCTTAAGATGAAACACACTGACTCCTTTTTCAAAAAGTGGGAGAACTTTATTTGTATAGTATTCTCAGGTGCAGAATTAAAAAAAAATATGATGAAACCATTCACATCCTCTGAATGGTACTTAAAGAGGAAAAATGCAAACATATTGGGGGAAATGCAGGTGGACTAGAAGAAGAGATGACTCGAACCCTGCAGGAAACAGAGAGCGTTAAAGGGGAAGGGTGGGGGGTAGTTGGGAATTTGTTTTGTTCTGTAACAAAATGCTGTTTTGTACAAATTGCAATGTTTGGAATTGTATTGAATTCTATTAACCCCTTAAGGACTCGGCCCTATTTCACCTTAAGGACTAGGCCATTTTTTGCAAATCTGACCAGTGTCACTTTAAGTGGTGATA
Source organism: Bufo bufo (assembly GCF_905171765.1). Lineage (NCBI taxonomy): Eukaryota > Metazoa > Chordata > Amphibia > Anura > Bufonidae > Bufo > Bufo bufo. The sequence goes on along the minus strand of NC_053392.1, from coordinate 336,043,065 downwards.
ATTTTTGAAACGCTTTGACTTATCCAGGCCATTCTGAGATCGTTTTTTCGTTACATATTGTACTTCATGAAGTAAAATGAAGTTAAAAAAAAATCCTTTTTATTTATAAAAAAAATACCAAATTTACCAAAAATGTGTAAAAAATTGCAGATTTCCAAGTTTCAATTTCTCTACTTCTATAATACATAGTAATACCTCCAAAAATAGTTATTACTTTACATTCCCCATATGTCTACTTCATGTTTGGATCATTTTGGGAATTATATTTTATTTTTTGGGGATGTTACAAGGCTTAGAAGTTTAGAAGCAAATCTTGAAATTTTTCATAAATTTTCAAAAACCCAATTTTTAGGGACCAGTTCAGGTCTGAAGTCACTTTGCGAGGCTTACATAATAGAAACCACCCAAAAATGACCCCATTCTATAAACTACACCCCTCAAGGTATTCAAAACTGATTTTACAAACTTTGTTAACCCTTTAGGTGTTCCACAAGAATTAATGGAATATAGAGATACAATATCAAAATTTTACTTTTTTGGCAGATTTTCCATTTTAATATTTTTTTTCCAGTTACAAAGCAAGGGTTAACAGCCAAACCAAACTCAATATTTCTAGCCCTCATTCTGTAGTTTACAGAAACACCCCATATGTGGTCGTAAACTACTGCATGGGCACACGGCAGGGCGCAGAAGGAAAGGAATGCCATACGGTTTTTGGAAGGCAGGTTTTGCTGGACTGGTTTTTTTGACACCATGTCCCATTTGAAGCCCCCCTGATGCACCCCTAGAGTAGAAACTCCATAAAAGTGACCCCATTTTATCTCTATTTTCCATTTATTCTTGTGGAACACCTAAAGGGTTAACAAAGTTTGTAAAATCAGTTTTGAATACCTTGAGGGGTGTAGTTTATAGAATGGGGTCATTTTTGGGTGGTTTCTATTATGTAAGTCTCGCAAAGTGAGGTTTTAGAAAATTTCAGAAAAATTTCAAGATTTGCTTCTAAACTTCGAAGCCTTGTAACATCCCCAAAAAATAAAATATCATTCCCAAAATGATCCAAACATGAAGTAGACATATGGGGAATGTAAAGTAATAACTATTTTTGGAGGTATTACTATGTATTATAGAAGTAGAGAAATTGAAACTTGGAAATTTGCAATTTTTTACAAATTTTTGGTAAATTTTGTATTTTTTTATAAATAAAAATTATAAATTTTTTACTTCATTTTACCAGTGTCATGAAGTACAATATGTGACGAAAAAACAATCTCAGAATGGCCTGGATAAGTCAAAGCGTTTTAAAGTTATCAGCACTTAAAGTGACACTGGTCCTAAGATAATCGCCCAAAAACTGAAAAAACTATGGCTCTCAGAATATGGAGACACTAAAACATGATTTTTTTTTTTGTTTAAAAAATGATATTATTGTGTAAAACTTACCTAATATGTATACTTTTTTTTATATATGTATCGCCGCATCCGTGACAACCTGGTCTATAAAAATATCACATGATCTAACCTGTCAGATGAATGTTGTAAATAACAAAAAATAAAAACGGTGCCAAAACAGCTATTTCTTGTTATCTTGCCTCGCAAAAAGTGTAATATAGAGCAACCAAAAATCATATGTACCCTAAACTAGTACCAACAATACTGCCACCCTATCCCGTAGTTTCTAAAATGGGGCCACTTTTTCCCCCTATTTTTTACCAATGGGGTCACTCCATAAAAGTGACCCCATTTGCTGCGATCGCCGACACGGGGGGGTCACGGGACCCCCCCCGCGCATTTAGCCAAGGTGCCTGCTCAATGATTTGAGCAGGCACCAGGTTCCGATCACCGCCCGCCGGGCGGCGGTGATCGGAGCTATACATGACATACCGGTACGTCATGGGTCCTTAAGGACTCAGGAACCATGCCATACCGGTACGTCATGGGTCCCTAAGGGGTTAAGCCTGTGTGAAAAAAAATTCTATAAAAATTCTATTGCAAAAAAATATAAAAAATTTGGCTAGGCATAAAATTTTCAATAGATAGTTCTTTAAAAACAGAATGGATACGAAAGACATACAGATGCATTCCGTATCCGTTCCGTTTTCCCTACAGCCCCATGCCTTGAATAGAGCAACAGAACGTGATTTGCGGGCAATAATAGGATATTTTCTATCTTTGAATGGAACGGAAATATGGAAACGGAATGCATACGGAGTACATTCAGTTTTTTTTGCGGACCTATTGAAATGAATGGTTCCGTATACGGACCGTATACGGAACCCAAAAAAATGGAAAGTAAATGTGTGCAAGAGGCCTTAGATAGAAACAAAAGTACTGCATGCAGTTTTTTCCTGTGTAAAAAAAGGATTTCGGAAGGAAATGGCTCAAACGGATGACAACTGATGCAACATGATTCGTTTTTTTACTGGATACTTTTTTTTTTCTCTCTCTCTCTTTTTCTGATGGATCAGAAGAATGGAAATCAAACAGTGATATGAATGCACCCTTAAAGGAAATGTGTCACCAAAAATGTTATCTGTCAGTTAAAACCAGATAGTGGCACATCTCCTTTTTTTCTAATCAAATTTTTTTTTCTGAGTGTAGATTTTTTTAAATTCTATTTCCTGAACAGGGCGGCCATCTTGTCTGAGCTGTTCTTAACAGCATTTAGAGAATTGCTTAACAGCAGCCACATGGGGGCGTGGCCTGCGCGCTGATGGCGCCGGTCGCATAGCGCGTCTGCTCCGGACCTAACATTTAGCAAGCGGCTCACAGCTACTACTGCTGACTCATATCGCAGCTAATAGAAGCCTTATCAAGTGCTCCAGTCATGGGGAAGGTCAGAAGGCGTCCTGCCCTGGCTAAACTGACTGAATTCTTTGGTAAAGCGACGCCAGTAGAAACTGGGCAGAGAGGGACACCACCTCCAGCTTGCACGCTGGCCTCTCCGGCGGGAAAGCCATTGCCGCCTGTGTTTAACTCTGCTGACAAGCGCGGGTCTGAGCGGAAAGTCTTCGAACCTACTCAGCTAACAGCAGATATCATGCGCTCCATGCTGGAAAATTTACGTTCTTCGATGAAGGAGGACATGCTGGGGCTACTAAAAGATCTTAAAAAAGATATACAGAGCATTGGCGATCGCACGTCTCACCTGGAGGCTAAAATAGCGGAGTTCGCCACTTCCCACAATACTCTGATAGATGCCCATGAGGCTATGGAGGACGATATTGTAAAAACTAACAGCTAAACTTCAGGACTTGGAGGACAGACACAGATGGAACAACGTCAGAATCCGTGGGATCTCAGAGTCTGTAGAAGCAAATGAGCTGGAGCACCTCCTGCAACAACTTATTAAAACAGCACTGCCTGAGACTGCAGAAAGGGACTTAATAATAGACCGCATCCACAGAGTTCCTAAGCCTAAAGGTCTCGATTCATCTCTGCCACGCAATGTTATTGCCAGGATCCACTTCTATACCATCAAAGAAGCGTTCCTAAAAGCCCTAAGACAGAACCCGACCCCAACTGAGGATTTCAAAGGTATAGCGGTCTACACAGACCTTTCTGCAGCTACCCTTGCAAACAGAAGGGAATTTGCTCCGATTACCGCTGCACTAAGGCAACATCAAATAAAGTATCGCTGGGGTTTCACATACAATGGCGGCCTGCAGATCCTCAACTCGCCACAAGGGGCGACTCGGTGCTTGATCGACTGGGGCCTCATAAGTGAAGATCCTCACAGGGCAAAGGAGCCTGCATCGCGCCCAGACAAGATTCCTCCAGATTGGGACGTTGCCTGATACGTGAGTTTTCCCTATCAGGGGGTAGTAAATTGACTGACTGCTATCATTAATGTTAGTCCAAAGTAAGGAGCTAAAGTTCTTTGCCCCGATTGGACTTGTTTATTCTTGGTCCCTTGACCATTACTTCACTGGTCGGGCTCGTTAAGCCTTGATGACCACACCACATTTAACTTTATTTTTCCTTTTTCATGTGTTTAGTTTTGCTTTTTTGTTGGTACCGATGCATATCATGTATGTAATATGTGCTCTATTTGTACTAACTCTTGAGGGCTTCACTATTGAAATGCGGAGATACGTGTTACAGGGAGCTTATTCACATAAGAAATGGGGTTGAAAGTATTATCTCTTAATGTGCGCGGCCTGAACTCTCCATTCAGGCGTACACAACTTTGGTCAGAAGCCGCTAAAGCTAATTGTGATGTGCTCTTAATACAAGAAACACACCTGCTAGAAAAAGACTCATTCAGATGCAAACACAAGAATTTCCCTGTGTTATTCCATTCACACACGAGGAAAAAGAGGAAAGCAGGTGTATTAGTTGGTGTAAAGTCTACAATTACCTTTTCCCTTAAGAAATGCACAACTGATTCAGCGGGGAGATACATTATTTTATTGTGTACTCTAGATAGTAAGCCATTTACTTTGGTGTCTGTATATGCCCGCAATGTCGGGCAGGTGGCCTTCTGCAGGAGGCTGTTCAACAAGGTGGAGAAATTAGCGGTGGGCGGGGTAGTAATGGGTGGAGACTTTAACATCCCGATTAATTCAGCATTGGATTATAAGTCCGCACAAGGGTGTCGCCGCACAGAGCTGCAAACGACACTATATGAGTCCGCCTTTCATGATGTTTGGCGATATCAGCATAGCAATGAGCGTGACTATACGTACATATCCACGGCACATTTATCACAGTCTCGTATCGATTATATCCTAGTTCCAAAAGCCTCCTGCATAGGGTCGCAAGGTCAGACATTGGGGGAGCGTCATGGTCGGATCACGCCCCAGTGGGTATTGTTATTAATGATGACATTCCTAACCTACCTCGACCGCAATGGAGAATGAACACCTACCTACTCAAATGTCCAGACATAGTTAAAGGGATCATAGACACTATGCAGGAGTTTATGAAATTTAATGATCTCCCTGACATCAGTGTAAATACTCTTTGGCTTACACACAAGGCATTCATGAGAGGGGTTCTGCTACAGTTAGCGGCGAGAATGAATAAAAATAGAAATAAGGCTATACAAGATGCCCTAACCCGTCTGCAAACTGCAGAACAGAGCCACAAAATAAATAATAACCATACAATGTTAGCCTCCCTCCAAGAATGCAGAACTGCACTCAGAACTCTTCTCTTATATCGCCAAGAACTAGGTATGAAGCGGTTTCAGACAAACTTTTATCACGCAGGAGATAGAGCAGGTGCATTATTGGCGCGCAGACTAAAAAGTAGGAAGGCCGCAGCTAGAATAACCAGCCTAAAGCACAATGGCAAAGTGTTCACACATCCTCAGGAAATAACTGATGCCTTCGCATCATATTATTCCTCCCTATACAACCTACGGTTAGATAATAATACCACCCAGCCATCCGTGGAGTAAATTTTGGCATATCTAGACTCCCTTAAGCTTCCTAAAGTTTCTTCAGATGACTTAGCGCTCTAAATAGGCCAATCACCTCCGAAGAAATTTTAAAAACCATTAAAGCTACTCCGTCCAACAAGGCCCCTGGACCTGACAGATTCCCAGTGGAATATTATAAAACATTTCACTCAACGCTACTCCCTTATTTAACCAAGCTGTATAACATGTTCTTGACCTCAGGGGGTATTCCCCCAGAAATGCTTAAAGCCACTGTAATTACCCTGCCTAAACCAGGGAAATCTCCTGATGCCCCTGAGAACTTCAGGCCAATTTCCCAGGAAGACAGTGTAGAGATGGTACTAGAAAAATGATAAACTTAATCCAAATTGCAGGATGGTCCAGGACCCCCACGATCTTTGTCTCCTTAGACGCTGAAAAAGCATTCGATAGAGTGCACTGGGGGTTCCTGGACCAGACTCTCAGGAAATTTGGGTTTGATGGACATTTCCTGCAAGCTATCCTAGGGTTGTACAGGACACCAAGCGCGAACGTTCTAGCATCAGGATTCTTATCTGCCCCTTTCTTGATTACTAATGGGACTAGGCAGGGGTGTCCACTGTCACCCCTGATATTTGTGCTGATGATGGAACCACTGGCAGAAAAAATACGTAACTGTACACAGATATCAGGGATCACAGTTGGGAAATACTCACACTGCATTGGCCTGTACGCTGATGATGTTATTCTGACACTCTCTAAACCCTTAACTTCACTGCAAGCGGTACTAGAAATACTGGATCAGTATTCCTCCTTATCATATTACAAGTTAAATGTTAGCAAAACCAATGTACTCCCTATTAATGTGCCAGCAAGTTTGCAACAAGATCTAAGTAATAGGTATCCTTTGAATTGGGCATCTGAATCTATAAGATACTTGGGAGTAGAACTTACCAGGTCACTGCCTGACATGCTTTCGCTTAACCTTAAAAAATTAAGGTCTGAACTGCAAAAAGACTACTCTAAGTATAACAAAGTGTTACTCTCATGGATAGCTAAAAGGAACACAGTGAAGATGTTGGTGCTCCCAAGGATCCTATATATATTCAGATGCATCCCGCTGAAAATCCCTAGGACATGCATAAAACAGTTGCAAAATGACTCATCTGGGATGGTACTCACCCTAGGATCAGTAAACATGTGTTATTTCCCTCTCTCCGTAAAGGTGGTTTGGGGGTTCCAGACCTATACAGTTATTACCTAGCCAATTTATTAGATCAGACTATGGAATGGTGGTCTCCATCCTCGCCCCATAAATGGCTAAATATTGAAGAGGTTTATGTCAAAAGGAGATCCTTGAAATCGCTGCTAGCAGCCTATTTGTTAAAGCCCTTTGTCTTCTCTATGCCTTTAGACACGATGCAAGCTTCAATATTTGCATGGGCCCATGCATTCAAAAATAAAACACCCTTCCCTATGGAGAAAAAACATTTTCCCATTTCGGCTATTGAATATCACATTCCTACGCTTCAGCTCACAGGCTGGCTGAATTGTGGGATAGATGCATTGGGGAGCCTATTTGAGCAATCCACACTTCGACCCTTTGAGACCCTGCACTCCATCTATAACCTGCCTAACTCTCTCTTTTACCAGTACCTGCAGATTCGTCACTTTCTCTCATCCTTCACATTAGATACAGCAGTGAATGTGAGTGACCCAATCAGCAAACTTCTTAATGCCTACTCTCATTCCAGCCTCTCCTTTTGGTATCCACTCATGCTGTCATCAGGCGTGGAAGGTAAAAATCCCTTTATGTCCAAGTGGTAGGCTGAAATGGGGAAAGAATTCACACTAGATAAATGGACAGATGCTTTATTCTGGTCCATGAAATGCTCAAAATGCATAAACCATGCAGAGCAGAATAGGAAAATTCAACTGAGGTGGTACCTCACCCCAAATAGATTAGCTCATACCATCCCGGATTACTCGCCATTATGTTGGAGGGGATGTGGTCAAATGGGCTCTCTGTATCATATGTGGTGGAGCTGCCCTACTTTAACTCATTACTGGGCTTCAGTGTTAAAAATCCTGGAAGAAGTAACTGGGATAAGGGGAATACTGAGCCCGGAGCTGGCGATCCTGAGCATTGGCCTGGTGGACATCCCTAACGACAGTAGAAGCATAGTGGCACATATCCTCTCAGCAGCAAAAAAAGTGATTGCTCGCCAATGGAAAGGTCTACAGTCCCCATTAATTAGCGAAGTCATCAGTATGGTAAATTATCATATGCAATGCGAATTCACCTTCGCCTCCTCTGTGAAAAACAGAATATCAACACATAACTCATGGTTACTATAGTTGTCTAGTCCATATGCGGTCCCACTCCCATATTATTTGCTATAGACCTATTGTATAAGTACACTCAGGGCATTTTTTCTGGCGGAACGCACCGGAACGGCGTTCCGCCACCTTTTGACATCGCAGCCTGCCATGCTCCAGCATCGCAAGCTGAGATGTATCAGCGGGGAGGGACTGGGAGGAGTAGCTGGGGGCCGGTGCGTTCACTGTGCTCCGGCCCCCAGCTCCAGTACAGTTATAGAATGTGTAAAATTAATAATGATTCTATTCATGAGGCCCCCTCTGTAGTAGAACATTCTATATATCCATCCTACTCACAGGGCTGTTATCTTAATCCAGGCCGGCCGGGCAGACGAGCGGCAGCGTCACTGACTGACGTCACGTGCCTGCCCGGCCTACTTTATGAATGAAGCAGGCGGCGCAGGCACGTGACGTCAGTCGGTGACGCTGCCGCTCGTCTGCCCGGCTGGCCTGGATTACGATAACAGGTATGGATGGATATATTGAATGTTCTACTACAGAGGGGGCCTCATGAATAGAATCATTATTAATTTTACACATTTTATAACTGTACTGGAGCGGCAATGGGGGGGGTGTGTGGATGGCAGTGTTATGGGGGGGGGGGTCTGTGGATGGCACTGTTAAGGGGGGGTCTGTGGATGGCACTGTTATGGGGTGGGGGGGTCTGTGGATGGCACTGTTATGGGGTGGGGGGGGCTGTGGATGGCACTGTTAAGGGGGGGGGTCTGTGGATGGCACTGTTATGGGGTGGGGGGGTCTGTGGATGGCACTGTTATGGGGTGGGGGGGTCTGTGGATAGCACTGTTAAGGGGGGTCTGTGGATGGCACTGTTATGGGGTGGGGGGTCTGTGGATGGCGCTGTTATGGGGTGGGGGGGGGGTCTGTGGATGGCACTGTTATGGGGTGGGGGGGGTCTGTGGATTGCACTGTTATGGGGTGGGGGGTCTGTGGATGGCACTGTTATGGGGTGTGGGGTCTGTGGATTGCACTGTTATGGGGTGGGGGGGGTCTGTGGATGGCACTGTTATGGGGTGGGGGGGGTCTGTGGATTGCACTGTTATAGGATGGGGGATCTGTGGATGCCATCCCCAGATCCCCCATTAACAGTGCCATCCCCATCTGGGGGATTTCTTTGCTGGGCTGGACTTTTACAGTCCCCCCAAATTTTACTTGCATCCCTGTTCTCTAAAGGGGCGGTTTTAGGGGGCGGTCCTAGGGGTGGGTAGGGGCGTGGCCAGGGGAGGGGGGCTGAGTTCCACCACCTTTTCTCTGAGAAAAAAAAGCCCTGAGTACTCTGACTATTTGTGATTGTGACACATAGGCTTACTGTACAATGTAAGATGCACTCTGTTTAGTATAAAATACTCTTTGCTCATGTTACATATTCAAATTGACAACTCTGCTGTACGCATTTTTGGTACCCTGTATTATTTATTTATTATTATTTGTCTTTTTGCTTTATGTTCACTATGTCTAATTTGTAAATTGACTCAATTACAATATATTACTCAATAAAAATGTATTGATTAAAAAAAACAAATAAAAAACAGCAGCCACATGGGCCATAGACACAATGGTCTGGAGGGGACCTCATTGACTTCTATGGGAGAGTTTTCTAGGCATGTTTTGTGCCCTGTGCAGAGGTCATTGTACAAGGAGAGAATAGACAAGATTTGACAATCACCTATTGTGAATGGAGGATCCTGTCTTATCTATACACAGAGGTGATATCATTACAGGCAGGTTTAGAATGACAGATAGGCAGATAACTGCAGTAAAGTGATCTGTACAAAGCAAGAAGTGGCGCCAATTATTAGACATAGTGGAAAATGCAAAAACTGCAGGATTTTATCTTTTTTGTTTAAATATATGGAATACATCGAAAATTAAAACATCATCACACATTATTTAAAAGTATGTTAAACACAAAAAAGTGATTTAAACAGTAGGTCATTTTCTGCAGACACATTTCATTTAAAGATAAAACAGATAAAAGTGAAACTTTTTCATATAGTACCTGTGATGCCTACACCATACAAGGGTGGTTTGTGCCTGGCTCTGGATCAACCCCCTATTGTAAGGATAACTGAACCTGGGTCTATTTGCAACCCTCTGTGTATTCACTGTCTATAGATAACTGGCACACAGTGGTCCCTCAAGTTAAAATATGAATTGGTTATGGGACGATATTGTAAATTGAGACCATACATTTCTGGAAAAATAGTACTTTGTGCAGAAGACTCTAAAATGTTTACCCAAAATAAGTAGATAATTAAAGTGGTTGGCCACTTTCTGATGAAAACTCTAAAATGTCCTAGTTGAATGAAAGACCATAACCCCCTCATTCCTGACTGCAGTTGCTCACTTCCATGCAATGAATGCTTTCAGTGCTAGTGTAGAAGAGGAGGCGGTCAGGTGAGTGAATAATGTGACTGCCGCCATCTTGGGAGCTATGGATGTGGCGGCCGCTGGCATCCATTGTTTATACCACGATACCTTGGGCAGCAGGGAGCCTGGAACTGGCCAGCTGTGGTGAGAAATTAGGAGATGGGGATTTCCATGCCAGTTAGTACACTTCAGTTTAGGCCAATTCAGAGGTTTCAAGTGGCCAAACATTTAAACTTAACCTGTCACTGCCTTGAAAAAAGTAATATATATATATATTTTTATATATATATATATATATATACATATATAAAGTTCTGCTTTCCCCTAAGTATGGCATTTTTATGTCCTGCACCCAGGCCCCACTCCACTTCTGAAAAATAACCCGCACTTTAGGTCTATTCACACAACCGTTTGCCATCTGTGCCTGTATTTTGGATCGCAAACCCGTTGACTTGAATGTGTCTGCAATCCTCAAGATACGGCGCAGAGCAGAGGCATGGATCAGAAGCCCTTGGGCTTTTTGGTCTATGACTCTGCACCGCAAAAGATAGGACATGTCCTATCATTTGCCACATATTGTGGATTGCGGACCCATTCAAGTGAATGGGTCTGCACCACAATACGGGATTCACACGGCCGGTGCCCATGCATTACGGATCGCAATTTGTGGGACGCAACACAGGCACAGATGGCTTACGTTTGTGTGAATGGACCCTAAATGTAAATTGCATGTGAGAACTGTGCACTTCTCCAGAGGTTTGTTCCCTTCGCTGTCACTGTCCAGTCATTGTGCACAACATCCGAGTGGCCTTTGGCTCAATGCTATGGGGATGCTGCTTTACCTTGATGCTATACAGGAGGTTCTGTATAGTAGTGGTCTTCCCGCTGGCTGGGCTACCCGTAGTGCTGTGGCTTTCTTTTATGTGTCCTTCTTTTCTTATGGATAGTGTGGTCTTATGAGATTAACCAGTGTGGTCCTGATTAAACAGGAGAGGAACAAAATGATGCAATACAAATACCTCTATACAAAAAAAAAAAAAAAAACTTATAATAAGGCTACATACACACGACTGTTGTTTTGGTCCACATCCGAGCCGAAGACCCATTCACTCCGTTGCTTTGTTCCGTGGTCCGCAAAAAAAATATAACCTGTCTTATTCTTGTCCGTTTTGCAGACAAGAATAGGCAGTTATATTAATGGCTGTCCGTGCTGTTCCGCAAATTGCAGAACGCACATGGACGCCATCCGTGTTTTGCGGATCTGCAATTTGTGGATCGCAAAACACACAACAGTCGTGTGCATGTAGCCTAATCCTGTATCCATTCCTAATTAACCACTAATCTAAAACATACCCTTTATTAATATCCATTAAAAGTAGGTGGACATATTAACATGATTGAAATGGAGAGGCTCTGTTATTGTATGTATGATTGTACCATTCATTTATGTACAAAACGCTGGTTAACTCACCAGTCTAATTAATACTTTCTCCAACATTATGGACTCGAATTAGCAGAACTATTAAGTCAGCAAGGTCTCCCAAGATATCTTTATACACTCCTCAACATTGAAATTGCAACACCAAGAAGGACAAGCCATAAGGTTATGCAAATCGAGGAAGTAGCAGGTGCTGTTAAAGGAGTTTTCTGGGATTTTACTACTGATGACTTATCCTTAGGATAAGTCATCAGTGTCTGATCGGTGGGGCTCCAACAGCCGGGACTCCGCTGATCAGCTGTTTGAGAAGGCACTGATGCTTACGGCCTTTTCTCTGCTTACCAAGCACAGCGCTGTACATTGTATAGCAGCTGTGCTTAGTATAACAAGCACAACCACTACACAATGTACAGAACTGTGCTCGGTGAGCAGGGAGAAGGCAGCGGAGCTCATAGGAGTGACAGTGCCTTCTCAAACAGCTGATCTGCAGAGACCCTGGGTGTCAGACCCCACTGATCAGATACTGATGACCTATCCTGAGGATAGGTCATCAGTAGTAAAATCCCAGAAAACCCCTTTAAGATCGGCAAATGATCATATTTTCAAGCGCCTAGCTCTAATCTGTGGCATGTGGGAGGGGCATAAAAGCCAGATTGAAGATTTTTAGCCACATAAAACCTCCTGTGGGATGATTGTGTGATGCCTCCCGTTTGTCGATGTGTCGGTTATCGTTGCATATCACAAACTAAGAGGAACAGAATCCTTGAACTGAGAGACCTTGGTTTATCATTCCAGCAGATCGCTAAGTGCCTAGGCCAAGATGTCAGCACTATTTAACGCTATGTTTCCAGTGGTTGGGAGAACAATGATGAACTGGAATGACAGGAAGAGGTGCACAGAGGCAAACCTCTGCACGTATGGATCGTCTGAAGAATGGCACATAGTGATTGATTCTGTACTGCAGGTGAAATTGGACATTAGGTCCCAACCTAGGGAAACAAACAGTGAATACACAAACCATCAGAAGGCATTTGCATGACACTGGGCTACAAGCCAGACTTCCAGCTACAGGTGTTCCAGTGACCTCAGACAACCGCTCTCAAAGGCTATCATGGTTCACAGCAACATGGATTTGGAGGCTGGAATGGAGGTCTCTTCAGTGATGAGTCCTGCTTTTGGATCAGTTGCAATGATAGCTGGATATTGGTGTCATTATCTACAGTAGCCTAGTCTTCATTTCAGGTACACTAACGGCTCAGTGTTACATTGATTCGGTCGTGCAACCAGTGGTACAGCCCTTTCTCCAAAGCGTCCCAGGAGCAGTTTTTTAACAGGACAACACTAGACCGCATGTTACTCGTGCTACTGCATACAGCCTGCGTGGCCTGCAGCGTCCCTTGACTTGTCTCCCATCAAGCATATCTGGGAAGTCATTGGTCGCCATTTGTAAAGGGAGCTTTCAGCAGCAGATCTTGATGATTTGCGTGCCCAAGTGCATTCAGTGTGGTAGAACTTTCCTCAGACAATCATTAATAACCTCATTGATGATATGCTGGTTAGCCACAAGCCAAATTAGGAAAAGTAAGCTGGCAAATCCAAAACTGGTGTAAAGGAAAACTAGCTTAGTTGCCCATAGCAACCAATCAGATTCCACCTTTCATTTTCCAAAGGAGCTCTGAAAAATGAAAGATGGAATCTGATTGGTTGCTATGGGCAACTAAGCCAGTTCTACTTTACACCAGTTTTGATAAATCTATTCCAATGTTCTTGTATCTGTGTTTATCTTAACATAACCCATGCTCATGCAGATATAATTGGCACACACGTTCAGGCCTTCATCTAGCTCATTAGGGTAGGAGTGCTGGCTCAGTGTAGTTCTAAGGTTTTTCTGTTCTATCATAGGAAAAGAAAAGTGCAAAATGATGGCTGTGACAGATTTGTGACAGGACCGACTTCTGCTGAGGCTCCGCTAATGTACCGAAAAAAATATCGCGGCATGCTATACTACTTTTTCTGGTGTCTGCATACAGCCTAAGCTAGAATATATTTTACTTTGCTTTAAAGCCGATATGACCTAGAATATATTTTACTTTGCTTTAAAGCCGATATGACCTATTTATTACATTTGTATTCTTATTATATGTTTTTCTTTCAGTTAGTGCGCATTTTAGCAATGCTTTCTGTCCCTCAGCTTAGGTCCTTTGGTTTTTTAAAGTGACCAGGTCTGCTGTAACCTGGAAGAAATTGACTGTACCATTAGAAACCTCAACCCGTTTTGTCCTCTCAGTTTCCTCAGAGCCATTATAAACTTGACAGTTCTAAGGATGTGTTCACATGCTCCAGGTTGTTTCTACAGTTGAACAGATTTTTCATGATATTTTACCCTATGCAATACATTTAGTGAAATCCACAACCAGTTTGGGGACGAAAGTGATCGATCAGAAGAAAAATACCCTTTTTTTAAACAGGACCTGATGTTTCTGTTTTATCAAATACTTGTGTTCCTCGTGAAATAACAGTTTTGGAGCATCATTTTTTTTTATAACTGATCCTTGTGCCATCCCTCTGTTATTGCCCCTGGGGATTTATGAATAAATTGACATCTACCATTCCCCTTGTCTAAGGGGAGTACCCTTACTCAGTCTGCCACTGTCAGCACTGCTAAGTATACAAAAAAAAGGAGCTGTAAAATGTAACCAGAATTCGGGTAGGAAGAAGGGAAAAAGGGATAAGAGGGATAAAGGATTACAAAGCATCAGGGGAACACTCTAAGCGATGGAATGGTGTGGAATTGGACCCTAAGGCTGCGCCCTACGTATTCAGTTCAACCTAAACGGGTGAACTGTGAATATAGAGCAAGATAAAACTTAAAAAAGGAATATACAATGAGTGCATATGAAGTGTGGGGGCACCAAAGAAATGCCAATCCTAGGTGTGTTAGCGAAGAAAAGATAAAAAACTACATACTTCTGAGTGAGGTAGATACTGTTTTTGAAACGGTATATTAACCACTTACTTTACCTGGGAGGCGAGCACAAGATAAACTCATATATGCTTGTATGTCTTGCTCCTGAGGAAGGGGATTTATTTACTGTACTTTCCCGAAACACGTCAAGCATGTTTTATTTGGAATAGAGAAACTTTCTGATGCTACATCCTGTGAGGTCCCTGTTTTACCACTATGGGATAAGAAAACCATTACATCTGTCAAGCGATCTCGGCGAGGGTACGAGTGTATTGAGTTTATCTCGTGCTCGCCTCCCTGGTAAAGTAAGTGGTTAATATACAGTTTCAAAACCAGTATCTACCTCACTCAGAAGCATGTAGTTTTTTGATCTTTTACTTTGTAATTCTTTTTATCACGAGATTTTTATTGGTTTCCAATATAATGATTACAGTTAACAGTGTTGTAGAAGTACATCATTCAGCCATATCAACGCAGAACAATATTTCACTACATAGTGGAGTTGTCCATACATCTGTAGCACATAGTCAGGTGATGAAATCTACAATTAGTACAAAGTGTAAGTGAACTTATATCCACAGTGGGTGCTCTTAGATTGTATTGAAGATAAAACAAAGGTAGCAATAAACATGAACACAAAATAAACAGGTGTCCGAGTGAATAACATGTGCTGTATTGAGGTAGGCATATCTGGATGCTGGCATGAAGTCTGCGTCGTGAGGGCCAATAGGTTGAAGTTAAATCTACGGGTGAGCTATATCCTATACCATCTGCTAGAGGTCCATTCTGACCATAGTGCGTAATTCTTTGTAATTCTACATGCAGGGCTATTTTGTATGCTAAAATGCCAGACTCCCAAATGGAAACCAGATGAACCCTGGTCTAGTCAGTGGGATCCATCCGCCACGGCATTGATGTGCCGGATGCAGCACTTCCATTATTTTTGTTGTTCTACTCTATAATCGAGCAGAACAATGAACATCAATAGCACCGGCGTGAACAAGCCCTTAAGTGTGGGGAAGGGGGCATTAATAATACTGTGGCCTCAAATGGGGGTATTATTAATACTAAGGGCCACTAATGGGGCTTTATTAATACTGGGGGCACTTACTGGGGCATTATTAATACTGGGGGCCACTAATAGGGGCCTTGTTAATACTGGGGGCTATTAATGGGCCTTATTAATACTGGGGATCACTACTGGGGCATTATTAATACTGGGTGCACTAATGGGGCATTATTAATACTGGTTGCCACTAATGGGGCCTTATTGATACTGGGGGCCACTAATGGGGCATTATTAATATTGGGGGGCACTACTGGGAGCCTTATTAATACTGGGGGCCACTACTAGGGCATTATTAATACTGGGGAACACTAATGGGACATTTTAAATACTAGTGGCCAACAATGGGGGCATTTATTTTACTGGGACCTGTGTTAAGCCATGCTCCCACAGCTTAACTTGGGCGCTATTTTTCAGTATAAAGGTTAGATTGCTGTGTTGGCACTTTGCGATAAATAATTGGGTTTTGGGTTGCAGTTTGGGCACTCGGTCTGTAAAAGGTTCACCATCACTGGTATATAATAAAGAGGCGTGTAATGACATGTTTTCATCTATGACTGATCTAAGTTTTCACTGTGACTCATGTTCCTTTTAACCAACTTGTTTGGACTTTTTTCCTGTTCGGTTGTGTCTGCCCATAGTGGAATATTTCTCTGCTTTCTGACTTATGCATTGCTAATTGGAAGGGTAATAAGCTGCACCACTGGCTCGCTGCATCGAATTCTGCACTGTACATGTGGGAATAATAGAGCTTCACATGATGTGCAAAGAACTCAACATAGGAATCCTGGAGTAAGATAAGACGTGGTATCCACATAACGTTCAGTTACAGAAGACATTTTTATCATGCCACTGCACCCTTATTACACATTTGTGAAAGCTGCAGATAAGCCCAGCATATGTCTGTGTTTTCTAACCATACTATGAAAATTCGGCCTCTTATCTCCCTTTTTTGGGTGTTTTGTGCCCGTGTTGCAATAGTGATGTAATATAGCGGTTTTCACATTTGTTTACATGGACCCATTCTGTGACAGAGGAGTGCACTGGTGTATTAATACATTAGAAAGCAGTCCCAAATCAGATGATTCTTATAGTGCATTAAAGGAAACTGGTAAACGTTTCAAAATAGATGGTGTAATAAGACTATATTAGTTAAAGGGATTGTCCACAGCATAGAGGGGAGTTGTGGGGTCTGACCACTGACAGTGATGAGAACAGAGATCCATGTTTCCCTGTTTGAATAGAGCGGCAGAAAGGCATGTGTGTGTGCCGTTCCATCCAATTCTATGGGACTGCCACAGATATCCAAGTATAAGTGCCATAAAGCTGAATGGAGTGGCAGCGTGCATGTGTGTCTGCTGTTCCCTTCAAATCGGGGAACACTGGCCCCGTTCTTGTCATCAGCAGAGGCCCCACGGGTCAGACCTCTGCTGATTAGTCACTTATCTCCTACCCTATGGTTTTTGTATTTTGCTAAAAGAATGAACACTATCTACATGCCTACTATTCCCCATGTCTTCCCAGATTTGGGAAATAAGCAGGACCCCCATTCCCTTTCTTAGGGCTCATGCACACAAACGGCGGACCGTATGCAGAACCATTCATTTCAATGCGGCAGCAAAAATAAAACGGAAGTTAGTCCGTGTGCATTCCGTTTCCGTATGTCCGTTCCGCAAAAACAAAATAGAATATGTCCTATTAATGTCTGCATTACGGACAAAGATAGGACTGTTCTATTAGGGGCCAGCTGTTCCATTTCGCAAAATACAAAATGCACACAGACGTCATCCGTATTTTTTGCAGACCACAAAATACATTCTGTCATGTGCATGAGCCCTTATGGTGTGTTTTATTCCACAGAATGTTTCCACTGGCCAACCAGATCTTGCTAGTGCCAAAATCTTCCTGTCAGAGACATGCACTATTTTCATTTATACCATAGTGGAGCGCAAGACTGTGCCTTTAACTGACTTTAAGATTTTATCAGAATCTCCCATTACCATTTTGGGTAAAGTCCGCAGCAAAATCCGGAACAAATCAGAGACAGATTTAATTATCTATATCTTGCCGATTATCTGAATATTTTTCCCTCAGTGTCCATGCTGTTTACATGGGCAGATTTCTTTCTTGTACTAGCTCCAATCAATGATCTAGCAAACCGGCGCTTCTTTAAAGAGGACTTGCCACAGTCGCGGACAAGAATAGGCATTTCTATCTTAGGGCCGGCCGTGTGCGGTCTTGCAAAATGCAGAACGCACACGGCCAGTATCCATGTTTTGCGGACTGCAAAACACTTACGGCCGTCTGAATAAGCCCTTAAGGAATAGACTGTAATAAAGGTCCATCTAGGTGTCACCAGTTGGGAAGGGGGTGTCCCTGCACACTATCCAATCAATGCTGCCAGTGTCAGACTGTGCAGGGACACCCACCGCCCAACTGGTAACACCCAGCTGGACCTTTATTACAGACTGCTGGCAATAATAGAGGAATGGCAAAACATAGTCATAAAAATAAATGCTTCAGAATCATTATAACGTGGACATGCCTAAAACAGTTACTAAAGTAGACTTGTCAGGAGAGGTGACCTTGTAAGGACCCTTTTACATGCAGATAATTGTGTGAACCAACAATCGTTGCGGCTGTTTGTTTCCATTTGTGTTGGCGGTATATCCACTACACGGTACCATTACACAGGGCAATGATTCGGAACAATTGTGATTGTTCCCCCGGTCATCTGCCTGTATAAAAACCATTTACACAGCATCCTGTCCCAGTCTTTCATGCACATCTAAACCCCTCAAACAACCGGTCTGCTCCTTTCATTCAGTGGACTGTATACTATCTAAATTCTGGCCCAGATTTCCTAATCCTGTAGATGGTGTAAGCCTAGACAGGCAGTCTAGACCTGCACCAGATTTGGGCAGGATGGAGGACAAATGTGGTGCAGGGATAGACACTTTTCTCTGACGCTGTACTATCTACTTTCAGGCAGATTTTCACACACAAATTATGGTGCAGTTTGGGCACAAAATGGCACATTTTAGGTCCGCCTTATACCCATAAAGCACCACCTTTTTCTGCTAAGTCCCACCCCCATATCAAGCATGTCAGAAAAAAAGTGTAGAAACCCCAGATGAGCCAAATTGTGCCAGATTTTGTGCACAGACACATTAGTAAATCTGGGCCTCTGTGTTGTTGCAGGCTTCTCTGCATTATGTCCTTTCTCTCATGGGTTCTGTTTGATATGATAGAAGGAATAGCACAGTAGACAAATGAGCAAGCCGCAGTGTGTCTAAGTGCATACGTTCACATGGGACACTTTGCAGAGATTTCTGTGACACCTTGATGAATCGGTGCTTTTAGCAGGAAGTGCCCAGATAAGTTTAGGCCAATACCTGCCGTCACTGAGCAGCTCCTCTGGGTCTCCACCCTGCGGTGAAGTGGAATACCTCTTGTACCACTTTGCCACTAGGATTTTTCGTGTGACCAGACCCTCAGCTCTAGGGGGGAATAGCCTAAGTTTTCTCATTACGTTCTCTGTACTTTCTGCCTATAGAATGAAACATCGTATTCAAGATTTGGGGGGTACTATCTCTCCTTAGGGCAGTGCTTCTCAATTATTTTCTGTCATGCCCCCCCTAGGAAGAAGAAAACATTTTGCGCCCCCCGCGCGACTGTAAATAGTATCATTTGTCTATAAAATTGTTATAAGTACACCTCTGCATAACACTATCCTTATTAACGTATAAGAGAATAAAAAAAGAAAGAAATGTGGATCGGACACACACTTATGGGGGGATCTGTGGATGACGGACACTTATGGGGGGATATGTAGATGACGGACACTTATGGGGGGATCTGTGGATGACGGACACTTATGGGGGCATCTGTGGATGACGGACACTTATGGGGGGGATCTGTGGATGACGGACACTTATGGGGGTGGGGGGATCTGTGGATGACGGACACTTATGGGGGGATCTGTGGATGACGGACACTTATGGGGGGATCTGTGGATGACGGACACTTATGGGGGGATCTGTGGATGACGGACACTTATGGGGGGATCTGTGGATGATGGACACTTATGGGGGGATCTGTGGATGACGGACACTTATGGGGGGATCTGTGGATGACGGACACTTATGGTGGGATCTGTGGATGACGGACACTTATGGGGGGGATCTGTGGCCAGCACTGTTACAAGGGTATCTGTGGCTGGCACTGTTATATATGTGCCATCCACAGACCCCCCACCCCATAACAGTGCCATCCACAGTGCCCCCCCAGCCCATAACAGTGCCATCCACAGACCCCCACCCCTTAACTGTGCCATCCACAGATTCCGTGTGCCCGCCGCCGCTGTTTAAAGTTATTAAACATGCCCCCCTCACTCCTAATAGTACCGTATATCCGAATTTCTTCTGTATAATGCCGGCAGGCGGGCCGGGCGGCCGGCGCGTCCCTCAGTGACGTCACTTGTCTGCGCCGCCTGCTTCATTCATAAAGCAGGCGGCGCAGGCACGTGACATCACTGAGGGACGCGCCGGCTGCCCGGCCTGCCTGCCGGCATTATACAGAAGAAATTCGCACACCCCAAAGGCCGGCCCTGAACGAGCCCCCCTTCACGGAGCCTGGCGCCCTCCCTGGGGGGCGCGCCCCACTATTTGAGAAGCACTGCCTTAGGGAGAGCACTTTAATCGGCGTGAGGCGACTTATAGGCCATACATGCTCCTCTGGAATTCTGGGAAGAGAGGGATGCAAATGAGCTCTTAACCATCTCTGCCTCTGAAACCACCAGATGTAAGGCAGCTATCCTAGAAGTCAATGTTCAACCCTCATAGACCTTGAGGAATGACTTGGATATTAAATAAGCCAGCACCTCATCTGCAGACTGCTGTTTTGTGGTGATTGCCCCTCATCAGTGCACAGCAGAAATTGCTGGCTTAACTGGGTGAGAGGCCTAGGTCAGGATTTGGGGGGTAGTATATTTCCTTATGGAGAGCACCTCAATTGGCTTGAGGAGACCACATCATATTCAAATAATTCCTATTGTCTGCAAAAAATTATAGAAAACCAGAAGATATTTTGCACCCTATTGGAGAAAATCTTGAAGAAACCTTCTCCATTCAGAATGATTCAGTACGTTTTAGTAGCCCTGCAGTGTTCGTTTGGGTGCACTTTCTCAGATAAACACATGGCACTTCCAGGCTCCTTTCTTCATGTGTTTGCAAGGTGACATGTGAGGCTTTGCCTTCATTAACCATCAACGGTAAGAAAAGGGAAAAAGAAAACAACCTGCCCACGCCGCTCATGAGCCTAGCATGGACTCTCAGCCATAGCACAGCTCTGCTGTTTATCTACTATTGGCTCCCCTGCAACACACCTCTGGAATGTCTCCCTTCAGATACCAGCTATATCTGTACTTAGCAGTTAGAGTGAAACAGATCACACGGCCTCCATGTGTCATCTCCAGCATTCTGCAATGCACCACATAAAGACCTGTGAGTGGTTAAAGGGAACCTGTCATCACAAAGTACCACCAAAGCGTACAGGGCTGTGATAGGTTTTTAAAAGCTGTCACTTCTTAAAATGTCACTTTCAGCATAAAAGAAAAACTTTGAAATTATAATGTGGCACGTGTTACCTGTGAATACCGCCGCTGGGTTCATTTGCCCCCCCCCCCCCCCCACCTCTCCATCTGGTTTGACGTGGGTCATGTGGACACTGCAGCCAATGTTTGGTGATTAAGTCACCGGATCACATGATGCATAGGACAGTATCCGTATTTTGCAGATCTGAATACGGTTGCATGCATGAGGCCTTAAAAGGATACTTTTTTCTTTTTTAACAATGGAACCCTATGGGGAGGTATGGCATCTGTCAGAGGCATCTGTTTAATGTATACATCATATGTATGCATTAACCACTTAGTGACCTCTAATACGCCTTTTTACTGACATAAACAAAGGGGGTTTTAGCTAAACAGCTGGCTTTAATCAATCAATACATGTACCCAAAATGTTGCATTAAAAACTATTACTTGTCCTGCACAAAATAAGACCTTGTGCAATTACATTGAAGAAAAAACTAAAAAGTTATGGCTCTTGGAATGCGATTTTTAAAAAAAATGTGCGTGGTTAAACATGGGACAAAAACCTGAATACACCCAATGTCTTCATGCACATGACCGTATTCATTTTGCAGTCTGCAAACCACAGATCTTCAAATATGGATACTGGCTGTGTGAATTCTGCAATTTTGGGAGGGAAGGGATGCAAATTGGCTCTTAACCCTTTCATGACCAAAGGTCATTGATGCCCCAGTGTCCAGGTCAAAATTTACAAATCTGACATGCGTCACTTTAAGTGGTAATAGCTTTGGAACACTTTTACTTATCCACGCCATTCTGAGATTGTTTTCTCGTGACACATTGTACTTCATGACAGTCATAAATTTGAGTCAATATATATCACCTTTATTTATGAAAAAATCCCAAATTTACCAAAAATAAATAAAAATTAGCAATTTTCTAAATTTCAATTTCTCTGCTTCTAAAACAGAAAGTGATACCTCATAAAATATTTATTACATAACATTCCCCATATGTCTACTTTATGTTGGCATCATTTTGGAAATGTTATTTTATTTTTTTAGGACGTTACAAGGCTTAGAAGTTTAGAAGCAATTCTTAAAATTTTTAAGAAAATTTCCAAAACCCACTTTTTAAGGACTAGTTCAGGTCTGAAGTCACTTTGTGGGGCCTATATAGTAGATACCCCCATAAATGACCCCATTGTAGAAACTAGACCCCTCAAGTTACTTAAAACCAATTTTACAAACGTTATTAACCCTTTAGGTGTTCCACAAGAATTAAAGGAAAATGGAGAGGAAATTTCTAAATTTCACTTTTTTAGCAGATTTTCTATTTTATTAAATTTTTTTCTTTAACACATTAAGAATTAACAGCCAAACAAAACTCAATATTTATTACTCTGATTCTGCGGTTTACAGAAACACCCAACATGTGGTCGTAAACTGATGTAAGGGCGCACGGCAGGGCGCAGAAGGAAAGGAACACCGTATGGTTTTTGGAAGGCAGATTTTGCTGGATTGGTTTTCTGAACGCCATATGTTTTTTATTTTTCTACCGATCGTCTTGTGCAGGGGCTCATTTTTTGAAGAAAGAGTTGAGGTTTTTATTGGTACCATTTTTGGGTACATAGGATTTTTTGATCATTCATTATTACACTTTATGGGACAAGGTGGCCAAAAAATTGGCTGTTTTGGAACCTTTTTTTTTTTTTTTTTTTTTACAGCGTTCATCTGAGGGGTTAGGTCATGTGACAGTTTTATAGAGCAGATCGTTACGGACGTGGCAATACCTAATATGTATACTTTTTCTTATTTATTTAAGTTTTACACAATAATAGCATTTCTGAAACCAAAAAAATGATGTTTTAGTGTCTCTATAGTCTGAGAGCCATAGCTTTTTTATTTTTTGGGCGATTGTCTTAAATATGGGCTTTTTTTGCGGGATGAGGTAACGGTTTGATTGGTACTATTTTGGGGTATATACGCCTTTTTTGATCGCTTGCTGTTGCACTTTTTGTGATGTAAGGTGACAAAAATGGCTTATTTTTTTACACCGTTTTTATTTTTTATGGTGTTTATTGGACGGGGTTGATGATGTGATATATTTATAGAGATGGTCGCTACGGATGTGGTTTTTAGTTTTTTAGGTTTTTTTTATAGGAAAAGGATTTTTTTTTTTACATTTTTATTTATTTATTTTTACTTTTATTATTTTCAATTTTTTTTTTATCAGTTCCCTCTTGGATCTTGAAGATCCAGTGGGGCTGATGGTTGTACTATACTTTGCAATGCTTTTGCATTGCAAAGTATAATACAATCAGATGCCTGTAGGTGGCAGCACCGGACGCCTATGCCATGGCAACCGGACGCCTTTGCAAAGCGTCCGGTTGCCATGGCAACCATCGGGCGCTGCGATCGCAGCAGCCCTGATGGTTGAGAGAGAGGGAGCCCCCTCCCTCTATTAACCACATGGATGCCGCTACTGCGGCATCTATGCGGTTACAGCAGTGTCAGCATAGAGCTGACACACGCTGCTGATGGCGGCGGCTCAGGAATGGAGACGCCGCCATCACTCACAGAAGGGGGACCGCATCGGGGGCAGCATTTTACTTATAACAGATCGGGGCAGGAGGGGGCGGACGCATCGGGGGCAGGGGGCAGCATTTTACTTATTACAGATGGCGGCAGGAGGGGGCGGACGCATCGGGGGCAGGGCGCAGCATTTTATTTATTACAGATCGGGGCAGGAGGGGGCGGACCGCATCGGGGGCAGGGTAAGAAGAAGGACAAGAAGGGGGCACAGATCGGGGGCTTCAGGACACATTACCGATTTCAGGCTGTGATCTGCAGAGCGCAGATCAGAGCCTGAAACCGGCATTTTAACACTGCCGCGATCCGATTGGTTAGTCTGCACAGACTAACCAATCGGATCGATTGCCGGCAAGGGGCCACTCTGATTGGCCCCTTGCTGGCATTACTAGACTGTATGCTGTCCGTGACAGCAGCAGGGCTCGGGCAGAAGCTTTAATCCAAGCGCTTTGCAGCGCTTGAATTAAAGAGCTGGCTTGACGTCTATACACGTGATAGCTGCACGGGGTATGTGCAACTATCACGTATATATACAGATTGCGGTCGTGAAGAGGTTAACAAGCTTTGCCTCTAATGCCACCAGATGTAAGGCAGCTATCCTATAAATCAATGTTTAGCTCTTAAAATAAGCCTTGAGACATGACTTGGATATTAAATAAGCCAGCACCTCATCTGCAGAAAGCTGTTTCAGGGTGTTTGCCCCTCATCAGTGCAGAGCAGAGAGAGGCCAGGGAAAGGATGCAAATTAGCTCTTAACAAGCTCTGCCTCTAATGCCACCAGATGTAAGGCAGCTATCCTCATTTGCATTTCTTCCCTCCCAGAATTCCAGAGGAGCATGTATGGCCTATAAGTCTCCTCACACTGATTAAGGTGCTCTCTCCCTAAGGAGAGTTAGTTCCCCCTCTTCTCGGACACAGACCTCTCACCCAGTTAAGCCAGTACTCTCTGCTCTGCACTGATGAGGGGCAATCACCCCGAAACAGCTGCCTGCAGATGAGGTGCTGGCTTATTTAATATCCAAATCATGTCTCAAGGCTTAGTTTAAGAGCTGAACATTGACTTGTAGGATAGCTGCCTTACATCTGGTGGCATTAGAGGCAAAGCTTGTTAAGAGCTCATTTGCATTTCTTCTCTCCCAGAATTCCAGAGGAGCATGAATGGCCTATAAGTTTTCTCACACTGATTAAGGTGCTCTCTCCCTAAGGAGAGTTAGATCCTTTCTGCAATTTTCTCACACCCATCAGTAGAAAATAGACAAGAATAGGAAGTGTTCTATCATTTGCGAAACGGCCACATGGAGGACCATTGTTTCGGTGGTACTGTGCCTCTCTCTGAGGTCTTGCCTGTGGTTGCCAGTGCCCAGGGGTCCAGCTGGCTGGTCGTGAGCTGCAATGCACACCTTGCAGATGGAGCACAGGTTATTCTGCATTGTTCTGTGCACTGTTATGCCTGAAGCCACAATCCATCATCTGTAGCTTTCTATTTTGCAAGGTCTGTTTCGTTCAATGAGAACATTACAATTGATGCTTCCATGTGCCTTTCATTTGCACACTCGGTTGCTAGAAAGTTATGCTTTTTACACAAGAAAGACTCTTTGAAGCTAAATATACAGATTGATATGTGGAACACAGTGTAACGTACCATTGAAAGGATATTTCTGTCGTAATATTATGGCATATTGAAAAGATATGCCATAATATTCTGACTGTGGGGGTCTGGCATTTGGTACTCTGGAAAAAGAAGATCCCAGCGCCATAGTCTCGTCACTCTACAGGTGTGTAAGGGATCTGGGAAGATGGTGATGGCAACTTCTACTGATTATACTATTACTTAAAGGGGTTGTCCGGGAATAAATGGCTTTTCATGGTCGCCCGCAGACTGGCTCTGCTATGGAAAGAATTACACTTACCTGCTCCCTGCCTCTCCAGTCCTGCACACTGAATCCCGCATGGCCACCTTCCAGTCCGTGGCTTTTTTATTTTCTTCAAGGCATAAGAGAGGTCACCTGCAACCAATGACTGGCTTCAGTGGTGACATGCCCACAAGAGACACCTCACCACTTTGGAATCTGCAGCAGAAATCTAAGGCTGACACTTGGATTTCTGCAACGGATTAAAAGGTTTTTTTTGATAGTTTTATACTGATGACCTCTCCTCTGGATAGGTGATCAGTATCTGATCAGTGGGGGTGCAACACCCAGGACCCCCGCCAATCAACTGTTTGAGAAGGCACCAGCGCTCTCAGCAAACCAAATTCAACACTGTACATTGTACAGAAGCTTTATTTGGTATCACAGCTCAACCCTATTCACTTCATTGGGGCTGAGCTGCGCCTTTGCCATGTGACCAATAAACGTGACGTTACATGGCCTAGTCTAAGCTGTGAGAACGCTGCAGTGCTACTGCGAACACCAGTATCTTCTCAAATAGCTGATTGGTGGGGGTCCTGGCTGTTGGACCCCCACCGATCAGATACTGATGACCTATCCAGAGGCCTCATGCCCACAACCGTATTTTCAGTCCACATCTGATGTGCATTTTTTAGCAGATTGAATACGGACCCATTCATTTCTATGAGGCTGCAGAAAATGCAGACAGCACACGGATATCACCCGTGCGCTATACGCATCTGTGTGGCTGTGCCGCAAATTATAGAACATGTCCTATTCTTGTCCATTTTGCGGACAAGAATAGGCACTTCTACAATGAGGCCCTCGAAAAGCACGGGATGCTGTTGAGGAAGGGTGGCAGGTATACATAAATATATATGCATGCCTACTGGGCATGCATGTATATATGTGTATATATTGGCGGTGCATAATATTCCCCTCAGAGGGCGATGTGCGCAGATGTGCCCAGCACCTGCGCCCATCTGCCTCTGATATTCCCCAGGGGCTCATTCATGCCCCTGTGGGAATTCATATGTGTGTGCCCCCTTAAGATATGCCCCCTGAATCATATAATGTGCCCCCTGAATGTATAGATGGAGGGATATATATATATATATATATATATATATATATATATATATATATATATATATATATATATATATATATATATATATGCCCCCTGAATCATATAATGTGCCCCCTTATTATATAGATATATTGCCCCCTTAATATATGCCCCCTTATATATATATATATATATATGACCCCTATGTGTATCCATTCATATATGTTTATGGATGTGCCTCAAGCATCCATAAACATATATGGCAGTTGCTCGGGTGCCCCCGCTCAGATGCATCTGCTGGGGGTGGCGGAGGAGACCGACAGTTGGACAATTATGTCCAGCGTCGGCCTCTACAAAGGACAGAGGATCGATAAGATCCTCTGCCCTTTGTCACCATCTCCGGCCGCGCCGGAGATGATGCTCCTAGCAGAGACATGGGAACAAAGAGTTCCCATGCCCCTGTGAGTGGCTGACCAGGAGGTAGGCGTCCGCTTCACAGGCGGGAGGATCAAAGGATCCCCCCCCCTGGAAGCGCGCTCTGAGATCCTCGGGCCGGCGCGGTGACGTCATATCACCGCGCCGGCCAACGAGTTCAGGCCGGCGGTGCGCATGCGCACGGCGGCAATAGAGGGACTGCGAGCGGGCGCTGCCAAGCTTAAATAGGCTGGCAGCGCTCCGCTCAGGAGTCCAGCATACCACCGGCCGGAAGAATCATCCCCTGGACCAACGAGCCCCCCCTGGACAACGAGCATTACCCTAAGTATCTTCTATATACCCCCCTGCTGCCCTCTATATACTCCCCCCTGCTATAAACCCCCCCTGCTACCCTAAGCCTCTATATACTCCCCCCTGCTATAAACCCCCCCTGCTACCCTAAGCATCTATATACTCCCCCCTGCTATAAACCCCCCCTGCTACCCTAAGCATCTATATACTCCCCCCTGCTCTATATACCCCCCAACATACCCCCTGCTCTATCTATATACCCCCCCTGCTCTTGATATACCCCCCTGTTACTCCCCTGCCCTGGTAACCCTATACACCCCTGGTAACCCTATACACCCCTGGTAACCCTACACACCCCTGGTAACCCTTTAATGCTTTGTGGTCGGCTTACACCCTTGTAAGACCACCGTCAACCTTCGTCTACCCCATAGGGATAGTATATAGTACTAGGTGGGTGGGCTGTTAATATTGAATGTGTGTATCGTATAATAGTTTGTGGGTGGAATTTGAGAACGTGTAGTGTAGTTTAGTACTGTATATTATAGTGCTGTATTGTTAGTATTGCGTGCGTAGTGTATTGTTAGTAATAAATACTGTTACTTATAACTATCCGTGTAACGTGTAATTATTGGCGATAGTAAGGCGCATGCAGCTAGTGTAGCAATCAGTGTAAGGCATAGTGAAAGTATTGTTATTATTATATAAAGGCATAAATAGGCGGAGTTATCACTAGACGGCTCCTCCTATTTATGAATATTAATTATCGATATTTGCATAAATATTGGTGATTAATATTCCCCCTAATGTAAAGGGGGAATATTAATTATCGATATTTGCATAAATATTGGTGATTAATATTCCCCCTTTACATTGGCGAGCCAGGCCCACTGCTAAGAATTTGTTTTCTGTGTTTGGTTTTGGTGAAAAGAATCACTTACGCTGTGAACTAGTCAGACGGGAGGGACGCGGTCAGTGGATTCTGAGCGTCCATTGCCTGATGGTTCGTACAAATAAAGCGTTTTTTTTTTTTTCAATCAGAACCAGACACAGAGCAATCTCTACAGCAGAGAATCTAAAATCTTTTCTGATTTTTCTGTATTAATATTTTCTGATTCCCTTACACGCCCACTGGAGAGAAGTCATACACCACTGAAGAGAGAACCATCGTCATTGAAGTCAAACAGAAGTCGTCTGGCTGGTCGGGAGAAGGCGTTCCGAATATTGAAGGACCTCCTCCACGCAGCAACACAGTACAACAAACAACGACACCAATGAAGATGGCCTCTTGTCAAAAAGTAAGTATGAACTTCGCCACACTGCAACACCTCAGCAAACATAGCACATAGAACCCCATCATCCCCACCACGTACAAATCCACTGAGCTGCTATGGTCCACTTTATTGGACCAGGCATACGCTCATGACAAACTCTGCATTAATCGCATGTTTAAAAAAAACAATAAACGGCTCCAAATGTTAGCCAAATTGGTTCACACCTTTGAGGATATCATTTGGAATCCGGAACATCTGGAAACACTTAACAGCACGGCAAAGGCAGAGGAAGTTTCCAACACTGCAAACTTCCACTGCAATTGTTGTGTTGAGAACATTAAACAGTTACACACATTACAAACACAACTACAAGAGAAATCCCAGTGTACGGTCGAGAGGGGCAGGGAAATTTGCGTGTTAGAGTCTAGACTCTCGGACAAGGAGAGTTTCTACTCTGACATGGATAAGGAACTGCTCAGACTGTACACTGAGATAAACCAGTTCAGGAACAATACGGTATCTATGGATAACATGATTGTTCAACTTCGAGAGGACCTGGCTTCAAAAACGCAAACCATTGCGGATTTGCAGCAGGTCATCTCGAATCTGTCACGGCCTGGTGCTAACAGTATGGTGCCCACAAAACAGGTTTGTGTTTCGGAAACGGCACAGGGGGAGATAGTGGCGACAGCGCCAAGATCTTCCACGGATCAAACATCCGATACAGTAGACACTAGGGGACAGGTGGAACGGACGCTACATTTCACCCAAACACCCAGGGAGAATAGGGGTAGCAACCAATCCCAGGAACAGGGCAACGATTGGAGAGAGGAAAGTGGTTGGCCATTTACCACTTCCAATCCGCCAACGCGTCCGGAAAGACAGGAAGATTTTTATCCTAACCATTCCAGTATGGAAAGGATAAACTTCCTGTTACGGATCTGCAAGGAGATCCCAACATATGATCCCAGTGTAGATTCGTTTACTTCATGTGATATCTTCGAGGGTCACTGTAACAAGTATTCAGTGGCTCACGAATATCGCATGGAGTTATTCAAGTTATGGTTACCTACACACCTAAACCAAAGGTATGAGGTAACGGGGAGGACGCAACCCATGAATGGACAGTTTTATGACAAGGAGGAACGTCTCTCCATACTCATGAGACTGGCAACGGGCCATTGGGACGTCACTCCGGATATCCTGTCCAAGATCAAACCCACTATACATGACGAACCTCTGTCTATGTGTAGTCGGTTTGAAGCGATGTACAGAAGGGTTACAAAGGATCACGGTATTGGAATTCCACAGGGTATGATACGTATGTTTGTGGAAAAATTCCCATACCTTGACACTGCAATCCGGTTGAGTGCAGCTAGGGAGCCATCCCTCACGGATGCTGCTATGATTATTGAGCAGTGCAGACAGGATACACTGCTCAATAGGAAATCCATCAAAGTGACGGAGCGTGCGCCTGTACACAATACATCTCAAGATGAACGGGTACAGCACACAAAAGGTAACTCGGCTATTCGCCCCACAGCCCCGCCATTGGAAAGGATGGGAGGCATTCGATGCTTCCTATGTTTACAATACGGGCACATAAAGAGGAATTGTCCACAATGGTCACGTAATAACTGGACAAATCCTGAGAGAACAGGCAATAATAACGGTTTCAAGATGAAACCTAATTATGCCAAACCAGTGGGGGAATATCTGGGACATTCACAGGTCCAGACACCAAAACGTGTGGCTGTTGTGATCGACCCAGCGCGTACGGTAATGAGTGTGGAATCCCTGGAATCCACACGAACGGTCTATAGCAAGAACCCACAAGTGGCAGTATGTACCTCACAGGTACCTACTGGGAGTCTGGTAGAAATCGATTGAAGATTAGGGGTCCCTGAAGAATTGGCACCAATATGTCCAATCATACTGGATCCTTCAGGGAGACCCCATATAAAATCCACGATAAAAGATAAAGAAACGGAAATCATGCTTGATACTGGGGCGGAAATTTCCATTACCAATATCAAACATGATCTACTCCCCAACAGCCCTCAGTGTGTGGTGATCGGATTTGATCACCAACAAGGGGGGGTGAAGGCCCACAGAATTGATGAGGTAATCGATCAGATTACCAGGTGCACTACCCTCAGGATACCCATGTGGTATTACCCCGGTTCTGATAACATTATCGGAACCGATGTAATGACACAAAATGGGTGGATCCTGGATCTGGCAAATTGCATTGTATGGAAGGGTCCCAGACGAGCCAAGGTGTTTGTCATTCAACGCCAGTGTCTGGGACCACCTTTGCCAGCAATAGATAACTCTATTGATGTGCTGGAACACAAGTGGCCTGAGGTCTCACACAATCCAGACCTTGAGCCTATTGTGTACAAGCACCCTGATCTGTGGGCCCAAAATAAGAATGACTGTGGCAGATTGATTGGCGTTTTGGTAGACATACAGGGTCCTGACCCTCCACCTCAACGCCAATATCGATTTCCACCAGAGGCCACCCATTCAATTATGGACACTGTCCTTGAATTGAAGACTAGGGGTGTGGTCATTGAGGGCAACTCGAAGTGCAACAATGCCCTCTGGCCAGTTAAGAAAAAGGACACAAACGCATGGAGGCTGACCATAGACCTCCGTGTCCTTAACAAATACACCCCAATGTCAGCCCCAGTGGTGGCCCAAACTCCCGACATCATGGCCAGAATAAGTGGCGAAAGCCGCGTATTCTCGACCATCGATGTTGCCAATGGGTTCTTCTCCATCGAACTCACGGAGTCGTGTCGGTACAAATTTGCTTTTACGGTGGGGGACAAACAGTACATGTTTGCGGTACTGCCCCAGGGGTTCCATAGCAGCCCCACATATTTCCATCAGGCATTGGCGGCTGTACTGAGTGTGTTCTCACGGCCGGAATGCCTCCTACAATACGTGGATGACCTGCTTTTGCATACAGAAACCATGGAGGAACACTTGGTTCTGTTGAAAGAGCTGCTGGGACTCCTGGCAAAGTCAGGACTCAAACTGAGTCCCCATAAGGCAAATTTGGCTAAAGCGGAGGTAACTTTCCTTGGGGTCCAAATTTCCTGTGGAACCAAAGGAATCATGACGTCCCGTGTGGAAGCCATGGTAAAGTTACCCAGGCCTGGCACCCTTCAGGATTTGAGAAAATTCCTGGGGGTTGCCAACTTCATGAGGGAGTTCATAGAGGATTTTGCGGCCAAAGCGAAACCTCTCTACGAACTCCTTCGAGGAGAGGAACCCTCAATCAAAGGGTGGTCCGATGCGCAGGAGGAGGCCTTTTCAACCCTGAAAAGGGACCTCTCCTCGGCGCCTGTGTTGGCCACTCCACATTCAGATGGGGAAATGGCCATACAGGCGCATGCAGGGATGGAGTCTATCTCAGCGGTCCTTGTACAGAAAGTAGGTTACGAGACCAGACCGCTGGGATATTTCTCCAGGCTGCTTTCGCCCGTCGAACGAGGGTTCGATGAATGCGCCAAACAAGCAGCCATACACTATGCTGTTAAGACCACAGAGCATATTGTTGGCTTCCGGCCCCTCACTTTGCAGACTCCACATTCACCGCTGACCCTTTTGCTCCGTGATACTCTCCCTGGAGTCTCCCAACAGAGATTCGGGAGATGGATCATGGATCTCAGCGGCCGAAATCTGCAGGTGGACCACAAGGCCAAGTATGTTCTGTCCCAGTTGCTGAACCTGACTGGAACTGAACATGACTGTGGCCAACCGGTAATTGACGACTCTCCACAGATGTTCAGGACTGACAAGCATCCAGATGACAGAATCATCTTTGTTGATGGCTCTCGGTTCTATCTGGATGGGGAATATGTCACAGGTTTTGCTGTGCTGGACGAGACCACTGGTACCCAGAGTCTTGTCCGGTTACCAGGTCACATGTCAGCACAGCGGGCAGAGCTGGAGGCTGTTAAAGAGGCTCTGCTTCTCTACCCTCCAGGGAAACGAGTTATATATAGCGACAGCGCATATGTAGTTCGCTCCCTCACATTGCACCTGGACGTTTGGAAGAGAAGAGGATTTGTGGACAGCCAAAACAAACCTCTGGCTCATGTGTCAGTCCTGAAGGAGCTGTGGGAGTGGGGTATGGCACACGTGGCGGAAGCAGCCATCATAAAAATCCCGGCGCATCAAAAAGGGGACGAACCTTTGACAGCAGGTAACAACCAGGCAGACGAACTGGCAAAACTAGCAGCAGTGTCTGGGACCTTTAGGGAACCAGGCACTGAGCCACTGCCCGCATACCGGATTGCAGCGCATACCCATCTGAGTGACACCCCGGTGTCATTCGAGGAGGAACAAGCTAAGGATCCTCTTCTAATGACACACATCCAAGTACCACAGCATCCCTGGTCCTTACAACAGGGGATCCTGTGTTACGACACCGGTACTCAGTCGCTTCCTCTCCCGGTGGTTCCACAGCATCTGCAAGCAGAGCTGACGCGGTTGAACCACCAAATGTTTGGACATCTTGGCCGGAATAAGCTCTTGCCTCTCCTGAGAGACAAATTGTACTGGCCTGGAATGTCCAACACAGTAGAGGACGTTACGCAACAGTGCCTGGTGTGCGCTCAGGTTAACCCAAGGGCGTCAGCCCTGAAGCCGGTGTTACAGCGGGTTCCTCCTGCTGATGGTCCATGGTCCGCTATCCAAATTGATTTCATCGGACCTTTGCCAACTGGGAGTCGTAACTGTCGTTACGCCCTGGTGGTAGTGGATGTCTTCTCGAAGTGGGTAGAAGCCATCCCTACGGTCAATGATTCGGCCTCCACCACTGCCCGTGTTCTCTGGGAACAAGTTCTGTCACGATGGGGGATCCCAAGATTGATAGAATCCGACAGAGGGACTCATTTCACGGGTAAGGTCATGAAAGCGCTTTGTGGTCTCCTAGACATAAAGCAAAGGTTTCATGTCCCTTACCACCGTCAGTCAGCGGGCATCGTGGAGCGGATGAACCGGACCATCAAAACCCGGCTTTTCAAGGCACTGCTGGAGAAAGGTTCCTCTTGGGTAATCTCCCTTCCAGCGGTGCTAATGGGTATCCGAGCCACAGAGGCCTCTAGTACCGGTATCTCCCCATTTGAACTCATGACCGGACGTAAGATGCCCCTATGTCTACCAAACGAACCCCAAGTGTCGGAGCCCACGAAGATCGCCATCGCCAGAGACTTGTTTCTTCAACAGGTTCAGCAGAACCTGAAGGAGTTACTGCCTCATGCAGCTATACGGTTACACAAACCGTATCTACAGGGGGAAACGCCTATGCCCTCTGTAGGAGAAATGGTAATGGTGAAAGTCTTTCGTCGGGTCGGCCCATGGGACGCAAACTGGGAGGGACCGTACAAGGTCCTTGAAGTAATGGGGGACACCATGCTGAAGGTACAAAGGCCTATCACGAGCAAGAAGAAATCCCGTAGACGCCAGGAAGTTTTTTGGATTCACATCGACCAGGCCAAAGCCACCCGAGCCTCCCCAACTCAATAACGCATACCGTTCCGAGTTGGGTGAGGGGGCGGGGGGAAGAAGGGCTTGGTGGGTCGAGTGTGAATCCAATCCACTTAACACATTCCATCTCATTGCAGAACACAAGAGGGAGACACTCCATGGGACCACACTGCCAGGGAAGAGCTAGGCATCCTCTGAATGAGATACGTATCCAGCTTGTGACACTAGTGGTAAGCATGTTGATGGCGGGCTCAGCCTCTTCAGGGGAGGACCTGGGGACTAATATTGGTATGGCCAGCATATCACTTGATGGACCCGGCCTTTTAATGGTGGAATGTTTGGATGGCAAAATCCTGGAACCATACAAGAACGTTACCTTTACACCAGGTCAATGGTATCTGTATGGTTTCCAGAGAGAGGGTTTTGCCAATGGTGTAATTCAGCATTAGACCCCGGTGAAGAATGTGTCTGCCATACAACATGACTTGCACGCCCTCTGTCTCAAGGAATACAGGCATTTTCAGGACTTGGACCCTGTACCTAGCAAATCCTTAAGATGGGTGTCTAGGAATCCACACTTGCACCCTTACCAGCAAGTGAGAGCCAACACTATCACAGTGTTGTGTACCAAGGAGGGTTTGCTGAGTCCTGAAGATGTCACTGGGGCAGAGTACAGCGGTTGGTATATCCTGAAAGCTACCTTCCTAGGGAAGGATAGCAGAGACGGGTTGAGGGTTAGGACATATTTCGATAGGCCCATTCCGGTAAAAGGCACCCTGAAGGCTTATTATATGTTGAGGGATTCCCAGATGATTATCACCAGGGAATCCAGTTATGTACAGGGTCATGTATCCACAGATTACGTGCGAACCAGCATAATTATGTTAAAGTTAAACTGCAGTGACTCTGATCAGGCTATTTGGAATGATCAGAGTGGCCCGGTAAAACTGGAGGGTTTGTATCGAGCCACAGTTTTAAAGGTACGGACCGATGCCAAGGACCCAAGGTATGCGCAGTTAGAGGGGTCTCCATCCATACGGTCTTTCATGATCACGATCATGAGAGACAACTGCGTTCCTGAGGTGACGGGATACTATTTCGTCACCTATGCCCACTGGGAACAGGATACCCAGATGGTGATGTTGGACACGAATCCCTGGAGGTGGGATTTAGTGTGCAATGGGGTGGACACCCCTACAGTGGATGTATGGATGGATGGTACCCCTATGACTGAGGAATACCGGGGTAGGTATGTGTCTTCCGATTGGACAGACCCCAGGGGCAGGGACATTAACTTTGACATCAATATAGATGGTTCATTCAAGTGGCCTTTTTGCGAGGCAGCCCACGAAGGGTGCTGGACCTTTACTCAATGGGTCTATCTGTCTCAAACCAAACCCGTAGGGAAACTAGTGTTACAGGCTGGAGAAGATGATCAATGGTATCCATTCAAAGGACGGGGACGGGTCTGTGTTACTATAGTAAGGGTCCCCTACGAAACAGAAGGTCTCCAACCAGTAAGACCACATTCGGACTCTTGCACCACCCCTATCCATCAATTGGCAGACCCTGTAGCTCCTCAACTGTCATCCCCCTGGAAGATCATCACGGATGCTAAATTCATCCTGTTTACCTGGAGAATTTCCGTAGATGACTTCCAAGTTGATCACTGGGATCACAGGTGTGAGGAGTTCGTTAGGAACCAAATTGACATGGTAAGAGGTTGGATAGAGGCGGGTCAAGAGGTCAGGAAAGACGACTCTCGACTCAGGAAGAACAGGGGGAGGAGAGACCTGGTGGCTATGGGACTTGGCGGAGGTGCTTTGGGAGTGGGTGCCCTGAACACTATGGACATGGAAGTCTTGAGAAGTAAGCGTGGGGAGGTTGCGCGACACGCCGGGGAAGGATTCAAGACCCAGATTGATGTAGACCACGTCTTAGAGGGTTTACAACACTCGCACATTGATGCCACTACCTCTCTATCTTCTGCTATACGTGAGAAGTTTAGGAGGTTAGTTGTGGGTCTTTTGGAGGAGCAGGATCGGGCTCAGCTTGCTCTGGCGTGTACGCAGGTCCAAAGTGAACTCTCGGACAACCTTAAACATATTGTCACGGCACTTCACAACGGCCACTTCCCATTCAACCTCCGCCAGCGAATAAGTCCACTGATTTCTCCTTTTGCTATTAATCACACCAACTGGTGGGTGGTTCAGTGGCATGGATGTCAAAATTTAACCTGCACTGCTTCGTCCCTGGCACCTGTATCCGGTCGCATCAGACAAGGATACAGTGTCATCAATCTAGGAACGATGATTAACAACCAGACGGTGCTTCATCCCCAGCTCCCCTCGGGCGTTCTAACCTATGAGGAGGACCATCCCTCTTAGTTTGATACAGAGGGATGTCGGATAAGGGAGAATGCCATCCTCTGTCAGGGTAGTCGGGAGCGGATGCTCAGACACCAGTGTTGGAACCTCGAGGGGTCCTGTGAGATGAAGGCCAACCCAGTGCCCTCATCCTCTTTGAAATATTTGGGGCAGGGGTATTGGTGTTGGTACCAAGGGAGTGATCCATCGTATGCAATTTTTGGACTTTGTACCGAACGAGGAACACTCCGCCCCGGAGCGTACTGCACCCTTAGTCCCGTTTTAGGTTTGAACGTCGCAGAGCAGCAGGGAAGAACCCCGATTACCCCAGAGAAAAGACTTGACATCCGCCCCGATGTTCCTGTAAGACTTCAGAAGATTCCTCTTGGCTTCGGCAAAGAACTTAGACATCTCCTGATGTATTTCGGCCAAGAGGAAGAGATCATACAACGTCTTCGGGAGACGGAGAAGCAAGCCACCATTCAACTCACCCATGACCGAACAAAGATTATCGCGGTTGCCACAGCATTGGACAAAGACTCAAAGGTTTCGTGGTGGGAGAGTCTTTGCGGATACAGTCCTAAGGCAACGTCATTTTTCAATTTATTGATTCACCCGGTGATAGTGCTTCTGGTTCTGGTTGGACTCATGTACCTTGGACTATGGTGGATGTATCGGAGAGTCAAGAGACTAACGGACCAACTAAACCAGAACCAGACGGCACTTCACGAAAACAACCGCCGAAGGCTCAGGACTTGACTTCACAAAAAGTCCTGAGGCCTAATCGCCCAAAGGACAGAACAATTGGACTGAACTCTTGGGTTTAGGGGGGTTGGGGGTTATTGTGTAAATAGGTGGTGTGAATGGGGATAAGATTAGGGCACGATAGGGATAGGCCCTGATGGTTGCCATTTGCCACTTGAACCCTGAACGGTAAGGATCATAAGGGAATAACCTGGATGTGTAGTGTAATGGAGGTATTCCCGTTGTTAGAATTTAGGTACCGTGACATCACCTCTATTGAAAAAAATATATATATCTGACCTGCCTTGTAAAGACCGATTCAGCTGTCCATGGGAGAACCGCACCCATCCTTCGATCAAGATGGAACATGCTTAGGGAGAGTTGGCGTAGAATAGAGACTGAGACTGTAAGGGTGGACCCACTCCAGATTTCTTGGGCGTGGACGACACCTGAAGATCGACAGCAATGCCGAGAGACAGCGAGGGTGTGGTCATTCTAAACTTATCAGGAGTGACCGACACCGGAAGAGTGAGAGAAAGACAAGTCAAAGACTGAGAGTCAAGCCACTCCGGAAGTCCAGAAAGAAATGACACTAGGAGGGTCTGACATCGTAACAATTAAGGCAGAAGAGAGTTCCTGGGAAACAAAGACGACGGTGTATCCTGTGGATGGAGGAGTCGGTTACGGTGAAGGTCAGGTCGGAGGAAGTCGTTGGGTTAGATGATGTCTAGGTACCTAAGAGACAGGGTGCACTCCGGTTTTCCTGGACCATCACCGAGGATGGGGTTGAGGGGGGCAAAAATGCCTCCACCCTTCCCCCAAGATATTGTCGTATCACCGACAACAGGGGGATTGTTGAGGAAGGGTGGCAGGTATACATAAATATATATGCATGCCTACTGGGCATGCATGTATATATGTGTATATATTGGCGGTGCATAATATTCCCCTCAGAGGGCGATGTGCGCAGATGTGCCCAGCACCTGCGCCCATCTGCCTCTGATATTCCCCAGGGGCTCATTCATGCCCCTGTGGGAATTCATATGTGTGTGCCCCCTTAAGATATGTCCCCTGAATCATATAATGTGCCCCCTGAATGTATAGATGGAGGGATATATATATATATATGTATATGTATATATATATGCCCCCTGAATCATATAATGTGCCCCCTTATTATATAGATATATTGCCCCCTTATATATATATATATATATATATATATGACCCCTATGTGTATCCATTCATATATGTTTATGGATGTGCCTCAAGCATCCATAAACATATATGGCAGTTGCTCGGGTGCCCCCGCTCAGATGCATCTGCTGGGGGTGGCGGAGGAGACCAACAGTTGGACAATTATGTCCAGCGTCGGCCTCTACAAAGGACAGAGGATCAATAAGATCCTCTGCCCTTTGTCACCATCTCCGGCCACGCCGGAGATGATGCTCCTAGCAGAGACATGGGAACAAAGAGTTCCCATGCCCCTGTGAGTGGCTGACCTCCGGCGCTGTAATTACAGCGCCGGAGGTAGGCATCCGCTTCACAGGCGGGAGGATCAAAGGATCCCCCCCCCCCCTGGAAGCGCGCTCTGAGATCCTCGGGCCGGCGCGGTGACGTCATATCACCGCGCCGGCCAACGAGTTCAGGCCGGCGGTGCGCATGCGCACGGCGGCAATAGAGGGACTGCGAGCGGGCGCTGCCAAGCTTAAATAGGCTGGCAGCGCTCCGCTCAGGAGTCCAGCATACCACCGGCCGGAAGAATCATCCCCTGGACCAACGAGCCCCCCCTGGACAACGAGCATTACCCTAAGTATCTTCTATATACCCCCTGCTGCCCTCTATATACTCCCCCCTGCTATAAACCCCCCCTGCTACCCTAAGCCTCTATATACTCCCCCCTGCTATAAACCCCCCCCTGCTACCCTAAGCATCTATATACTCCCCCCTGCTATAAACCCCCCTGCTACCCTAAGCATCTATATAATCCCCCCTGCTCTATATACCCCCCAACATACCCCCTGCTCTATCTATATACCCCCCCTGCTCTTGATATACCCCCCTGTTACTCCCCTGCCCTGGTAACCCTATACACCCCTGGTAACCCTATACACCCCTGGTAACCCTACACACCCCTGGTAACCCTTTAATGCTTTGTGGTCGGCTTACACCCTTGTAAGACCACCGTCAACCTTCGTCTACCCCATAGGGATAGTATATAGTACTAGGTGGGTGGGCTGTTAATATTGAATGTGTGTATCGTATAGATAGTTTGTGGGTGGAATTTGGGAACGTGTAGTGTAGTTTAGTACTGTATATTATAGTGCTGTATTGTTAGTATTGCGTGCGTAGTGTATTGTTAGTAATAAATACTGTTACTTATAACTATCCGTGTAACGTGTAATTATTGGCGATAGTTAGTTAGTAAGGCGCAAGCAGCTAGTGTAGCAATCAGTGTAAGGCATAGTGAAAGTATTGTTATTATTATATAAAGGCATAAATAGGCGGAGTTATCACTAGACGGCTCCTCCTATTTATGAATATTAATTATCGATAT
Organism: Bufo bufo; assembly: GCF_905171765.1. Classification (NCBI taxonomy): domain Eukaryota; kingdom Metazoa; phylum Chordata; class Amphibia; order Anura; family Bufonidae; genus Bufo; species Bufo bufo. The sequence goes on along the minus strand of NC_053392.1, from coordinate 336,003,138 downwards.
TTGCATAAATATTGGTGATTAATATTCCCCCTTTACAGATGCACACAGACCTCATTGTATTTTGTCGATCCGTGATTTGTGGACCACAAAACGGATACGGTTTCAATTTAGTTCCATTAAACGAACTACAATATGGTGTAGATTCCCATTGAAAAACAATTGGAGGAGGAAAACATATGGTTTTTCCGTTGATTTCGTTGTGGAATATGCCTCATATAGTGCGTGCTTTCGTTTCTGTAATCATTTTGAAAAATTAAAATGACCATATATGAGACTGCTTTGCCGTTCTATCCAGTAAATTATGCAGATTTTCTGTTCTTGCAGGTGTTGCAGGAACATCATCATTGTAAACTTTGTATGATAAATATCTTTGCTTGCCCTTTCTTAGATATTATTATGTCCTGTCTCTGTGCTGAACAGAGTTGATTGGTCAAATTAATTTGTCCGAATGTCCTAGTCATGGAGGGCTACACTTACAGCCAGTATCACAAGCTTGCCCTCATTTGGCCCGGTCATATTGTCTTGTATACAAGCTTTATATAGAAACATAATTTGCTCAGACATTTTTAGCACTTAATATATTCAGCACAGAATGTAACCTTTACTGTGTGAAAGTATTCGCCATTAATGCCGTCCCATAGATTGCAGCCACTGTGCTGTTAAGTTATTGTAAATGAGTATTTATTGAAAATAATTTTTTGTATGTCCTCCTACAATTCCATGTTATGTCTTGAAATATAAGTATGCCTCTCCTTTGGGCCAGCAACTACCCTCACAAAACAGCGGCCCTGATTGATCATGCCTTCACTCCAGAATTGTGGCGTCAAAAAGTTGCAAAATAGGGCTTTTGCGAATTTTTGCACTTAGGCTAGTTTCACACTAGCGGCAGGGGAGTCTGGCAGGCTGTTCCGGCGGGTGAACAGCCTGTCGGATCCATCCTGCCGCTCGTTCACATGTGCCCCGTCCCCATTGACTATAATGGGAGCGGGGCGGAGTTCCGGCAGCAGCACGGCAGTGCACGGCGAGAGGCAGTCGGACTAAAAGTACTGCATGTCGTAATACGGGCACATATAAACATGGGACCAACACAAAAACCTTCAGCTACCAAGTGCACATGTAACAGGTCAGCCAGTTTCATAGGTACAAATCTGCTGACTGATGCCCTTTAACTTGACAGCATCCTGCTCTAGCTCCCAGGCTACCATCTGTGGGTTAACAGTAAAATTCCATAAAACAATGATTTTGAATGATATCACGCACTATAATCTTTTTCATTATGAATCTGGAGGTACACTTTAGTTACTACAACTTTCAAACACACCCTTGGCCAAAAAAAAAAATTCTCAATGTTGATGAATCTCCATGCATTCGCGGCCTAACATCTGAACCTTTTGTTATACAGACTTCTCATGCCTCCTAATTTAGAAGTAGAAAATGTAATCTTGAAGATCTTGATGGAGGACCTGCATGGTTCCCTGTTCTCCTAGAATAGATCTTGCTTCCTTTAGCTCTTATTTCTGCCTGTCACTGTGAGTGGCTTCTGATTGCTACTTGAAATAATAAATCATTTCAATTCCATGAAAATGCTTGATTGTAGTATTTTTTTCTAAACATACACTGCCTGTCCAAAAAAAAACTCGCCACCTGGATTTAACTAAGCAAATAGGTATGAGCCTCCTATTGGATAATTACTGCATGGGCGATTATCTTTCGGCTGGCAACAAGTTATTTAACCCTAACTGGTGCAATGAGTTGCTTCTCATTTCTTAAACAACCATGTCGAAAGACACATCTCGTGGTCATGGAAAAGATGTTAGTCTGTTTGAGAAGGGTCAAATCATTGGCATGCATCAAGCAGAGAAAACATCTAAGGAGATTGCAGAAACTACTAAAATTGGCTTAAGAACTGTCCAACACATTATTAAAAACTGGAAGGATAGTGGGGACCCATCGTATTCGAGGAAGAAATGTGGCGGGGAAAAAATCCTGAATGATCGTGATCGGTGATCACTTAAACATTTGGTGAAATCAAATCAAATAAAAACAACAGTAGAACTCAGGACTATGTTTAATAGTTAAAGTAAGAGCATTTCCACACGCACAATGCAAAGGGAACTCAAGGGATTGGGACTGAACAGCTGTGTAGCAATAAGAAAACCACTAATCAGTGAGGCAAACCAGAAAAAAAGGCTTCAATTTGCTAGGGAGCATAAAGATTGGACTCTGGAGCAATGGAAGAAGGTCATGTGGTCTGATGAGTCCGGATTTACCCTGTTCCAGAGTGATGGCCACATCAGGGTAAGAAGAGAGGCAGATGTGCCTACTGCCTACTGTACAAGCCTGTGGGGATAGTGCTATGATCTGGGGTTGCTGCAGTTGGTCAGGTCTAGGTTCAGCAACAGTATGTGTTCCAAAAATGAGGTCAGCTGACTACCTGAACATACTGAATGACCAGGTTATTCCATCAATGGATTTTTTCTTCCCTGATGGCATGGGCAGCAGTCAGACTCTACCATTATCAATGCAAGATCTTGGTGAAAAAATAATGCAACACTGGATGGAAATAAATCTTGTGACATTGCAGAAGCTTATCGAAACAATGCCACAGCGAATGCGTGCCGTAATTAAAGGTCCAACGAAATATTAGCGTGTGTGACCTTTTTTTTTGGTGGCAACTTTTGTTTTGGACAGGCAGTGTATCTGAAGAGTGTATACACCATTGTAAAAAAAAGACTTTGTCTTTATGGAAACTAAGCACTAACAGACTTGTAGTCTGATCTTGCTGTCTTGTATTGCTCCCTTGCTAACCTACACAGCTTGCACAGCCATGGCGGTGTGAGAGGGGGGAAATAAAACAGAACATTAACAGGCAGGAGATTAAGAGAGTATGCTTCACAGGAAACACCAACTGAGCTCTAAACTTGCAGCTCCACAAGCTCTGGACTTGGAGCCTTCCCACACCAGCTTCATATGACATTTCTGGCTCTGACTCTATACAGACTGCAGAGCTTTTATGTCTCCTGTAATGAGCAGAACACTCTTACCTGAGCTTTCTGAGGACAATCTGGTAAACCTGAACTGAAGGGAGAGAGAAGAACCGGCCCACTACAACCATTCCACCATTACTATAAAAGTCCAGGAAGAGAAAAGACTTCCCGAAGTCCAAGCAAACTAAATCTGCTGAGAAAACCCAATTTTCCTGGACTTTTTTTTTTTTACGTTTACCCTCCCTCCAGTATTTCCCCTGCTCTGGACTCCCACAGGCTTCCAATATTTTCTGTCAGTGCATATTTTCAATTTATATTTGCTGATATGGATTTGAGGAACTCTCAGCCTAACTTAACAGCTTGTGGCTTGAACTCGCTCACTGTTCCTGCCAGCAGATTTTGCCTCTGGTTTAAAGCTTTGACTAGAAACTCCTAGTTTCCTGTGCTTTCATTTGGTTTCATCAGCATAAGTCAAGGCTTCCAGATGTGCTAAAGCCAAACACACTGTGGGAGAAGTTAAGCAAACATTACCTTCCAACCACAAGCTTCAGAATAATTGCTAGCTTGCTCCATAGAAGTTCTTCACATTGACATCATTCTATACCAGCAGATTATTTTTATGTAGTTCTGTGAGCAGCCATGGTCCTTGCTGGGGTCTCCTGCTCTTGAATTTTAACAAACACATTTTACATGACATTACTTTCCCATGGAGTATTGCCAATAAGTCTCCATACCATGGAGAACTTCCAGTAAGTTTCCATGTACGACTGATCTCTTTAAGGAGAATCAGCACCCTGCCTAAGGCGTATTCAAGGCATTGCACCCAGCCAGCATCCTACTCTGTACTAATGAGGGACAAGCACCCCAAAACAGCTGTCTAGAGATGGATATCTGGCTTGGCTATATTCCCTTTTGAAATTTCAAGGATTGTTGGAAAGTTGGATTTTGACTCATAGGGAGCCACTTTCAAGAGATGGCGCTGGCGAGATGGTTCTTTTTCTTGCGAGATACCTCTTTCATATTCTGATCTTAAAACATGGAAGAGTTATGTTTGCGGGGCGGAGCTAAGCCGAGGACGGGACCGGACGCACAGTGGCCGTGCTCCTGCAGAAAAATATTATCCATTGGCATCCGCTGCCTCAGAAGCGCAAATCCGGCCCCTTACCTCAACACCCTGAACCTTCAGATAAAGATGAGCATTTTAAGGGGTGAATTGCGAAGTTTAGCTGCAATCGGGTGTTGCGGCCTACCCTCTCACAGAAACACAGACCTTTCCTGAACCGCCGGGCCGACCAGAAATGCGAGCGGAGCGCGGACCAACGAGGGGAGATTAAATAACTTCCTACCTCGATCATAGGGCCATCAGAGAGACCAGCCCAGCTACTGAAGAAGCGGGTGAAGGCTGAATCAAGCGGGATTGCCGGACCAGGGCAGAGTAGGAGAAGCAACACTAAGCTAGTCCAGGCCCAGAAGAGACCTACAGAGACTTGGAGTGGGGAGCTGCTCGGTAACACAGGCCTTCCTCCTGGATGCTCTTACCCGTTACCTACAATACCTGACCCCTTCTTCCTCACTCAAAGAAGAATCTGACCTAAGCCTTTCTCACCCTGAATCCTAGGAGTTTCATATGAAGTAGCTCACTCAATGTAACTAAGGGAAGCTTCAGGCGCACTAACCACATATAGGAGATCATTATGGTAAAAATTGGCCGCAAAACGCCAAGAATAGAGCAAGAGATAACCGTAACATCTATAAATCCTGACATGGAGAAATTCCTAACTAAACAAAGTTCTATAGCGACTTCCAAAATACCATCGCCTAAAGACACCCCAGACTCAGATCAAGAAAGTGAAGATGGCAGTGACTGCTCTTTTAATAACAAACCAATATCTAGAGCTTTTTTTAATCGCTTGCTAACCTCCTCTTTGGCCCCTATCACAAAAGACATCTGTGAGATCAAACAAGACCTCCAACACTTGGGCCATAGAATTGATACACTGGAACAAACGCAAGCTTCTGTTATAAACCACTCAGGAGCAGTTGCTGCAAACTTACAAATTCAGGAGGCACATATTAATAAGCTCTACACTATAATGGAGGACTTGGAAAACCACAATAGGCACAACAACCTGAGAATTAGGGGAGTACCAGAATCTGTGGAAGCTTCTTACATCATGTCCACCCTATCCGACCTATTTCTGAGCCTTCTAGAAGACTCTGATAAACAGTCACTGGTCATAGAGAGAGCACACAGAGCACTGAGACTGAAACCTAAACCCACAGAACCCCCCAGGGACATTATTTGTAAGCTATTGGACTTTCGCATAAAGGAAGAGATCCTGCGGAAAGTTAGAACTTCGGACTCTCTTGTCTATAACAATAGCCAAATAACCATATTTCAAGATCTGGCACCTTCTATGCTTGCAAAGCGTCGTTTGCTCAAACCTTTTACGGATGTTTTGCGCCAGAAACAATATATGTTCCGCTGGCTATTCCCGTTTGGCATCTCCATCTCTGCCAATGGAAAAAGATACACAGCTCGCACGACAGAAGAAGTGATAGCAGTAGCAAAAGAACTGAGCATCCCATTGGACCCACCTCCAGTGCTTGAAGCGGCACATTCAGCCATTGAAATACCAGCAAGTGGAAAAGCCCAAGAATCAAAGAAACAAAAAGAAAGCCTAGAAAACCTGATCCCAGCTCAGACAACTAGATCCAGAATGACAAGCTGCGGCACATCTCCTAAAAGACTGCCTATTAGCCGATGAGTATTATACCAAACCTTTTTCGATTTACAGGTGTAAATCGGTTAATATCATTTAGGTGTCAGGGTGCGCCTGATAGCACCCCTTTTTTTAATGTAATATTGTGTTACTATGTTCTTTTATAGAGATAGCTACAATACATTTGTTAATGAGGTCATACCCACTGTACACAAATTTTCACCACCACTTTCTATAAAGGTAGTACACATCACACCTTTAAAACCTCCCCTCCACCTACATCCTTTCAACCCACGTGACACCACTTAGTCAAGATTATGCCTAACGCTTAGATTCTCGATTTTACACCCAAATGATCGCTGAAACACAAAATGTGACCTTTGTCTCATATAATGTAAGAGGTTTAAATTCCCCTGTTAAAAGGACTCAAATATTAGCTCATTTAAAATCACTTAGGGCTGACATCCTATTGTTACAAGAAACACACCTAATCCAATAAAAATCCCCCACTTTCCATAAATCCTTTTAAAACCAGTGGTACCATTCCTATTCAGAGTCCAGAAAGCCTAGGGGAGTTGCTATTGCTTTGAACAAACACGTCCCTTTCCAACTTCAAGATACGCTCTTAGAAAACCAGGGTCGGTACATTTTCGTTAAGGGCAAAATAGCAAATACATTAATAACAATAGGGAACCTATATGCCCCACAACAGAAATCAGACTGGCACGTGCCATGAGAGAAAGCAAAAATGTTATAGAAGGAACTCTAATCCTAGGAGGCGACTTAAACGTAGCCTTACATCCCCAAATCGACACGTCCACTGGACACTCGATGCTGACAAGAAAAGCGCTAACACGAATCTATAGAATTTTGTATTCAGCTCAACTGATTGACACCTGGAGACATATTCATCCCACAGACAGGGACTATACCAATTTTTCCCCTGTACAACAATCTCACGGATAAATAGATTACATATTACTTCCACTCCAGGCGCTTCTGGACGTAAAAGAAGCGATTATATTGCCAAGTGTTCACTCGGATCACTCAATCCTTTTGCTTCGCACATCACTAGGTAACATCGTTAAACCCTCGCAAAACACCGACAAAACACTACCCTTCACCACGATTTGGGAAGCGCATAAAGCTGTCATTCGTGGCGAATTCATCTTAATAGCTTCACACCTTAATAGATTAAGACAGAAAACAGTAAGGAACCAATATCGTGAGATTCAACAACTAGAACTCACACACAAATCCTCTAATTCCAGAGACACTTTACAAACATCCAAAAGACAATAGCTGAGAGACATCCTAAATACTCAATCAGCTAAAATTTATGTAATGGAAAAATAGAATATTCATACATGGAGATAAAGTGTCCAAATGAATGATGTCTCATTAAAAAACCCAAAACACGCACGTACATACTCTCAGTAAAACAACACGAGGGATCAAGAGTCACAGATGCAAAAGGTATTTCAGACTCATTTTGCCAATACTACAAAACCCTATACCAATTAGGGGCCAATGACACTGCCGACCAGACAGCAAAGAGACTAGAGGGAATCAGAGATTTCATAACTTCCCTGCACCTCCCTACATTGTCGGAGGACCAACAAAGGGAGATTAATAAACCATTCACTCTCCTCGAGGTCCAGTCCATCCTGTCAAAGAGCCCTTCAGGCAATAACCCGGGTCCTGGTGGCCTTCCTATCTCGTATTACAAATCCCAACCTCACCTCCTACATTTCTGTAACGCTGTGTTGCAAGGTTCGACATTGCCAAGACAAGCTGTAACGGTCACGTCCACACACACACAGGGGGAAGGGTAGTGACCACTGCGCTCCACCCTCACCCCTGGCCCTGCCTACTTGCCTCACGAGTCCTGATGACAGGGGACAACTGGACGGCAATCCCTAACTTAGGATATGTGCAGGGAAGACAGACAAGACAAAATACGGAACATGAACGGACCGGGTCAGAACCAAGAGAGCTACGCAGTACAACGGATTAAGCAAAGAATGGTCAGGAGAAGCCGGGGTCAAATACCAGGAGAGTAGCGAAGTACAAGAGGAGTCCTAAGAGAGTAGTCAGGTGGGAGCCGAGGTCACAATACCAGGATGTATGCGCAGTACAGGAGGAGCAGGCAGAGGATCGTCAGGGAACAGGATCAGGTAAATATTCAGTAGTCCAACAAATAGCCAGGAGCCTAGAAATTAACAGGCAACCTGTAGCCAGCAGGCTGCCTGTATTTATAGTGGGGAGTGAGGGTCATGTGACGTGGCCAGCATCACATGACCGACAGACCAACCAGTCGAGCACCGAGTGATCAGCTCGGCGCTCAAGGCAGATTAGGAGCAGGGAGCCACCCAGCTAGTAAAGCCGCCGTGGGAATGAGGTCAAACACAGAACCTCATTCCAAAAGCTAAGCAACAGTTCTGCGGGCAATGGGGGACCGAGTGCACCTTTGGAACCCCGTGACACAAGCGCTGGAAGCACATATCTCCCTCATAAATAAAGAGGGGAAAGATCCAGAGCTATGTAGCAATTATAGGCCAATTTCCTTACTGAATAATGATCTAAATGTTGCCAGCCTGGTAGCGCACCGTTTAAGTCCCTTATTGCCAAACCTGGTCTCCCCGGAGCAAGTTGGCTTTGACCGAGGTAGAGAGAACAGAGATAACTCTATCAGACTCCTGAACCTTATACAACATGCTAACATATCCCAGACACCGCTAGTCCTTTTGGGAACAGATGCAGAAAAAGCTTTTGGCAGGGTGGACTGGACTTTTATGACCGAAACTTTGAGACGATTTCAAATTCCCACCCATTTTATTGAACCTATCTCTCAACTATACACCCGCCCTTACGCCTGAATTTGTGTTAATTGTCTACTATCAAATTCATTCGATATCCTTAACGGTACGCGGCAAGGTTGCCCATTATCCCCTTCGTTGTTCATACTACTGAAGGAGACATTAATTCAAAGCATAAGATAGCATCCTGCCATAGCAGGATACACAGTTAAGGCGATAGAACACAAAGCGTCAGCCTTTGCAGACGATCTTCTCCTGATCCTAACTGACCCAAAAAAGGGACTCCCAGCAGAACTAGACATGTTTGCCAGATTTAGACACCTCTCCAACTTTAAAATCAATCTTGACAAATCGGAAGCACTAGACGTCAATATTCCACATGATCTACGGAACACCCTTGAAAGCCAATTTCCATTTAAATGGCCCAAAAGCCATATAACTTATCTAGGAATCAAACTTAGTGCACGATGGTCAGATTTGTTCAAACTTAACTACCTCCCACTACTCCATAAAGCCCTTAAAGAAATAGAAACATGGTCAGCCCCATTTATATCCTGTATAGGTAAAAAGAACCCTACTGAAGGGACTCATTCTGCCTAAATGCATCTATGTCTTCCAGATGTTACCAATTAAAGTACCTAAAAATTACTTTCTAAAAGTTAGATCCCTATTTTTAAAATATATCTGTAAAGACAGACGTCCCAGATTAAGCTTTCAGATGCTAACGCTTCCCAAGACTCTAGGTGGTCTAGGTGTACAAGACCCATTCTTGTACTACTTGGCAGCGGTCCTCTCTAGAACAATTCATTGAGCCAGACTAGGGACAGGCAAATTGCATGTAGCCCTAGTGGAAGCATCCTCTCCCTAAAAGCTCTACTAATAGCACCACCTGCTGACATAGACACATTCACTTTTAAGAATGAGTTGACCCAAGAAGTGATGCACATATGCAAAGTACAAGCAATAAATCTAATGCCAGCACCCTCCCCACTAGCCACAATAAGAGATTTACACTAAACATCCTCATCTCCAGCCCCCTGATCAGTAATGTTCGTTAAACACCCCTGTAACGGGGTGCCGAAGGCGCACTCGGTCTCCCATCAGCCGCAGACCTGCTGCTTAGCTTCGGGAGCGAGGATCTGTGTTTGACCTTGTTCCCAGGGCAGCTTTGCTAGCTGGGAGGCTTCCTGCTCCTAGGTCTGCCTTGAGCGCCGAGCTGATCACTCGGTGCTCGACTGGTCAGTCTGTCGGTCATGTGATGCTGGCCACGTCACATGACCCTCACTCCCCACTATAAATACAGGCAGCCTGCTGGCCACAGGTTGCCTGTTAATTTTAGGTATCTGGTGATTGTTTTGTTCCTGCATACTTACCTGATCCTGTGTTCCCTGACGATTCTCTGCCTGCTCCTTCTGTACTGCGCATCTCTCCTGGTATCCTGACCCCGGCTTCCACCTGACGATTCTTTGCGGACTCCTGTTGTACTTCGATTCTCTCCTGGTATTTGACCTCTTGAGCTTTTCCTGACTATTCTCTGCTCATTCCTTAGTACTGCGTAGCTCTCTAGGTATTGACCCGGTCCGTTCACGTTCCGTTATTTGTCTTGTCTGTCTTCCCAGCACGTATCCTAAGTTAGGGACTGCCGTCTAGTTGTCCCCTGTCATTAGGACTTGTGAGGCAAGTAGGCAGGGCCAGGGGTGAGGGTGGAGCGCAGTGGTCACTATCCTCCCCCCTGTGTGTAGTATACGTTACCGTTACAACCCCTTTGAAAATTTTTGTGGAAAATGGAGCAATAAAATCCTTAACCAACATAAACGACACAACGAAAGAGAGACCGCTAAATTTCCTAGAATATAATAGACTCAAAGCAGCACTCCGTTCGTATATTTTACACGGCTCATTAGATAGACACTTAACAAAATTTGAAACCTTCATAGCTCAGCGCAACGCCCCTACTAAAGTTCTATCGAAACTATATACACTTCTCCTTACTAGAGATGTTCCGAATAAACAAGCATTTTTGGGCCTGTGGGAAAGAGATTTGGAAATAGAATTTCTGCTATATATAAATGTTCCCACGGACCATCTTCATGCATACGAATGCAAGAAAACTCGTATAAAATCTTATCTTGATGGTACATAAGCCCAGTCAAAACAAATATTTGATACCCATCCATCCCAGACATTTGCTGGAGGTGTAACTTGGAAAGAGGGACATACTTACACATCTGGTGGTCAATCTCTAAACTAGCACCATTCTGGACCTCGGTTCTGGAGAGCATCAAGACCATTTGCTCCTTGAGCACAATACCTTCCCCCACCCTAATTTTCTTGGGCTGGAATGAAGAGCGTCGCAGAGTGGATAGTAAGTCCCTTCTTTCATTCTTCTTAGCAGCTGTGAAACTGTCACGAGGGTGTCAAGAGCCACGTCTGACTCCGTTATACCCGGGGTCAGGAAGACGCAGCGGGTGGCTGCGCGCTCTATGTATAAAGATAGTGCTGTTTCTTAATGGTAGCTTTCTGGGTTTGCCTTGCAACCCTTTTTGGGTCACTCAGGGATCCGTAGCTTATTCTCCTCAGCTGTTTCTTGTCCAGCACTCCCAACCTCCTTATATTCCCCTCTCCCACTTCTCTGGTTACCAGATATAGAGCTTCCTGCCTGGACTTCTATACTGACCCACTGGAGCTGAGTAGCTGTGATCCCTGGTTGTTGTTCCAGAGCGTTACCCTCCGGATCCCTGTTGGGCTTTTGTTGTCTGCTGGGATTATATGTTTTGTCTGTATTGTCTGTCCTCTCCTTGGTGTTTTCCTTTAGTGTCAGTGGTGCGGACTAGTGATCCCACCGCCCTGTTCACTACGTAGGGATCATCTTAGGGAAAGCCAGGGTTTAGGCACGTGATCGGCGTACGGGTGAGGAACCCGTCTAGGGACGTCAGGGCAGTCAGGTGCCAGCCTCAAGGTGAGTCAGGGGTCACCACCTTTCCCTCTCCCTTGGACAGGGCCTTCCCATTTCCCTCCCTTTGCGTGACGCCGGTCATGACATTATATCTGGCCCTTATTTTGTGTAGGTAGAAAAAAAACAAAAAAACTTTTTTCTTTTTCTGCCTATTTAGAATCCAGTATGGATCCAATTGCTGCTTTGACAAAGCAACTTCAAGGCCTGTCTTTGGAGGTGGCAGGATTGAAGGCGTCGGTCCTCCAGCAACAGCAGCAATTGCAACAGACCGCAAGCCCAGCGGTTGCTATGGGTAACCTGTTTGTTGCGGAACCCAAGGTTGTTCTTCCTGACAGATTTTCTGGGGGAAGGGACAAATTTGTGACGTTCTGTGAGGCCTGTAAGTTATATTTTAAGCTGCGCCCTTACTCCTCTGGTAATGAAGAACAGCGGGTGGGGATTGTTATTTCCCTGCTTCAGGGGGACCCGCAGTCCTGGGCGTTCTCTTTACCCACTGATTCCCAGGCTCTCCGGTCAGTGGATGAATTTTTTTGGGTTTTGGGTCTCATATATGATGACCCTGACCGAGTCGCTCTGGCTGAATCAAAATTACGGAGACTCCTACAGGGAGAGCGGCCAGCAGAGGAGTATTGCTCAGAGTTCCGTAGGTGGGCTACGGATACCCAGTGGAACGACCCGGCTCTCAGGAGTCAGTTCTGCTCTGGGTTATCTGAAAGGATTAAGGATGCGCTTGCGCTGTATGAGACTCACTTTTCCCTTGATGCTGTTATGTCCCTGTAGTGTACGGGAACTGTAATACCCGTCACTACCAAAGTGTCACTTGGTGTGCTGTCGTCCCTCCTAATTATGGGGAAGTTGTTATACGTCAGTTTTATAAAATGTCATGTAATGTATGTATTTTCCTTTTACTGAAACTTGCATGTACAGGCTTGCAGGGGTGTCATTCCAGCTTCTAGTCGCTAGAGGGAGCTAGAGAGCCCTAGTTTATATAAAGCCCAGACAGGGAAGTGCAAGGCAGACGGAGTCTAGTGTCTGTAATCTACAGTTGGAGATTAGACAATGTCTGAGACAAGTCCAGGCCTGAAGCCTGCTGTCCAGGAGAAGATTCCCTCCTGAATTCCCATATGCAGAAACAGGAATATGTTAGATCAAGAGCCTGAGGAAGTTTCCAGAAGCTGAGAGAGACAGAGGCAAAGATCAGGAAAGCCAGAGGTACTAAGAAAGACAGAGGAGGTACTTATAAAAGCCATAGCCAAGGATATAAAGCCAGAATTAGGTTAATGGGACTTGGTGAAGAATTGCTATATTCCAGGATCAGACAGAATTAGAGTGCAAGCTCCTGTGCTGCAAGTCCTGTGTTCAACACTCTGTAATTACCCTGCTATAACTGAATTGCCTGCATCGACCGAATTGCAAAATCGACTGTATGCTAAGGAACTGCATTTCCTATATTGTCTCGCTTGCGAAACTACTAAAGTTGGAGTTCTGTTTTAAGACTACGTTTCCTCAATTTATTCCTGCATCCGCAAACGGCGTGCGACCGTTTACTTGGCACTGGCGTCACGAACTATTCCTTACCTATACCTGCCCTTGCAGAGAGTCGGCTGTACCAGGTTAGTGTATATTGCACTACATCACCCAGAAACACCTATTACACACAACTTGAGTACGCTGCACCTCTCTTTTGGCGTCACGAACAGGATACGCACGCTTTCCAGTGCAAGAAGCGTGAACTTTGTGCCTTATACAGTTGCCCTGTGACCAAAGTGACAATTTGCCTGTTTATTGCAAGTGGACTTTGTGGACTGAAAATCGTACCCAAAGTGTACCAAAAACCTCCAAAAAGCGCTGTGCAGTGTTGCGCTACCCAGAGGAAGAAAATCGCCGCATTGGAGTGTGGTTTTGTGGACTTTAAACATTCCTGCTTGCCGTCAGTGAATAGACAGCGTTTGTACCTAAAGATGGCCGCTGAGCTTGCTGAATTTACTGCTGCGTCACCTTCATCCCGAAAAGGCGGGAAAAATTGGCGCCTTTCTGAGGAAAAAGCGGGAAGAAGGTCAAGGGCAGGCGCCACGGCTTATCTGGACATTTGCATGTCTGCCAGCATGGACACCGCCTTCCCTATACTAGAATACCTGGGGGGCGGCCTCCCAGTGCAATGGGAGGAGCTGGCTACTCTAATTGACGCGACCCTATCGCTCTCCTCAGAAGGATCGAGCATGTTGGATTGTGAGCAGAGTGTTGCTGCAGCGTCCGCACCTGAAATTGAAAAGATGACTGACATCGGTGTAGAGCTAGAGGAGGCTCCACCGGCCTACGTTCCGGGACCGGAGCAACCCGCCTGCCGCCCAAGGGAGAAAGAACCCGAGCCCTACTATGGCTCGTGGAGGGACTTTTTCCAGCCATCTTTCAAATGGTCTTCCCTGATGGCGGAGATCCGAGAGGCCGCTATCAAGCGGAACACAAAGACCAAAATCATCTATGAGGAACTAACCAAGACCATACATGAGAAGCATACGCACACCCAACCCCGCCTGGAAAGGAGAAAGGGAGTGGTGCTGTCATTTGACAAACCCCGTGGCTACGGGTTTATTCAGGACTATCTAACTGGCAGAGACCTCTATGTTAATCGAAGGTCTGTCAAAAGAGACTACCTCCCTTCGTACCAGCACAGCCTCCGCGAGGGAGAGGAAGTGGAGTACACCCCTGCCGAGAGCCTACGAGGCCCTTATGCAACCGCCATGACCCGTCCCAAGCGAGTTCCTGAGGACTGGGAGGCAGAAGAAGGAGAAGACTACTCTGGCTGCGAGCGAGAACCGGAACGCTCTCCAGAGCCGGCCCACCACGCCTTTCAGGAGCGGAGCTCCTTCATTGGGCCAAACGTCTTCTGGCAGCCAACCGTGTTGGAAAAATGGGTGAGCCCCTATCCTTCCCCCGAGCTGCCTCGTCGGGAGAAGACAATATCGGAGCTGGAGCAGTTAAAAGGACTTAGTGCTACCTTTCAGAACATCCGGATGGGACGGAGACCAGACGCATCGCCAGAACCTGCAGAGGCCGAGTCCGCGTCATCGGTGACTGTACCTGCGCCGGCGGCGTCAGCAGAGGACAGCGACTCCGACACAGAGAGCATCGGTGAGCAGATCGTCCGGCTGGAGGAGAAGTTGCGGGAGTTGCGCAAGACATACACCGCCAGGATCCAGACACCGCCGAGGAAGGAAGAGGTAAGGGTGCCTGTCACCACCCGTAGACCACCTTCTGTTGCCACCGCTCCGTCAGTGCCCCAGACCGGACCCGCGATTGCCGTAAACTGCTGCACCCAGAGCACCGGACCGCTTGCTGCGGCGGTGCCAAACCCGTCACACCCTGCAGTGATCATGCCAGGGCCGGCACGGTCCATCAGAGGGTTCACCCCTAGGTCTATGGGGCCAATACCTATTAGGGGCCCCTTTACCTTACAGCTGCCCCCTGATACAGTTATGTGGGCACATCCTCCTGTAGAGGACTACTACAGACGGTACTTGCCAGCGGAGCCAAGTGATTACAATATTTCACTGTGAATCAGCCTGCTAGGCCTTTGATTGATTTCACCAGAAGTGATGTTAACCCTTTCAGGACAGGAGTCCTATGTTTCTGGTCCTTTGTTGCGGCTGCCAGTTTGTCCACGGCTCAGTGGTAGGTGTTGACCACTGAAATCACAAAGTCAGCAAGGCCACGTTTGTTTCCAGGACCTCCTGCCTGCTTTTGTTACCCCACGCCAAGTTGTGCCTGTTCCTTTAGTTGCACCTTTTACCCTTCACCCCCTTTTCAGGTTGATCAGGGGTATTACAGCACTTGTCTTTGCTGTCCGTTTATTGTGCAACTTCATACTAAGGAACCGTGCCCGGAGACAGACTCAAAAGTACCTGAGCCTCTGAGATTCTTATTCTTTTAAAAGTAATGTGCCCAGAGATGGACTCCACCGCATGAGAGCCTCTGTGATTAATAAGAAATAACCTGGGTACGGACTCATGTTTGTTATTTGAGCCTCCAAGAACTTTTATACCGTTTTCTACTGTTTTATCATGGACTTATTCATTGTCATGGACTATCCTGGTTATAATGTTACGCTGTGCCAGGTCAGCGCCCCCGTTCCATTCACTATCCTGAGAGAAGAGAACGACGCCCCTTGTCACTACCCTTCACCTTTGCCAATTGGACCTGATGTAAATGTAAATGCAGATGAATTACATGTATGTATGCCTGCATGTCTCTATTTTCTATTTCAGGTAGAGATTCCAGTTGGGCGACCCATGATGGAGTACGAGGTCGTACTCAGCTTAAAGCAGTGGGGTATGTAGTGTACGGGAACTGTAATACCCGTCACTACCAAAGTGTCACTTGGTGTGCTGTCGTCCCTCCTAATTATGGGGAAGTTGTTATACGTCAGTTTTATAAAATGTCATGTAATGTATGTATTTTCCTTTTACTGAAACTTGCATGTACAGGCTTGCAGGGGTGTCATTCCAGCTTCTAGTCGCTAGAGGGAGCTAGAGAGCCCTAGTTTATATAAAGCCCAGACAGGGAAGTGCAAGGCAGACGGAGTCTAGTGTCTGTAATCTACAGTTGGAGATTAGACAATGTCTGAGACAAGTCCAGGCCTGAAGCGTGCTGTCCAGGAGAAGATTCCCTCCTGAATTCCCATATGCAGAAACAGGAATATGTTAGATCAAGAGCCTGAGGAAGTTTCCAGAAGCTGAGAGAGACAGAGGCAAAGATCAGGAAAGCCAGAGGTACTAAGAAAGACAGAGGAGGTACTTATAAAAGCCATAGCCAAGGATATAAAGCCAGAATTAGGTTAATGGGACTTGGTGAAGAATTGCTATATTCCAGGATCAGACAGAATTAGAGTGCAAGCTCCTGTGCTGCAAGTCCTGTGTTCAACACTCTGTAATTACCCTGCTATAACTGAATTGCGTGCATCGACCGAATTGCAAAATCGACTGTATGCTAAGGAACTGCATTTCCTATATTGTCTCTGCTTGCGAAACTACTAAAGTTGGAGTTCTGTTTTAAGACTACGTTTCCTCAATTTATTCCTGCATCCGCAAACGGCGTGCCACCGTTTACTTGGCACTGGCGTCACGAACTATTCCTTACCTATACCTGCCCTTGCAGAGAGTCGGCTGTACCAGGTTAGTGTATATTGCACTACATCACCCAGAAACACCTATTACACACAACTTGAGTACGCTGCATCCCTTTCTATCAGAATAGATAGACGTCTGAGGGACAGATTGAAAAATCCGGAGCAATTGGTAACCCCTCCCAAGCAGCAGTTAGTCTGTACGGACTTAGACGAGCCTATGCAGCTAGGAGGAACTACTCGTCAGGTCCGTCCTCCTGAGGCTCGCCGTAGGCGTGGGGTTTGTTTTTTCTGTGGGGGGAGGGGTCATTTCATTAATGTCTGTCCTTCCTTTATCAAAAACAAGAGACCGTCGGAAAACTACTAACCCCAGGCTGTGTGGAGGATGTCAGCCGGGGGGTATACGTTTCCTCCATACGAACATCTCAATTTGTGTTGCCAGCGGTTGTTGTTTTTGGTGTTAAGACGGAGACTATTTCTTTCTTTCTAGACAGTGGAGCAGGAGTAAATTTGATAGATGCCCATTTTGCACACACTATGGGTTTGTCTCTCTGTACGCTACAGAGACCTATTCCCATATTCGCTATTGATTCTGCTCCTCTGTCTCAGAGAAACCTCACTCACATTGTCCATAACTTACACCTTCGGGTAGGGGACCACCATAACGAGTGTCTTTCATGTTATGTTCTGGAGAGGCTTCCCACTCCTGTGGTATTGGGTCTTCCCTGGTTGGTAGCGCACAATCCAGTGGTGGATTGACAGGCCAGGGAGATATTGGAGTGGAGTGAGCATTGCAGAGAAAATTGCTTAAATAGCAATTGCTTAGTCGCCTCCATAGCTACCCTACCTAAATTTGTTTCGGACTTTGAGGACGTTTTTTCTGAAAAGGGTTGCCAGAAGTTACCACCTCATCGTCCTTATGATTGCCCGGTTAATCTGATTCCCGGTGCAAAATTACCCAAGACCAGGTTATATAATCTTTCGGGTCCGGAGAGACAAGCCATGAAAGATTATATCTCCGAGAGCTTGGCTAAGGGACACATCAGACCCTCTTCTTCACCCGTGGCTGCAGGGTTTTTCTTTGTTAAAAAGAAAGATGGGGGCCTGCGTCCTTGCCTTGATTTCCGCGAACTAAACCGGATAACCATCTGAGACCCTTACCCTCTTCCTCTCATTCCTGACCTATTTAATCAGATTGCGGGTGCTAGGTGGTTCTCCAAACTTGATCTTAGGGGGGCCTACAATCTGATTCGTATCAGGGAAGGGGATGAGTGGAAGACAGCTTTTAACACCCCTGAAGGGGCATTATGAAAATCTAGTCATGCCTTTCGGTCTGACCAATGCTCCTGCTGTCTTCCAACATTTCGTTAATGACATTTTTAGTCATCTTATCGGCAGGTTTGTGGTGATATACCTAGATGATATTTTAATTTATTCGTCTGATCTGAAAACACATGAGGTGCATGTCAGACAGGTACTGCAGGTCCTACGGACGAATAAATTATATGCGAAAATTGAAAAGTGTGTCTTCGCCGTTCAGGAAATACAGTTCCTAGGTTATTTATTATCTGCTTCAGGTTTCCGTATGGATCCTAGGAAGGTCCAGGCGATTTTAGATTGGGATCTTCCTGAGAACCTCAAAGCGCTGCAACGGTTCTTGGGCTTCGCAAATTTCTACAGAAAGTTCATTAAAAATTATTCGGTGATTGTCAAACCCCTTACTGACATGATGTCACGGCCATGGCTATGACCGTGACTCCTGAACCGCATGCGGTTGTCAGCGGTTTACTTTGGTTGTCAATCACAGGTGAGGGCTGTGGTATTTGCCTCACCTGTGGTTGCCGCTGGCAACAGTATGTATGTGGCAGCGTAGCAGTCTGAGCTGTGCCATTGCAGCTTGCTATGTTGTGCATGCGGTTTTGTGTGAGGTGTGTATGTGTGCACTTGGTTTTATGTTATTGTGTGCACGTCCCCTTTAAGTGGTGTTTTCCCTTCCCTGGTGTTGGAAGGGTTAACCTCCTTCCTAGTGTGTGTGTGCACTGGGTGTGTCTGACTGTGGGTGTGGCTACTTGGCCCTATATAGCCTCGCTGTTAGCATGGCTCAGTGGGTTGTTTCAGCCATGCTTGCTGGAGCAGCCTCCTGTGTTATTATCTGCCTGTGAGAGCCACCCCTGTGGTCATAAAGAAAATGTCACTTTATGTTTTATGTCATGTTGTGTGAGATGTCCATCTGATGTTCTGTTGGGTCCTTCCTTCGTTTGGTTTGTGCAGCTAATGGTTCTGGATTCTGTGTGTTCTCAGGGATCCAGTCAGCAAGGCTGTGGCAGGTTGGTTGAACTACTTTGTTCACCTGCCATTTCCGTTAGTCTGTTTTGGTTCCCCTTTTTCCCAACAGCTTGGCCAGTGAGACTCCTGCTCCTCCGTGCCTAGGAGGAGTAGGTCGTCTTACCCTGACTCCTAGCGCAGGGACCGGACGGAGGGTGAGTTAGGGATCTGAGGTTCCTGCGCATGGGTCCTCCTACCTTTAAGGTCGGCCCATGCAGTTAGGAGTTAGGGCCAGGGTAGGGACGCTGTTAGGAGGTGACCTGCTCCCTATCCTGTTCTCCTGGCCGAGTAGGCCAACAGCATCTGGCATCGCACGGCTGAGGATTTCCCCCATCCTCAGCCGTGACACATGACTAGGAAGGGGACTGACTTTTCTAAATGGTCTGACGCCGCTAAAATTGCTTTTTCCTCTCTAAAAGCGAGGTTTACCTCGGCACCTGTACTAATCCAACCTGATGTCTCCCAGCCTTTTATTGTTGAAGTAGATGCGTCAGAGGTGGGAGTGGGGGCTGTACTGTCTCAGGGTCCGTCTCCTGGCAAATGGCGTCCTTGTGCTTTCTTTTCTAAAAAACTATCTGCAGCGGAGAAGAACTATGATATTGGCAATAGGGAACTATTAGCTATTAAACTAGCGTTTGAAGAATGGCGTCACTTTTTAGAAAGGGCAATCCACCCCGTCACGGTGATTACAGACCACAAAAACCTTCTGTACCTCGAATAAGCTAAGAGTCTCACCCCTAGACAAGCTAGGTGGTCGCTATTTTTTACCAGGTTTAATTTTTTTTTACCTATCGTCCTGGGGCAAAAAATACCAAGGCAGATGCATTATCTCGTTGTTTCCCTGGAGGGGGTAATATGAGTGATCCGGTACCCATTCTACAAAGAGGAGTGGTTGTCTCTGCGGTACACTCTGTTCTGGAGGGGAAGGTGTTAGAGGCCCAGGGGGACGCCCCCGGTCTCTTGCCCCTCAGAGAAATTGTTTGTACCGTTAAACCTGCGTCTCGAATTATTAAAGGAACATCATAATTCGGCACTTGCTGGGCACCCAGGTAGTAAAGCAACCTTGGAACTATTGTCTCGTCGTTTTTTGGTGGCCAAGGTTGCGTCAGGATGTAATGGATTTTGTGTCTACTTGTTCTACTTGTGCGCGCGCGAAAGTCTCTCATAAACGTCCTGCAGGGTCTTTATTGCCACTTGTCATTCCCAATAGGCCATGGACACATCTGTCAATGGATTTTATTACTGACTTACCTTTGTCTGCGGGTAAAACAGTTATCTTGGTAGTAGTAGACAGGTTTAGCAAGATGGTACACTTAATTGCGTTACCCGCACTACCTAATGCTAAGACTCTTGCTCAGGTATTCATCAGTGAAATCGTGAAGCTTCACGGGGTCCCTTCCGATGTTGTTTCGGATCGGGGAACCCAGTTTATTTCGAAGTTTTGGAAAGCTTTTTGTTCCCGTTTGGGGTTACACTTGTCCTTTTCCTCAGCTTTCCATCCTCAGTCGAATGGGCAGACTGAGCATACCAACCAAAACCTTGAGACATATCTAAGGTGTTTTGTGTCTGAAAACCAAGAGGTGTGGTCATCATATTTACCGTTAGCTGAGTTTGCCATAAATAATCGCCATCAGGAATCCACTGGCAAGTCACCATTTCTTGGTGCATATGGTTTTCATCCCCAATTCTGTACTTTCAAAGAGGGGGGGTCTTCTGGGGTTCCCGAAGAGGAACGGTTTTCGTCATCTCTTTCATCTGTATGGCAGAAAGTGCAAGCTAATTTGAAAAATATGGGAGGTAAATATAAATGCATGGCTGATAAGAAACGGTCGCTAGGTCCGGACCTAGGTGTGAATGACTATGTGTGGTTATCTAGTAGGAATATTAAATTAAAGGTTCCCTCTTGGAAACTGGGTCCTAGGTTCATTGGTCCTTACAAAATAGTAGCCATCATTAACCCCGTGGCTTTTCGCCTGGAGCTACCTCAGACTTTTAAAATTCATAACGTCTTCCATAAGTCGTTACTCAAAAAGTATGTTCCACCTCTAGAACCATCACCGCTGCCACCCCCTCCTGTTATTGTGGATGGTAATCTAGAGTTTCAAATATCCAAAATTGTTGATTCTCGTCGGGTCCGCCGCTCTCTTCAATATCTGGTGCATTGGATGGGTTACGGTCCCGAGGAAAGAATGTGGGTTCCAGCGTCTGAGGTAAACGCTGACAGGTTAGTTCGGGCTTTTCATGCCTCTCATCCTGAGAGACCTAGTCCTGAGTGTCCGGAGGCCCCTCGTGGAAAGGGGGGTACTGTCACGAGGGTGTCAAGAGCCACGTCTGACTACGTTATACCCGGGGTCAGGAAGTCGCAGCGGGTGGCTGCGCGCTCTATGTATAAAGATAGTGCTGTTTCTTAATGGTAGCTTTCTGGGTTTGCCTTGCAACCCTTTTTGGCTCACTCAGGGATCCGTAGCTTCTTCTCCTCAGCTGTTTCTTGTCCAGCACTCCCAACCTCCTTATATTCCCCTCTCCCACTTCTCTGGTTGCCAGATATAGAGCTTCCTGCCTGGACTTCTATACTGACCCACTGGAGCTGAGTAGCTGTGATCCCTGGTTGTTGTTCCAGAGCGTTACCCTCCGGATCACTGTTGGGCGTTTGTTGTCTGCTGTTGTCGCCCACCTGGGATTATATGTTTTGTCTGTATTGTCTGTCCTCTCCTTGGTGTTTTCCTTTGGTGTCAGTGGTGCGGACTAGTGATCCCACCGCCCTGTTCACTACGTAGGGCTCATCTTAGGGAAAGCCAGGGTTTAGGCACGTGATCGGCGTACGGGTGAGGAACCCGTCTAGGGATGTCAGGGCAGTCAGGTGCCAGCCTCAAGGTGAGTCAGGGGTCACCACCTTTCCCTGTCCCTTGGACAGGGCCTTCCCATTTCCCTCCCTTTGCGTGACGCCGGTCATGACAGAAACTCCTTATCCCGCCGTTATGGAGAACCTCCGCATGCCCCACATTACCTCAATGGCTACCTAAAGTAGACCAAATCTACGGTCTTGAGGAAATAGTTGCACTGACTCAACACTCACACAATAAATTTGTGTCGCTCTGTGGATAACCTTCCGCAAATCAACATCTTCCCTAGACCTCACTTCTGAGGAGACTACTCCACAAATGGTTACATGTAGTAGCACATGAGACAAACACGCTTACTGGCTTTACTTCTATTATCACCTATTACAACTGCGAAAATGATAGATCATGATCTTGGGCTCACAAACTCTCCCACCCCCTTGCTCCCTAAATCCCATCACATCCCCCAGAAACACTACACACCACACACTTAATAAATAGCGGTTTTACAAGTTCCTGTATTTGCTTTTTCTCTTTGTTGAATATTAAAGAGTTTACATACAGCGTATCTCTGCTCCCATGAAAACTAATGGACTGAAACAAATGCAGCAAACTCTCTGAAGACGCAAGTTAACATCGATATGATTCAACATCTCTCTCAGGAATTCTTCCTCATTTTTCTTGCAGACTCTCTATGAACGTTGCTATGCTACTAGCTGGGAAGCGTATTAATTAACATATGCAGATATGTTTGTCCACAGGATAGGTCATCAGTGTGAGAACGATGGGGGTCCAACTCACAGCACCCCCATGAACAGCTTGTGAGGGGCAGCCACAGGTTCCAGAATAAGGCTCCATTCACACGTCCGCAAATGGGTCCGCATCCGTTCCGCAATTTTGCGGAATGGGTGCGGACCCATTCATTCTCTATGGGGACAGAATGGATGCGGACAGCACACAGTGTGCTGTCCGCATTTGCGAAGCGTGGCCCCGATCTTCCGGTCCGCAGCTCCGCAAAAGATAGAACTTATCCTATTCTTGTCCGCAGCTGCGTACAAGAATAGGCATTTCTATAGGGGGTGCCGGCAGGGTGTGTTGCGGATCCGCAATTTGCGTGTCCACAACACACCACGGACGTGTGAATGGACCCTTAGGCCTATTGCACACAAAGTTTTTTTTTTTCCGGTTCCGTTCTGTTTTTTGCGTTCCGTATACGGAACCATTCATTTCAATGGATCCACAAAAAAAATGGAAGGTACTCCCTATGACTTCCGTTTCCGTATTTCCGTTCTGTTCAAAGATAGAGCATGTCCTATTATTGTCCGCATAACGCACAAGGATAGTACTGTTCTATAAGGGGCCAGCTGTTCCGTTCCGCAAAAAAACTGAATGCACACAGACGTCATCCGTATTTTTTGCGTATCTGTTTTTTGCGTACCGCAAAATACTGAAAAAGTCATACGGTCGTGTGCAAGAGGCCTTAAATAGTGTTTGGAGGCAGAACACTATAGCGCCATACACTGTGTAGTGGCCATACTTATGT
Source organism: Bufo bufo (assembly GCF_905171765.1). Classification (NCBI taxonomy): domain Eukaryota; kingdom Metazoa; phylum Chordata; class Amphibia; order Anura; family Bufonidae; genus Bufo; species Bufo bufo. Next base: position 335,979,823 of record NC_053392.1, on the reverse strand, counting down.
ACTGCAACTGATGCTTGCATTCAAGTGAACAGTTTCCACTGATTTTGGTTGCGATTAAATGATTGTTTACACAGGGCAATTAGTGGGGCAGGCGTTTGTATAAATGCTCATCCTGGATAATTGCCCCGCTCCTCAGGCCCTGTAAAGAACCTTTAAAGGGAATCTGTCACCAGGATATTGGACTGTTATCTGCAGTAATATATGACTAGTACTGCAGATAAGGAGTCCTCTGTATTCCGTTAGCACAGCAGTGTGGACTGTGTATTTCAGGGGGGTAGTAGGAAAATAACAAATAGTGATCTGGACTCCTTATGTGCTGTATTACTGCAGGTCCACAATAGTCCACAATTGTGGGGACAGATTCCCTTTAAGACACTTTCTGTGATATGCTTTGGTCCTGCCAATATGCTTATCAGTCATGAAGAAATCTACTGTGATAAGGTCACAGCTGCAGTCCTTCTGCGTCTTTCCTGTTATCATTGTTATTTCTTTCATATCTGTTGTTTTTCATGCCTAGAAGACCATGTATCTGTTCTAGCTGGCACTATCAAATCAGAAGTGTAGCAGTATCTTGGTGAAACTGGCCCGATAAGGCCGAGCTTGTGCATAATGCTGGCTTCATCTGCGAAATAGCAACAAGTAGGTTTTTTAGGGTTTACATACAGTTTGTGTTTCCTGTTTTCCCATCAGTATAATGAACCTTTCATAGAGGTCTGTGAGGTTCAGATTACTGAGGACAGTCCATTGCTAGAGACCCGTGATTGGCCGTGCTGGGGTGAGAGGGAGCCACCCTGCCCTCAAACATCAAAAACAAGAGGCGAGCCCTATTATTTCATAATCTTGAATTGACACAAGCAGATGGCGTTCACATCATAAAGGTCACCAGCGTTCAAAGTAGTAACAAACCATGAACAATAGGGTGGACGATAGAAACGTTAAACTAATTGCTCATCCACCAAATCTTAAAATGACAACAACCCCCCTCATCCAGCACCAGTGGTGTCTATGTAGCAGCTGTAGACTTGTACTATGCAAATATCCATTTTATTACACACCGTTCTAAAAGTAATACTCAGCGAATGTACAATATATTACACCTGATATATATTTTATGATCTTTTTTGTCTTTTTTCAGGTGATCTGTTGCTAGTCACTTGTGTATTTACTTACATTTTTTGTTGCAGTTTTTTTGCTGTCACAGTTTTACGTATAAACTTTTCGTCTTCTATTCAAAACTGTACCAAGAGCCCAATATTGTTGCTCTATCCTCAGGATAGGTCATCAATATATGATCGGTGGGGGTCTGACTCCTGGCCTCCTGCTGATCAGCTGTCTTAAGAGGCGTCAGGGCTCCACAGCCTCTTCCTAGGCCAGTGATATGTTCATCAGTCACATGGCCTATTTGCGGCTCAGTCCCTTTCAAGTGAATGCAGAGACGATGAGGATAAAATATGGAGATAAAATAGGATGCTGCTGCTACAAAATTGGTTTCATGGAAAAAATAAAATAAAACAATAAAAGCTAGTTGCATGAGGAGATAAATAATATGCGCTGTCCACATCCGTATGTCCACGTCTGACCCCAAAAAATAAAAAATAAAATAGAACATGTCCTATTGTCCATTTTGCGGACAAGAATAGGCATTTCTACATTTGGGCCCATGGAAATTGTGGTATGCACACTGCCAATATCCATATTTTCTGATGGTGTGTTGCAGACCACAAAATACATACAGTGAAGTGTGAACTTTAAGACATATGAGCAAGAAGCAATAAATACCCCACAGTCACTTCCCTATCACCATGTTTGTCAATAGTATTGTCGTGGCCACTTCACGCCATGCAGTAGTGAAGACTGTGAGGGTATATTCACAAGGTGTGATGTTGCTGCTGTTTTAGCCACTCGGCCAAGAACCGCATGGCAAAAACAAGAACAGCTCATTGAAACCCCAAAACTGCAGAAAGTGGCAAAAAAATGCAAAACGACCAAACGTGAATTTACCATAAAGGCTTATTCCGGTAGGTAAAAGTGATCTCCTATCCACAGAATAGGGCAGGGATGGCCAACCTGAGGCTCTCCAGATGTTGCAAAACTACAACTCCCAGCATGCCCAGACTGCCAACTGCTATCAGCCTACAGCAGGGCATGGTGGGGATTGTAGTTTTACAACAGCTGGAGAGCCACAGGTTGGCCATGCCTGGAATAGGGGATAAATATGAGATCGATGGGGGTCCTATTACTAGGACCCCCATCGATCATGAGAACGAGGCACCGTACGCCCTGCAGGCCCCTTATTTTTCCCCTGAAATGACCAGAGCGGCCGGTGGCACGGCAATCTCCAGAACTCCCATAGTAATGAATAGAGCAGCCGCGCACAGGTGCAACTGGCAGTTCGGTCATTTCAAGGGAGCAGCAAGGGGCCTGCAGGGGGTATGGGGCCCCTGTTCTCGTGATCCCCACCCCCACCGATCTGAGAGTTATCCCCTATCCTGTGGATAGGGGATAACTTTTCCTACCGGTCTACCCCTTTAATGCTACATGCAGGGCCAGGGTGGGTGGTGTATGACATAGAAAGTCAATGAACACTTCAGAGAGAATCCCAGTGTCATTGCCAGCTAAGCTTAGGCATTTAGTCATGATAATTGATCTAAGGATGAATCATTAATAGATGTAGTAATGCACTGTACGAGTGATTGCCACCAGCATCTCAGCTCGTACCAGATAGTGGAAGAATATCTGATGCAATAATCTCCATAGATGCCATCACAGACAGCCTGTGCAGCCAGCTCTGGATAGATCACTAAAATATAATAGCAGAGAGAGAGTTTGGGGCCAGTCCTAGGAAATATAAATGTAACAAGGGCATGTTTTATTATAAACCAGGGGTGCATAACCTGCAGCCTGGGGGCCACGTGAGGCTCCCAACCATCTACACAGAAAAGCATGTTTGTGGCTGCTCACGTGTGTTTGCCACACAACTCAGAAGCAGGGACAGGCAAGTACTTCTGGTGTATCGATCTTTGTGACCAGGCTCAGCCTGGCCCACAGGGGAATTCCCAGGTGGGCCCCCAATCCACCAAGACAGAATCTCAACTAACCTATATCAGTATAAACAACTGGGTAGACTATCCAAATTTATTATTAAAGATGCATCGGAAGGTTAAGATGGCCTCTAGGAATAGAGGCAGGCCAGCCAGTATCCTCTTTTCCCTGGGACCCTCCTTTTGAAGTTGTTACAGAGACCTCCATAATCATCTGGCGGCATCTTGTTGCTTTCTGCCTCTATGTGGGCAGGTGATATTTGCATGTCGCTGTACAGTGGGCCCTCGGAATGAATTTTACTGGTGGCCTCTAGGCATCACAGTCCAACACTGTTTGTGACCCTCATATATCAGGAGAATTGAGCTACATTGACCCCTGTTTTGCACTCCAGAAAGGGGTATTTTAATTAGAGGTGGACATCTATACATGTGACTCTCTCCGTTGTAGTCTATAGTAGTTGTGAAATGATTGAGAGGACCACATCCATGCATGGTCTCCTACTCTCTGGAGTGCTTATTAGGGGAGAAGCGGACCCCTATCATCCAGTAGGTGGCTGTCCTGAAAATGGAACCTGCACCTATGAGATATTTATGACATATTTTTGATATGTCAGAAATGTCTCAGATGGTAACAACCCTTTAGGCTGGTGCCTTATTGCAGCTCTTCGAGTAGTTCAATATGATAGTGTGGCCCTTGAAAAAGTCCACTGAAAAGGAAATTGCTGCCCCTTCAAGACATCATAGTAGTCAGGCAGACAAAGTCTAGGTAGACCTACATCTGCTGCCATGTGGAAATAAAAGTACAATGATATACAGGTATAGGATATACAGTATTTGTACCGTGTTTTATTGCTCCACTGCATCTTAAAAATAAATGAAGCAACTTTGCAGCCGTGATTAAAAGTATCATACTGTTTTGTGTCTTCAGCTCCCTTGCACACTTACATAGCTACATAGTTAATACCGTTGAAAAAAAGACATAAGTCCATCAAGTTCAACCAAGGGATAGGTGAGGATTCGAATCCCAGAAGGAAATGAGACTCAGATTTCTACACGTTTTCATAAGCATTAATGTTGTTTACTTTTAAGAATTCATCTAAACAGGGGCGGATTAAGTGCATGATAGCCCCCCCCCCCCCCCGTTCCCCCTCCATTTTTTGTTTTTTTTTGTATGAAGAGGCTGCGGTGCTTCATGGGCGCCAACAGTCTCTTCTTAGGCCATATGACATCTTCAGACTAAAAAAAAAATACCCCAAATTGGGTCCTAAACTGAAAAATTTGGTAATAAAAAAGACATGGAGGAGAATACAGCACCACATACCTCTTACATCCAGTGACATCTCCTGTCATGTAGACCTTCTCTTTCCTCTTCTCCTCCATTTGACCCAGACCACCATGGCAAATTCTTTCAGCCGCATCTCATCTCTACAGTTTGTAACACAGACACGTTAGATTTCTCAATTTTTCCATCAACCTCCCCATCCTGGTGTCCCCACAGTGTCATCCTGCCACCCCCAATACTGTGCCCGTTTTGCTTCCCAATGCTCCAGGAACTATACTGCTGAAAAAATAGTGACCCTAATAGACATAATTGGGGTAATTTATCAAACTGGTGTAAAGTAGAACTGGATTTCCAAAAGAGCTGTCAAATATGAAAGGTGGAATCTGATTGGCTGCTAGGGGCAACTAAGCCAGTTCTGCGTTACACCAGTTTGATAAATTACCCCAAATGTTCCTATAGTGTCCACAGCAGCTATAATGTCCCCTAGAGTGCCCCGAGTAATAATACCACCCTCTATTGTGCTCCAGGCAATAATCCCTGTATAGTGTCCCCAGAAATAATAGAATTGCCCCTACAGTGCCTCCCCAATAGCAACACCCCCATATAGTAATTTCCACCACACTGCCCCCACATAGTAATCCCCCCATAGTAATTTGCCCCCACACAGTAATTTCCCCCAAACTGCCCCCATATAGTAGATTGCCCCCCACACAGTAATTTGCCCTACACTGCCCCCACATAGTAATTTCCACCACACTTCCCCCACATAGTAATTTCCACCACACTGCCCCCACATAGTAATTTGCCCCCACATAGCAATTACCCCACACTGTCCCCACATAGAAATTGCCCCACACTGTCCCCACATGGCAATTTCCCCCACACTGCCCCCACACAATAGTTTCCCCCACACTGCCCCCACATAGTAATTTGCCCCCACACTGCCCCATATAGTAATTTGTCCCCACACTGCCCCATATAGTAATTTGTCCCCACACTGCCCTCACATAGTAATTTGTCCCCACACTGCCCCCACATAGTAATTTGTCCCCACACTGCCCCATATAGTAATTTGCCCCCACACTGCCCCATATAGTAATTTGTCCCCACACTGCCCCATATAGTAATTTGTCCCCACACTGCCCCATATAGTAATTTGTCCCCACACTGCCCCCACATAGTAATTTGTCCCCACACTGCCCCATATAGTAATTTGTCCCCACACTGCCCCATATAGTAATTTGTCCCCACACTGCCCTCACATAGTAATTTGTCCCCACACTGCCCCCACATAGTAATTTGTCCCCACACTGACCCATATAGTAATTTGTCCCCACACTGCCCCCACATAGTAATTTGCCCCCACACTGCCCCATATAGTAATTTGTCCCCACACTGCCCCATATAGTAATTTGTCCCCACACTGCCCCATATAGTAATTTGTCCCCACACTGCCCCATATAGTAATTTGTCCCCACACTGCCCCCACATAGTAATTTGTCCCCACACTGCCCCCACATAGTAATTTGTCCCCACACTGCCCCATATAGTAATTTGTCCCCACACTGCCCCCACATAGTAATTTGTCCCCACACTGACCCATATAGTAATTTGTCCCCACACTGACCCATATAGTAATTTGTCCCCACACTGCCCCCACATAGTAATTTGTCCCCACACTGCCCCCACATAGTAATTTGTCCCCACACTGCCCCATATAGTAATTTGTCCCCACACTGCCCCCCCCCCCCCCCCCCCCCCCCAAGTAGGCACATGAAATAAAAAAAAAAAAAATGAACAAAAAAATAAAAAGATAAATACTCACCTATGTCCAGGGCCAGGCGCTTGCTCGCAGAGGAAGGCGGGATGAGTCAGGCGCGTCACAGTGCTGCGTCCCGGCACAGGCGCACGATGATGACGTCATCACGCCATGCGGATTTCTCTACCGCATAGGCCTCAGGCCTACAAGGCCTGAAGCCTATGGCGGTGATCGCGGACGGGACAGGGAGCTATGTGCTCCCGTGCCCCGCCGCAGTATGTGGGCGTTCGGGTCAGCGTTGGGCCCCCCAGCGGTGCTGGGCCCGGGGCTGCCGACCCGAACGTCCCTATTGTAATCCGCCACTGCATCTAAACGCTTTTTGAAACTGTCCACTGTTCCTGCTGTGACCACGTCCTGAGGAAGTCTATTCCACAGATTCACAGTTCTTACAGTAAAGAAGCTTTGACGCTTCCGGAGACTGAACTTTTTCTTCTCCAGTCGGAGGCAGTGCCCCCTTGTCTTTCGAGGGCATTTTACTTGGAACAGTTTTTCACCGTATTTTTTGTATGGCCCATTTATATATTTGTATAGGTTAATAATGTCCCCTCTTAGACATCTCTTCTCAAGACTAAATAAATTCAATTATTTTAATCTTTCTTCATAACCAAGACCCTCCATGCCCCTTATCAGTTTAGTCGCTCTCCTCTGTACTTTTTCCAGCTGCAGTGCATCCTTTCTATGGACTGGTGCCCAGAACTGAATTGCATATTCCAGGTGAGGCCGCACCAACGCTTTGTAAAGTGGTAGTATTACATCCCTGCCCCGCGAGTCCATGCCCTGTTTAATGCATGACAATATCCTGGTGGCCTTAGAAGCAGCTGATTGACATTGTATGCTGTTATTTAATCTACCATCTACAAGGACACCCACATCTTTATCTATAAGTGACTCTCCCAGTGCTGCATCACCTAGGACATAGGAAGCACAGAGATTATTACTACCAAGATGCATAACTTTACATTTGTCCACATTGAACCTCATTTGCCAAGTTGATGCCCAATCACTCAGAGTGTTCAAGTCAGCTTGTTGTTTACGGACATCTTCCATAGACTGTACAGTTCTACATAGGTTAGTGTCATCTGCAAAAATAAAAATGGTGCTATTAATCTCGTCCTTGATATCATTAATAAATAAATTAAATAATAAAGGGCCCAGCACTGAACCTTGGGTTACACCACTTATAACCCGGGACCATTCTGAATAGGAATCATTGACCACAACTGTCTGGACACGGTCCTTCAGCCAGTTATCAATCAAATTACAAACTATACTTTCCAAGCCTATAGACCTTACTTTACCTATTAAACGTCTATGAGGGACAGTATCAAAAGCCTTTGAAAAATCCAGAAACACTACATCCACAGCCGCCCCTCTGAACCTTGGGGTACACCACTTATAACCCGGGACCATTCTGAATAGGAATCATTGACCACAACTCTCTGGACACGGTCCCTCAGCCCGTTTTCAATCCAATTACAAACAATACTTTCCAAGCCTATAGTATATACTGTCTATGAGGGACAGTATCAAAAGCCTTTAAAAAATCCAGAAACACTACATCCACAGCTGCCCCTCTGTCCAGGCTACTACTCACCTCCTCATAAAATCAAATCGGGTTAGTCTGACAACTTCTGTCCTTGGTAAACCCATGTTGGTTATCACTTATAATATTATTTACAGTCACATACTCCTGTATATAGTCCCTTAAAGGGTTTCTGTCACCCCACTAAAGTGATATTTTTTTTTTAGGCTAGTTAAATTAGTTATATAGCGATATATTAAAATATAATAGTGTTCCTTACTTTGATCCAGCAGTTTAGTCAAAAAACGAAGTTTTATCATATGCAAATTTGGTCTCTACCAGCAAGTAGGGCGTCCACTTGCTGGTAGCTGCTGCAGAAATCCGCCCCCTCCTCTTGTTGATTGACAGGGCCAGCCGGGATCTCCTCCTCCGGCCAGCCCTGTCGGCATTTCAAAAATCGCGCGCCCGTGTTGAATCTGCGCAGGCGCTCTGAGATGAGGAGGCTCGTCTCCTCAGAACTCCCTCAGTGCGCCTGCGCCGATGACGTCTTCTATTTCGATGATGTCATCGGCGCAGGCGCACTGAGGGAGCTCTGAGGAGACGAGCCTCCTCATCTCAGAGCGCCTGCGCAGATTCAACACGGGCGCGCGATTTTTGAAATGCCGACAGGGCTGGCCGGAGGAGGAGATCCCGGCTGGCCCTGTCAATCAACAAGAGGAGGGGGGCGGATTTCTGCAGCAGCTACCAGCAAGTAGACGCCCTACTTGCTGGTAGAGACCGAATTTGCATATGATAAAACTTCGTTTTTTGACTAAACTGCTGGATCAAAGTAAGGAACACTATTATATTTTAATATATCGCTATATAACTAATTTAACTAGCCCAAAAAAAAAAATCACTTTAGTGGGGTGACAGAACCCCTTTAAGAGTCCTTCAAACATTTCTCCCACAACAGAAGTTAAACTAACTGGTTTGCTAATTTTATCTCTTTTTTACAGATTTTATTAAGGCCTTTGTAATCTTTAAACGCTCCAGCTGACCCCTCAGATTTGTATTTTTTTAAATGCCCTTTTTTTTGTCTTTTATTGCTCTTTTTACAGTAGCTGTAAGCTATGGGGGGTTTAATTTTAGCCATTTATACTTGTTACCTAAAGAAATAAAAAATGTTGTGCAATTACTCAATGTGGATTTGAAGCGCTCCCATTTATCCTCTGTATTATTATGTGACCGTAGCTGCTCCCAGTCTATGCCCTGAAATGCTGCCCTCAACCCAGGGAAATTAGCCTTTTTGAAATTTAAATAAATATACGACTGGCACTCGCTATGTAGGTCACATCCACAACATTTAATCACAATAAAATATCACACTATAAAATATTTTTCACACTATTAAGATATCAAATTTCCGGAATAATGTCCCATAAAAGTATATAAAATACAATATGCAATACACTGGTAATCAAGTCCTATATATGGGGTAAGGTCATCTATATATAAAAAAAAGTCCAATAAGTGAAGATCTTTTCAGCTGAATATAGTTATGATGCCCACATCCCGTTTTTGTGGCCTATATGATCAGCGAATTAATATTTGGACAATGTCCCTCTTCACTTATTGGACTTTTTTTTATATATAGATGACCTTACCCCATATATAGGACTTGATTACCAGTGTATTGCATATTGTATTTTATATACTTTTATGGGACATTATTCCGGAAATTTTATATCTTAATAGTGTGAAAAATATTTTATAGTGTGATATTTTATTGTAATTAAATGCTGTGGATGTGACCTACATAGCGAGTGCCAGTCGTATATTTATTCATTTTCTACACACACTTTGACTGATTGGGTGATCAGTTTCAGACTAGAGCACCTTAGCCATACAGAGAAAGGTGGTGAGCTATCCACGTTAATTGACTTTTTGAAATTTAGTGTCTTTGCTCTGCCTGACAGAGTTAGCTTCTTATAGTTTAGGGGGAATATAATTATATTGTGGTCACTATTACCTAGTGTTTCTCGAACCGTAACATTTCCAACAAGCTCTGCATCATTAGAGATTACCAGATCCAACAGAGCATTGCCCCTAGTGGGAGCTTCTACAAACTTGCCCATAAAGTGGTCCTGCAGCAAGTTGAGGAATCTTCTCCCCTTTGCGGTTGAGGCAGAACCATGACCCCAGTCAATGTCTGGGAAGTTAAAAATCTCCCATTATGACCACTGTACCGGCCTGTGCCGCCCGCTCGATTTGCTTATACAGTTGCGTTTCTATCTCTTCTGTGATGTTAGGGGGTCTATAGATTACACCAAGTATTATTTTTTCAGTGTTTTTATCCCTTTGAACTTCCACCCATAAGGTTTCGACATCCTCACCCACAATTGCTTTTCTCACTTGTCTTCAGATCACTCCTCACATACAGGCACACGCCACCTCCTTGTATGTTTTCATGGTTTTACAGCACAAACAAAGCCTGTATAATCTGTTCCAGCAATTGCAGTCCATTCTGTTTGCCCCCTACTTATTTCTAACATGCATTTGGATATATATTTTACATTTATCGAGACTAAGGCTGGCCGATTTCACAAAAAACAACAACTTTATAGCTTGAATATTTTCAATTTAAGGCCAATTATTGATTTTACTTGATTTTATTTTTCTAGCGATAATTTAAAAAAATTTGTTGATGTAGCCAACCGTGGATGTATATGAGATATAACAAAACACGTACACCAGTATAGATCTGTACATTAGAACTAGAGAAGACTTGGACAGTTGTGGAAGTTTTATGCTTCTTTTACACTAATGTTATGATTCTCGGCAGGCTCTTCCGGCAGAGAACAGCCTGCTGGAGTTTTCTGGATCTGGCATTGCCGGATGTTATCACAATGTCCTTTGACTATAATGGGGTCTGGTGGAGTTCTGGCAGCTACCCGACAAATATGCCAGGATTTGGATGGACAAAAACCACTGTGTGCAATTTGGTGTTCTCCTTTGGTATCTCACATCTAGATATGCAAATCACACTACTCGGCTTAGGGTACTTTCACACTAGCGTTAAAGTTTTCGGATATTTAGTTCCGTCATAGGGGCTCAATACCGGAAAAAAACCCATCAGTTTTGTCCTAATGCATTCTGAATAGAAAGCAATCCGTTCAGTATGCATCAGAATGTCTTCTGTTTAGTCCCTTTATGGTATTTGGCTGGAGAAAATACCGCAGCATGCTGTGGTATTTTCTCCGCCCAAAATTCTGGAACACTTGCCCGGCATTGATCTCCATTGCCCGGCATTGATCTGGAACACTTGCCCGGCATTGATCTCCATTGAAATGTACTAATGCCGGATACAGTACCAAGTGTTCAGGAAATTGCCGCATTGCATGCATGCGCAGACCTTTGAATACCGGATCCGTTTTCCTGGATGACACCGGAGAGACGGATCCGGTATTGTAATGCATTTGTCAGATGGATCCGGAAACAAATGATATCCGTTTGCGTACGCATTTCCGGATCCGGCAGGCAGTTCCGGCAACTGAACTTCCTGCTGGATTCTTCTAATGCTAGTGTGAAACTAGCCTTACCTATTGACCACTGCTCCCTGTAAGCTGTGTTCTCTGGAATTAAAAGAGTTAAAAGTCCCAAACTCTGCAGCAGGAAAAGCTGCTCTTGGACTCCTCAATCCTCATGTGTTTTTTTGAACCCTCTCCTTTCCAGCCTAAGGGGAACACAGCTATACTGACAGGTATATCCAACGCATACTTCCAAAAATAATGCATATGTACAGTCGTGGCCAAAAGTTTTGAGAATGACAAAAATATTAGTTTTCACAAAGTTTGCTGCTAAACTGCTTTTAGATCTTTGTTTCAGTTGTTTCTGTGATGTAGTGAAATATAATTACACGCACTTCATACGTTTCAAAGGATTTTATCGACAATTACATGACATTTATACAAAGAGTCAGTATTTGCAGTGTTGGCCCTTCTTTTTCAGGACCTCTGCAATTCGACTGGGCATGCTCTCAATCAACTTCTGGGCCAATTCCTGACTGATAGCAACCCATTCTTTCATAATCACTTCTTGGAGTTTGTCAGAATTAGTGGGCTTTTGTTTGTCCACCCGCCTCTTGAGGATTGACCAGAAGTTCTCAATGGGATTAAGATCTGGGGAGTTTCCAGGCCATGGACCCAAAATGTCAACGTTTTGGTCCCCGAGCCACTTAGTTATCACTTTTGCCTTATGGCACGGTGCATGCATTGTTCTTCACCAAACTGTTGTTGGATTGTTGGAAGAAGTTGCTGTTGGAGGGTGTTTTGGTACCATTCTTTATTCATGGCTGTGTTTTTGGGCAAAATAGTGAGTGAGCCCACTCCCTTGGATGAGAAGCAACCCCACACATGAATGGTCTCAGGATGCTTTACTGTTGGCATGACACAGGACTGATGGTAGCGCTCACCTTTTCTTCTCCGGACAAGCCTTTTTCCAGATGCCCCAAACAATCGGAAAGAGGCTTCATCGGAGAATATGACTTTGCCCCAGTCCTCACCAGTCCATTCACCATACTTTCTGCAGAAGATCAATCTGTCCCTGATGTTTTTTTTGGAGAGAAGTGGCTTCTTTGCTGCCCTTCTTGACACCAGGCCATCTTCCAAAAGTCTTCGCCTCACTGTGCATTCAGATGCGCTCACGCCTGCCTGCTGCCATTCCTGAGCAAGCTCTGCACTGGTGGCACTCCGATCCCGCAGCTGAATCCTCTTTAGGAGACGATCCTGGTGCTTGCTGGACTTTCTTGGGCACCCTGAAGCCTTCTTAACAAGAATTGAACCTCTTTCCTTGAAGTTCTTGATGATCCTATAAATTGTTGATTGAGGTGCAATCTTAGTAGCCACAATATCCTTGCTTGTGAAGCCATTTTTATGCAACGCAATGATGGCTGCATGCGTTTCTTTGCAGGTCACCATGGTTAACAATGGAAGAACAATGATTTCAAGCATCACCTTCCTTTTAACATGTCAAGTCTGCCATTTTAACCCAATCAGCCTGACATAATGATCTCCAGCCTTGTGCTCGTCAACATTCTCACCTGAGTTAACAAGACGATTACTGAAATGATCTCAGCAGGTCCTTTAATGACAGCAATGAAATGCAGTGGAAAGTTTTTTTGGGGATTAAGTTAATTTTCATGGCAAAGAAGGACTATGCAATTCATCTGATCACTCTTCATAACATTCTGGAGTATATGCAAATTGCTATTATAAAAACTTAAGCAGCAACTTTTCTAATTTCCAATATTTATGTAATTATCAAAACTTTTGGCCACGACTGTATGTAGTATTATTTACTATTATATATGTATCATATATATACATATATATATATATATATATATATATATATATATTACTTTATATATCAATTCTTTTAGATGTGCTGTTCGTCTTCATTTTGCTTGCATTAAAAAAAAAAAAAAAAAAGCTTAGTAGCTTTTTAGTAGCCTCAAAAGAAAAATCATTCAGATGTAAACTTGTCTACGGTGCAGCAAAAGGACACCACACACAATAGAAGCGTATGAGTGTGTAGTGGTGTGCACATGAAATGTGGGGTGACCTATTACAGGGGCTTTTTACCTTCACTGAGGCAAGGAAAACAATATTGCCGATCCTTGCCGAACACGTCATTATTAGATTACTGCATTATGGCGGATTTATACCTTCCGGTCAGAAATGCTGATATTTTGCCATTGGAATGCAGTGCAAAAGTCAGAAAAACAGATTCGGAGAATCAGAGCATGTAAGAAAATGAGTGGTATTGTCTCCTGAAGAGATTCCTAGAAGATTACCACTGCGATCTTGAAAACATCACATGACTGTACACTACATAGCATAGGGTTACATTTTTTTCTCTGAGGAGAACAAGGCAGACTTTGAGATGTGTTTTGCTTTTGCTCAAACCAGACTCATTGGCAGAGAGAAGTGAAAAGCTAAACTTAGGTCAAGAGGAGTTGGTGTTCCTTACTAGAAGAAAACACGCTCAACGCTTTCTGTGTTCAGATGTTCTTGATACCGAAACAGCTTGCTCCTGGTGTGAGTGTCAAAAAAATCATGACTTGTACTTCCAATTCAGAGAAAAGCAATATAAATATATTCCATGGTAAAACATTACTAGGTTGACATCTGTATCCCAAATCCTGTCACAAATTCTGTAAAATTTGGCAGACAAAATGTTGCACGGACACCATGATGAAACCCAACAGAATCATTGATAGGCAGAGGTGCTCATCGGGTGCAGTCAGTGTCCATCATGGATACCGCTTTTTTTTTGGGGGGGGGGGGGGGGACGCAGATGAGAAACTGGCCTAATGTGCTTGGAACTGTTGACCCATTTGCAGCACCCAAAAAGCTTCTTGTCATCCATTTATAACTTTATATGTTTGAATCAATGTATTTCCAGCTGCTTTCATTGCATCAACATGTCAATCAGCCCTGTACAGAGTTGGTCCTCGCACAGAAATGTTATAGTGTATGTTCAACTTGACCGTGGTCAGGGCCACCATCAGGGGGGTACAGCCGATATCCCAGTAAAGGGGCCCGGACCCCGGGGGGGGCCCAGGTGGTCCCGAGCCTCTTTTTTTTGTGAGTCAGTCAGTGAGTGATAGGCAGCATCACTACAGTTAATCCATATCTTGCAGTAACTTTAAATCAGCGCTCATATCTTTACTACCTTACACTAAGCTCCGGTAACAGGCAGTGTGGGCTGCGCTCACTCACTGACGTCACGCGCCTGCTTCTCCCACTAGGCGGCGCATGCGCGTGACGTCAGTGAGTGAGAGCTGCCGTCCGCACTGCCTGTTAGTGGAGCTGAGTGTAAGGTAAGTAGTAAAGAGATGAGCGCTGATTTAAAGTTAAAGTTACTGCAGGATACGGATTACAGTTTATAAATGTATACTCCTGTGAGCGGCGGGGAGGGGGATCTATGGATGGCGGCACTGTTATAGGGAGGGGCATCTGTGGATGATACTTATGGGGGGGATCTGTGGATTACACTGTCATGAGGTGGATCTGTGGATGACACATATGTGTTATCCACAGATCCCCATAAGGCCCCTTTCAAACGGGCGAGTATTCCACGCGGGTGCGATGCGTGAGTTGAACGTATTGCACCCGCACTGAATACCGACCCATTCATTTCTATGGGGCTGTTCACATGAGCGGTGATTTTCACGCATCACTTGTGCGTTGCGTGAAAATCGCAGCATGCTCTATATTCTGCGTTTTTCACGCAACGCATGCCCCATAGAAGTGAATGGGGTTGCGTGAAAATCGCAAGCATCCGCAAGCAAGTGCGGATGCGGTGCGATTTTCACGCACGGTTGCTAGGAGACGATCGGGATGGAGACCCGATCATTATTATTTTTCGTTATAACATGGTTATAAGGGAAAATAATAGCATTCTGAATACAGAATGAATAGTAAAATAGCGCTGGAGGGGTTAAAAAAATAATAATAATAATTTAACTCACCTTAATCCACTTGCTCGCGCTGCCGGCATCTCGTCTGTCTCCGTCTTTGCTGAACAGGACCTGTGGTGACGTCACTCCGGTCATCACATGATCCATCACATGATCTTTTACCATGGTGATGGGTCATGTGATGGATCATGTGATGACCGGAGTGACGTCACCACAGGTCCTGGAATGAATGCTCACCACAGGTCCTGTTCAGCAAAGAAGGAGACAAACGAGATGCCGGCAGCGCCAGCAAGTGGATTAAGGTGAGTTAAATTATTTTATTTTTTTTTAACCCCTCCAGCGCTATTGTACTATGCATTCTGTATTCAGAATGCTATTATTTTCCCTTATAACCATGTTATAAGGGAAAATAATACAATCTACAGAACACCGATCCCAAGCCCTAACTTCTGTGAAGAAGTTCGGGTTTGGGTACCAAACATGCGCGATTTTTCTCACGCGTGTGCAAAACGCATTATAATGTTTTGCACTTGCGCGGAAAAATCGCGGGTGTTCCCGTAACGCACCCGCACATTTTCCCGCAACGCCCGTGTGAACTCAGCCTAACAGTGACTGGAGCAGACCTGCTGATAAACACACCTAGGCCACCACCAGTCAAGGTAAAAACTTACAGTTGTCAATAATGTAATGTAGTGTAGGGCGTCATGTAATGTTTTGAGGCCAAAATGGCTCAGATGAGCTCCAAGAATATGTAGAATATCAAAAATTAGCTGGTCAAGTAAAATGTTGCATGCAACAATCAATAAATAGGTGGCCTACAAAAAGGGGCGGGTCAAAGGGCATGGTCAATGGGCGAAGTCAAGGGGGGGCGGCAAAATTAGCTTTCGCATAGGGTGGCAAAAATCCTTACACCAGTCCTGTTGGCGCGCCGCCACCTGCCATTCTGGTTTGCAGGTGCGGCGGCGGAAAGTGGAAGCCTTAGTCAGGAGTAGGAGGAACCAGACCGAGGCGAGACCAAAGACCAGAGTCCACAGACTGGAGTGCAGACTGGGGTGGGTCCTTTGGGGTGGAGTGGGGGCTGGGAGGCGGAGTCAGGATGGATTCTAAAGGGGCGGAGTAGGAGCGGGCAACGGGAGGGGGGGGCCCAGGCCTTGAGCTGTGTAAGGGGCCCCAAAATTTCTGATGGCAGCCCTGACCGTGGTGTAGGATTCAGATTGATTTGGGTGGGGCACAACAAAATCCACATTATCAAGACACATTTATTCTACTGTGATTGTAATTTTTAAAAGGTGAAACGACATGTAGTTAAACTGCTGCAGCCGAGATGAGGTCTCAGTGGGAGAAAGGAGCTGCAGTGAAATATGGTTGTTTGTAGCTGCTCTCTTGCTGCCATCAATGTGGTGCAGTTTGTGCCAATTTAGAGAGCAAAGATCCATTCAGATGGATATCATGTCAGGTCCACTTCTGTCTCTTTTCCAGAATGTAGCTGCCTTCTGTATTCTGCTGATGGCACTAGGAGAGCAGCCGCAGGATATTTTTCCCCCTTTGATTCACCTCTCTTAGGGTCCATTCACACGTCCGTAGTGCATTGCGGATCCGCAATACACCCGGCCGGCACCCCCATAGAAATGCCTATTCTTGTTCGCAATTGCGGACAAGAATAGGACATGTTCTATTGTTTTCCGGAGCCACGGACCGGAAGATCGGCGGCGTGCTCCGGAAATGTGGATGCGGACAGCACACTGTGTGCTGTCCGCATCCATTCCTGCCCCATAGAGAATGAATGGGTCCGCACCCATTCCGCAATTTCCGTAAACGGACGTGGACCCATTATTACGGACGTGTGAATGGAGCCTTATGCCTCATTCAAAGGTCAGTGCTTGGTCAGTGATTTCCATCAGTGATTTTGAGTCAAAACCAGGTGCGGCTCTAAACACAGAACAGGTGCAGATCTTTCCCTTATACCTTATGTCTGTGGAGGCTCCAATCCTGGTTCTGGCTCCCAATCACTGATGGAAATCACTGACCGAAACACTGATGTGTGAATGAAGCTTTATTCCAGAAAAAAAAAATGCAGGGCCACAGCCGTTTAATTATGGCACACATCCTACTGATATGCCATGAAAATCTTTTACTGAGAGAAGTGTCTTTACTATATTATTTGAGTGCAGCAGCATCAATTAGGTTCTTCACACAAAGGGTGCTGCAATACGTTCAGGCTTTCTGATGCAGCTTTTGAAGCCCATATCAGGTGTGGATTGTAACAGGAAAGAACATGCTAAGGACAGATACAACTTCTCTTTTTTTTCAAGCTACTCCTGGTTTTGGCTTCAAAAACTTCATCTAAAAACCTGACCTTGTGGCAGCACCCAAAGAGTACTAGGAACAGTTTATGGGGGTCATTTATTAAGACCCTGGTCTAAGGCCCTGTACTGAGCCCCTACATGACTTCGGCTGATCCACCGCCACGTCTAACTGTAAGACCGCTTCCTTGCTGTTTTATATTTAGACCATTTTGTACACCTAAAACAGGAGTAGAAAATGATGAATGAGGCAGGCCTACCAGCCCTTCCCCTCCCACACCATGTCCTCTTTTTTACACCTGGCATGAGCGGGGAAAAGTTGCAATATAGGCGTTTTTCTGATCGTAAACAACCCCCTATGTTTTTAAAAAGAAGTCTTCAATCACAGCACAAGACTACAAGTACAAACATGCCACTTTGTTATGTTTTTATCAGTGTCATAAGCATATGATATTACAATTGAAATGAGACCTAAGGAAATATACATTCCAGCATCCAATGTATTACAACTTTTAGGCTTTATTAATCTTCTCCAGAAAGTCCACTATAGTTAAAACGCACTTCTAACGCACTTAGGACCTATCTTGGTCCTTACTCAGAAGAAAAGTTGTACTCTATATGATAAGAGGATCTTGTGTTCAAAAAATATATAAAATATATGTGTGACTCCGCTGTAGATGTCAAGTTATCCTTCTGCAAGGCACTTCAGAACCCTCTGTCAGATGGCTGTTTGTTTACCAGCCTTAGATTGAAAGCCTGTACGCCAGCAAACAGCCCTGTGTGACATTTATGTTGGAGAAAGCGGCTAGTTCTGTTGTCTGCTACCTCAGCAATTCCAGAATTTAGCTGGGCTGCCCAAACAGGCTGCAACAACAATGGAGGAGTGTTTCTCCATCAGGGGATTAAAACAATGCCTGTAGTAATGTCTGTTTCTGACCCTATGAACTTCTCCCACTTTCAAGAGGGAGGAACTCTTGCTGCATCAACCATCGCCTCCATTTTATCGTATGCTTTAGACTTAGTGTACTTGCTGTGATGTAATATCACACGGCGCTCAGTGTTAACGAAGTGAAATCAGCATACAGAGTCTTTACCCAGTAACATCTAGTGCTAGACAGGGCTCATGCTGTCCAGGAATATCTTGCCCATTGTTTCTGTGGCTGTGATAACAAAGGTAATACAATGCATATATGGTGGCTCATGCGGTCCGCAAAAAAAATAAGGATAACGTCCGTGTGCATTTCGGTATTTTTTTCGGAACGAAACAGCTGGCCCCTAATAGAACAGTACTATCCTTGTCCGTAATGCGGACAATAATAGGACATGTTCTAATTTTTTTGCGGAACGCACATATGGAAACAGAATGCACACAGAGTAACTTCCGTTTTTTTGCAGACCCATTGAAATGAATGGTTCCGCATATGGTCCGCAAAAAAAAACCAACGCAACGGACACGTAAAAAAAAAAAAACGTTTGCGTGCATGAGCCCTAAGTATCTCCAGTATATGCCATTATGCTTTATCACTCTTTAACTCAGGCGCCTGCGCTGTACACCTGAAACCAGTACAAGTTCTGTGTCGGAGATGAATAATAACGGCGCATAACAAACCAACAAGTGTAAGAATCATCAACTATATGGTAAATGAGCGATTACCAGTGTTGTGAATGACACTAGAGCTGTGCGCCCCTGGATCACTTATTCTCATCATAATCTGGGACCAACATCCCTCTCCTATGCAGAGATGTAGGATGCCTCTTCTAAGAAGTAACCTCCAGGATTGGTCTCCTCATTACCCTTCCATGCTCCCCTTTCCAAGGTTTTTCTCTTTTTTCCCTCGTCTATTTTTTTTCTATCTTTTTCCCCTTTTTTCTGTTCCTTGAAATTACTCTTGTTCGCAGAGTATGAAGGTGCTCCAACCTATACAAGGCTATACTTTACTCAACTTTGTCCATTTATCTCCTCCTCTACATGTGTCTGGACTTGCCCTAACCCTTTGAAATGACTGGTTATTTAACAGTATCTTTTTTTTTTTCTCTGAGGCAGCGAACATGTCATTCATTGTACTAGCATTGTATCTTATTGCTCATATTATGTCAATATTCTGTTACCTCTTTTGTTCTGTAAAACTAAATTCTTTGGAAAAGAAAAATAGCATATCCAGATTCCATGTGAGCTACATGAAGTAAGATTAGTCCCTTACTTTCTGCAGTTAAGATGCCTCTGTAAGCCATGTCTAAATCATATAACTAAGGGCTGATTTGCACGTGGCAATTGTCGGGAAAGGACGGTAGTATGAACGCTTGTTCTCGAAATTCGTCCTGTGTAAAGGTGCTGCAGATCACCCAATGAATAAGCATTTTGCTTGTTCATTGGGTGAAATTATCGTTTATGTGGACACCTAAATCATTATTTCTGGGCAGCAGATTGTGCTGTGTGAACAGTGATCTGCTGCCCTGAATCAATGAATGTGTATGAGGATGAGCGATTGCCGTAGCCATTGCTCATCCCCATATAGTAGAGGTGATTGCTTCAGGTAAATGCAGATCCTTACCTCCACTGATGAGCAGGCAGTTATCGGCTTGTTAGCTGGCTTTTTAGCACCCCCTATTGGATCGCTACCATATAGGTAATTGTCTGGCCCTTTAAACAGACCTTGGTACAATGCCTTAGGATATAAACCAAAACCCAATTGTTTCCATAAGAAAAAGACACCCATCTACAGAGAGCTGTTTCAGTGTTTTTGCCCCTCGTCAGTGCAGTGTGGTTTGTCTTGGTGAGAGGCCTTTTAACGTGGGTCTAGAGGAATTGAGTTTCTCCTTGTGGAGAGCACCAAGTTGGTATAGGGAGTCTTATAGGCCAGACACTGCTCCTTTGGAAATATAAATAAGCTCTTATTCAGGATAACAAAATTTGCCTCTCTATCTGCCATGTAATGTACGACTACCTTATAATTCACACTCTAACCCAGCCAAACCAGTACCCTGCTTTGCACTGACCACTGACAAGGGGAAAAACCCCTTTTTTTCTTATATCCTAAGTCATTGGGAACCTAGTTATATTTCCTTTTTCCCAGGCAACATTTCCTGGCCTATAAGACTCCCTATGCCCACTTGGCGGTCTCCACAATTGAGAAGCCTAATTTCCTCAGATATGTATGGAATTTTTTTTTTTTTTTTTTTTTTTTTTAAATTCGAAAGCCCAAAGTCGTGCTCTCACCTCGTGCCAAAATCGTGCAGCGTGCCACACAAAAATCGTGCACTAGGTCGCGGTCTATCGCAGGCCCTCTCCGAAGAGAAGAGCCCCCCACAAACCATTCCCAATCCCTCCGGGGCCGTTAAGCTCCTGCAAGGGACTGAGACCAATGGCAACCCTCAGCCGAAGCCAAGGGTACGCCCATCTATGCTCCCGGCTTTCGCCTAGGCTGCCACCCAGGGCGTCAGCCAGGAGCTTCAACAAGGTCTGGACTCTCCCCGGAGGGAGAGCCCAAGGGGTTTGGCAGGGGGGTGAGGAACCAAAATGGCCACACACACCCCCCCTAGACCTCAAGGAGGGGGTACCCGTTAGGGCGCCGCAACCCTTGAAAATCCTAGTGGACACACAACGTGTAAAGTGCACACAGTGACATAAAAAATAAATAAGTGAAATGTTTTGCCCTTAAGGCCCAGACATTCGGCCGGAATTATAAAAATTCCTCGTATCTTCAAGGCCGAAGCCGAGCAAATAGAGGTGTGTGCTAAAATTGTGAGAAAGAAAGTGCTTGTGCAAATGTGCCGTCACTCGTGGGCCGGACTTAACCCGTGAGTTTAGGCACCCCAGGGGCACCACCCCCCGGGGCACTCGCACTTTGGGCTTTCAACACAACTCGACCTAGATGGCATCGATCCAGCAGAGCTCAGAGGTAGCTTCACATGAGAGTCCAATACTCCCCCCATGTTCCGCCACCCAGGGTTGCTGTGTGGTTCTCCGTTCCGCTCAACGACCATGGCAAGCCATGGAAGGAGTACAGCCTGGAGCGTAGCTCTACAGGACTGAAGAACAGATTTTTTTTTTTAGTTGATAGCGTCAGAAGACGCAGTATATTTGAATTCATATCAAATTATATTTTGCGCTTCATCATCCGATAATCAACGATATTTTTTAATTTTTATTTATAATTTCCGAATTTTTTTGAAAAAATAATAATTTTTAAACATAAAATAAAACAAAATTACAAACATAACATAACATAACATGAACTTTCTCTTCTTTAAATCAATCTTATTCCCTTACATCTTCATCTTTGTCTTTTTCTTTTTCTCATCTACCAACTCTTCTTCCTGATCAGTCTTACTAGGATCCCAAACCGCCCAAAGGGATTTAAAAATGTCTTCTTCTTTACTTTCTTCTCTCTTTACAAATTGTTTTACTCTCTCAGCATAACTTGAACCTTTTCCTCTCTTTTCTTTACCACTTTCCACCATTTCCTCTTCTTTTCCTTCTTCTTTTCTCTCTCTTTCTTTAGAACTATCTTTTACTTCTTCTTCTGTACTTTTACTAGAAACTTTTCCTCTCTTTTCTTTACTGCTTTCTACTATTTTCTCTTCTTCTACCAACTTTTCACTTTTCTGCATTACATATCTCTTTCCCATACACCTATCTTCTTTATCCATACACTTCCCATCTTCTTCTCTTTTCCCAACCTTTACTCCATTTTCCCAATAACAAAAACCATTCCATCCACTAATACTTATTTTCCCAGCCAAAAACACATTCTTTTCTTCTTTTGTCCAAATCCAAAACCTTCTCTTCCCGTTCCAAATTCCTACTGCATTCAGAAATACTTTCTCAAACTTAACAATTAATCCATAACTCTCCAGGAACTCTTTAATTACCTCCATACTCACAAAGGGATCTTCCATCCCAACCACCAACTTTCTTGATTCTCCAATACATGACACAAACACTTCTAAGTCCGGATACAAACTAGATACTTCTTTCCATTCCATAAAAAAGTCCAGACACTTCATTTCAGACACCAAAGTCACGTCAAATGATCTTTTCTTGGCATTGCCTTGCATACAATAAATGTCTTTTTTTCCAATCCCACCAAGTACCTCCAATAACTTGCAAACGTACAGTTCATTCCAATCCTTCACCGAACCTTGCTTGCAGACAAAGCGCAAACAATTCTTCTTTCTTCCAAACTCCATGTTCACAACTTCCTTTCTTCTGGCTCTCCAAACAAAAGTCCTTGCTTCCAAAGCGATCCACCGCAGCTATGTGCAGAAGTCCAAAATAAAATCCAGTCCTCTTTCAGGGTCTCCAATACTCGATCCTTAATCCAGTCTGTAACTGCCCACTGCAGCTACAGTCATGTGAAAAAATTAGGACACCCTTTGAAAGCATGTGGTTTTTTGTAACATTTTTAATAAATGGTTATTTCATCTCCGTTTCAACAATACAGAGAGATTAAAGTAATCCGACTAAACAAAGAAAACTGAAGAAAAGTCTTTTCAAGATCTTCTGTAAATGTCATTCTACAAAAATGCCTATTCTAACTGAGGAAAAAGATAGGACACCCTTGCCCCTAATAGCGAGTGTTACCTCCTTTGGCTGAAATAACTGCAGTGAGACGGTTCTTGTAGCCATCTACCAGTCTTCGACATCGGTCTGAGGAAATTTTACCCCACTCCTCAATGCAGAACTTTTTCAGCTGTGAGATGTTTGAGGGGTTTCTTGCACGTACAGCCCTTTTCAAGTCACCCCACAGCATCTCAATGGGATTCAAATCTGGACTTTGACTTGGCCATTCCAGGACTCTCCATTTCTTCTTTTTCAGCCAATCTTTGGTTGATTTACTAGTATGTTTTGGGTCATTGTCATGTTGCATGGTCCAGTTCCGCTTCAGCTTTAATTTTCTAACTGATGGTCTCACATGTTCTTCAAGCACCTTCTGATACACAGTAGAATTCATCGTGGATTCTATGATGGTGAGCTGACCAGGTCCTGCTGCAGCAAAGCAGCCCCAAACCATGACACTTCCACCTCCATGCTTCACAGTTGGTATGAGGTTCTTTTCTTGGAATGCTGTGTTTGGTTTACGCCAAACATGTCCTCTGCTGTTGTGTCCAAATAATTCAATTTTGGACTCATCTGTCCAAAGAACATTATTCCAGAAGTCCTGGTCTTTGTCAACTTTATCGCTGGCAAATGTCAGTCTGGCCTCGATGTTTCTCTTGGAAAGCAAAGGTTTCCTCCTTGCACACCTCCCATGCAAGTTAAACTTGTACAGTCTCTTTCTGATTGTAGAGGCATGTACTTCTACATCAACAGTAGCCAGAGCCTGCTGTAGTTCTCGAGATGACACTTTAGGGTTTTTGGATACCTCTTTTAGCATCTTGCGGTCTGCTCTTGGGGTGAACTTGCTGGGGCGACCAGTCCTGGGCATGTTGGCAGTTGTTTTGAAAGCCCTCCACTTGTAGACTATCTTCCGGACAGTGGAATGGCTGATTTCAAAATCTTTTGAGATCTTTTTAAATCCCTTCCCAGACTCATAGGCTGCTACAATCTTTTTTCTGAAGTCCTCTGACAGCTCTTTTGCTCTCACCATGGTGCTCACTCTCACTTCAACAGTCAGGAGCACACCAAACTAAATGTCTGAGGTTTAAATAGGGCAAGCCTCATTCAACATGCAGAGTAACGATCTACTAATTATGTGCACCTGGTGTGATATACCTGTGTGAGATCTGAGCCAATTTAAGAGGGAATACATGTGAGGGTGTCCTATCTTTTTCCTCAGTTAGAATAGGCATTTTTGTAGAATGACATTTACAGAAGATCTTGAAAAGACTTTTCTTCAGTTTTCTTTGTTTAGTTGGATTACTTTAATCTCTCTGTATTGTTGAAACGGAGATGAAATAACCATTTATTAAAAATGTTACAAAAAACCACATGCTTTCAAAGGGTGTCCTAATTTTTTCACATGACTGTATGTGCAGTGGCAGGGGGTGATCGCCTCTCGTTGCCCCGGGACTAAGCCGTCCCCCCAATAGCAGCACAGGCTCGGACTGCAGCTATGAACTACAGCCCTCACCTGAGGCCGAGGGTCCGGGTACCCGGGGCACCTCTGGCCAAGACCAAGGCAGCACCTCTCGATACTACACTTGATCTTAGCCAAAAGGCCGAGAAGCGTATGGAATGTCACATATCACATACTTCTTACCTCTACTGCTCCCCAGTAAGTGGAATTTCTTTCATAGGCTAAGCAAGGATTTGGGGGTACTATCTTTCCTTGGGGAGAGAGCACCTTTATTGGCGTGAGGAGACTTATAGGCCGTACCTGCTCCTCTGGAATTCTGGGAAGAAGGGATGCAAATGAGCTCTTAAGCTCTGCCTCTAATGCCACCAGATGTAAGGCAGCTATCCTATAAGTCAATATTTGACCCTTTAACCCCTTCCTCACCAGCGTCGTACATGTACTGTGATGGCCGGGACTTTAAACATGGTGCCCGATTGCATGTGCAGCTGGCGCCATAGCCGCCGGGTGCCTGCTGTTTCATTCAGCAGACACCCACAGCTAAAGTCCACGACTGTCGGTAATGCTGATCACAGACTTTTAACTCTTCAGATGCCGTAGTAAAATGTGACCACAGCATCTGAATGCTCTAAAACCAAGAAGCGGGTGTACAGAGATTGGGAGAGCTGGATGCATTGTGCAGCAGCTGCAGTCCTCTGGAATGAACTGAAGCTACAGCACATTACGGTATTTCCTATGGAGCCCCTGTCTATGGCAGAGCACCATAGGAATATATTGAAACTCTCATGCACTCCAATGCTAATGATGATTGCTTGTTATAGTTCCCTAAGGGAACTATAACATAGTGTAAAAAAAAATGTTTAATAAAATAAACATTTTTGGAAAATCTAAAAATTTTAATCACCCTCCTTTCCCCAAAATGTAAATAAAAAATGTAAACAATAAAAAAAAATACACATCATGGGTATCACCGTGTGCGAAAACACCGGTAAAATGAAAATATAAAAAATATTTTTCCCATATGGCAAACAGCGAAACTGGAAAAAAGTCGAAATGGCTGATTCGCCATTTTTGTCTCTTTACCTCCACAAAAAAATTAAATAAAAAGGGATCAAAATGTCTTACACACACCAGAATGGTATCAATGAAAAAAATTAGCCCTCACACAGCTCCGTACACATAACTAGAAAAAGATATACCAGATTTATCATTAGCTCAAGTCAGAATAATGGAGTGAAAAAGTCGCAAAAAAATGCGCAAACGCTAAAACTGCACACAAATTTGCGACTTTTTTCTGCTCTGCACTATGCTCGCCAGTTTTCTGAAAGTGGGCGTGTTTTCTTATGTAAATGAATCTCTAGACAGATTTACTATTGGGACTATTTAACCGCTTCCCGACCGCCTAACGCACGGATGCGTCCTGGCGGCAGTCGATTCATTCCTCCTGGACGCATCCGTGCGTCATCTCGCGAGACGCGAGATTTCCTGTGAACGCGCGCACACAGGCGCGCGCGTTCACAGGAACCGAAGGTAAGCGAGTGGATCTGCAGCCTGCCAGCGGCGATCGTTCGCTGGCAGGCTGTAGATGCGATTTTTTTAACCCCTAACAGGTATATTAGACGCTGTTTTGATAAAGGCGTCTAATATACCTGCTACCTGGTCCTCTGGTGGTCCCTTTTGCTTGGATCGACCACCAGAGGACACAGGCAGCTCTGTAATAAGTAGTACCAAGCACCACACTACACTACACCCCCCCTGTCACTTATTAACCCCTTATTAACCCCTGATCACCCCATATAGACTCCTTGATCACCCCCCTGTCATTGATCACCCCCCTGTAAGGCTCCATTCAGATGTCCGTATGTGTTTTACGGATCAACGGATCCATGGATCGGATCCGCAAAACACATACGGACATCTAAATGGAGCCTTACAGGGGGGTGATCAATGACAGGGGGGTGATCACCCCATATAGACTCCCTGATCACCCCCCTGTCATTGATCACCCCCTTGTAAGGCTCCATTCAGACGTCCGTATGTGTTTTACGGATCCACAGATTGGATACGCAAAACACATATGGACGTCTGAATGGAGCCTTACAGGGGGGTGATCACCCCATATAGACTGCCTGATCACCCCCCTGTCATTGATCACCCCCTTGTAAGGCTGGCTCCATTTAGAGGTCCGTATGTGTTTTAATGATCCACGGATCCATGGATCGGATCCGCAAAACACATACGGACGTCTGAATGGAGCCTTACAGGGGGATGATCAATGACAGGGGGGTGATCACCCCATATAGACTCCCTGATCACCCCCCTGTCATTGATCACCCCCTTGTAAGGCTGTCTCCATTCAGAGGTCCGTATGTATTTTTCGGATCCGCAAAACACATACGGACGTCTGAATGGAGCCTTACAGGGGGATGATCAATGACAGGGGGGTGATCACCCCATATAGACTCCCTGATCACCCCCCTGTCATTGATCACCACCCTGTCATTGATCACCCCCCTGTAAGGCTCCATTCAGACGTCCGTATGTGTTTTACGGATCCACGGATCCATGGATCGGATCCGCAAAACACATGCGGACGTCTGAATTGAGCCTTACAGGGGGGTGATCACCCCATATAGACTGCCTGATCACCCCCCTGTCATTGATCACCCCCTTGTAAGGCTGGCTCCATTCAGAGGTCCGTATGTGTTTTGCGGATCCAAGGATCCATGGATCGGATCCGCAAAACACATACGGACGTCTGAATGGAGCCTTACAGGGGGGTGATCAATGACAGGGGGGTGATCACCCCATATAGACTCCCTGATCACCCCCCTGTCATTGATCACCACCCTGTCATTGATCACCCCCCTGTAAGGCTCCATTCAGACATTTTTTTGGCACAAGTTAGTGGAAATTTTTTTGTTTTTGTTTTTTCTTACAAAGTCTCATATTTCACTAACTTGTGACAAAAAATAAAATCTCACATGAACTCACCATACCCCTCACTGAATCCAAATGCGTAAAACTTTTTAGACATTTATATTCCAGACTTCTTCTCAAGCTTTAGGGCCCCTAAAATGCCAGGGCAGTATAAATACCCCATATGTGACCCCATTTCGGAAAGAAGACACCCCAAGGTATTCGCTGAGGGGCATATTGAGTCCATGAAAGATTGACTGGGGCCAGGGGCGATGTCAGATCCTGTCAATTAAATGGAGTGGAGAGTTTCTTGAGCAGAGGAGCCAACCCCTCATGCTCCGTTAGACTGTTTTTGAACAAATTAACCCCTTAAGGACTGGGCTTATTTTCACCTTATGGACCAGGCTATTTTTTGCAAATCTGACCAGTGTCACTTTATGTGTGAATAACTTTAACTTTCAAACGCTTTTACTTATCCAGGCCATTCTGAGATTTTTTTTTCATCACATATTGTACTTCATGACACTGGTAAAATGGAGTCCAAAAAAAATCATTTTTATTTATAAAGAAATACCAAATTTACAAAAAAAAATAGAAAATTTAGCAAATTTCCAAATTTCAATTTCTCTACTTCTATAATACATAGTAATACCTCCAAAGATAGTTATTAATTTACATTCCCCATATGTCTACTTCATGTTTGGATCATTTTGGGTATGACATTTTATTTTTTTGGGATGTTACAGGCTTAGAAGTTTAGAAGCAAAACTTGAAATTTTTTTAAAAAATTCTGAAACCCACTTTTTCAGGACCAGTTCAGGTCTGAAGTCACTTTGTGAGGCTTAGGCTGCGTTCACACGGGCGAGATTTCCGCGCGGGTGCAATGCGGTAGGTGAACGCATTGCACCACGGTGATGGACCATGTGATTGGAGCATAAGATCTGACGTCACCAAAGGTCCTTTAGCCCACAACTCATCAGTAAACTCAACTCAAAGGTCCTTTAGCCCACAACTCAAGTAAAGAAGAGACCGGGAACTTCGAGATCAAGAGGAGAAGGTGAGTTAATGAGTTTATTTTTTTAAACCCCTCCAGCCCTATTGTACTATGCATTCTGTATTCAGAATGCTATTATTTTCCCTTATAACCATGTTATAAGGGAAAGTAATACAATCTACACTACAACTAACCCAAACCTGAACTTCTGTGAAGAAGTTCGGGTCTGGGTACCAGTGTCGGTTTTTTATCACGCGCGTGCAAAAAACATTGCACCCGCGCGATAAAAACTGAACATCGGAACGCAATTGCAGTCAAAACTGACTGCAATTGCATTCCTACTCGCACGGTTTTGCCGCAACACACCGGGACGCATCCGGACCTAATCCGGACACGCTCGTGTGAACCCAGCCTTACATAATAGAAACCACCCAAAAATGATGCCATTTTACAAACTACACCCCTCAAGGTATTCAAAACTGATTTTACAAACTTTGTTAACCCTTTAGGTGTTCCACAAGAAATAATGGAAAATAGAGATAAAATTTCAAAATTTCACTTTTTTGGCAGATTTTCCATTTTAATAATTTTTTCCCAGTTACAAAGCAAGGGTTAACAGCCAAACAAAACTCAATATTTATGGCTCTGATTCTGTAGTTTACAGAAAGACCCCATATGTGGTCGTAAAGTGCTGTACGGGCACACGGCAGGGCGCAGAAGGTAAGGAATGCCATATGGTTTTTGGAAGGCAGATTTTGCTGGACTGTTTTTTTTTTACACTATATCCCATTTGAAGCCACCCTGATGCACCCCTAGAGTAGAAACTCCAAAAAAGTGACCCCATTTTAGAAAATATGGGATAGGGTGGCAGTTTTGTTGGTACTATTTTAGGGTACATATGATTTTTTGTTGCTCTATATTACACTTTTTGTGAGGCAAGGTAACAAGAAATAGCTGTTTTAGCACAGTTTTATTTTGTTATTTACAACATTCATCTGACAGGTTAGATCATGTGGCATTTTAATAGAGCAGATTGTTACAGACGCGACAATACCAAATATGACTATATTGGTTGTTTGTTTCAGTTTTACATAACAAAGCATAAATGTTTTTTTTATGATTCTGTAGTGTCTCCACATTCTGAAAGTCATAGTTTTATTTATTTTTAGGTCTTGTGTAGGGGCTCATTTTTTTCCGGATTAGATGACGGCTTGATTGGCACTATTTTGGGGTGCGTATGACTTTTTAATCGCTTGCTATTACACTTTTTGTGATGTAAGGTGACAAAAAAGAGCTTTTTTTTACACCGTTTTAATTTTTTTACAGGGGATAGGTCATGTGATATTTTTATAAAGCAGGTTATTACGGACGCAGCGATACCTAATATGTATACTAATTTTATTTATGTAAGTATTAAACAATAATTAAAATTTTTGAAACAAAAAAAAAATCATGTTTTAGTGTCTCCATAGTATGAGAGCCATAGTTTTTTTCAGTTTTGGGGTGATTATCTTGGGTAGGGTATGATTTTAGCGGGATGAGATGACAGTTTGATTGGCACTATTTTTTTTTACGGTATTCACCTAGAGCAGGTTATTACGGACGCGGCAATACCTAATATGTATACTTTTTTATTTATGTAAGTTTTACACAATATCATTTTTGAAACAAAAAAAAATCATGTTTTAGTGTCTCCATGTTCTGAGAGCCATATTTTTTTCAGTTTTTGGACAATTATCTTAGGTAGGGTCTCATTTTTTGCGGAATGAGATGACGGTTTGATTGGCACTATTTTGGGGTGCATATGATCGCTTGCTATTACACTTTTTGTGATGTAAGGTGACAAAAAATGGCTTTTTCTACACCTTTTTTTTTTTTACGATATTCACCTGAGGGGTTAGGTCATGTGATATTTTTATAGAGCAGGTTATTACGGATGCGGCGATACCTAATATGTATACTTTTTTTAGCTTTTTTAAAACAAAAAAAAATATGTTTTAGTGTCTCCATATTTTGAGCCATAGTTTTTTTATTTCTGGGGCGATTGTCTTAGATAGGGGCTCATTTTTTGCGGAATGAGGTGACTGTTAGATTGGTAATATTTTGGTGGGCATACGCCTTTTCGATCGCTTGCTGTTGTACTTTTAGTGATGTAAGGTGACAAAAAAATTGTTTATTTAGAACAGTTTTAATTTTTTACGGTGTTCATCTGAGGGGTTAGGTCATGTGATATATTTATAGAGCCGGTCGATACGGACGCGGTGATACTTAATATGTCTTTATTTTACTTTATTTGGGGAAAATTATGTTTTCGTTTTTTTTTACTTGAAACATTTAATTTTTTGGGGGGAAAACTTAATTTTTTCAACTTTTTTTTTTCTTTTTCTTTTTTGTCCCACTTTGGGACTTCAACTTTTGGGGGTCTGATCCCCTTTACAATGCATTCCAATACTTCTGTATTGAAATGCATTGGCTGTATGAGTAATACAGTGTGTATTACTCATACAGCTCCTGCCTGTGAGATCCAGGGGGCTGGATCTCACAGGCTCTTCACCGCAAGGTAGCTCCGATGCCTAAGGAAGGCATCGCGCTGCCTTCCCTGCTATCGGGTCCCCGTCACAGCAGCATGGGGACCCGATAGCCACTGCACTCACCCCCCGAACCACCTGGAAACGCCGCAAACCTCAGGTCCGAATTGACCTGCGGTTTGCGGCGATCACCGATATGGGGGTGGGTCACAGGACCCCCCTCGGCATTTTCGCAGAGTGTTCCTATAGGCGCGTGCTGCGCGGCGGTGGTCGTAACTACACATGACGTACTGGTACATCATGTGTCCTTAAAGGATAACTGTCGTATATATTTTTTTGGGAGTATTGGATTGTGGTGATTAATATCACCTTGGTGGCCCTAGTTCAACTTTTCACTGTGTATTCAATTACCCCTTAATTCCACATTTTTGTTCCCTGTACTGCCTACTTTTACCTGTGCTTAAAATAGGGTTGCTAGGCATAGTCCGTCTATCTGTTGATAGACGGAGCACGCAGAAGCAGGCTGTGTGCAAAGTCACATTACTGACGGCCAGGGACTGTAAGTAAATGATTAAAGCCAGGTCCTCCCCAGCAGCTGATAACAGTGCCTTGGGCTCCCTCACTCACCAGAGCTGGAGAATGCAGAGTTGAAGCAGCACACAACAGGGAAGGGAGATCTGCCATCTGCTCAGTGTATAAATCAAAGCAACATGTGGTAAGATCCCTTTGTGCTGCAGGAGATTAATCCTTTAGGGGGGGGCTCTGGTTACTGACACTTTTGGGGGGCTATTGTTACTGGCTAGTGAGGGCAGGTGGGATTAGCCTCAGGGTGAGGGCAGTGGCAGCGATCTTAAGTGAATAGTGAAATTGCAGTTTTATGCAGACTGGTTGCTTAACCCCTTCACGACCACAATCTGTATATATACGTGATAGCTGCACATACCCCGTGCAGCTACCACGTGTATAGACGTCAAGCCAGCTCTTTAATCCAAGCGCTGCAAAACGCTTGGATTAAAGCTTCTGCCCCTGTCCTGCTGCTGTCACGGACAGCATACAGTCTAGTAATGTCGGCAAGGGACCAATCAGAGTGGCCCCTTGCCGACAATCGATCCGATTGGTTAGTCTGTGCAGACTAACCAATCGGATCGCGGCAGTGAAAAAATGCCGGTTTCAGGCTCTGATCTGCGCTCTAATGTGTCCTCGTGCCCCCCCTTGTGTCCGCCTGCCGCTGAAGCACTTATCTCCTGCCTCCTGCGGTCCGCCCCCTCCCCGCCCCATACATTCCTCCTGACCTCAACCCAATTGAGATGGTTGGCATGACCTCAAGAAAGCGATTCACACCAGACATCCCAAGAATATTGCTGAACTGAAACAGTTCTGTGAAGAGGAATGGTCAAGAATTACTCCTGACCGTTGTGCATGTCTGATCTGCAACTACAGGAAACGTTTGGTTGAAGTTATTGCTGCCAAAGGAGGTTCAACCAGTTATTATATCCAAGGGTTCACATACTTTTTCCACCTGCACTGTGAATGTTTACATGGTGTGTTCAATAAAAACATGGTAACATTTAATTCTTTGTGTGTTATTAGTTTAAGCAAAAATAGTACCAATAAAACTGGCACCTTATCTCCTAGTTTCCAAAATTGGGTCACTTTTTGGGAGTTTCTACTGTATGGGTGCATCAGGGGGGCTTTAAATGGGACATGGCATCTAAAACCAGTTTAGCAAAATCTGCCTTCCAAAAACCATACGGCGTTCCTTTCCTTCTGCGCCCTGCCGTGCGCCCTTACATCAGTTTACGACCACATGTGGGGTGTTTCTGTAAACCGCAGAAACAGGGTAATAAATGTTGAGTTTTGTTTGGCTGTTAACCCTCAATGTGTTAAAGAAAAAAATGAAATAAAATGGAAAATCTGCCAAAAAAGTGAAATTTAGAAATTTCATCTCCATTTTCCTTTAATTCTTGTGGAACACCTAAAGGGTTAACAAAGTTTGTAAAATCAGTTTTGAGTAACTTGAGGGGTGTAGTTTCTACAATGGGGTCATTTATGGGGGGTTTCAACTATGTAAGCCCCACAAAGTGACTTCAGACCTGAACCTGGTCCTAAAAAAGTGGGTTTTGGAAATTTTCTTAAAAATTTGAAGAATTGCTTCTAAACTTCTAAGCCTTGTAATGTCCTAGAAAAATAAAATGACATTTCCAAAACGATGCCAACATAAAGTAGACATATGGGAAATGTTAAGTAGTAAATATTTTATTAGGTATGACTTTCTGTTTTAGAAGCAGAGAAATTGAAATTTAGAAAATTGTGAATTTTTCAATTTTCTTTATAAATTTGGGATTTTTTCATAAATAAAGGTGAAATATATTGACTCAAATTTATGACTATCATGAAGTACAATGTGTCACGAGAAAACAGTCTCAGAATGGCTTGGATAAATAAAAGTGTTCCAAAGCAATTACCACATAAAGTGACGCATGTCAGATTTGTAAATTTTGACCTGGACACTGGGGCATCAATGACCCTTGGTCATGAAAGGGTTAAGGGCTGAATCTTATTAAATAATGGGTAAGTCAGTCTAATAGTAACTTATTCCAGAATATCATGTTATTAGTAACTACATATATGAAAATTGAAATTAGGGTCTAAATGTGACAGTTATCCTTTAAGTACCAGGGCATCATGACGTACCGGTACGTCATGTGTCCCCAACAGGTTAAATTTGTTAGAATTGATTTGCTCATCTCTAATCAGTGCAGTGGAAACCACCACAAAAATGTCCCTATTTTGGAAGCTACACCCCAGCATGCAATTTTGCTAGGGATGTAGTGATGGTTTTAAGGCTACGTCTACACGACGACATTTGTCGCGCGACATTTTGTTGCACTAATGTCGCGCGACAATTTTTATAATGGCAGTCTATGGTGTCGCACTGCAACATGCTGCGACTGCGACGCAACAGTCGCAGAAAATCCATTCGAGATGGATTTTTCTGCGACTGCTGCGTCGCAGTCGCAGCATGTTGCATGTTGCAGTGCGACACCATAGACTGCCATTATAAAAATTGTCGCGCGACATTAGTGCAACAAAATGTTGCGCTACAAATGTTGCAGTGTAGTTGTGCCGTGCGACAAATGTCGTTGTGTAGACGTAGCCTTACACCCCAGAGATGTTTCACAACTTCATTAACATTGGACTGTGAAAATGGAAAAATTATACCTTTTGCAATAGTATGTTGCTTTAGCCCCTCATTTTTCATTTTCACATAGGGTAAAAGAAGAAAAAGCACCCCACAATTTGTTACGTAAATTTTATCAAGTACGATATGTGGTTAGGAACTGCTGTTTTGGGACATGGCAGGGTTCAGAAGGCCAGGAGCACCATTTGGATTTTTAAAGATGGATTTTCCTGAATGATAACTTTTTTTGTCGACTGAGCTGTGTGCTCTTTTTTGTGGTACAAGCTGTAGTTCTTATTGGTATAATTTTGGGGTACATGTAGATTTTTGATCACTTCTTATTTCCTGATTTATTATTCTGCCATGTGCTAAATTTGGTGCACTTTAACTATACGTCTCAATCCCAAATGCTTTGCAAAATAGTGATTTACATAAAAAACTAAAAGGAAATATATATACGACCTGACATGTCATCACCTGATTCATAGAAATTCATAAAGCATTTATAATAACTGTGTTCACTATTACAAAATTCAGGTCTGTAATACTTCCCGTGTCTGCTTCTTCATGCATTGGGAGTCACGTATGGTATGTGACGTACGGTAACCTTGCTGAAGTAGAAATCAGCTCTACATATTTTTTTGCAAACAGTTTGTATTGAGATTTTTGAATGCATAACACAGGGTTAGGGTACTTTCACACTTGCGTTGTTTGATTTCGGCAGGCAGTTCCGTTGCCTGAACTGCCTGCCTGATCAGACAAACTCTATGCAAACGCATGTCATCTTTTCTGACTGATCAGGCATTTTTCAGACTGATCAGGATCCTGATCAGTCTGAAAAATGCCTGATCAGTCAGAAAAATGCATTGCAATACCGGATCCGTTTTTCCAGTGTCATCAGGCAAAACGGATCAGGTATTTATTTTTTTCCTCATTTTTAAAGGACGGATCAGGCATTCCGGTATTTTAAATGCTGGATCCGGCACTAATGCATTCCTATGGAAAAAAATGCCGGAGATTCAGGCATTCAGGCATGTCTTCAGTTTTTTTTCGCCGGAGATAAAACCGTAGCATGCTACGGTTTTCTCTTTTGCCTGATCAGTCAAAATGACTGAACTGAAGACATCCTGATGCATCCTGAACGGATTACTCTCCATTCAGAATGCATGGGGATATGCCTGATCAGTTCTTTTCCGGTATAGAGCCCCTGTGACGGAACTCTATGGCCTCTTTCACACTTGCGTTGTTGGGATCCGGCATGCACTTCCGTTGCCGGAGGTGCCCGCCGGATCCGGAAAAACGCAAGTGTACTGAAAGCATTTGAAGACGGAACCGTCTTCCAAATGCTTTCAGTGTTACTATGGCACCCAGGACGCTATTAAAGTCCTGGTTGCCATAGTAGTAGTGGGGATCGGGGGAGCGGTATACTTACAGTCCGTGCGGCTCCCGGGGCGCTCCAGAATGACGTCAGAGCGCCCCATGCGCATGGATGACGTGATCCATGCGATCACATGATCCATGCGCTTGGGGCGCCCTG
Source organism: Bufo bufo (assembly GCF_905171765.1). Lineage (NCBI taxonomy): Eukaryota > Metazoa > Chordata > Amphibia > Anura > Bufonidae > Bufo > Bufo bufo. Next base: position 335,944,216 of record NC_053392.1, on the reverse strand, counting down.
ACGTCACTCTGGAGCGCCCGGGGATCCGCACGGACGGTAAGTATGCTGCTCCCCCGCTCCCCGCTACACTTACCATGGCTGTCAGGACTTTAGCGTCCCGGCAGCCATGGTAACCACTCTGAAAAAGCTAAATGTCGGGTCCGGCAATGCGCCGAAACGACGTTTAGCTTAAGGCCGGATCCGGATCAATGCCTTCCAATGGCCATTAATTCCGGATCCGGCCTTGCGGCAAGTGTTCCGGATTTTTGGCCGGAGCAAAAAGCGCAGCATGCTGCGGTATTTTCTCCGGCCAAAAAACGTTCCGTTCCGGAACTGAAGACATCCTGATGCATCCTGAACGGATTTCTCTCCATTCAGAATGCATTAGGATAATCCTGATCAGGATTCTTCCGGCATAGAGCCCCGACGACGGAACTCTATGCCGGAAGACAATAACGCAGGTGTGAAAGAGCCCTATGCCGGAAAAGAAAAACGCTAATGTGAAAGTACCCTTACAGCATAGGCAATGTTGTATGGATAATTGAGGTCTATACAAGAAAAATAAAAAGCATATTCGTCGTTATTGCCTCGTTGCCGTATAATAATGTAATTTTCTGCCTAGATAAGGCCTCCAGGGCCAACTGATTAAAAGGATAGAAGGATCTGGAGAACGAACTGACAATACAGGGAAGACAGACCAATGACTTACTAGGAAAAAAGGAGACGGGTAGTAGGGGGAGTTTCTCGCAGAGTGGTAGGCCTAGCAGGTATTAGGTATGCAGAAGCAGGGGCCCCACTCCAGCTTGTGGACTTTGACCTAGAGAACTCGGGCAACAAGCGACAGAAATGAGAAGAAGGTGGACAGACGGGTGAGCCCAGACCAAATAGAGAGAAGGGAAGTACAAGAACGATCCTGAAGATAATAGTCAAACCAGGGTGTCCAAATCTCCAGGAACCAGTCATGCCGATCCATGGTGATCGCAGTTACTTTCTGGTTTATCATGTAGAAGTCCAAACTGCTCTTGACTGCGGAACAGTCTAGGGACGATATCTTCCAAGCCACTACTATTGTTTGTTTCACAGCCAAAAAGAAAAAGCTTATTAATCGTCTCGAGCGTGCGGGATTCGTGGGATCTTTTTATTGAGTAGTGTTTCTCAGGGATCTTTTTTATGTTACAACCTGTCACTCAAGGTTGTACACCTGTATCCATAATCTCTTCACTCTTGGACAATTCCACCAGACGTGTAACATATCACCTGGTGAGGACCAACCCCTAAAGCATGTTGGAGGGTAGCCTGGTACTGCATGAGCTATACAGGAGGGGACTAGGTACCAACAGAGTAGTACTTTATAGGAGGTTTCTAACATTAAATTATTCAGGGCACTAAATACTTCCAATTATGTCTGAAAATATTAGTATGATTTTATGGAAAGATGATGGATAGCTAGACAGATAGACAGACAGATAGCTATACTACATGTACAGTGTGTCAGAGAAGTGATCTCTATGAAAGTTGATGTAATGATGGCAGTGACAGTTGGCATGTTCCAGAACACGCAGCTGTCACTCTGGTAGGGATGTGGTTTATGACATGTAATCCGCAGTTATTGAGAAGATGAGTGACGTCAGCTCTAGAAGGAGAACATTCTGTCTTCACTTGCTAGGAATTGAGTGGTTCTGGAATCGGTAGAAATTTTTACCTTTGTATGTACAGTATGCAGTACCAGTGAGAACCTCACCAGTCCAATGTCTTTTATGGATAGTTCTATTTTCAAAATAGAGGTTAGTGTCATAGAGTAGGTGTCCTCTTCCTTTTAAATATCAGTATTGAATACATTATAAATAACGTATTTAGACATAGATAAGGATATTTTTACTTTTTGAAGTTGTGCCTGTATAACTGCTTGGTATCTTTGGGACTAGAACGTGCTGTGTCTCAGAGGGATCTATGGCTTAGAGGTCTACAGCGTAGCACTGTGGAGCTATACCTGTGGCCTCAGTGTGCTTTTAGAATGTGGGGAATAAACAAAGTAACCCCCCTAAATATGGGAGAACATGCAAAATCTGTGCGGATGTTGACCTGATTGAATATAAACCCATGAGACAAGCGGTCTAAGGCTACTTTCACACTAGCGTTCAGAGTGGATCCGTCTGGGGTCTGCCCAGACGGATCCGCTCATATAATGCAGACTTGGGATCCGTTCAGAACGGATCCGTCTGCATTATATTGTAGAAAAAATTCTAAGTGTGAAAGTAGCTTCAGACTTTACATTGAAAGTCAATGGGGGACGGATCCGTTTGAAAATTGAGCCATATAGTGTCAAATTCAAACGGATCCGTCCCCATTGACTTACATTGTAAGTCTGGACGGATCCGTTTGCCTCCGCACAGCCAGGGGGACACCCGAACGCTGCAAGCAGCGTTCAGGTGTCCGCCTGCTGAGCGGAGCGGAGGCTGAACGCTGCCAGACTGATGCATTCTGAGCGGATCCGCATCCACTCAGAATGCATTAGGGTAGTACGGATGCGTTCGGGGCCACTTGTGAGCCCCTTCAAACGGAGCTCACAAGCGGAGCCCCGAACGCTAGTGTGAAAGTAGCCTAAGGCAGTATTGCCAACTACTGTACAACATATTTGCTGCTCTAAACTGTATATACGTGTGTGTGTGTGTGTGTGTGTGTGTGTGTGTGTGTGTTGCTGGGACAGTGGCCCTCAAGTGTAACCCTAGTTTTATGAAGCCCATTTTATTGAAGTATGTAAACACATACAATAAAAGGCTTGTGAACAAAATGTGTCACTGGTTGGTACGTATCTCACAAATGGTATGAACACAGAAGGCATCTGCACATACATAATACAAGTCTCCATAAATACTACAGCAAAATAGAATATACACAAGCAGGGGAGTAGCAAATGGCTTATAAGCCCTGGGGCAAGATCTCAGCTTGGCCCCCGCCCCTTTGCCTCAGTGCTTTGTGGCAAGGGGCAGGGGTCCACCTAGCCTTTCTACTGCCTGAGGTAAAAATTAAGAGAGCACTCACCCATGCCAAATTCTCAACCTAACCCCTTCCCTCCAGCCCTAATGTTAAAGACATACTTGGAAAACATTACATACAGGGCTACAAAATACACTTGACAATATCGTACTACATACCTCTTACATCCAGTGATGTCTTCTCTGATGTAGACATTCTCTTTGCTTATCTTCTCCATTTAGACCAGATCGCCATGATGACTTCTTTCAGCCATCTCTTGTATCTGCAGAGTTTGATAAAGAGACATCTTAGTTTCCTACTTTTCCATCATCCTCTCACCTTCTGAACACCCCATCATGCCACCTTCAATACTGTGCCCGCTGTGCTCCCCAATACTATACTGCAGAAACCGTCCCCCTAAAAATACTAGTACCACACAGATAAGTGTCCCCTTCAATAATTATTGGCACAATGCCCTAAGAATATAGCAAATACTTTCCCTGACACTAATAGTGTAAACATAATGTCCCCCAAGAATAATTGTCCTAAGTTGATACTATGCCAGGGTGCCCCCCCCCCCCCCACTGTAATACTACTACCCAATAGAAATAATTACCTCCCAGAGTGCATAGTATTGACAATACTCCCAATAGTAATAATGCTCCCATTGAGCCATACTAGTAATCATGTCCCCATAGCCCCACAGTACTAATACTTCTCCTTATAATGTGTGCTTGGCGAGGTTTTAGGGATTTGCAGATGGGGGTCATATAATATTTGCAATGGGAGCCAAGATTAATTTTACTAGCGGACCCCAGTCTAACACCCCAGTCCAATACTGTTTACTTGCTATACTGAATAACATATTTGGCTCATTACCATGTTTGAAAGGGTACATAGGGGGTCATTTATGATTAGAAGTACGCCACTTTTTGGCATACTTCTGTCGCAGATTAAGCCGCAAAGGGGATTTACGGCTGAATCTGTGACTTTCCCCATTCACGCCACTTTTCTGAGGTGGGAGAATGACCAGCCCGACTCATTTATAATTTTTTACACCTGTTTTTGGCATATAATATTACTTAAATCTATGTTAGCAAGGGAGCAGGGTCTAAAATGGCAGTCTTAATAAATGGCCCCAATAGTTTTTAACTATAGTTTTTACTATAATGTCCTGTTAAGAAATCTAGGTAAGGGTTAAATATTTGGGAACTCTCTTCAGCAGGGAAGGGCACAGTGCAAACATGTTTTGACCACATTCCATAATCAGAATTTCAGGAGACTCATACACTGCCTGATGAAGCAGAGTTACTTGCGCTGTTTATATATACGCTTATAGGGACATATGTACTGGGCACTTTCCCAGTCTGATTTTCATAGTTCCAGGATTCATAGACTACAATTAAGGATCACATTAAAGCCCTCCATACATGACATACCATATGCACCAGAAAAAGCTCATGAAGTTCACATCCAATGGAGGCCTCTTACAGATGCCATAAAGTGGCTTTTCACCCATAGGTTTCAATTGTAAATAAAATAAAAACCAAACACTGTGTGGTATAGTTATTTTTTTACTCTAGTCTATACCATGGGATGGAATAGCGTATTCTTTTTCTTTTGAGGGATACCAATGTATAATGAACCAGCAAAGGCCAGAATACAACTCTTTGTCCTCTTTGGGGACTTTAGAGCCCTTTGGAAACAGTAGCATGTACACCTGGAGCTTTTCCTGACATACAAAATGAGTGGACATCACAAACATAGCCTAATAAATCTTACTTACCTCTTTTTTCTCTGTAATCCAATTTCCCTACTGGATGTATTTGCTACTGGTATATGGAATTCTTAGGGTAACGTGTAACTGTCCTTTTTTTTTTTTTTACTGAGCAAGGGCAGTTATATAAAGGTTATTTTTTATATACTTTATTAGGGAATTATGTTACGTTTTATTAAAAAAACATCCTCTAAAGTGTTCTCTTAGCAACCCTCTGAAGGTTTTTAAGGAGATTCCACCCTCTGCATTCTACTGAAAGCTGTTTACTGTAACAGCCTGCCTTTCCTCTCCCTAACCCAGCCACTGCCTCTCTACCCCAGCTGATGTACCCTTGCCTCTGTGCCTTCTCAGTTTGTCTTTGGTTAGCGCTGGGATAACAGGAAAAGGAGAAGGGCTACAGCAGTCAGTGCTGACCCTGCTCCTCTCCCCATCTTCCCAGCACTAACCACAGCAATGGCGTACCTACCATATAGGCAGACCACGCAGCTGCTATGGGGCCTGTGAGGAAGAGGGGCCTGCAGTGGAGGAGAGGCCCCACCACCTAATTGCTCCTGTCTATCTTTCTAAAGCTAAAGGACCTTTGATGATGTCATCACAGGTCCTGTAAGGGAACTGCACAGTGTAAAGTGTAGTTCCCAGGTTATAACAGTACATCTGCCAGGACCTGTGATGACATCATCTTCAGCATCACAGGTCCTGCAGGATCTAGCAAAGGAACTGCACCAAAAATGGTGTAGTTCCTAGGTTTGAAAGGAACATCTGCCAGGACCTGTGATGACATCATCACAGGTCCTTCAACCCCTAACAGCAAGTATTAGAAGTTCACAATTGGCTCTGCATTGATCCATACAGACTGGAATGGAGTGGTAAGAGGAGGTCCTCCACTTCTTGTCATTCCCCCCCCCCCCCATGCCCTGTTTTTACTGATTGCACACGTATGTATAATACTTCAGACAGTTACAGTGACCACTACCTCATGTACCTCACACACAGTGACCATAATGCATAACTGACCACATATTTCTATAAACAATGCATCTACAGTATTATACCTTGTATGCCTCACATCAATACACTGCTCTGTGTATATGTATATATATATATATATATATACACACTGCATATATTACACAGTATTATAGATGCAATATGTACAGATATATTGTATATACAGCAGTGTACTGATATGTTAGGTACGAGGTATAATAGATGAAGTGTGTACAGGTATATTGTATATACAGCATTGGATTGATATGTGAGGTACGAGCTGTAATTTATACCTAATACCTCACATGTCAGTACCTGCTATATATACAATATATCTGTACAGACTGCATCTATTATACCTAGTACCTCACATATCAGTACACTGCTGTATATACAATATATCTGTACACACTGCATCTATTATACCTTGTACCTCACATATTACACTACTGTAGATATACAGTATACTATATATCTTTACAGACTGCATATAATATACTCTGTACTGCACATATCAATACACTGCTGTATATACTATATACCTGTACACACTGCATATATTATACCACGTTCCTCACATATCAGTACACTGCTGTATACACTATACATCTGTACACACTGCATCTATTATACCTTTTTTGTGTGCCAGGCCTGTTTTGTAATCCCAATCCGGCCCTGATGGCATAAATTATAAAACGCAGCAGCAAACATAGTTCATGGAACAAAGAGAGAGGCCTGGAATGGGTAGTGGGAGGGACTATAAAAGGGGAATGGGGGCCCAATTTAGATTCTTGCTATGGGGCCCAGTGATTTCTATGTACGCCCCTGAACCAGAGATATGATGGGAAGATAGAGATGAGCACACATATCAGCGATCAGTGCTGGCAGTAAGTATGGAACCATGTAAAATTTGTTTTTTTAGCAAAATAAATTAGACATGCAAGTGTAGAGAACCAGTGGCTGGGGCAGGGAGAGGAGTGAGAACACACTACTGAAAACTGAAGGTTGAATTACCTTAGAACTGCTCAGATGGGGCACATTTATTGAGACCGGTGTTTTAGACGACGGTCTTAATAAAGCTCCATAGCTGGCTGTTTATCTGCCGAAGTTATGAAGAGGCGCAGGCTTCACCATAACTTTGGCGCATACAGCGCCAGTTCTAAATGTAAGACAGCTTTTGAGAGGTCTTACATTTAGACCTTTTTCGATGCCGAAAACAGGCGTAGAAATAATGAATGAAACGGGCCTGCCGGACCATCCGTGTTGAATATAAAAAACTGCTATATAACGGAATTATTCATATAGGCAAGTGCCACGGACGTACCGAGACATACGGACGTTCCTGTGACAGATGGCAAGAGATCGGTGAGACTGGCAACACGTGGTTTGATCTGACAGGTTTTCCTTTTGGATCAAATGACGTCTGTGTTGCTTCTGGTGCTTGCCACACCTTCTTTCCCCAGGTGTGGCTATTATGGTCATTTAACCTTCTCTATTTATTGTTGTTTCTCACCCTATGCTATGCGGTTTATAGCTTCTGTTGGACTTGTGGTTAGCTTGTGTTTGGTTCTCGGCTGAGTTCCTGGTGCTACCAAAGCTTCATTGAAGATAGATGTTTCCTTTCCCTTTTGTATTTTGTTTATATATATATATATATATATATATATAATGTGTGTGTGTGTTGCCTTTCAATGTTGTTTGTCATTAGGCCTGAGGGAGACTCCTGTTTGTCCTTCCCTTTAGAGGAACAAGTAGACTCAGTCCTGACATTAGTTCCAGGGTCCTATAGGCTGAGATAGTATTCTAGGTATCCGGTGCATGAAGTTGCCTACCTTTGGGGCCTGTTCATATCGGTAATCTGTAAGGACTGGAGTTAGGGTTTTCTCTAGGAGGTGTCCATCTTCCATTCCTCGTTTCCAGGCCTTATTCCGGTATCCCTTTTCCCTCCTATGCTCAGTGTGGTGTTTTCCTGTCACCGCCAGTTCTGTGAGAAGGTCTGGCAGACGTTCTTCCCTACCTCTTGCATGACGTTCTATGTTTTGGTTTCACTTTCTCATCTGCTTTCCTTTCCTGTCTCCCTTTATATTCCCTCCCATACTGCCTCACTTTGTGGTTTATACTACTTCCTGGATGAGGTGTTCACTGCTGGAGGCTGCTGCTGCTGTTTGCTCAGATAAGTCCTTTCCTTTATTTGTGTTTCCTTGCTGGCTTGATTCTAGGTGACCCTGACTCCGTCCGTATTAAGTGCAGGGAGCCGGTGGTCGTATCCCCTCACTATTATAGGTTTTTAAGGTGTCACACAGTCTTAGGTACGTGGGCATGCAATCGTCTACCATCGAGACCCTTGCATGGGCATAGCAGTCAGGGAGAGCACTTAGGGTTTTATAGGGCTCACCCATATGCTCCTTAGTTTGGGATCAAGCCAGTCGGATGTTTATTTATAAGTTCCAGCTATCTGCAACATCATCCGTGACATTTCCTCCCACACACGAGCGTAACAGCAAGAACATCGCCAACCTGCGAGGGGCCATAGAGAATAAGCAGGATTTTTAAAGTGAATAAAAAATAGTTATAAAGTTTAATATAGTGTCACACACTGACCACCTTTATATGTTTATTTTTAAGGTGGAATTGTCCTTTAATTTATCAGAGGAACTGTACTGTCATAGACATATGATATTTTACTGTCTTGCAGTAGTAAAAATCACTTCTTCGTCCCCCATTGTTTCTGGTGTGAAGCCCTCCTTGATGCAGTGGCATGCTTTTTTAATTGTGCCTATAGCATCTGTTTCCTTTTCACATTTGCTGCTATAAAAAAGATGCAGAGAATGATAGCTTTGATGCTTCAGAGGCCCATTGTTCTCCTGCCTAGTATGATTTGAATAGAGCTGGGTGGCTCCTGTGTCACAGCAAGACAGGTGCTAAAATGGCTTCTCTGGGAAATGACAGGTTTTTCTGGAAGCAGAATGATTTTTTTGTGTGATTTGTTACATTGATCCTCGCAGTACCATGATAGTGACCACTCTCACATTTAGTGGGCTGAGGGACAAGCCACTGTGTCTGTGTAAACAATGAATTGGCTCTACATGCACAGACAGTTATTTCCCATACAGGTTCCCGGGACTTCATGGCAACTGCTGTTAAGGACCTCATTGTGAAGCTGCAGCGAAGGACCTGCTGGTATGAAGATCCCCATGCTTCTTTGCAACAGCGGGACCTTGTTAGTATAACTTTGCAGTGGAGGATGGTAGATTTTAGGCCTTCCCTCCTAGACATCTGAAGCTTTTTCCCAGAGGGTCACTTTAGGTTTTGGTTGATGCACTTGCAACCAGCCCATTGGCCGCGCCTGGGGGATCCCTTACCCCTCTAGAGATAGTTACGATTATATGTCCCTCTGTTAGAGTAAGTAGTCGTGACGCCAGCTGTGGTGAAGCAGCAGAAGCACGAGGCTTTCTTTGTAGTGATGTTATGGTACCCTGATGTAGGAAGCCCAGAGTGGTGGTAAATAGGCCACAATATCCCTGGAGATGTTGTTTTGCACTTTGTCATGGTGCTCCTACCTTTGGATACGGTTGGATCCCAGACGTGGGTGGTCTAAAGCTGTGCAAAAAGGGGTAGTTAACTTGCATGGGGTAGAACAAAGTTGAGTCCAGACTTGAGTAAACGTTGAACAGTTGCTTTTACTTGTAATAATCGATGATCCAAACAGTTTCCAGACTTTATCTTGGTTACCAGCAGGTTTCAGTATACTTTGGCAGGCGAACTCTCACTGCAAACAAACTCTGCTGTGTAGTAGCTCTCTTAGCTCAGCTATGTTAGTCGTAGTAGTCTTGCTGTGAAAAACTCTAGGAACTTCTTGTCCTGGTTAGGAGTACCTCAAGCTCACTTATGCTAGGGTTTGTGCAACCTCCAGTGATAAGACTGGCATAGGACTAACAGAACCTGTGCAGAGAGGACCAGGCCTGCTGCCTTCCCCTAGAAGGGGTTAAGTCAGACAGACTCCTCACACAACCTCTCCCCAGGAGGGGAAAGGGAAGACTAACTTAGCTCCCTAGGTAACTCCTCCTCTCTTTCAGCTCCCTCTAGAGGGAGAGAGAATGGACAATCCAGTCCATCCCCTGTAACTAGCTCTGCCAAGCGTATCTGCCACCCAGGGATAGACCAGGTTAATACACTTCAACCATACAGTTGCATAGGAATAAATAAATACATTTTGCAGGAAATAAGTGCACAAGATGGCACAGGATTAACCATATCAGATAGTGGGGGTGCAAAAAGAGTGGTAATGCAACTCTGGGGCATTACAGACTTATATATTTTTTAACTGTATTAACTATGTAACTAAAAGTTCTAAAACTGGGTTCTGACAGCAGATGTCCACTATTGGACATTTATTCAGTAATTTCCTGAAAAAAGAAGGTGTACCCCTCCCATTAGAGCAAACATTAGGTGAGAAGTTTACAGGAAATGTACACTTTTGGAGGGATTTTTTTTATTATTGCATTTTGAGCTAAAAATATTTTTTTCAACTGGGCTTTATTAAACATGTTGAACCCCTGTCTCTGTACAGTCTTGAGATTCTCTAGTAGCAGGCTTTGTATTTTTACTGTTTCCCGTCAGGCAGCACACCTAAGTGTCTGGCTCCTTATATCTGATCTCCTAAACACTCATTATAGCTCAGCTCTTATCTTACTGATAAAAATGTGACCTAACTAAGTGTTTATGACCTCTTAGTAATTTAGAGATGAGGGTTATTAGATGACCGGCACAAAGTGAAAGTACCAGTCACACAGTTAGAAAAACAGTTAACCCTTTGTGACAGAACAGGTCAATATTTTTAAATAAGACTGTGATGAATACCACCCCTCGTGCCCGCTGACGTCAACCACGTCGAGCTCACAAGACCTGGTATGATCACAGGGTTTACCAAAAACGTGAAGTTACGCCCTCCAGGGGAGCACGTAAGGTCAGGTTGGTATAGCTTACACACACCTTCTGTCCACGCGGGCACAGAGAGGCAACAAGCTGAGAGAGCCTGGTCACTGCCGCAGTGAAACAGCGACTCCTCAGCCTGGGTATCTGCCACCAGTTCTAGTTTGATATAAGCCCGGTCCGCTAACGGGATTATATAGGGTCAGAAACCAACCCGCGGTAGCTTTTAACTAGGCCCAAACACGGACGTGGGGATTCGTGATCGAGATACAAGATAGCACAAGATTAAATTATAGATTTAATCGCCGTATGGGCACACTAGATAATACACAATATACACAGACAATATATACAGTGGTCTGAGGTTACAGATTACAGGTTATATGGTTACAACAGGGTTAAGCAGAGCAAAAGTCAGTTACCAAGTATGATGAAAGTTCCTTGGAGATGTTCTTTGCTGCAGTCCACATGAAGGGCCATGAACTCAGCTATTTCCTGGGTGCCTCTAAACACATGTGTAGGATGTGACCCCTCTTCAGAGAAAGACGCGCCTACTTGCTGGCACCAGACTTTTAACCTGTAGCCGGCCCCTCCCCTCCCGGCCTCAGGGAGGGGTCCACTCCCCCTCTTCTGGGCTGGCAGCAAATGACCCACAAAACCCTTTAGGGTTCATAGCTCCAGACCAGAGGGTCATAGGGAGATGGTTCTGGGACCAATGGACCTGCCTGGGTTCCGGCTACAAGTAGAGCCCAAACCTGGTACCGTTATGTGGTTTCTATGGGGAGATATGGATATCTCTCTACCCTGACCTAGTCTCAATAAACAAAGACCATGGGAACGTACCTCATGGCCACTGGGACACAAATATGTATCCGGTTTGCGCCTGCGATGGCCAGGCGGTTCATAATTCCTTATGAACGGTAGGTGCCAGCCAACATGTCTGGGAGGTCTCATTGATCCTGGGCAAAGGCAGATACCCCCTGCTGGGGGTTTTCCTGCAATATTCCTTTGGCTCCAAACTGGTGGAGGTGAGGTGTGACCTTCTCCTTGAAGCCTGGACCCCCTGGGGGGGGGGGGGGGTGGAAACTAATTTTGCATGTACACTGAGTAAGAGGCCTGGGGCTTTGAAGCAGGGAAGCAGGGCCCTCCTGTGGAGTTCACTACCTCTGCTATCTGTCAGCACATGGGGGTGTGAGGACATGGCTGACAGTAAATATTAATCCATATTCCTCACAAAGACCAATTGAAAAAATAAAAAATTATTTTTAGCTCAAAATGAGTAAAATGCAATCATAAATAAAATTGACCCCAAAGGTTTACATAGCCTTTAGTTTTACAGACAGGGAGTCATTTATGATTAGATATACGCCACTTTTTGGTGTATATCTGTCACAGATTTTGACGCAAAGGTTATTTGTTGGATAATCTGAGACTTTTGACCCATTCACGCCACTCACGCTAGTCTGTCTCATTTATCATTTTCAACACCAGTTTTTGGCATAGAAAATTACTTAAATCTATGCCAGCAAGGGAGCTGGTGTAGATTTAAGCTTGGTGTATCCTGGCGGTACAGTGGCTCTACATAATTTCAGCACATCCACCGCCAGTGCAGGCGTATTAAGACCAGCGCCTAAATTGCCAGTCCTAATAAATGACCTCATTGGAGTCTTAGAGAGTAGCTGTCAGTTTGTTTACTTAATAATTGTATTCCCCATAATATAACAATTCTGGGACATCTTTTCTTTGAACTGAATGATGTGATATCTCTATCTAAAATGTGCTTGTCTGGCATTTTGCTAGAAGCACATTTCCTTTATCCACTGACCTTCTATATTTTTCTTTCCCAGAAAAGTCTTTCTTTCCAGTCCATGTGAACTCAGCATTAGGACCGCTGAGCTTATGACTGTGAAGGGGAAGTTTTCCTTCCATCTGTGGCTAGTCTAGTAGGACATAAACCACTCTGCTGATCATTAATATTTATAGGACATTTCATCATAAAGTAGTACACCAAACGCTGATACTGTACATTGTCTTCCTACAACAAGGGAAAAAAGGAAACTATTTCAAATAAGATTTAGTTTAACATGGATAAACTAGCAGATCTTAACCACCTCAGCCCCCAGTGCTTAAACACCCTGAAAGACCAGGCCACTTTTTACACTTCTGACCTACACTACTTTCACCATTTATTGCTCGGTCATGCAACTTACCACCCAAATGAATTTTACCTCCTTTTCTTCTCACTAATAGAGCTTTCATTTGGTGGTATTTCATTGCTGCTGACATTTTTACTTTTTTTGTTATTAATCGAAATTTAACGATTTTTTTTGCAAAAAAATGACATTTTTCACTTTCAGTTGTAAAATTTTGCAAAAAAAATGACATCCATATATAAATTTTGCTCTAAATTTATTGTTCTACATGTCTTTGATAAAAAAAAAATGTTTGGGTAAAAAAAAAATGGTTTGGGTAAAAGTTATAGCGTTTACAAACTATGGTACAAAAATGTGAATTTCCGCTTTTTGAAGCAGCTCTGACTTTCTGAGCACCTGTCATGTTTCCTGAGGTTCTACAATGCCCAGACAGTACAAACACCCCACAAATGACCCCATTTCGGAAAGTACACACCCTAAGGTATTCGCTGATGGGCATAGTGAGTTCATAGAACTTTTTATTTTTTGTCACAAGTTAGCGGAAAATGATGATTTTTTTTTTTTTTTTTCTTACAAAGTCTCATATTCCACTAACTTGTGACAAAAAATAAAAACTTCCATGAACTCACTATGCCCATCACGAAATACCTTGGGGTCTCTTCTTTCCAAAATGGGGTCACTTGTGGGGTAGTTATACTGCCCTGGCATTCTAGGGGCCCAAATGTGTGGTAAGGAGTTTGAAATCAAATTCTGTAAAAACTGACCAGTGAAATCCGAAAGGTGCTCTTTGGAATGTGGGCCCCTTTGCCCACCTAGGCTGCAAAAAAGTGTCACATATCTGGTATCTCCGTATTCAGTAGAAGTTGGGGAATGTGTTTTGGGGTGTCATTTTACATATACCCATGCTGGGTGAGATAAATATCTTGGTCAAATGCCAACTTTGTATAAAAAAAATGGGAAAAGTTGTCTTTTGCCAAGATATTTCTCTCACCCAGCATGGGTATATGTAAAAAGACACCCCAAAACACATTCCCCAACTTCTCCTGAATACGGAGATACCAGATGTGTGACACTTTTTTGCAGCCTAGGTGGGCAAAGGGGCCCATATTCCAAAGAGCACCTTTCGGATTTCACTCGTCATTTTTTACAGAATTTGATTTCAAACTCCTTACCACACATTTGGGCCCCTAGAATGCCAGGGCAGTATAACTACCCCACAAGTGACCCCATTTTGGAAAGAAGAGACCCCAAGGTATTCGCTGATGGGCATAGTGAGTTCATGGAAGTTTTTATTTTTTGTCACAAGTTAGTGGAATATGAGACTTTGTATGAAAAAAAAAAATATATAAAAAAAATCATCATTTTCCACTAACTTGTGACAAAAAATAAAAAATTCTAGGAACTCGCCATGCCCCTCACGGAATACCTTGGGGTGTCTTCTTTCCAAAATGGGGTCACTTGTGGGGTAGTTATACTGCCCTGGCATTTTCCAGGGGCCCTAATGTGTGGTAAGTAGGTAAATGACCAGTGAAATCCAAAAGGTGCTCTTTGGAATATGGGCCCCTTTGCCCACCTAGGCTGCAAAAAAGTGCCACACATGTGGTATCTCCGTACTCAGGAGAAGTTGGGGAATGTGTTTTGGGGTGTCTTTTTACATATACCCATGCTGGGTGAGAGAAATATCTTGGCAAAAGACAACTTTTCCCATTTTTTTTATACAAAGTTGGCATTTGACCAAGATATTTATCTCACCCAGCATGGGTATATGTAAAATGACACCCCAAAACACATTCCCCACCTTCTCCTGAGTACGGAGATACCAGATGTGTGACACTTTTTTGCAGCCTAGGTGGGCAAAGGGGCCCATATTCCAAAGAGCACCTTTCGGATTTCACTCGTCATTTTTTACAGAATTTGATTTCAAACTCCTTACCACACATTTGGGCCCCTAAAATACCAGGGCATTATACCTACCCCACAAGTGACCCCATTTTGGAAAGAATAGACCCCAAGGTATTCGCTGATGGGCATAGTGAGTTCATGGAAGTTTTTATTTTTTGTCACAAGTTAGTGGAATATGAGACTTTGTATGAAAAAAAAAATAAAAAAAAAATCATCATTTTCCACTAACTTGTGACAAAAAATAAAAAATTCTAGGAACTCGCCATGCCCCTCACGGAATACCTTGGGGTGTCTTCTTTCCAAAATGGGGTCACTTGTGGGGTAGTTATACTGCCCTGGCATTTTCCAGGGGCCCTAATGTGTGGTAAGTAGGTAAATGACCAGTGAAATCCGAAAGGTGCTCTTTGGAATATGGGCCCCTTTGCCCACCTAGGCTGCAAAAAAGTGTCACACATCTGGTATCTCCGTACTCGGGAGAAGTTGGGTAATGTGTTTTGGGGTGTCTTTTTACATATACCCATGCTGGGTGAGAGAAATATCTTGGCAAAAGACAACTTTTCCAATTTTTTTATACAAAGTTGGCATTTGACCAAGATATTTCTCTCACCCAGCATGGGTATATGTAAAATGACACCCCAAAACACATTCCCCAACTTCTCCTGAGTACGGCGATACCAGATGTGTGACACTTTTTTGCAGCCTAGATGCGCAAAGGGGCCCAAATTCCTTTTAGGAGGGCATTTTTAGACATTTGGATACCAGACTTCTTCTCACGCTTTGGGGCCCCTAGAATGCCAGGGCAGTATAAATACCCCACATGTGACCCCATTTTGGAAATAAGACACCCCAAGGTATTCAATGAGGGGCATGGCGAGTTCATAGAAATTTTTTTTTCTGGCACAAGTTAGCGGAAATTGATATTTTTTATTTTTTTCTCACAAAGTCTCCCGTTCCGCTAACTTGGGACAAAAATTTCAATCTTTCATGGACTCAATATGCCCCTCACGGAATACCTGGGGGTGTCTTCTTTCCGAAATGGGGTCACATGTGGGGTATTTATACTGCCCTGGCATTCTAGGGGCCCTAAAGCGTGAGAAGAAGTCTGGAATATAAATGTCTAAAAAATTTTACGCATTTGGATTCCGTGAGGGGTATGGTGAGTT
Source organism: Bufo bufo (assembly GCF_905171765.1). Taxonomy (NCBI): domain Eukaryota; kingdom Metazoa; phylum Chordata; class Amphibia; order Anura; family Bufonidae; genus Bufo; species Bufo bufo. The sequence continues at coordinate 335,928,347 of NC_053392.1, read as the reverse complement.
CATGTGAGATTTAATTTTTTGTCACAAGTTAGTGGAATATGAGACTTTGTAAGAAAAAAAAATAATAATTCCGCTAACTTGGGCCAAAAAAATGTCTGAATGGAGCTTTACAGGGGGGTGATCAATGACAGGGGGGTGATCAATGACAGGGGGGTTGATCAATGACAGGGGGTTGATCAATGACAGGGGGGTTGATCAATGACAGGGGGGTGATCAATGACAGGGGGGTGATCAATGACAGGGGGGGTGATCAATGACAGGGGGGGTGATCAATGACAGGGGTGGTGATCAATGACAGGGGGGTGATCAGGGAGTCTATATGGGGTGATAACCACAGTCATTGATCACGCCCGTGTAAGGCTTCATTCAGACGTCCAGATGCGTTTTGCGGATCCGATCCATCTATCAGTGGATCCGTAAAAATCATGCGGACGTCTGAATGGAGCTTTACAGGGGGGTGATCAATGACAGGGGGGTAATCAATGACAGGGGGGTGATCAGGGAGTCTATATGGGGTGATCACCACAGTCATTGATCATGCCCCTGTAAGGCTTCATTCAGACGTCCGGATGCGTTTTGCGGATCCGATCCATCTATCAGTGGATCCGTAAAAATCATGCGGACGTCTGAATGGAGCTTTACAGGGGGGTAATCAATGACAGGGGGGTGATCAGGGAGTCTATATGGGGTGATAACCACAGTCATTGATCATGCCCCTGTAAGGCTTCATTCAGACGTCCGGATGCGTTTTGCGGATCCGATCCATCTATCAGTGGATCCGTAAAAATCATGCGGACGTCTGAATGGAGCTTTACAGGGGGGTGATCAATGACAGGGGGGTAATCAATGACAGGGGGGTGATCAGGGAGTCTATATGGGGTGATCACCACAGTCATTGATCATGCCCCTGTAAGGCTTCATTCAGACGTCCGGATGCGTTTTGCGGATCCGATCCATCTATCAGTGGATCCGTAAAAATCATGCGGACGTCTGAATGGAGCTTTACAGGGGGGTAATCAATGACAGGGGGGTGATCAGGGAGTCTATATGGGGTGATAACCACAGTCATTGATCATGCCCCTGTAAGGCTTCATTCAGACGTCCGGATGCGTTTTGCGGATCCGATCCATCTATCAGTGGATCCGTAAAAATCATGCGGACGTCTGAATGGAGCTTTACAGGGGGGTAATCAATGACAGGGGGGTGATCAATGACAGGGGGGTGATCAGGGAGTCTATATGGGGTGATAACCACAGTCATTGATCATGCCCCTGTAAGGCTTCATTCAGACGTCCGGATGCGTTTTGCGGATCCGATCCATCTATCAGTGGATCCGTAAAAATCATGCGGACATCTGAATGGAGCTTTACAGGGGGTTGATCAATGACAGGGGGGTAATCAATGACAGGGGGGTGATCAGGGAGTCTATATGGGGTGATCAGGGGTGATCAGGGGCTAATAAGGGGTTAATAAGTGACGGGGGGGGGGGGTAGTGTAGTGTAGTGGTGCTTGGTGGGACTTTACTGAGCTACCTGTGTCCTCTGGTGGTCGATCCAAACAAATGGGACCACCAGAGGACCAGGTAGCAGGTATATTAGACGCTGTTATCAAAACAGCGTCTAATATACCTGTTAGGGGTTAAAAAAAACACATCTCCAGCCTGCCAGCGAACGATCGCCGCTGGCAGGCTGGAGATCAACTCTCTTACCTTCCGTTCCTGTGAGCGCGCGCGCCTGTGTGCGCGCGTTCACAGGAAATCTCGCGTCTCGCGAGAGGACGCGCCGGCGCGTCCAGGAGGAATGAATCAACCACCTCCAGGACGCGTCTGTGCGTACAGCGGTCCGGAGGTGGTTAAAGGGGTTGTCCGAGTTATGAAAAAAAATAATATAGCACTGAAAATCTGATATATAACTGAGCTAAGCAAGTTTTATGCAAAAAAAAAATATATATTTCCTAATTTCCCTGGTTCTTTTCTGGCCCTTTGTTTACATGCAATAAAAACAATCTCTGCCCCGCCCCCTGCTCTGCTAAGGGAGTGAATACAAGTGCTGCCCTGAGTGACATATCTGCCTGCTGGGAGAATCAGCAGCATGTTGTATGTGTAGGACTACAAGTCCCAGCTGTATAATGACACTGCTAAGGGAGTGAATACAAGAGCTTCCCTGAGTGACATGTCTGCCTGCTGGGAGACTCTTCAGCATGTTATATGTGTAGAACTACAAGTCCCAGCTGTATAATGACACTGCTAAGGGAGTGGATACAAGAGCTGCCCTGAGTGACATGTCTGCCTGCTGGGAGACTCTTCAGCATGTTATATGTGTAGAACTACAAGTCCCAGCTGTATAATGACACTGCTAATACACATAGGATCTTCCCCCTACCTTCTTGTGCAATGCTCTCTCTAGTATGTCAGCTCCAGTGCCGAGAATTGTCTCCTCACTGCCTGCAGAGCTGTGCAGCTGAAGGGGTTAAGAATCCTAGCAGAGTGACAGTGAAAGGGGGGCGTGGCCAGCACAGTGACGTCTCGTTTACAGGCTTGTAAACTACCTTTATCAGAGCAGGGAGAGAAGCTGACATCACAGGTCATGTGACCTTCAGTGAAATCTGAGAAACCAGCCACTGGAGATAAAGTGAGTGAATTGGAAAGTTATATTTGTTTAGTTAGGAACATAGAAAGAACAAAAAAATAACTCAGACAACCCCTTTAAGGTTAAGGGTGCTGTGACACATAGTGGCCATGGCAAGTCAAAACATGATTCAAGAGGTTGTCTCACTTCAGCAAATAGCATTTATTATGTAGAGGAATCAATTATAAGCCAATTACTAATGTATTGTGATTATCCATATTGCTTCCTTTGCTGGCTGGATTCATTTTTCCATCATATTATACACTGCTTGTTTCCATGGTTATGACCACCCTGAAATCCGTCAGTGGTGGTCCTGCTTGCACACTATAGGAAAAATTGCTGGCCTATTTGGGGGCTGGGACCGTGGGAGCACACACAGGCTAGTGCTTTTTCCTATAGAGTGCAAGCATGACCGCCACTAATGGGTTGCAGGGTGGTCGTAACCATGGAAAAGAGCAGTGTGTAACTTGATAGACAAATGAATCCAGCCAGCAAATGAAGCAATATGGATAATAACAATACATTAGTAAGTGCCTTGTATTAACTTTCTCTACATAATAAATGCTATTTGCTGAAGTGAGACAACCCCTTTTGTTAATGGCTACACAGATGTTGGCAAGCCACTCAACCATTAAAGCGGTTTTCCAATTATAATGACTTATCCACAGGATAGGGAATAAGTGTCGAACTGCTGGGGCACCGCCAATCAGTAGAGCAGGGACCCAGTGTTACCTATTTGAATGGAGCTGTGGTCATGTATGCGCAGTGATACTCCATTCATCTGTATGGGAATGGCCATCTCTTGCTGCTCCACTGTGACCTCATCTACATTGAAATGAGGAACAATGGGTCCTGGTTTACATGATTGGTGGGGGCCCCAATGGTCGGACCCCTGCTGATCAGACACTTAGCCCCTATCCTGTGGATTGGGGATAGGGATCATAGGTCTTTATACTAGGACACCCCTTTAACCCCTTTTAAAGCAGAGGCAGACTGGGAACTTAAAGTGTCCCTGGGAAAAAAACTAAATGTGGCCCCATGTTGTAGGCGTATCCAGCTTGCCAGAAGACGGAGCAACACAATTTTTACATTTTTCTGTCCCTGCTGTAATGGCCGTCCAAGTACCTCAGATTTCTCCCCGCACTCTTGCCAGTGAGCCTGTAGTGGGCTTCAAGAAGCAGAGGTGCAGGGTGCTGACACACATGACTGGTACTCTGATGATACAGGAAGTGAAATGACTTCAGAGACTGATAGACATTGCAGTCTTGCTGGAGTCACTGATCATAAAATGTAGCTATCATTTCCTTTTACTCTACTGTGTAGAGTGTTTTTATTAACTTTTGCAATATACTATAGAAGGGAATTTTGTAAGCCTTTATTTAAAAGAAAAAAAATCCTTTTAATGTGTTCCCTTAGCAACTCATTGCATTGCTAGGGAAATTCCATCTTTAACATATACTGTATCCTGAATATGGACATCCCCCTGCCTCCCTACATGTGACCATGATTTTTACTGTAAAACTATACTTTTGACCTATGTTCCTCTGTGTAACACTTCAGTGAAGATCACCGACATCCCCGCTGCCCTTCTAGCAGTCAGTGATCAGTGCTGACAGTAAGAGGTAACTCTGATCCTGGCCGTTTAACCCCTCAGATAAGATAGCCAATAATGACCGCAGCATACTATTCAGCGCTAATCACTGACAGCCCCGCTGCCCTCTCTGCATTAACTAACTAGCGCTGCAATGTGCTGGGGAGGTAGAGGCAGTGGGGTAGTTAGCGATCAGTGCTGAAAGTAAGAGGTAACTCTGATCCTGACAGTTTAACCCCTCAGATAACATAGCCAATAATGACCGCAGGATACTATTCAGCGCTAATCACTGACAGCCCCGCTGCCCTCTCTGCATTCACTAACTAGCGCTGCAATGTGCTGGGGAGGTAGAGGGAGTGGGGTAGTTAGCGATCAGTGCTGAAAGTAAGAGGTAACTCTGATCCTGACAGTTTAACCCCTCAGATAAGATAGCCAATAATGACCGCAGGATACTATACAGCGCTAATCACTGACAGCCCCGCTGCCCTCTCTGCATTCACTAACTAGCGCTGCAATGTGCTGGGGAGGTAGAGGCAGTGGTGTAGTTAGCGATCAGTGCTGAAAGTAAGAGGTAACTCTGATCCTGGCCGTTTAACCCCTCAGATAAGATAGCCAATAATGACCGCAGGATACTATTCAGCGCTAATCACTGACAGCCCCGCTGCCCTCTCTGCATTCACTAACTAGCGCTGCAATGTGCTGGGGAGGTAGAGGGAGTGGGGTAGTTAGCGATCAGTGCTGAAAGTAAGAGGTAACTCTGATCCTGACAGTTTAACCCCTCAGATAAGATAGCCAATAATGACCGCAGGATACTATACAGCGCTAATCACTGACAGCCCCGCTGCCCTCTCTGCATTCACTAACTAGCGCTGCAATGTGCTGGGGAGGTAGAGGCAGTGGGGTAGTTAGCGATCAGTGCTGAAAGTAAGAGGTAACTCTGATCCTGACAGTTTAACCCCTCAGATAACATAGCCAATAATGACCGCAGGATACTATTCAGCGCTAATCACTGACAGCCCCGCTGCCCTCTCTGCATTCACTAACTAGCGCTGCAATGTGCTGGGGAGGTAGAGGGAGTGGGGTAGTTAGCGATCAGTGCTGAAAGTAAGAGGTAACTCTGATCCTGACAGTTTAACCCCTCAGATAAGATAGCCAATAATGACCGCAGGATACTATACAGCGCTAATCACTGACAGCCCCGCTGCCCTCTCTGCATTCACTAACTAGCGCTGCAATGTGCTGGGGAGGTAGAGGCAGTGTGGTAGTTAGCGATCAGTGCTGAAAGTAAGAGGTAACTCTGATCCTGACAGTTTAACCCCTCAGATAACATAGCCAATAATGACCGCAGGATACTATACAGCGCTATTCACTGACAGCCCCGCTGCCCTCTCTGCATTCACTAACTAGCGCTGCAATGTGCTGGGGAGGTAGAGGCAGTGGGGTAGTTAGCGATCAGTGCTGAAAGTAAGAGGTAACTCTGATCCTGACAGTTTAACCCCTCTGATAACATAGCCAATAATGACCGCAGGATACTATTCAGCGCTAATCACTGACAGCCCCGCTGCCCTCTCTGCATTCACTAACTAGCGCTGCAATGTGCTGGGGAGGTAGAGGGAGTGGGCTAGTTAGCGATCAGTGCTGAAAGTAAGAGGTAACTCTGATCCTGGCAGTTTATCCCCTCAGATTATAAGGTCAATAACGACAGCAGTCTCAGAGTTGTTAAAAAAAAAGTCTTGGCAGTTTTCTTTCTATTCCACCCCACAATTTTTTTATTTTTTTTATTGTTTCACAATACATTCAAATGGCACCATTAAAAATACAACTCACACTGCAAATAAAGACATTACGGGTCTTGGAGGAACAAAAATCGAAAAACTTAAAGCCATTAACAGTTATTATACATATTTATTAAAATGAGGTTGTCAGTTGTGCCACACGATAAAAGCAGTGGCCCACTTAGCATTGGAAATAGCAAAATAATGGCTTATTTTTACATAGTACATCAGTCCATGCACATAAGGCTCAGTTCACATTAGCATTTAAACCCTCTGTCGTTCTATTACTTTTGACAGAAAGCACATACAATGCTATTCTTGCTTTCAAAATCACAAATCCCTACAGTCCACAATTTAAGTCAGAGGTCTGAGTAAAGGGGGAGGGGGTACGCCAATCTTAGACACTTTTCCTGAAGAAACAAAAGACCTGGCACCTCAGATGGTAGGGTCACTGTCAGGCTGCCCGATATACATGAGATCATTGATCCTGCTGGAATCATATTCAGGATTTATTCATAGGGGCTCATGAAGACAACCCCTTTTTAAACAGAACCCATGCAGGCAATCAGCTTCCCTACCTCCCAGCGACCAGCTATTATTGATGAGAAATGTAGCATTAAATGTCTAGCATTTATTCTTTTTACTTATTTTTCCTATTTACTATATATGGCAATAAGATGGTGATTTTCTTTGAGTACAAACCAAGTCTAAAGGTATATTTACAAGAGACTTTATTCTGCAGTTTTGCTGTAGTTTTCATAATCATCTAAATAACATCTCATTTTTGCTGCAATTATTAAAAGTATGGTACAAAACCATGATAAATCAACTCTCGTAATAAATTATACCTTAGGCCGCATTCACACAGGGTCGTTTTGATGCAGTTTTTAAGTGGATTTTCTTTAGCTCAAACTGGAACTAGATCGGAAAGGGAGAAGCATGATCTTTCTTTTATAGGTGGATGAAGAATGTACTGTATTTTGTAATTTTATGTAACTGACCTAACTACGTTCATGTTGGTTGCATTAGAGTTTTCTCACTATGCTTTTCTACTCAGATGTTTTTCCAGATAACATTCCTAAGCTAGAGAAGGCATAATATATGTATAAACTGAGATCAGGACAAATGAGGTGAAGTATAGGAGGAGTCTCAATGCTGCAAAACAGGTTATGTATTTTTCTCAGTATGTATGTTTTGCAATTGTTTACCCGCCTCTTCTGGATCTTGGTATTAGAAACATAAAGGGAACGTGTCACTAAGTTTCACTAATTATTACTTCATGCATGGCATTTTCTTGGATGTGGTCATAAGGCTTGTTTTTCCTTCCTCTGAATCAGCGCTGCAGGAGAATACATTGAATGAGAGACTGATATGGACAGACTTATGCCGTTTGTTTGTTTTCAACTTCACTTTATTATGCAATTTTTTATTGAAAGTGGAATGTAATGTGGGAAAAAACAGTTTTTTGTTTGATTGTTTAAGGCCTCTTTCATACTTGCATTGTCCGGATCCGTCGTGTACTCCATTTGCCGGAAGTGCCCGCCGGATCCGTAACACCGCAAGTGAACTGAAAGCATTTGAAGACGGATCCGTCTTCAAAATGCGTTCAGTGTTACTATGGCACCCAGGACGCTATTAAAGTTCTGGTTGCCATAGTAGTAGTGGGGAGCGGGGGAGCAGTATACTTACCGTCCGTGCGGCTCCCGGGGCGCTCCAGAATGACGTCAGGGCGCCCCATGCGCATGGATGACGTGATTTGAGGATATGGATTCTCTAAAGGACCTAATAAATAGAAGGGCAGGCATCTATTTAAAGAAAAATTGGGAAGCCTCGGCGGCGGCCTTTAAGCCATCTATTGCTGCTACCAGGGCCGGTGCAAGTATTTTTGCCGCCCTAGGCAAGATAAAAATTGCCCCCCCCCCCTCCCCCTTATCAGATGATCTGCCCATATCATGACATCACATGTGTTCACGTGACGTCCTCAAGGGTGGGAGGAGTCAGGGAGAGGTCAGGGGGTTCAGTCCAGATCAAGATCATTCAGGGTCCAGGAGGGCGGCAGAGCTCCGCCTCCGCTCCAACCTCAGCAGCCAGCCAGGTAAGCTAGCACAGCAGACGCAGTTAGTCACTCAGTCAGACCACCAGAGAGACAGACACAGACAGCACAGCGGTGTCAGACTGTCATTGTCACTGTCAGTGTCAGTGTGACAGACAGTCTCAGTCAGACTGTCTCTCTGGTCTGCTGCGCTGGTGCACCCCCGCCCCACCCCCACGGCTTCACTGAGATCTGTGGATGACGCACTGTTATGGGGGGATCTGTGGATGACGCACTGTTATGGGGGGGATCTGTGGATGACGCACTGTTATGGGAGGGGATCTGTGGATGAAGCACTGTTATGGGAGGGGATCTGTGGATGACGCACTGTTATGGGAGGGGATCTGTGGATGACGCACTGTTATGGGGGGGGTCTGTGGATGACGCACTGTTATGGGAGGGGATCTGTGGATGACACACTGTTATGGGGGGATCTGTGGATGACGCACTGTTATGGGGGATCTATGGATGACGCACTGTTATGGGGGGATCGGTGGATGACGCACTGTTATGGGGGGATCGGTGGATGACGCACTGTTATGGGGGGGATCTGTGGATGATGCACTGTTATGGGGGGGATCTGTGGATGATGCACTGTTATGGGGGGATCTGTGGATGACGCACTGTTATGGGGGGATCTGTGGATGACGCACTGTTATGGGAGGATCTGTGGATGACACTTATGTCATCCACAGATCCCCATAAGTGTCAGCTACAGATCCCCCATCAGATGCATCAGTGTGGAGGGAGGAGGCGGAGACACTCATGGCGGGGCCCGTTGCAGTGATTCTACTCTAATACACCGGGCCCCGCCGCAGCTGTTAAGTACATTCAATCCAAATGGGTCCGCAATTACTGTACTGTACTTACTGTAGTACCTTATGTATAGCATTAAGACGACGCAGACCAGCAGCTCCCTCGGTCATGCGCCGCCTGCCGCAGCTCTTTCCTCATGCGCTGCCTGCCTGCTTATCTCACTTTATGAATGAACAGGCAGACGGGCAGGCGGCGCATAAGGAGGGAACTGCAGCAGGCGGCGCATGATCGAGGGAGCTGACGGTCAGCGCCATCTTAATGCTATACATAAGGTACTACAGTAAGTACAGTACAGTAATTGCGGACCCATTCGGATTGAATGTACTTAACAGCTGCGGCGGGGCCCGGTGTATTAGAGTAGAATCACTGCACCGGGCCCCGCCATGAGTGTCCCCCGCCTCCTCCCTCCACACTGATACTTCGCTGGCCGGGCTGTGCAGCATAGCGGCCAGCGAAGTATCCGCAATCCGCTTTATAAGACGCACGGCCATTTCCCCCCCACTTTTGGGGGGGGGGAAAGTGCGTCTTATAAGGCAAAAAATACAGTAAATAATAAACATATTGCATTGTCTACTGACTACTTACCAGTCCAGGACAATAAGATGAGCTGGTCTCGCCTGCAGTCTGGCTCTGGGGACTGGTCCTCCTGGAGACAAACACACGGTAGGTAGTAATTCACCAATGTCGCCCTGGGGTCCGTCCGTCCTGGGGAAGAAGAAAGCAGCTGCACCTGTCCTGCTGCACTCCAATCCAGGTAGGATGGTCTGGACTGGAGCCCACTTCTGTTCTGTTCTGTCCCAGAAGAACTGTCTAGGACTTTAGGAGAAGGCAATTTAGGCACTGCCGCACTGGGGGTGGGGGGAGGCAAATTGCTGGTGGCTGCTGGGCTGCTGCTCAGTGTGCAGCCTTCTCTCCCTCCTTCGCTCCGCCTCCCCTCTCTCTCTCTCTGTGTCACGTGACGTGCTCAAGGGTGGGAGGGGTCAGGGGGTTCAGACAGTTCAGATCGATTCAAGATCATTCAGGGAGCCTGGGAGGGCGGCATAGCTCCGCCTCCGTTCCACCCTCAGCCAGAGCCAGGTACAGCAGGCACAGCGTCGCAGACGCAGACCGCAGTTAGTCACTGACTCACTACTCACTAGTAGGAGTCAGACTCAGACTACAGCAGTGACTGTGAGCCGGCAGCCGGAGGCGGCCCGGCTGGAGATTCTTTAGAGCGGCAAAGCGCTCACCCTCAGACGCTCAGGCAGTGGCGCAGCATGAGGGGCGCCACCGGCCGACCGCCCGAACTTAAATTATAAACAACTTTTTTTTTTTTAAGCCGCAACGGGCGCCCTCTGCTAAATGGCGCCCTAGGCGACTGCCTAGTTTGCCTTACTGGTGGCGCCGGCCCTGGCCGCTACTTCGGTAGCTAGATCCCTTAAGGCATGGATAAAGGAGTTGGAGGATCACATTAAAGGGGGTATCTCTAGGGAGCTGTTGTTATCCTCTTTTCCTGTTTTTTATAATGGCCTAGATTTTATGGCAGATGCTTCGGCCGACTCCCTAAGATTATCGGCCAGGCTTCCTCTTTATCCAATTCTGCCCGTAGAGCTATCTGGTTGAAAAGCTTGAGCGGAGATGCTAGCTCTAAGGCTAAGCTTTGTGGCATTCCGTGTCAAGAGGAATTCTTATTTGGCCCGGTCCTCGACGATCTTCTTGAGAAGGCCTCTGATAAAAGAGGGGTTTTCCTTCCATCAGTCAGCCACCTAAAACATCTTTCCGCCCCAAGTTTAACAGGGAAGTTTTCAGGGGAAGAGAAAGATCTAGAAAATATACAGGAGCGGCAGAGAAGTCAAAGGGGTTTCTTTTTTTCCGGGGAAGAGGCCTCAAAAAAGCAGCCCCAATGATGCCAGGCCTCCAGTGGGTGGTCGTCTGTCTCACAGAGGGCTTAAAATTACATTTTCAGAGGCTTCCGGAAGAAAGATTTGACAGCCTATCGTGCAGACCCACAAGGCAGGCAGACATTATTTCAGAGGTTTATTCCCTATTAACATAAAAAGTATTGGTGGAAGTTCCAAAACAAGAATAGGCAAGAGGATTTTACTCAACTCTTTTTCTTGTAAAAAAGCCGAATGGTTCTTTTCATACCATAATAAACTTAAAATGTCTGAACTGTTTTTTTGGTGTACAAAAAATGTCAGATGGAATCCATCAGGTCAGCAGTGAACAGGGTAGATAAGAATCAATGATTTTAAATAAAATTATGAAAAAAAAATCTGATTTTTTTTATTTAAATTGGATTTTTTTTAATATAAAATGCTTTTTGAGGAAAATATATTACCATCCAAAGGTTATTCCATCATGAAATAAAGATTAGTTTTTTAATTATGTAGAATAAGGCTGTATATGTTTAATTTTTTGGGTAAATAAATTCCATTAATCCATTCACAATGTCATGCCCTACAAGATATTATCACAGATGCTTGGTTTACTTTTGCAGTTCTCAAAACTGAATTTGACTCAGCAGACATCACATGCCTCTTCTTCACAACAAAAATGTTATAACATGAACAGAGTTGAGAAAAAGACCTTAATCCTAACTTCTACAAACCTATGAATACAGAATCAACCTAATCAAACTAATATGAAAAGTTGTTATTCTAAAAATCTTCATCTACTTGCATATTATAAGTTATACCAGCAAGAATTAGTCTTTATGTAGAAAACTGTAATTTAAATCAAGCCTTACTGACTAGTGATTTAAATCGTGATTTAAATCAGTTTGATTTAAATCAAATCCACCCTGTCAGTGAACTACCTCTTCCCAGATTGTTACATGGCCACAGTGGATCTCAGGGATGCTTATTAAAGGTTTTTGAGAGTAGCAGTTCTCTTAGAGAGTAGAATTATGCACGCCCAATTTCAGGCCCTTCCCTTTTGACTGTCTCAGTCCCCAAGGGTTTTTACAAAGATCATTCCAGAGATGATGGCTCATGTGAGAGAGAAGGACTTAGTGATAATTCCCTATCTAGACGATTTTCTGCTCCTCGCCCAGTCAGATCACATCTTGGAAGTACAGATTACCTGGTTGAGAGAGGTTCTGGACAAACTAGGATGGGAGATAAACTTAGAAAAGTCCTGTAAGCAACCAAGTCAAAAGTGCAGTTATTTTGGGGATGATCTTAGATTCAAAGTCTCAGAGGTGACTTTTGCCCTTACACAAAGCTCTGCTGATCTTATTAAGGATTCAGAACCTTCTTTCTCGGCAGGTAGTTTCCCTAAGAGAAGCCATGTCGGTGCTGGGGCTGATGACTGCCGCGATTCCGGGAGTGGAATGGGCCCAGTACCACTCAAGACCCCTTCAGCTTCAGATTCTGGAGGTTTGGGACAGGCGTACTCTCTCTCTGGATCGGGAGTTTCAGCTATCATCCCAGATGTTGCTTTCTCTGGAGTGGTGGATGAATCTTCAAAATCTACAAAAGAGTGTTCCCTGGCACAGAGATGCAGTTCTCTCTGTGACCATAGATGCCAGCTCCTTCAGTTGGGGAGCCCATGTAGAGTCTTTGCTACTGCAGGGACTCTACCTGCTCCCGTACCCAGTCTCAAAATTTCAGAGAACTGAATGCTATCAGATTAGCATTGACTCAGAGTCTTCCGTTGATTTGAGGCAGAAATGTCAGGATCTACTCCGACAATATGACAGCAGTTGCCCATATCAACAAGCAGGGTGGTACCAGAGCTCAAAGTCTGATGACCCTAAGTCACCAGATTTTCAGGCTGGCAGAGGATTTTCTCATCTCTTTCTGCAGTGCATCTAAAAGGGGTAGACAGCATAGAAGCAGATTTCCTCAGCCGTCATCATCTATGCCAGAGTGAGTGGTCCCTAGATCAGGGGTTTTCAACAAAATCTTGGCCTTATGGGACGTCCCGAAAATAGACCTCTTTTCCACTAGGTCAAACAGAAAGGTGGGGGGTTATTTTCTCTGTCACCAAGGGATCAACTGAAGGTTGTAGACGCGTTGGCTCAGTCCTGGAGAAGGGGTCTTTTTTATGCCCCCCCCCCAAAGCTGTTGCCAAGAGTACTCAAAAAGATCAGGGAATATTGTGCTACAATTATAGTGATAGCCCCCTTTTGGCCAAGGAGGGTGTGGTTTTCAGAGCTCCGCAGAATGTCAGTCGCCACCCCCTGGGTTCTTCCAGTTTTCCGGGGTCTTCTAGCTCAGGGACCAATCCTTTACCCAGAAGTGGAGAGTCTTCATCTGACTGCCTGGCTTTTGAGAGGGAAATTTTTAAAAAAGGGGTCTCTCTGATGAGGTCATCAATATCCTGTTGGCTAGTCGTAAGAAGGTCACTTCTGACATTTATTTGACGATTTGGAGGGCTTTCTGCATATTTGCCGATAAATCACTGGATGATCTGGAGGCTCCACATATTCCTCTTGTCTTAAATTTCTTACAGGAAGGTTGGAGAAAAAAAAACTTAGACCTAGCACTTTAAAGGTGCAGATCTCAGCCTTAAGCGCCCTATTTGAATTTAAATTAGCGGGTCATCCCTGGGTAAAAAGATTCATCACTGCAGTTTCAAAATTATCCCGTTTCCAGAAATAGGGTCCCCCCTTGGGATCTAAACTTAGTTCTTTCAGCCCTGACATCAGATCCTTTTAAGACGACAACCAGCATTTCCACTAAGATGATCTCCCTAAAGCTGGCCTTTCTCCTAGCTATTATCTCTGCTAGAAGGGTTAGTGAGATGGCTGCTATTTCCATTGACCAGCCTTACTTAAGGATCTTGGAGGATCGGGTGGTTATATCTCCTGGTCCTTCCTTTTTGCCAAAAGTGTCTTCCTCTTTTCACCGTACCAAAGAGATAGTTCTTCCCTCCTTCTGTGCTTCTCTAAAAAATTAGAAGGAATCTGAGTTTCATTGTTTAGACGTGAGGAGATGTTTAATTCAATATCTGCAGGTAACGCAGCCATGGAGGTCTTCCTCCCGTCTGTTGCTTTTCTTTCAGGGTAGTAAGAAGGGCTCCGCTGCAACTTCCCAGACTATCGCTAGATGGATCAGGCAGGCTATTTACTTAGCATACTCTTTCAAGGGAGCTGTTCCACCATCGGGGCTCAGTCTAATAGATCAGTCTCTACTACTTGGGCAGAGAGGACTTCCACTTCTATAGAGCAGATTTGCAGGGCTGCCACATGGAGTTCCCCGCATACTTTTTTCAAACATTATAAACTTCAGCTGCCTTCTAATGAAGGCCTGATATTTGGCCGTAAAGTACTTTAGGCCGTTGTCCCACCCTAGATTGATCTCGCTTATATCTCCATAGGTGCTGTCATAGGCGAGGGGGAAAAATGAGATTACACTTACCGGTAATCGGTTTTCTTTGAGCCTATGACAGCACTCGGCTAATTCCCTTCCCAAAAAAATAAAAATGATATGTGTATATCTTATATGTCTTAGTTCTCGGAAAAGTACTGGAGGTGGAGAGGGTGGTCCCTCTTTTAAAGCGGTTTCTGGTTCCTGCTTCCTGTCCTGAGGAGTAGGAGGCGGTCTCTCCATGGGTGCTGTCATAGGCTCAAAGAAAACCAATTACCGGTAAGTGTAATCTAATATTTTTTCTACTATTTTTAGTTTTATAAACCAGCAAATAGGTGATACATTCTATGGGTAACCTAATATAGAGATTATTGTCCCACTGAGTGTGTATTCTTCAACAAACAGCAAAGAGAACCAAAACATAAGATATTCCTGAGCACAACATATATTATATGGGTTCCCCTATATGGTGATTGGTGTCCCATCCACCTACACTCCCTCAGTGCAAATTGACTGCAAAGCAATGAAGGATAGTCTTATTGGAGGTTGTATATCCGGGGTTAACAGACAACCTCCACCTTTAGTGATGATCAGTGTAGTGTAGGGTGCTTAAACAGATTGTAAGGGGTCAAGGAGAGAGTTAGCAGATTAGGCAAGAGTAGACTAGGTGTTCCAGGAGTTTAGATATAAAGGGGAGATTAGAGATAGGTTGGTAGTTAGTTGTGCATGATGGGTCAAGAGATGTTATGTAGTAATGGGATGGTGACAAAATGTTTGAAGAAGGATGGGAAGACCAGAAGAGAGGTTGAAACATTTTGAAATATTTAGTTAGATAACTAGTGAACGCCGCAGAGAGAGACGGGAGGAGGTGTGAGGGAATAAAGTAATAGTGCATGTAGTAGGGTAAGAAGAAGAGAGGACCCTAGAGACCTCTTCTGTGATTTGGTCAGATGTGGAGTTTGAACTAGAGGAGGTGTGGGAGGGAAGGGGATTGATAATACACGGAGACAGGAAGATACTCTTATGCCTGATATTTTCAGTTTTATCTTTATAGTAAGTGAGCAGATTTTCAGCACATAGATCTGTTATAAACACACTGCACACAAGAAAACTGCAGTATTATAGAGTAAATTATAGACAAATACTAAGCAGTATATATTGAACACCGGTGGCAAGCAGCCAATATACAAGCATCTAGCGCCTTAAAGACCAGGCATGAAAAGGCCTTATGACCAGCAAAATGTTTTCGTTTTTGCTGTTCTACATTTCAGCAGCCATCATTTTTCTCATTGATGTGGTTGTCTGAGGCCTTGAATAATGCAGGAGACATGTTAGTATTTTTTATGTTGTTCAGGGGTGCAATATGAGTGATTAAAAAATAACTAAAAAATTCATTATGGGTTCACTATTTTAGAGCTATAATTTAATTGTATACTGTATTAGCATACTCCTGTATGCTAATACATTATTCTCTGCATCTCGATGACACAGGCTGCATTAGGGCAACACTGCTTTGCCCTAACAGAAGGCTTAATAAAAAGACAGCCCTGGGGTCCTTTGTAGGTCCTCAGGACTGACTGCAAATCGCTCCCCTAGTCTCTGATTAGGTCACTGGGAAGCCTGCTGACCTGATCATAGGGAGGAGTCCCCTTTGATCCTACTCATGTATGGACTGTGGCAATCAAATGTTCAACACTGTTGGTAACATCTGGTTGTTAGCGGAGTGCTCCTCATGCTGCAAACCTCCCTGACTTTTGATAGCAGGCGGTGCAGGGCTTCATTGAGCAGGGGTTAATGTATCAAGAAAACAACCTTGTAACGCTCATCATGACAATTTCTTTGGTTTCACACTACGTCTTTATTTAAAAAACGCTGCATTTTTTTTTTAGCAAAAAGAACACCATTGCCAGATGTTACAAGTTGGCCAATGTAAAATTATAAGACGCCATACAAACACTGGGGGCGATTTATCAAAATTGGTGTAAAGGAAAGCAGAGGACCTAATCAGGTTCCTAAAATGGGTTCTCTACACTATAGAACCCCGTTAACCTGCAGATTTCCAGCTTTTATGAAACTACAACTTCTGTGGAATCACGGCAGATTTGCGGCTAGATCACCTGCTTAAAAATTCTGCCATATGTGAACTTAATAACAGCCGATTTCTGTTCTTGGTTGTAATATAGAGTAAAGACAACGACCTCCCAAATGGAATACCTTATAATATACAGCTGAACCTCTTTATTACTGCTCACCCTGAAAACCACCGACAGATGGCCTTTAAAACTGAATGAGCAATCAAAGCCAAATCTCACCGCCAAGGCAGCGAGATAGCATAGCTGTGGCATTTCCTTAGTGTTTCCTATGTCTACGTGTTTTTACAGTCGCCTAGATATACAGCCCGCAGCTGGATGTACTTAACACACCCTCTGATACCTTTGGAATCACATGTGAGCTCCATAGGCAGCCAAGGAACAATTATATAAGTTTAGTACAGCATTCACTCCACAAGGTGATACTTGAGGTACTGCCAAGCCTACGGGATGACTGTAAATTAACCTACACTATGGGGTTAAACCGGGTTTTTTCTTAGTTTTTTTTTATCTCAGTCAACCATTATAAATGCTGGAATACTAGAAATATACACACAGTACTGATCTGTCCAAAAGATACCCCTGCTAAAATTTCCAGATCCACCTTAGAAGTATTAGGGTCTCATTACAGATTTTAGGACATAAATTCTTCTGCCAATGCTAGCCATTATTTCATTTATGTAGCCCTATTCCTTGGCTAGCAGATACTACTGTAATATGATGCCATTTTTGAGCATGTTGAGCATTTATTCTAGATTATAGTTTACAGGGAGTGCAGAATTATTAGGCAAGTTGTATTTTTGAGGATTAATTTTGTTATTGAACAACAACCATGTTCTCAATGAACCCAAAAAACTCATTAATATCAAAGCTGAATATTTTTGGAAGTAGTTTTTAGTTTGTTTTTAGTTTTAGCTATTTTAGGGGGATATCTGTGTGTGCAGGTGACTATTACTGTGCATAATTATTAGGCAACTTAACAAAAAACAAATATATACCCATTTCAATTATTTATTTTTACCAGTGAAACCAATATAACATCTCAACATTCACAAATATACATTTCTGACATTCAAAAACAAAACAAAAACAAATCAGTGACCAATATAGCCACCTTTCTTTGCAAGGACACTCAAAAGCCTGCCATCCATGGATTCTGTCAGTGTTTTGATCTGTTCACCATCAACATTGCGTGCAGCAGCAACCACAGCCTCCCAGACACTGTTCAGAGAGGTGTACTGTTTTCCCTCCTTGTAAATCTCACATTTGATGATGGACCACAGGTTCTCAATGGGGTTCAGATCAGGTGAACAAGGAGGCCATGTCATTAGATTTTCTTCTTTTATACCCTTTCTTGCCAGCCACGCTGTGGAGTACTTGGACGCGTGTGATGGAGCATTGTCCTGCATGAAAATCATGTTTTTCTTGAAGGATGCAGACTTCTTCCTGTACCACTGCTTGAAGAAGGTGTCTTCCAGAAACTGGCAGTAGGATTGGGAGTTGAGCTTGACTCCATCCTCAACCCGAAAAGGCCCCACAAGCTCATCTTTGATGATACCAGCCCAAACCAGTACTCCACCTCCACCTTGCTGGCGTCTGAGTCGGACTGGAGCTCTCTGCCCTTTACCAATCCAGCCACGGGCCCATCCATCTGGCCCATCAAGACTCACTCTCATTTCATCAGTCCATAAAACCTTAGAAAAATCAGTCTTGAGATATTTCTTGGCCCAGTCTTGACGTTTCAGCTTGTGTGTCTTGTTCAGTGGTGGTCGTCTTTCAGCCTTTCTTACCTTGGCCATGTCTCTGAGTATTGCACACCTTGTGCTTTTGGGCACTCCAGTGATGTTGCAGCTCTGAAATATGGCCAAACTGGTGGCAAGTGGCATCTTGGCAGCTGCACGCTTGACTTTTCTCAGTTCATGGGCAGTTATTTTGCGCCTTGGTTTTTCCACACGCTTCTTGCGACCCTGTTGACTATTTTGAATGAAACGCTTGATTGTTCGATGATCACGCTTCAGAAGCTTTGCAATTTTAAGAGTGCTGCATCCCTCTGCAAGATATCTCACTATTTTTGACTTTTCTGAGCCTGTCAAGTCCTTCTTTTGACCCATTTTGCCAAAGGAAAGGAAGTTGCCTAATAATTATGCACACCTGATATAGGGTGTTGATGTCATTAGACTACACCCCTTCTCATTACAGAGATGCACATCACCTAATATGCTTAATTGGTAGTAGGCTTTCGAGCCTATACAGCTTGGAGTAAGACAACATGCATAAAGAGGATGATGTGGTCAAAATTCTCATTTGCCTAATAATTCTGCACGCAGTGTACAATGCAGAGATTCATCTGGTAACAATTGACCTTCTGTGATTACACCATTTGTTTTTTATGCTAGTGTAAAGTGAAGCCTCCACTATTACTACTTGCATGTAGCAGACCTCCAGTATGGATATAAAATGTACTACAGCGCATGCTCTTCCAGTGCCCTAGCACTACATACAGTAACCTAATATTGTCAATTAAATGTGCCAGTCTCTGGTGCCGCCTTTTAACGCTCATCATGACAATTTCTTTAGTTTCACACTGCGTTTTTATTTAAAACGCAGTGTTACAAGTTGGCCAATGTGAAATTATAAGACGCCATACAAACAATGGGGGCGATTTATCAAAATCGGTGTAAAGGAAAACCAGTTAAGTTGCAAATAGCCACTAAAGAAGGTCTAAAAAATAAAAGATGGAATCTGATTGGTTACTATGGGCAAGCAAAACTGTTTTTTCTTTAGACCAGTTTTAATAAATATTCCCCATTATGTTTTTGTAGCATTTTAAAGATAACTGCACACGATGCGGACTACATGCGTTTTTTCCACATGGATTTTTGTGTAGATAAACCACAGTGTAATAGCAAAGTGAATGAGATTTACCATATCCCATGTACACTTTGCATATTTTACAAGGGCAGAAATTGACCCGCCATGAGGATTTTAAACTCTGCAGCATGTCAATTGTGCAATTCTGCTCCTTATATACTCTGCCTGTCCCAAAAAAAAGTAGCCACCTGGATTCAACTAAGCAAATAGTTATGAGCCTCCTATTTGATAATTACTGCATGGGCGATTATCTTTCAGCTGGCAATAAGTTATTTAACCCCAACTGGTGCAATGAGTTGCTTCTCATTTCTTAAACAACCATGTCGAAAGACACATCTCGTGGTCGTGGAAAAGATATTAGTCTGTTTGAGAAGGGTCAAATCATTGGCATGCATCAAGCTGAGAAAACATCTAAGTAGATTGCAGAAACTGCAAAAATTGGGTTAAGAACTGTCCAACGCCTTATTAAAAACTGGAAGGATAGTGGGGACCCATCGTATTCGAGAAAGAAATGTGGCGGGGAAAAAAATCCTGTGGCGATCACTTAAACGTTTGGTGTAATCAAATTAAAGAAAAACAACAGTAGAACTCAGGGCTATGTTTAATAGTGAAAGTAAGAGCATTTCCACATGCACAATGCGAAGGGAACTCAAGGCATTGGGACTGAAACAGCTGTGTAGCCGTAAGAAAACCACTAATCAGTGAGGCAAACCAGGATAACTGCTTCAATTTGCTAGGGAGCATAAAGATTGGACTCTGAAGCAATGGAAAAAGGTCATGTGGTCTGATGAGTCCAGATTTACCCTGTTCCAGAGTGATGGCCACATCAGGGTAAGAAGAGAGGCAGATTAAGTGATGCACCCATCATGCCTAGTGCCTACTGTACAAGCCTGTGGGGGCAGTGCTATGATCTGGGTTGCTGCAGTTGGTCAGGTCTAGGTTCAGCAACAGTATGTGCTCCAAGAATGAGGTCAGCTGACTACCTGAACATACTGAATGACCAGGTTATTCCA
This sequence comes from Bufo bufo, assembly GCF_905171765.1. Lineage (NCBI taxonomy): Eukaryota > Metazoa > Chordata > Amphibia > Anura > Bufonidae > Bufo > Bufo bufo. The sequence continues at coordinate 335,908,178 of NC_053392.1, read as the reverse complement.
TCAATGGATTTTTTCTTCCCTGATGGCACGGGCATATTCCAAGATGACAATGCCAGGATTCATCGGGCTCAAATTGTGAAAGAGTGGTTCAGGGAGCATGCAACATAATTTTCACACATGGATTGGCCACCACAGAGTCCAGACCTTAAACCCATTGAGAATCTTTGGGATGTGCTGGAGAAGGCTTTGCGCAGCAGTCAGACTCTACCATCATCAATGCAAGATCTTGGTGAAAAATTAATGCAACAGTGGATGGAAATTTTGTTATCCATTTAGCTAGAGGGTGAAAACTAGCTGCTATGTCTCCCACACACTGCACGCAAGAAAAGAGAAAAGATGCGATTTTACTCCCCTGTCACTATCTCTCATATGCAGGGAAACTGCAGTATTATGGAGTAAGTTATAGAGAAATAATAAGTATATATTGAACACCGTTGGCAAGCAGCCAATATACAAGCGTCTGGCGCCTTAAAGGGAACCTGTCACCGAGATTTTGTGTATAGAGCTGAGGACATGGGTTCCTAGATGGCCGCTAGCACATCTGCAATATCCAGTCCCCATAGCTCTCTGTGCTTTTAATGTGTAAAAAAAACGATTTGATACATACAGTACAGACCAAAAGTTTGGACACACCTTCTCATTCAAAGAGTTTTCTTTATTTTCATGACTATGAAGGCATCAAAACCATGAATTAACACATGTGGAATTATATACATAACAAACAAGTGTGAAACAACTGAAAATATGTCATATTCTAGGTTCTTCAAAGTAGCCACCTTTTGCTTTGATTACTGCTTTGCACACTCTTGGCATTCACTTGATGAGCTTCAAGAGGTAGTCCCCTGAAATGGTCTTCCAACAGTCTTGAAGGAGTTCCCAGAGATGCTTAGCACTTGTTGGCCCTTTTGCCTTCACTCTGCGGTCCAGCTCACCCCAAACCATCTCGATTGGGTTCAGGTCCGGTGACTGTGGAGGCCAGGTCATCTGGCGCAGCACCCCATCACTCTCCTTCATGGTCAAATAGCCCTTACTTTCAAAGTTTTCCCAATTTTTTGGCTGACTGACTGACCTTCATTTCTTAAAGTAATGATGGCCACTCGTTTTTCTTTACTTAGCTGCTTTTTTCTTGCCATAATACAAATTCTAACAGTCTATTCAGTAGGACTATCAGCTGTGTATCCACCTGACTTCTCCTCAACGCAACTGATGGTCCCAACCCCATTTATAAGGCAAGAAATCCCACTTATTAAACCTGACAGGGCACACCTGTGAAGTGAAAACCATTTCAGGGGACTACCTCTTGAAGCTCATCAAGAGAATGCCAAGAGTGTGCAAAGCAGTAATCAAAGCAAAAGGTGGCTACTTTGAAGAACCTAGAATATGACATATTTTCAGTTGTTTCACACTTGTTTGTTATGTATATAATGCCACATGTGTTAATTCATAGTTTTGATGCCTTCAGTGTGAATCTACAATTTTCATAGTCATGAAAATAAAGAAAACTCTTTGAATGAGAAGGTATGTCCAAACTTTTGGTCTGTACTGTATGCAAATTAACCTGAGAAGAGTCCTGTATGTGAGATGAGTCAGGGACAGGACTCATCTCAGGTTAATTTGCATATGTATCAAATCGATTTTTTTACACAATAAAAGCACACAGAACTATGGGGACTGGGTATTGCGGATGTGCTAGCGGCCATCTAGCAACCCATGTCCTTAGCGCTATACACAAAATCCCGGTGACAGGTTCCCTTTAAACACTAGGCATGAAAAGGCCTTATGACCAGCAAAATGTTTTCGTTTTTGCTGTCCTACATTTCAGCAGCTATCATTTTTCTCATTGACGTGGTTGTCTGAGGCCTTGAATAATGCAGGAGAAATGTTAGTATTTTTTATGTTGTTCGGGGGTTCAATATGAGAGATTTTTTGAAAAGAAATTCATTATGGGTTCATTATTTTAGAGCTATAATTTTGTTGTATACCGTATTAGTATACTCCTGTATGCTAATACAATATTTTCTGCATCTCGATGACACAGGCTGCATTAGGGCAACACTGCTTTGCCCTAACAGAAGGCTTAATAAAAAGACAGCCCTGGGGTACTTTGTAGGTCCTCAGGACTGACTGCAAATCACTCCCCTAGTCTCTGATTGGGTCACAGGGAACCCTGCTGACTTAATCATAGAGAGGAGTCCCCTTTGATCCTACTCATGTATGGACTGTGGCAATCTGGTTGTTAGGCCTCTTTCACACTTGCGTTGTTGGGATCCGGCGTGCACTTCCGTTGCCGGAGGTGCCCGCCAGATCTGGAAAAACGCAAGTGTACTGAAAGCATTTGAAGACGGAACCGTCTTCCAAATGCTTTCAGTGTTACTATGGCACCCAGGACGCTATTAAAGTCTTGGCTGCCATAGTAGTAGTGGGGAGCGGGGGAGCAGTATACTTACAGTCCGTGCGGCTCCCGGGGCGCTCCAGAATGACGTCAGAGCGCCCCATGCGCATGGATGACGTGATCCATGCGATCACGTGATCCATGCGCTTGGGGCGCCCTGACGTCACTCTGGAGTGTCCGGGGAGCCGCACGGACGGTAAGTATGCTGCTTCCCCGCTCCCCGCTACACTTTACCATGGCTGCCAGGACTTTAGCGTCCCAGCAGCCATGGTAACCACTCTGAAAAAGCTAAATGTCGGGTCCGGCAATGCGCCGAAACGACGTTTAGCTTAAGGCCGGATCCGGATCAATGCCTTTCAATGGGCATTAATTCCGGATCCGGCCTTGCGGCAAGTGTTCAGGATTTTTGACTGGAGCAAAAAGCGCGGTATTTTCTCCGGCCAAAAAACGTTCCGTTCCGGAACTGAAGACATCCTGATGCATCCTGAACGGATTTCTCTCCATTCAGAATGCATTAGGATAAAACTGATCAGGATTCTTCCGGCATAGAGCCCCGAAGACGGAACTCTATGCCGGAAGAAAAGAACGCAGGTGTGAAAGAGCCCTTAGCGGAGTGCTCCTCATGCTGCTAACCTCCCTGACTTTTGATAGCAGGCAGTGCAGGGCTTTATTGAGCAGCTGTTAAGGGGTTAATGTATCAAGAAAACAATCTTGTAACGCTCATCATGACAATTTCTTTGGTTTCACACTACGTCTTTATTTAAAAAACGCTGCATTTTTTGGAGCAAAAAAAACACCATTGCCAGATGTTACAAGTTGGCCAATGTGAAATTATAAGTTGGCCAATGTAAAGGAAAACAGAGGACCTAATCAGGTTCCTAAAATGGGTTCTCTACACTATAGAACCCCGTTAACCTGCAGATTTCCAGCTTTTTTGAAACTACAACTTCTGTGGAATCACGGCAGATTTGCGGCTAGATCACCTGCTTAAAAATTCTGCCATATGTGAACTTAATAACAGACGATTTCTGTTCTTGGTTGTAATATAGAGTAAAGACAACGACCTCCCAAATGGAATACCTTATAATATGCAGCTGAACCTCTTTATTACTGCTCATCCTGAAAACCACTGACAGATGGCCTTTAAAACTGAATGAGCAATCAAAGCCAAATCTCACCGCCAAGGCAGCGAGATAGCATAGCTGTGGCATTTCCTTAGTGTTTTTATAGTCACCTAGATATACAGTCAATGCAAGATCTTGGTGAAAAATGAATGCAACACTGGATGGAAATAAATCTTGTGACATCGCAGAAGCTTTTTGAAACAGTGCCACAGCGAATAGGTGCCGTAATTAAAGTTAAAGGCGGTCCAACTAAATATTTTTGGTGGCGACTTTTTTTTGGACGGGCAGTGTATATAGGTCTTTTTTCCCCATAGACTTCAATGGGGTTGTTAACAATGACAAAAAACACACAAACTGAGATAGATACTGCAGATGTATGTGTTTTTTATGTGCAGTTTTCCTGCAGATTTTCTGCACATAACTATGGCTTAAGATAGTTTCCTGGAGTGTTGTTTTTTTATTTATTTTTTTGTCAAATCACAGCTTGTGCTGGGTTTGGCTATTTTCCCATTGACCTCTCTACAGGACGAAAAAGTCAGAAAAAAATGCAAGTAGAACATTATGTGACAAAAAAATTTAACAAATAGATTTTTTGCAAGCCAAAAACACTCTACGAATAAATAGAAGTGTGGCAGCACTCTTAAAGGGGTTTCCTATCTCACGGTTTGTGGCATATGGCTAGAATATGCCACAAATGTCAGATAGGAGCAGGTTCCAGAAGTGGAGCCCACAGCTATCTCCAAAAAGTGGCTCACAAAGAGCACACCAGGGAATGCATAATATCCTCTCCATTTGCTGCTATGGGACTGCCGGAAATAGCCAAGCCAGCGTTTGGCTATTTTGGAACTCCCTTAGTGGTGAATGGAGGGAGGCCACACTTGCACGACTGCTCTCCTTTCAGTCTGGGGGGTCCTGATCTGGACACAGGAGCAGGTCCCAGAGGTGGGACCCGCACTTATCTGAAATTTGTGGCATAGGGTCCTTTTACACTGACCAAAAATCAGGCAGATTATCAAGGGATGAGCATTTGTAGAAATATTCGTTCCTGAAAATTGGCCTGTATAAACTGTGCCAAGGCCAGGTGATCATATGGTTCTGCTGGCACCAAAAATGATCGTTCCTATGCAGCTTATCGTACTGTCTAAACAATGATTTGCTGTTCAGGAACAGTGATTTTGACAAGCAATCACTGGTCCCCATATAGTATGGGTGATCGGTGCATGTAAATGTAGACCTTATCTCCGCAGGCAATTATCGGGAACGTCTGCTTTGTTTCCGATAATCTGTCTGATTATCAGTCCGTGTAAAAAAAAAACTATATCCTAGCGATATGCCATAAATCTTGACATGGGTAACTCCCTTTGAGAGCGTTGTCTAGTAATATTATTTTCTGTCATTGTAGGACATGTCAGTCTCTGGTTCCTGGGGTCTGAACATACTGAATATACTGGGATCAGAAACCCCTTTTGGGCCCCATTTAGTGTTTCCATCTTCTTTTTGCTGCAGTGACCAGATGTTACTTATAGTAAACTTTGGCATAGAGCCCATTCTCTTTTTCAGACATGCACTACTCGTAACGTTCCTCCCCCACTTTTTATAGTTGTCCAACTGATGCTACTAAATGGGGAATAAAACTTAGATGTGTTTCCGAACCAAAGGGACCCCTGTTTTTAGTGTCATTACTATGCAGATGTGGGTTTTCAGTTATCAAGGGGGTTGTCCAGGGGTTAAAATGATTGGGAAAGGCCTCACAGTGGGATAAAAATAAAAAATAAAAGAAGCCATACTCACCCTCCAACTGTGATGCTTACCAGATCCTTACTGGCCTCATCTCAACATGCTGGAGATGCCTGCTCAGGCCATCATTGGCTGCAGTAGTAGCACACCTAGTGATTGAGCAGGCATTTCCTGAATGTCAAGATGGGACCAGGATACAAAGCCCCAGTAAGCACTGGAATGGAAATGGTGCAGGATCAGTAAGGCTTGTAGCACACAGAGGCCTTTTCCAATGATTTTTGACAACATTAAATCCATGATCGCCTCTTGTCTGAGGCTGCCTTCATCTTTCAGTTTGTCTCAATGACATCAGTTTGTGGCCCCACTCCTAGCCCTTTACCTCGCTTTTAAGTTTTTGGAGGGAAACAACATTACACGTATCAGCCACTGCATTTGTCAGGCACATGTAAATGTAAAGCTCTAATGTCCTCACTTCAGGTGAAGCTACATGGTAAATGTAATATTGTACAATGCAAGGAATATTAGACTTGAGGAACTGAAGAATGCCTGGTATAGATGAGATTTGTATGTGTTCCTCTTTTTATTTCTCCTCCTATCTATAATAGGTCAGAGCTAATATAGTACTATATTGACGCAGTTTGACCACTTTTCGTAATTTCAATACACGACCGCTTTGAGCCTGTTACTCTGCAGCAGCTCTGCACGCTGGTTCTTTCATATCCATACGTCCTAATACCCATAAACGTCAGTGGTCCCATTGCTCCTTGCTGATCCTGACTGTTCAAGGCTATAGTAAGGCCCCTTTCACACGGGCGAGTTTTCTGCGCAGATGCAATGCGTGAGGTGAACTCATTGCACCCGCACTGAATCCGGACCCATTAATTTCTATGGGGCTGTGCACATGAGCGGTGATTTTCACGCATCACTTGTGCGTTGCGTGAAAATCACAGCATGCTCTATATTGTGCGTTTTTCACGCAACACAGGCCCCATAGACGTGAATGAGACTGTGTGAAAATCGCAAGCATCTGCAAGCAAGTACGGATGCGGTGCGATTTTCATGCATGGTTTCTAGGTGACGATCGGGATGGGGACCCGATCATTATTATATTTTTTTCCTTATAACATGGTTATAAGGGAAAATAATAGCATTCTTAATACAGAATGCTAAGTAAATTAGGGATGGAGGGATTAAAAAATAAAAATAAATAAATAAACTCACCTCATCCACTTGTTTGCGCTGCCCGGCTCGTCTTCTTTCTTCTTCTTTGATGACCTGGGAGGAAAAGGACCTTTGGTGACATCACATGGTCCATCACATGATCCATCACCATGGTGATGGACCATGTGATGAGCGTGGAGCCATCACATGGCCCATCACCATGGTGATGGACCATGTGATGAGTGCAGTGACGTCACCAAAGGTCCTTTTCCTCCCAGGTCCTCAAAGAAGAAGAATGAAGACAAGCCAGGCTTCGCGAACAAGTGGATGAGGTGAGTTTAATATTTTTATTTCCTTTTAACCCCTCTATCCCTCATTTACTTAGCATTCTGTATTAAGAATGCTATTATTTTCCCTTATAACATTTTCCCGCAACGCACCCGCATCTTTTCCCGCACGTCACCCGCAATGCCCGTGTGAAAGAGGCCTAAGGGATAGGATGCTATACCATTTCTATCTAGCTGCTGAATGCTCTCTTGCCTTCTATGGCTATTTCTTCTTCATGGACTTCAATGGAGAGCGAATACAAGTTGAGCGAACTGCATGTAACAACTAGAACTATTTTCAAACACACAAAGACAAAGATAATTGACTATAATTTGTGTGGCCGCTCAGTTTAAGAGTTGTTCTCATCATTGTAGTAGTTGTAGTCAAGTTGGTGACTGAACCTGTAAGTACAGAGCTGTGGATATGTCATCCATATTCCCAGGCTTCAATGGAATTGTAACTGTAACATGTCATGAAGTATCTGTCATGTATGTAAATAGATGCACAGATTCAGACGCTTCAGACTATCAACGTTTTATGTTTTTTCATGACTTTGGTACTTAATAGGAAAGTACATTTATCAGAGTGAAAAGAAATCTCTAGAAAATGACTTACAACTAGTAAGACACATTTAGTTATATCCTCCAGGTTAGTAGAGGCATCTTTGGAAGCAAACAGCGTTGAGTCTGTGTCGGTAGGCCTGTGTCAGCTTTGTATATGTGGAGTCTGCTCCACCATTAGTACATTGCCAAGCACAGTCACACCCACCGCCAATCTCGCAGGCACGGCTGTTGTTCCCACACAACCTGCAATGACATAATGAAAACTAACGACATCCCACTGATGATATATATGTACAGCATTTTGCTGGAAGGAGTTAAAGATTTTTTTTATTTTTTTTATTTCAGGATGTTGATATTGATGGCCTGTCCTTAGAATCGATCATCAATATCATATCAGTGGGGCTCTAACTCCTGGATTCCCCGTCAGCTGATTGAGGGGGCCACAGGGCCTAGACGAGCCCAGAGTCCCTTCATTTGGTAGTGGCAGGCTCCTTCTCTTCAAACAGCTGGTCGTTGGGGGTGACAGGTGTCGAACCCTCGCCGATCTGTTTTGGATGACCTATCCTGAGGATAGGTCATCAGTAGAAATAACTTGGACAACCCCTTTAACCCCACCAATCTAAGGATAGGCCACCAATAAATATTGAAACTAAAATTGAGAATCTTTTCCTGAAGTTCTGTATAAAGGTTCTTTATGGCATGCTTACTTGTATGAACTTTTTGTGTTCATACAAGTAAGCATGCCATAAAGAACCTTTATACAGAACTTCAGGAAAAGATTCTCAATTTTAGTCCCAGCTTGTATTGAACAAAGTGCAAGAATATCAGTCTGCATTTTCTTCCTACAGTTTGTGGCTAAACTGCAGGAAACTGATGCAGAGAAAGAGAAGTACAGCATACAGCTCCCCAGTGCTGAGCCAGTATTAACCCTTACCTGCTGCTGTATACGCTCAACCTCTTACATCACAAAACTTGTATTGACCATTAGGACAATAATAATTCACTAATCTCTGTATTAAAATAAAGATATTTAAAAGGGTTGTCTGGGTTCGAGATGTTGATGACCTGTCCTTAGGTATGTCATCAGTATCAGATCGGTGGTGGTCAGACACCTGATTCCCCCTCAAATTAGCTATTCTCAGCAGAGAACACAGAGTTGGAAGCACAGCGCCGTCCATTAGAGTGGGAGCTGGGCTGCAGTGATCCATTATGGCCATTGGTGGGGGTGCAGAATGTCGGATACCCACAGATCTGATATTGATAACCTATCCATCAGTCAAAGATGAGTGAATCTTTTGTGAAGCAACTAGGGCCTCATGAAGCCTAACTAGTGCAGACATAAAAGGGGAGTCATTTCACACTCGCGTTTTGGGCGGATCCGTCATGGATCTGCAAAAACGGATTTGTTACAATAATACAACCGCATGCATTCGTTATGAACAGATCCGTTTGTATTATCCGTAACATAGCCAAGTCGGATCCGTCATGAACTCCATTGAAAGTCAATGGAGGACGGATCCGTTTTCTATTGTGGCAGATTGTGTCAGAGAAAACAGATCCGTCCCCATTGACTTACATTGTCCGCCAGCACGGATCCGTTTGGCTCCGCTTCGTCAGGTGGACAGCAAAACGCTGCAAGCAGCGTTTGGTACCGCCTCCAGAGTGGAATGGAGACTGATCGGAGGCAAACTGATGCATTCTGAGTGGATCTTTTTCCATTCAGAATGCATTAGGGGAAAACTAATCCGTTTTGGACCACTTGTGAGAGCCCTGAACGGATTACACAAACGGAAACCAAAACGCCAGTGTGAAAGTAGCCTAAAAGAAAAATTGCATCAAGGAAAAAAAATATGTTGCTATCTGCGCTAGATCCAATAAAAGTAATTTTAAGGTGGAAAAATAAAAGTAAAGAACTAAAATTATGTGGTTGCATAAATATGCACACCCTTAAACTAATACTTTGTTGAGGTACTCTTTAAATTTTTGACAGCCTTCATTCTTTTTGGGTAGGAATCTATCAGCATATCAATTTGGCAATCCTTGCCCACTCGTCGTTGCAAAATCTTCCTTTCAAATCTGTTGGATTGCGAGGGCATCTCCTCTGTACAGCCTTCTTCAGGTCAACCCACAGATTTTCAATTGGGTTCAGGTCTGGCTGGGCCATTTCAAAACTTTGATCTTCTTCTGGCGAAACAATATTTTTTAAAATATGGAGTAATGTTTTGCGTTGTTGTGGTACGGAAGGGTGAAATTAATCTTCAGCTTCAGCTTTTTAGCCAGAATTGACTGGTATTTGGAACTGATCACAATTCCTTCCACCTTGCCTAAAGCCCCAGTTTCAGCTGCAGAAAAACAGCCCCAAAGTTTAATGCTGCCTCCACCATGCTTCAGTAGGGGTACGGTATTTTTCTGGTGATGTGCAGTGTTGGCTTTGTGCCAAACATACCTTTTGGAATTATGGCCAAAAGGTTCAATTTCGGTCTCATCAGACCATAACACGTTTTACCACATGCTTTTGGCAGACTTAATGTAGGTTTTGGCAAAACATAGGCAAGTTAGGATGTTATTCTTTGTAAGAAAAGTCTTGCCACCCTACCCCTTAGGCCAGGCATATGAAGAATACGGGAGATTGTTGTCACATGTACCACGCAGCCAGTACTTGCCAGAAATTCCTGCAGCTCCTTTACTGTTGCTGTAGGCCTCTTGGCAGCCTCCTGGACCAATGTTCTTCTTGACTCTTCATCAGTTTTTGAGAGACATCCAGTTCTTGGTAATGTCAGTGTTGTGCCAAATTGTATCCACTTCTTGATGATCGTCTTCACTGTGTTCCATGATATATCCAATGGCTTGGAAAAAAAATTGTACCTTTCTCCTGACATACTTTTCAACAGTGAGATCCATTTGATGTGTTGTAAGCTGTTTAGGGACCATGGCTTTTCATGTCAGGAAAACCCTACTAGAACAACTAAATTTTATATAGGGTTAGGGTCCATTCACACTTCCGTAGGTGTTTTGTGGTCCGCAAATTGCGGATCCGCAAAACACGGACACTGGCATCGCCGGCATTAGAATAGAAAATGCCTTTTCTTGTCCGCAATTGCGGACAAGAATAGGACATGTTCTATTTTTTTCGGGAACGGAAGTGCGGATCCGAAAATGCGGATGCGGACAGCACATAGCATCCATTCCGGCCCCATTGAAAATGAACGGGTCCGCAAAACCTGGAACGAATCCGGAAAAAAATTGCGGACGTGTAAATGGATCCTTAGGGCTCATGAACACGACCATATGTATTTTTACCGGTCCGCAAAAAACGGATCCGCAATGACATCCGTGTGCGCTCCATATTTTGCGGTCCGCAGAAAAAAACGGAACGGACACAGAAAGAAAATACGCTCGTGTACATGAGCCCTTAATCAGCAATGTACTGACTACTATTTAAATAATATTCTACAGTTTTCAAACCAGCACCTTCTGTAATTGTATGTATTCAAAAATGTATTATATCTACTGATTTATTCAATGAAATCTATCTTTACAGTGCCACCTGCTGTTTGCTCTTTTTGAATTTCTCTGTCCTGCTCACTGAGACGGACGCACATGCTCAGTTCCATCCATCAACTGCCCTGAGCTGCCAGCTTCATATAAATCTAGCAGAACAATTGGAGCAATGAATGGGGAGATCTCTGGACCAATGTGAGGTACAGGGCTGGTTCTAGCTTTGTTAGAAAGAGATTGTCACGTACCATATGATGCATGATTTTCATTTTTTTACATTAATCATGGGATAACCCCTTTAAGGGGGAGTTCACATCAAAGTTATTTTTCTGTACTTCTGATCTATTAGAAGAACAGAGAAATATAGAAAAAAGACAGATCCTGTAAAAAAAAACTATTCTGAGCATCAATTATGCACTTTTGGCATCCATCTGAGCCATTTCCATCAGAGATCCATTATTTCAGATGAAAAAAAAAAAGTCTTGCGTGCAAGACTTTTTTTCGTCTAAGGGTAATTTCACACTTGTGTTGTGAGGATCCGGCAGGCAGTTCTGTTGCCGAAACTGCCTGCTGGATCCGGAAATCCATATCCAAACGGATATCATTTGTAGATGATCCGGATCTGTCTGACAAATGCATTGAAATTCCGGATCCGTCTCTCCGGTGTCATTTGGAAAAACGTCTCCGGTATTTCTTTTTTTCGCACTTTTAAAGGTCTGCGCATGCGCAGATCGGGAAATCGGATATGTTTTGCCGGAACACTAGGTACGGGATCCGGCATTAATACATTTCAATGGAAATTAATGCCGGCAAGTGTTCCAGAATTTTGGCCGGAGAAAATACTGCAGCATGCTGGGGTATTTTCTCCGGCCAAATACCGTAAGAGGGACTGAACTGAAGACATCCTGATGCATACTGAACGGATTGCTCTCCATTCAGAATTCATTAGTATAAAACTGAAGTGTTTTTTTCCAGTAGATAGCCCCTAGGATGGAACTCAATACCGGAAAATAAAAACGCTAGTGTGAAAGTACCCTAAAATAATGGATCTCTAACAGAAATAGCATAAATGGATGCAATACAGTATGCACATGTCCACATTTTTTTTTTTTTTACAGGATCAGTTTTATCCCCATGCATTGTGAATGGAGAGCAATCCGTTCAGTATGCATCAGGATGTCTTCAGTTCAGTCCCTCTGACGGATCAGAAGAACAGAAAAATAACAGTGATGTGAACTCCCCCTAACATGATTTTAAATGTGATCGGCTAATTCTGAACACAATCACATCCCCCATTATAAAAGAGAGTATTCACACTTACACAACCATTATTATACAACAAATTATTTTAGTTTTGTTATTTTTATTTTCCCCTACTAAACAATTTTAACTTGTTTTTCAATGGAATTGTACAGATATGGGTCACATTAAAGGTGGAAATAAATCTGAAATAATACCAGGTGAACACCTCTATTTTTTGCCTATATCTATACACTCTGTCACAAGGGGTATTACTTGTCTTTTTTGGACATAGCCAGGGCCGAACTGGCCTGCCGGGATACCAGGAAATTTCCCGTTAGGCTGGAAGGCCTGAGTGCCGCAAGGCCGCGGCCCTGGTGACAAGTGGGGGCGGCCGGCGGCAGGGCACAGCAGGAGATGAGCGCTTCCATTGTGGAAGCGCTCATCTCCATAGTCATCTGTATCGCCGTCCTCAGGGCGGCGATACAGATGTCTATGCTTCGGCAGGGGAGGGAGAGGTGTGTCCCCTCCTGTTCCTCTGATAGGCTGCCAGCACTAGGCCGGCAGCCTATCAAAGCCGGTGCAGGCGGCGCGATGGCGTCATCGCGCCCGCTGAGCCGTATAGCGAGGGACACAGGCCGGAAGAGGCATCGCCTCGCTGGAGGTAAGTATAAGTGTTTTTTTTTTATATATAGGTACAATACTGGATCATGATGGGGGGGCTACTGGAACATGATAAGGGGGGCTACTGGCACATAAGGATGACTACTGGCACATAAGGGGGGCTACTGGCACATGATAAGGGGGGCTACTGGCACATAAGGGGGGCTGCTGGCACATGATAAGGGGGCTACTGGCACATAAGGGGGCTACTGGAACATGATAAGGGGGGCTACTGGCACATAAGGACGACTACTGGCACATAAGGGGGGCTACTGGCACATGATGGGGGGGCTACTGGCACATAAGGGGGCTACTGACCCATGATAAGGGGGGGCTACTGGCACATGATAAGGGGGGCTGCTGGCACATGATAAGGGGGGCTATTGGCACATGATAAGGGGCGGCTACTGGCACATGATAAGGCGCGGCTACTGGCACATAAGGGGGCTACTGGAACATGATAAGGGGGGCTACTGGCACATAAGGGGGGCTACTGGAACATGATAAGGGGGGCTACTGGCACATAAGGACGATTACTGGCACATAAGGGGTGCTACTGGCACATAAGGGGGCTACTGGCACAAGAGGGTGGCTACTGGCACATAATGGGGACTACTGGCAGGTAAGGGGGACTACTGGCACATAATAAGGCAGGGCTACTGGCACATGATATGGGGGGGCTCTGGCTGCTGGCACATGATGGTGGGGGGGCTCTTATTACTGCCACATGATTGGGGGCATCTATGGGGGCACATCTTATTGGCACATGATTGGGGGGCATCTATGGGGGCACATCTTAGTGGCACATGATTGGGGGCATCTATTGGGGCACTTATTACTGGCAGATTATTGTGTGGCACTATAGGGGCATCTACTGAGGCTAAAAAGAAGGGGTATTTTATATGGGGGGCTCTGTATAGGGGCATTTTATACTGGGACACATTATGGTGGATACTATGGGGAAGGGGGGGAGGAGCACTATGGGGTCATCTACGGGGACACTGAGAAGGGGTATTTTATATTGGCACATTATGGGAACATTAGCTCAACTGAGGGCATTACAAGGGGGTATGTTTTGCACATTATAAGGAGAATTATTACTACTGGGGGGGGGGGGCATTATGGTGGGCTTTATTACTCCCCCATGGTATGACCCCCTAGTAGCAGCACCAACTATTCCTCTGCCCTTTCTCCAAATCCTTATTATGAAATCTTTCTCATTAGGATAAAACACATCAGCTCCGCCGAGCCCCCCAGCCAAGTGTTGAAGTGGTGTCCGAGATCCCCAAGGGCCAAGCCAAGTAATTGTAAGTTTTCATGTGAAATATGTTTATGTTTGCAGTTGATCTTTATTATTGATTTTACATTGCAGATTTTTTATTTTTTTTTGCAGCATATGGGTGAGATTTTATAAATATTTGTATTATTTGGTAGAAAGGCTCATTGGGGGGGATTGTAACAGGACTGCCGTAGAATATAAAATAAAATAGCTGGTCAAGTAAAATGTTGCATGCAACAACATGGCCAACAAAAAAGGGGCGGGTCAAAGGGCGTGGTAAAACACTGTCTGAGCATGCTGAGAGTTGTAGTTTTGAAACAGTTGGAGGCCTCCTGGTTGGGAAAACACTGTGATAATATGAACAATGGGGGTTCTACAAAAGAGCTATTGTGGGTCAAAGTTCATATTCGTGTTTACACACGTGTTTTAAAATGAATGCTTCTCCTATTATAAACAAGTAAATAATGACGCAAAGCTGTGGGGCTGGTGTGCAACTTTTTCCAGGGCGGGTTTCAGTCCGGCCCTGGACATAGCAACCAATCACAGTGCAGCTTTCATTTTCTAAAGTGCTGTTGAAAAATGAAAGTTGCACAGTGATTATTTGCTGTGAGCATCGAACCATCTTTCTTTTAGATAGTGCCATCATTTAGTCCCAGTATGTTTCCTGTAACCAATCATATCACTTCTTTCATTTTTTAAAAGCTGAATTCTTTCATGCAGGAGGAAATCTTGAATTAAAGGGGCTTTCCGCGATCCTTATGAATCACAGAAAACCCCTTTACTTGGCAAATATACAGTATTTGCTGCGGTGTCTGTTTACAGCGGACGTACAGGCATACGTCCATTGTTATGTCATGTCCTGTGACCCCAGCTTAGTGACATCACCTCCACAGTGCTGTGACGGTATGGATCTAAGAGACTTGAAATATCAGTACTTGTGCCTTGTACATCCTAAAAACGAATGCACAAAAGTTCTGAATGTGAACGCAACTCCTATTTCCCTTTGTTGGCTTCAAGATACAGTAGTCCGTGTGTCTTCACACTCAGAGGCTAAGAAATGTACAGCAGTGCTCAGATGTCCCTCCATCCCTCGTTTTCTGCTAACACAGCCATTTTCTTTGTATGAGTTTGTTGCAGAACTTCCCATGGGATGCACAGAACAGGATGGGATGGAAATTTAGTTGGCATAGTCAGGAAGTTCAGAGGAATGTCACCATATAATCGCAGTCGTCCTCTGCCTCTTGGCTAGTCATTAAAAAGCTGTAAGGAAGAAACGGGTGGGGAGATGTCCGACTTGGGTGGGATTTTCATCCTGCTTTAACCAGAGCTCAAGATAAAGAGATAGAAATCCTACAATTTTTGCTTAGTAATTAAAGCTTAATTCCATTTAACAGTGCAGCCTGCATGAGAACTATTTGGCCATGCAGTTAAGATACAAGAGCGTGACTAGTACCGAGACATGGTGTGCAGAATTACAGATTAAGGCTACATGCACACGACCGTATGTGATTTGCGGTCCGGAAAAAAAAACTACGGATGACGTCCGTATGGGATCAGATTTTTTTGCGGATCCATTGTAATAATGCCTATCCTTGGCCGCAAAACGCACAAGAATAGGAAATGTTCTATTTTTTTTAGCGGGGCTATGGAACGGACATACGGATGCGGATAGTACACGGTGTGCTGTCAGCATTTTTTGCGGACCCATTAAAATGAGTGGGTCCGCATCCTATCCACAAACAAAACGGAACGGACACGGAAACAAAATACGTTAGTGTGCACGCAGCCTAAGGGCTCATTCACACGAACGTGTGCTGTCCATTGCCGTATGGCGGACCGCATTTGCGGATCCACAATACATGGGCACCGTTCCGTGTACATTCTGCATCACGGATGCGGACCCATTCACTTTAATGAGTCCGCAAATCCAGAGATACAGAAGCATGGAACGGAACACTACGGAAGCACTATGGAGTGCTTCCTAGGGTTCCGTTCCATGCCTCCGCACCGCAAAAAGATAGAACTTGCTCTATCTTTTTGCGGAACAGACGGATCGTGGACCCATTCAAGTGAATGGGTCCGCGATTCCCATGCGGCTGGGCCACAGTCAGTGCCCGCAATTAGTGGTCCACAGCACGGGCTTCACACGGTTGTGTGAACAAGCCTTAAGGGGGAGATTTATTAAAACTGGTGTTTTAGTCTCAAAGTGAAGTTTGCTGTACTAAACAATGTATTAAGAGATACATGGCTCTTAAAGGGGTTGTCCAGGATAGGTCATCAATATATAAAAAAGCAGACAACCCTTTTGACAGATTTGCTTTATCTTATACTGTCCTAAAGGCAGAACATGATGTCTACACCTACTATTGGCAGGTATAGATTTGTGCTACAGCTTGCACTATTTTCTGTCTTTAAGGCTAG
Organism: Bufo bufo; assembly: GCF_905171765.1. NCBI lineage: Eukaryota > Metazoa > Chordata > Amphibia > Anura > Bufonidae > Bufo > Bufo bufo. The sequence continues at coordinate 335,891,774 of NC_053392.1, read as the reverse complement.
GTCTACACGACATGTGTCGCGCGACACATAGGGCACAACTACACTGAAACATGTATGTCGCGCAACAATTTTTATAATGGTAGTCTATGGTGTCGCACTGCGACATGCTGCGACTGCAACTCGACAGTCGCAAAAAATCCATTCGAGATGGATTTTTCTGCGACTTTCGCAGTCGCAGCATGTCGCAGTGCGACACCATAGACTAATGTCGCGCGACACATGTTGCAGTGTAGTTGTGCCCTATATGTGACGCGACACATGTCGTCTTGTAGACCTAGCCTTAAATAGGCAGTTTTTACACAGGGCAGGACGTACCGTTCCACAAGATGTGGAAGGCACACAGCCGGTATCTGTGTTTTGCGGACCGCAAAAAACGATATGGACGTATATATGAGGTCTATATGTATGAAAAATGCTAATTACAGTTAAAGGGATTGTGTTACTTCAGCAATAGCATTTATTACATAGAGAAAGTTAATACAAGCCACTTACTAATGTATTGTGATTGTCCATATTGTCTCCTTTGCTGGCCAGATTCATTTTTCCATCACATGATGCACTGCTTGTTTCTATGGTTACGACCACCCTGCAAACCATCAGCGGTGGCCGTGCTTGCACACTATAGAAAAAAAAAGCACTTTTTCCTGCAGTGTACAAGCACAACCACCGCTGATGGATCCCGGAATTGGTAGCTGCGTGGGATTGTGGCCGCATCTTGGAAAACCCCTTTAAGACTGGTGCAGAAACTGAAATCTGCAGTATAATTCACATGCACTTTTGGTTGTAAATATCAGAGTATCTGTCCGACACCCGCTCCTAGGCATGCCCCGTCCCTTTAAAAACGCGATGAGCGGGATGTAAACAGACAAAAAAATTGCACATTTTCCTATAAAATGGGGCTTGCACAAAAAGGTCCAACTTTTTGGTAGGATTTTAGTGGTAAATTCCTCCCATTGTGACTAGTTACTGTTGGCTTTTACTTGTGGGTTATGACTTCATCACCATGGAGTTTGTATGTTCTCCCTGGGTTTGTAGCATGCTGATAGGGAATTTAGACTGTAAGCCCCACTGAGTGATGAATAGATATATCTGTAAAGCACTGCAGAATATGTTGGTGCTATATAAGCCAAAGAAATAAACAATTGTATTATCATAGAGCATACTTATACATGGACAGTAAGATCTTAATACAAGGGTCCAGTGTTCATCTTGAAGAAGTCTTGCAGACCTGCCCAGTAGAGTGGTAAGCTCTCTAGTTTATAGTGATGTGTGAGCACGCCATGCAGATCCGCCATGACAGCTTGCAGTCAGTAGCACGACCAGCAGATCACTGCGTACTGTCCCTTTAATCAGTCATGGCAAGTTCACACAGAAGAGAGTGAGGAGTGACGAGAGTGCTGCACGGAGGGCACTCCGACAGGTTACACTTACTTTTCTAACTTTGCCCTAGGAACAAAGGCATCAGCCTAGAAACAGAAGGAGCCAATAGGATGTCCGCCAGGCAGGTGCGAGCAAACAGGAAGGAGGCGCAGTAAAAGTTTAACCTTAGTAACAAGAGCTATTATTAAACTTCCTTAATATTTGAGTTGGTTAAACTCAGATCTGTGATAATTAAGCCATCTAGATAATGCCCTCATGGAAACAGATTTAAAGATCTTTCTCATACGTTTACTTGGATCTTTATTATTAACCCCTGCAGGCTGCTGAGATTGTACTATGAAAATGAGGACAAACCTGCACTACGTGGTTTCAAGTCCGTTCACTCGAAGAAAATCTAATTTCTGATAAATTAGTTCATAATCCATAGTCTATTTACATGGAGTGATGTTGCGGGCAATTATCAGGAACAGTCCAGCAGATCCCTGTTTATACAGGACCATGTGCTTCACAAAATGATGATCTTTGGTGCCGTCAAAAGACACGATAGCCCGATGAACGAGCGGGTGGTCGTGGGGACCTTTACATGGACCAATTATTGCAAACGAATGTTTCCGCAAAGGCTCATCCTAGATAATTGGATCGATTATCAGTCTGTGTAAGGGCTCATTCACGCAGCCGTATGAATGAGTCTGCATCCGTTATGCAATTTTGTGGGAGCAGGTGCGGACCCATTCATTTCAATGGGGCCGCAAAAGACAGTGTGCTGTCCGCATCCGTAGTTCCGTTCCGCGGCCCCTCCAAAAAGATAGAGCATGTCCTATTCTTGTCTGCAATTGCGGACAAGAATAGGCATTTTCTACCATAGTGGTGGCCATGTGCGGTCGTGTGAATGTAGCCTAAAAGGACCTTTACAATAGGCAGTGGCTGGTGTTGGATTATAAATTTGGTGCACCTTTAGACTGTCTAAAGCAAGGCAAGGATCAGCAACGTTCGGCACTACAACTTCCAGCATGCATACTTGCTTGGCTTTTCTTGGGACTCCCATAAAAATGAATGGAGCATGCTGGGAATTATAGTTTCTATTAGGCATGTGCAACAGAATTGTGGTGCATTTACAATAGTAAATCTGTTCAACTGACTTTCATTAAGTTTATGCAATTACCAGCAATGACTAAAGGGGTTGTGCCACAAAACATATTCTACAATTTTAGAACCAGCACCTGGATCTGAATACTTTTGTAATTACATGCAATTAAAAATGTAGTATTGCCAGTGAGCTATTCAGTTTATCTGTATAGCGCCAGATGCTGTTTGTTTTTCCTTATTTCATGTCCACCTCACTGAGATGGTCGCACACGCTCAGTTTCAATCTTTAACTGCCACCAGCCATATGTTCTGTTAGAAGCTGTGACAGATACAGGGAGGGAGCTGCAGCAGAAAGGACACACTCCCTGAGCTGCCAGGCTGAAGATAATCTAGCAGAGCAATGAATGGGGAGATCTCTGGATCCATGTGAGGTACAGGGCTGGTTCTAGCTTTGTTAGAAAGAGACTGACATGAACTATATACTGTTTAATGTTCATTTTTTGCAGCAATCGTGGTATAACCCCTTTAATAAGGTCAGTGTAGAACACTTTTATAGGCAAGATATGGAAAACAGGTTGGTGCACAGCTAGAATCCACAACTTATCACTGGGCAAATGGCGACTGCTACAATTGGTAGTTTATCCTACTCCTGTGTTTTCTGATTAATAAATCTGATACATTAGTGGTTATGAAATTCTGCTACTTGGTTTTACAAATGTCTATGGTCTTTTTATCACATGATCCCTAGGTCACTCTGCACTGCAGAAGCTGCACAGATAAGGCACGCCCTGGCTTAAAGTGGTATTCTCATCTTAAGGCCTCTTGCACATGACCGTGTGTGTCCCGTGGCCATATTGCGGCCCGCATATGGCGGGTCCGCAATACACGGGACACCGGCTGTGTGCATTCCGCATCAAATCTGGGGATGTGGTACGGAACCACGGAATGGAAGCACTATGGAGTGCTTTCGTGGGGTTCCGTTCCGCAAAAAGATAGAAATTGTCCTATCTTTTTGTGGAACGGACGGATCGCGGACCCTATTCAAATTAATGGGGTCACGATCCGCATGCGGCTGGCCCATGGTTGGTGCCCATGCATTGCAGTACGCAGCATGGGCACGGGCAGCACACGTTCGTGTGCAAGAGGCCTAAGAATGTATGGCATATACTGAGAATATACAAGAGTGACTGGTGGGTGTGGGTTTTACCTGGTGACTCCTGTTATATGGCAGCTGCTGTCTCCATAGAGTTGAGTGGAGAGGTGGCTACAATTTGTCCTAATAGTAGATAAGTTGCTGGCAGGGGTATCTGCCATCAGCTTATTATCCGCTCTCCATTGAATTAAACATGCACGCTTAGCCAAGCAGAGTGTGCATGTTTATAGGGGTGCCGGAAGAGGTGCCTTTCAGCCAAACAAGTGGCAGTCGTTGTTACGGCAGGTAATAGAAGGAACAGGGTAAATTCACATGGTGCGGTTGTGCTGTGGTTTATGCTGCGTGGCTGAGGTCACACCTGCATCATGTGAATAGTCTCTAAAGCTGGCCATAGACAGGAGATTGCTTTCAGCTGGGTCTGTCTCAACTCTATGGTGACCGGAAAACAATATACAAGCGCCTGCCAATGAGTAAAATACAGACAGGCACCCCTGGGTTCCTCTGCCTCTTAAACTCCTTGCTGCAGGCATGTACAGAACTTACCATTTTTGCATTTAACAGAATTCGGTCCATTTTAAGTATCATCTTTTAAAATAGGTTCGACAGAAATGTTCAGCGTTCTGACATTTTTCTTGAACATACATCTGTCTCCCGGGACTTTCTTGTGGCTTGACCTGATCTGAGAATACCTTGCTGGCTTGTCATGTGCTTACAATGTACAGTATATGCTCTCCTACACCTTCCTGTCTGTCTGTCTATAAACACCCACTGCGTAGCTGATATTTCAGAGCCATGTCGCTACTTCCCTTTCAGATTGTCATTTTTTTTTATTTGCAGGTGGAAAAAATATTTGCCAGCAAGGCGTCAGGCTCCCCTACTCTTTCCGTTCTCTGCAACCGAGTTCCTTTAGGGTTTATGCACATTTTTAATTTCTGATATGTATGGGGGCATCTCACAGGTCACCCACTGTCACCGACACTAGTAATCTCCTGAAAGTGGCTGCTGCCGACGACCCTCCCGGTGCCTATAGCTGGGCCGGAGATGAAATGTCCAATGGATACAATTCACAATCTTTGCAGTGTCAACGCTGCTCAGGATTATTTCCAGGTGAGCGGTTGATTCATAAAGGCTGAGGCCTGAAGTGTGCACACAAAATCTGTAATCTGTACTGAAGTTTGCAATTAATGTGTACCTAAACCGTCAATCTTTTCTTTTTTTTTTTAACTGTTGCAGATACCCTATATTTTTGCTAATATATTTTATTATTTACATTTTCTTGTTTTTCTAGCAAAACAGACCCCCAAAGTTGTGTCTTGTTAAAGTCCTCTTCACTTCAGCGCATACAGAATCTGTACACCAAAGCCATATATACCGTACAGTGTATGAATTTTGTGTTCTGCAATATGAGCTGCAGTGAGCAGTGTTGCTCCAACCTGTGCCCGCTCTGCTGACAGGTCTGGGTACCCTGCAAGGCTTTATAGTCAGAATTCATTCACCGCATATATATGGCTATTGTGTGCGGATTCTGCATGAACTGCAGTGAAAAGCCCTCTAGACAGGCCTGTATTTCGGCAACCTATTCTGCTACAAAAACAATAAAATCTATAAATTTATATTACAAAAATTATTAGCACATTTGTAACAGCTTCAAAAAATTGTGATTGACGGTTTAAAGGTGCTGCCACACGCGTAAAATTCTTCCTCAAGGTGAGCCAAACAACAGTTAGTATAGAGTCAGAGTAAAGTATCTGTCCCTGCACCACATTTATCATCCAGCCTGAGTCCCGGTGATAAATCTGGTGCAGGTCTAGACATCTATATGATTAGTAAATCTGGGCCAGTATGTTTCGTAAGATAGTATACTATTAGTTCAGGTTCAGCCTTTTTCTGAGCTAGCTGATTCAGAGAAAGGCACCACAAACCTGGTTGGTGTATTATAGCCAGTTTTGCCTCATAAAATCTCCTACCTGATCTCACACTGGCCATTAAAAATTTATTTTACATGGAACAGTTTTTAAAACCACTGACAAATGAGTGTTGGATGTATGTTTCCTATTAGAACAGTTGACATGATGGGCAGAGGGCATCACTGTCTCGTAACTGGGTGCCAGGCATTGTGAAAGGCGTTCTCCGGGAATTAAAAAAATTAAAATACTTAAATATAACTTTATTATACATATATTCACAAATACCTTTCATTAGTCATAAAGACTCGTTTTGTCTAGGGAGCAATCATTAAGTGAAATAAAATTGCCACCGTCCTATTAGTGCACACATAACCTGTCCTAATCACACAGGAGGATAAGTTACTTCACAACACTGAGCTAAAGAGCTGCCTCATCCTTTTCTCTGCTCTGTTTGTCAGAATACAGCTGATAAGATCATCAGCTTAATCTCTGTAAGAATGGAGTTCATGAGGAGACATGAAGTACAGAGGGGAGGGTGTGGATAATGAGCAGAGGCTATTATATTCATTCTACATTACCACAGCCCCACAGTCTGTCCTGTCCATCTTCTCTGTACTTCATGTCTCCTCATGAACTCCATTCCTACAGAGATTCAGCTGAAGATCTTATCATCTGTTTTCAGGATCATAACCCCTGTTAGGTAGAGCAGAGAGGAGGATGAGGCAGCTCTTTAGCTCAGTGTTGTGAAGTAACTTGTCCTCCTGTGTGATTAGGACAGGTTTTGTATATACTAACAGGACGGCGGCCGTTTTGTTTTTCCCCTGATGATGGCTCCCTAGACAACATGAGCCACTATAAATAATGAAAGGTATTTGGGAATATATTTATTATAAAGTAATATTTAAGTACCAGTGTTTTCATTTTCTTAATTCCCAGAGAACCCCTTTAATGTCACTGCATGCACCATTAAAGTTTTACCAGTAACACAGTTGGCACTGGGTAAGCTTTCCACAGGCACATCTGATAAAGATAAAGACAAACAATCCATTTGTATTACTGATTTCCATTCCACTTTCCACCATATTGTTAATTTGATAATCATCGTTATGATTGTTAAGATATGAAGAAACCAAACTTTCATTGCTCGGTTTAAACGGCCTTAAAAATCAACCTGTATGTGTCGGTCTCTCTCAGTAAAGGGGATTTCTGGAGAGATATTTTTTAGAGGGCAAGAAAGGGTTAAACAAGAAAAAGAAACCATGCTAACCCTAACCGATCTCCCATCATTGCCATTCTAATACTGGTCTGATCCTTGCTGTTCTCCACTTGCTGGTCCCTATTTGAGACACCAGAAGCCACATTAAAGGTCTGCTGAGCCAATCACTGACTCACTGAGTCACTTCTGTGGCTAGTGATTAGCTGAGGACACTTTGTGTCTGCGTTTGTGTGTTTTTAATTATATCTCCCCTGGAAAATCCACTTTACCTCTTACAAGTCACGATGGGCTCCAATTAACTAATCAGGGCTGCACTGTTTAGTCGGTGTGCATTGTTAATAGCCCCATGGCACCCACAATACCGCATGGCCATTAATAATGCAGACAGTGTGTTAGTTAATTGGAGCCTGCTATGGCTCGTACAGCCACACAGTACGAGACTGCAAGGCAACTGCAGCATGACCGCGCTGTGTCATTGTACCCTCAATGTGCCCTTTTCATAGGATTGTGCGATAGTGAGCACATGGATACTTGTCGTCCTCTCAGCTTCCAATTCATTTATTGTTGTGGTCCATTGTACAAAATGCTGTTTTCCCAGTACGTTCATTTTTTTTTTTTTCATGGACTGATTGGGTTTGGTTGAGAAAACATATAGAATTATTTTGTAACCCGTTTATCGGATTTCCGGAACGACAGCCTCAGTAATACAGTACATGGAATCAGAAGTTAATACTCCCAATCTGTAAAAAGGAAATAAGTTTTAAAGCCGCTTGTATGCAAGATGCCTAAGGGCTCGTTCACACGAATGTGTGAAGCCCGTGCTGTGGACCGCAAATTGTCCGAGGGGCAGGCGCATGGAGATTGCAGACCCATTCACTTGAATGGGTCCGCGATCCTTCTGTTCCGCAAAAAAATAGAGCATGTTCTATCTTTTTTGCGTTGTGGAAGCACGGAACGGAACCCCAGAAAGCACTCCGTAGTGCTTCCGTAGTGTTCCGTTCCGTTCTGCACCGTTCCACTTCTCCGGATTTGCGGACCCATTGAAATGAATGGGTCCGCATCCGTGCTGCAGAATGGCCCCGGAACGGTGCCCGTGTATTGCGGATCCACAAATGCGGTCCGCAATACGGAAACGGGCAGCACACGTTCGTGTGAACGAGCCCTAATTCTGATCATACGATGCAGGCTGTCTTCTTTTAAACAAAAGGCACATTGTAAGTAGATGTTGGCCTTCTTACAAAATGGATTATGTAAATTATATTTTTCAGGTTTTTCTAGCATCTTACATAATGCCTCCAAGAATAAATGAGATACTGTACTAGACTGTTTATAGTGAACGGATTGTATAAGTATGCAGGATAGTCTAGTGTCATAAGGGGAGACTTATCAGTCTTTGAAATCTGCGCTGCCAGAGGAGGCATCTAACACACTTGCGGCAAAGCCATCTGGCAGAGAACAGTGCTGTGTGCCTGCTGGATCCCCTTGACTGTAATGGGATCCGGCAGCTGCCCTGTCATAAATGCCAGGATTTGACCCGACAAAGATCTCTGCACACGTTTTTTTTTGTCTGGTCAAATCCTGGCATTTAACAGCCAGATAGCTTTGCAGCAAGTGTGGTTAGCCTAATTTATGAAGTGGCACAGGCCTCATTATAAATTATGCACACCTCCGGCTGTCCGTGCACCAAAGCAAAATCTAAAGCAACCTCTGAGCTGCTGTAGTTTTCTGTCTACATTTGAACCAGTAAACAGGCATAGATAAAGAGAAAATGTGGCGAACCCAATGGCCCTGCTAACTCCCTGCCCTGGCCATGTCCCCTTGGACAAGTGGAGAGGGTAGCGCAGAAATGCCACTTGCGGCAAAATGTGTCAAAGTTGAAATGAAAAAAGTCACAAACACACAGTTTGTGGCTTTTACCACCACTTTTCTGGTTCAGCGAGATGATAAATATCCTCATAATTCTTTTAAACCAGAAATTTTTGAGAAAATAGAAGAAAAAGCCTAAAGGGTTTCTGTCATGAGAAATAACGTTATTGTGGCAAAACCAACCTCACCACTGGGTTTTGGAGGGGCCTGTTTGCCAGCCTCTTGCCCAGGATTATGGGCCCTCTCATCAGCCCATACTAAACTTTTGAACCCCTGGTCTAATTCGTGCCATTTTGGGATATGTTAAATGTCTATGTGTACTGTAAAGGGTGGGACATTGTATATTTGAGTAGTGATGTCTGTCCTATTGTCTCCACGTGTGTATTGGCGATTTCCCTTTGTCCTGGGAGATAATTGAATTACTCCTCGGTTGTCTCCAGGACAGAAGACATTGTGTATTCTCATGCCTGTGATGATTACATTAACCCATTGTGTAAGGTAATGGTATCACAGGCAGAGGGGAGGATTTTGTGTGGGAGTGTTTTACTGTATTGTACGTCTTTATTGGTTGTTTTTACAAAACCCTGTGGGTGGTAACCTTGTTGGAAAATGTGTATAAGTCAATGCTTGTGTGTTCAATAAAGAGTTCCTGTTTTACCCTTCATCATGTTGAGGCTGGTGTTTGGGTAACTGATCGACACTGGGGATTTCTATACGCTGAAGATTTGCTATACTCCCCTGGCTATAACTACTAGCTCTTGTAAGAGCTGTTCCTGCTCTCTGGATTTAGGAGAGGTTCACCCACTGGAGCCTGGAGCCTTGTCGTAGGTCCAGGGTGGGTAGGAGACGGCGAGACCTCAACTAAGCTTCGGCGGTTCGTGGGGTCTGTGGCGGTTATGGTGTCAAGTGGAGTGCTTGGAGTACTCTGGAAGCGCTAGGAGCATCCACCGAAGGAGGTACCCGGTCGGGGTGCTAGGAGATCCGTTACAGTTATGTAGCTGACTGACATTAGCGATGTGCTAATGTCAGCAGTACATAACAGTATGCTTTATATCTCCCTGCCTGCCGTCCTTCTCTTAAAATAAAGACTTTTAAAATATGCTAATGAGCCTCTAGGTGCTATAAGGGCGTTGCTTCAGCACCTAGAGGCTCGGTCTACGCACCCTTTGGCACGCTCAGGTCCAGTTGATTGACGTCCTAGTTCTCCTCTGTGCCCGTAAAATCCCGTCCCATTTAGTATTTGGCGCAGGCGCAGTGAGTGAAGCCGGCAGCAGGAGAGCGTCCTTTACTCACTGCGCCAGCGCTGAATACTAAACGGGCCGGCACCTGCGCAGTGAGTGAAGCTGGCGCAGGCGCAATGAATGAGGCCGGCAGCTGGAGCGCGTCCTTCACTCACTGTGCCTGCGCCGAATAGTAAACGGGAGAGTGCAGGCGCAGGATTTAATGGACGAAGAAGAGAACTCGCCAGTCAATCAACTGGATCTGGCATATTTTAAAAGTGTTTATTTTAAGAGAAGGGCGTCAGGCAGGGAGTTATAAGTCATACAGTTATGTACTGCTGACATTAGTACATCGCTAATGTCAGTCAGCTACATAACGTTATTTCTCATAACAGAAACCCTCTAAGTATATTTTAGGATCTGTTGAGATGCCTGCTATTTTAGGTTTTAGTGAGTCTACTATCTCCCCACATGACTGTGTCTATAGGAAGCTTCTGCTGATTATCCTATAGGCTTAGTAAACGTTCTTCAGATGGGGAATATCATTTTTTTCTAAGTTTTATTGAGAACATAGGCAGACATAGATACAAAATTACAGTAAATAGTGGTTTGGGGGATGGAATTCTCAAAGAAGATAGCCAGTGTGTCGAATATATGGTGGAACTGAAAACTTGTCACAGGAAATCTTGTCTGGAGAAGGAGATGGTCTTTTGGAGAGGCTTCATTGTACTCAATGAACTTCACTTACACAGCTCAGGACAAAAAGGGGTTCAGATGCACTTAGCAAGTCGGGGCCCCATGTCAGTTTGACACTACAGTAAGGACAGATTTTCCACCTCTGGGCATAAACAGGAATATTTCTTATCTCTGACAACATGATGAGATCTTATGGCTGGGGCTGCATGACTTTGCTTTTAAAAATATGTTTTCCTGTGACTTTTTGGTCGTAGTCGAGGTACCTTGTGGGTCACAACATATCCCCATTTACTCTCACTACTTGGAATGCAATCTTTGACCAGGTAGTGTGTGTCACGGCCAAAGTCAACAAAGTCAACATGTAGCGCGAGCCTTGAAATTGTGAGGAAATGAAAGACAAAAGCCCTGATTTATGAAGACCAGCTTGTGCTCTGCCGGAGGAGGCATTTAATTTATGATGATCTGCATCCAGCGCCCCAGAATACCGCTACCCACTACTCAGATAACATGACCACTGATGAAGGTCCACCGTGACCGAAACGTCTGGTCAGAAATATTTTGTTGACGCTTATATATGCCATGGGCAAATGGATGATGCAGAGAGTATGAAATAAACCTCACTTGAATTGCAAAAAATCTCAACCTGAGTGCCTCAATACTTTTTTACTTTGCTAAACGGCATAACAAGCCCTTGATTGACACCGGTGACACCCTTGAACAGAGTGCGGTTCCTCACTTTACTACAGTTTAATTTATGATGAGGCACAGGCCACATGATTGGTGGGGATTTATGACTGACTAACACAAATCAGTAAATGAAGGCATAGTCTAGAGATGAGCCATAAGTGGGAAAACACTTCCAGACATATTGATAGTCTGGCATTGCGATTATTCAATAGCATGGAGATAAAGGTGATAGTGTCCATTTTATATTAGCTTTTTATCTTCCTTCTTAGGTTTTTAGAGTGGCATAGAAGCAAGACAGATTTCCGCAGCCCGATAATCAGGCAGATTATCGGGAATGAATGTTCCTGCGAATGCTCGTCCCGACAATCTGCCTGTGTAAAGGTACTGCTGATCACCTGATGAACGAGTAAAACGCTTGTTCATCGGGTGATCCTGTCATTCATGAAGGCACATCAATTATTATTTCTGGGCAGCAATCTTCCCAGAAACAATGCAGCTGTATGAGAATAAGCGATCGCAATAGCGACCCCTCATCCTCATACTGTGGAGGAGATTGCTGCATGTAAATGCTGAGCTTCACCCACACTGAACTAGCAGACGACTGTCAGGAAGGAACGCTGTAACATCGTGCAGTGTAAACCCGCCTTTAGGGTCCATTCACACGTCCGCAAAAGGGTCCGCACCCGTTCCGCAATTTTGCGGAACGGGTGCGGACCCATTCATTCTCTATGGGCCCGGACGTGAAGCAGAGAGCACACTATGTGCTCTCCGCTTCCGCATTTACGGAGCGTGGCCCCTAACTTCCAGGTTTCGGCCCTGAACTTCCTGTCCGCAGCTCCGCAAAAGATAGAACATGTCCTATTCTTGTCCGCAGATGCGGACAAGAATAGGCATTTCTATAGTGGGTGCCGGCTGGGTGTGATGCGGGTCCGCAATACAACACGGACGTGTGAATGGACCCTTACTGGTGGTGGAAGAGAAGTTCCAGACCTTTCTTCCTTGAGTTATGTTAATTTGTCTTACGAGGAGAAAGCTTGGCCCCACCCTGTTCCCAACTTGCTTCACCTCACTGTTAGTGGACATCAATGCACATCTGAACGTCTGTTTTAAGCTAGTAAAATGCAAAGCTGTCGGAAAGCATTAGATTACTAAACCTGTCAATTTTGGCGGGATGGAACGACCATTTAATGTATATGGGGACTGGATTGGGCAGTTAGGTCTCAACATGTCTTATCTTTTTTTTTTTCTTGCAGAGATAGGGTGCCGTCAGAGGTTCCCTTCTCCCTATCCAGAACACATGAACTCTCAGCCAAACTGAGTATGTATGGGAGGATAGGGAAGGTTGGGTAAGAGCAATCTAAGATGTCTAGGCCACTTAAGACAAATCATTAAAGAGAGAGTATATAGAAAATGTAATGAAATGTTCTGTATAAAGCTACTGCATTTATCCCTTTTAATAAGAGGTTATATGGAAAGTGACCCAGAGTTATAACTCCTTCTCACACTTCAATGTATAGTCTTCATTATGGGGAAGTGAACACTGATCGCAGGATATTCCTGTGTTTAGATAAAACTGCATTATCTGTTATGTATCCAAGCAACACGTTCCAACAACGTGATTCTGTACTGCGCAGGGGACCCACAGTGCTAGAAATGAAGTGTGACCCACCCCAATGTTCACGGTAAAGACATATCAATCTGGTACTATGCCATGGAGTACACGCATTCTGACCAAGTGATTTGCCTATGTAAAAAACTGTAGGATAGGTCATCAGTATATAAATCTTGGAAGACCCCTTTAAGTATAGAAACTACATATGATCCCTCAGCAGTAACGGTATTCTGTCAACGGTAAGATGACCATACACATTAGTTTAGCAAAAATTGATGATTTCAACCAAAACGATCATTTGTTGCAGCCCAACAGGGTACTAGAGCCTCCTTTCAGTTGTACAGTTCTCCCCAATAAACGTATCCTTTCCCTCTAATATTGTAATCCCGTACATGTATCATCATTACAGTCACACATAGAAAGTAGCATTCCATTCCAACAACTCCTTCTTGGTGCGTTTTTGTCAAGGAGTGCACACATAAATTCAGAAATGTCTGAGGTTCCTGCACTTGACATGACCTGATGTAATCTCATCTCCATAGATTTGCTATATTTGCTTTAGGTTTATTGTGTATGAAGTCAATAAATATGCATCCTCTAACATGTTTTTCTCCTATACATTTCATTAACTCGTCCACATTATGCACCCTTACAAGTGAATTCTCCTTGTCTGCCACTCCTTGGCGCTTTCTACTTGGACTTTGTGTTCACCTGCATGGCAGTGACATCGCACAATAAAAGCAAGAAACAAATAAACTGTGGTTACCAGCTGAAGACTAGAACACCCTGTTCCCATCATAGCATGAAAACAAACGTGTTTTGTAGTTTAATTAAAGCATTAAATGACGGCACAAAAAAACCTCTATCGATTTTAAGGATAATTATATTTCAAATGTGATATTTGTGTAATCGTGTTTGATAGGCCAACACAGAAAATACTGAAGTAAAGCTGGTGGCTTCAAGACTAAGGGCTCATTCACATGACCGTTGGTGTCCCGTGCCCATGCTGTGAACCGCAAATTGCGGTCCGCAATGCATGGGCACCTTCCGTGGGGCAGGCGCATGGGGATCGCAGACCCATTCACTTATGGGTCCGTGATCCCTCCGTTCCGCAAAAAGATAGAGAATGTTCTATTATTTTGCGGTGCGGAGGCACGGAACGGAACCCCAGAAAGCACTCCGTAGTGCTTCCGTAGTGTTCCATTCCATGCTTCCGTTCCGTATTACCGGATTTGCGGACCCATTGAAATGAATGGGTCCACATCCGTGATGCGGAATGACAACGAAACGGTGCCCGTGTATTGCGGATCGGCAAATGCTGTCCGTAATACGGGAACGGGACACCAACGGTCGTGTGAACGAGCCCTAAAGGTGCGTTTATGCTTCGCCATTGAGCAGACAATTATCGGGAAGGAAGCGCTTCTTCCCAATAACTAAGTGGAGGTGAAAAGCTGTGTTTACACACAGTAGTCACCTCCACAGTATTAGGATGAGTGATGGCTGCTGCAACCGCTGCCCAGAAACAATGATTGAGGTGTCCGCACCAAAGATCATTTCACCCGAAGAATTTCATTTGCTCACTTATCAGGTCAAGCATTTTGCTCACTTATCAGGTGATTTGCGGCACCTCTACATGGACGATTATCTGGAGTGAGCATTCATACAAAACATTCATGTCAGATGATTGGTCCGAAATTGGGCCGTATAAAACCACCATTATTCGTAATGCAGGAAAATTATACATAAGGGAAAACAACATTTACTAATGTGAGTGCACGTAGATTAAACATGGAGCAATTTGGCGCATCTACGTTTAGAGAAATTATCTGCACCTAGCCTGACAAAGGGCATGGCTTGACCAAAAAGGGCTGTAGCATTGCAGGAAAGGGGTGTGATCTAATATGCAACATTTTGCACCAGAAATGCACCACAACTGTGTCTCAAAAAAGCCACCCATTAATCAGTATAAAGTTAGACAAAAGCACCAAATTTATCATCCAGCCTGAACTCCTGTTATAAACTTAGTGCATTTCTGGACAGCATCTACCTCAGTAATTTATAGAAATTTACAGAAGAAAACAGATGGCAAATATAAAACCAGCAAGAACAAGTTTTGCTGATGACACCAGCACTGGGAATTAATTGGTTTGTGCTTGGCACATACCCAGTTCACTGGGTACATTGTGTTGGGAGTAGTAATTTAAAGGGGTTTTCCAAGACTTAAATACTGATGACCTATCCTCTAGATAGGTCATCAGTATCTGATCAGTGGGGGTCTGACACCCTGGACCCCCACTAATCAGCTGTTTCAGAAAACAGCAGCAATCGCAGTAGCACTGCTAGGACAAGTGACGACGGGTTCATCTGCCCCATGGAAGTCAAAGGGGCTGAGCGCGATACCACGCACAGCCGCTGTACAATGTACGGTGCTGTGCTTGGTGAGCTCAGAGAAGGCTGTGGCATTCACAGGAGCATCGGTGTCTTCTCAAACTGAGTGTCGGACCCCCATCGATCAGATACTGATGACTTATCCAGTGGATAGGTCATCAGTATTTAAATCTCTGAAAACCCTTTTAAGTCCCTCTGCGCTTATATGTGGTGTTGGTGATGTTCACTTTGGTGGATACCGAGTTTTTCTTGTTTTATGGGCTCATGGCATCTTTATTACTGCACTATTAGAGCCAGTTCACATAGAGTTTTTTGGTGCTTATTTTGGCATTTTTCCGCCTCAAAATCAACTTAAAAATGCCTCAAAACAGCCTCCCATTCATTTCAATGAGAAGCAGCATGGCCTGTCTTGGGGCGGAATTCATGCTGAATCTCCCACTGAAATGAATGGGAAGCGTTAAAAACTCTCCGTAGGTGTCTGCACGTACTGAAAATACAGTTTTGTATTGAAGTAAAAAGCCATTAGTTAAAAAAAAAAAAATCCTCAATAAATTTTGTAGGCAGATTTTGAAAAAAAAACCTACGGAGCCCTATTTTTTTCCCCTGAAGATGATATTGTACATAGGATCTATATACATTATGATGTTGTGTAGCTTAATAAAAAAGTTCTCCTTCCTCAGTAGAACATCTAGTGTAACACCAGGGAAGGTGTAATTAAACAGTAAGGGTACGGCCAGATGGTCAGATTTCCTGATGCATTTTTTGGAAACCAAACCCAGGAGTGAATTATAAAAAGAGAAGTCATATCTGTCCCGTATACCATCTCACCTTTTATGATCCACCACAGATTTTTTTTATTTTTATATATTTTTATTAAATCACCACAAATATACTTTGCATACAATCAATCGAAAGATATTAGGTATAGGTGATACATTTTACATTTTGCATTAAGGAACAGATTCATAACATGACCTTTCCCAACTCACCCCAGAACCAAAGATGTCTATTAGGATCTCCCTACCATTCACCAATTTAGGTGTATGGATATGCAAATAAGTGGTTGTACAGTTACCATCTGATTAATATCTTGAACATCTCATTAATTCCCTACATTTAGTTTTCCTAACGTTCCTTTTAGAGCTTCCTTGGCATACCATTCCGTGTATTTGATGGTAGTCATAAGAGATGCGATCTCTTCTTGTGGAATAAGTTTGCTAATAAAAACCCTCCATTTGCTGAAGAAATATTTTGTCTTCTCCTCTTTTTGCGTCTCTGCATCCAATTTATCTATGAACATGTAGTGTGTCATTTGAGATATCAACTCATCTAACTGGGGTGTCCCAGGTCTCAGCCAACACTGCAGCAAGCATCTCAAGGATATTAATAAGACAACGTCTACTATGGAGTGAGGCCTGGGATCCCCCGTAAAGACATGGAAAAGCATTATTTCTGGGTTTAGGTTTAGTTTGAAATGAATGGGTCCACATCCGTGATGCGGAATGACAACGAAACGGTGCCCGTGTATTGCGGATCGGCAAATGCTGTCCGCAATACGGGAACGGGACACCAACGGTCGTGTGAACGAGCCCTAAAGGTGCGTTTATGCTTTGCCATTGAGCAGACAATTATCGGGAAGGAAGCGCTTCTTCCCAATAACTAAGTGGAGGTGAAAAGCTGTGTTTACACACAGTAGTCACCTCCACAGTATTAGGATGAGTGATGGCTGCTGCAACCGCTGCCCAGAAACAATGATTTCCTGATGCATTTTTTGGAAACCAAACCCAGGAGTGAATTATAAAAAGAGAAGTCATATCTGTCCCGTATACCATCTCACCTTTTATGATCCACCACAGATTTTTTTTATTTTTATATATTTTTATTAAATCACCACAAATATACTTTGCATACCATCAATCGAAAGATATTAGGTATAGGTGATACATTTTACATTTTGCATTAAGGAACAGATTCATAACATGACCTTTCCCAACTCACCCCAGAACCAAAGATGTCTATTAGGATCTCCCTACCATTCACCAATTTAGGTGTATGGATATGCAAATAAGTTGTTGTACAGTTACCATCTGATTAATATCTTGAACATCTCATTAATTCCCTACATTTAGTTTTCCTAACGTTCCTTTTAGAGCTTCCTTGGCATACCATTCCGTGTATTTGATGGTAGTCATAAGAGATGCGATCTCTTCTTGTGGAATATGTTTGCTAATAAAAACCCTCCATTTGCTGAAGAAATATTTTGTCTTCTCCTCTTTTTGCGTCTCTGCATCCAATTTATCTATGAACATGTAGTGTGTCATTTGAGATATCAACTCATCTAACTGGGGTGTCCCAGGTCTCAGCCAACACTGCAGCAAACATCTCAAGGATATTAATAAGACGACGTCTACTATGGAGTGAGGCCTGGGATCCCCCGTAAAGACATGGAAAAGCATTATTTCTGGGTTTAGGTTTAGTTTGTAATTCCATGTGCAAGCAATCCAATTTCTAACCTTCTCCCAAAACTCTTGCACATGGGAACATTGCCAAATACAGTGTGCCAAGTCCGCTCTCACCAATCCACACTTAGGACATGCCTTCAGGTAGTCAGGATTATTATAATTATTAGGGAACTTAAAGGCATAAATGGCTGAATGTATCAAACGAAGGTGGGATTCTCTCCATTTCTCACACTTTACAAACCCTCATCCACCCTTGTAAAAGTTCCTCAGGTGAGATTTTAATCTTGAGTGTTTGTTCCCATTTTTTAAACAGATTGGTTTCTACTTTTTTTCCTCCTGTTTCTCTAAGGGTTTGATAAATGAAAGAGAGAGAGCATTCAGACCCTATTGAGCATAGCAGATTGCTAATATTGCATTCAGAGGTGACGTCAAGTAATCTCTGTCGGAAAAAATTGACAATCTGTTGGTAAGGTAAATAATGTGACTTGTTAAGATTGAATTTACCACATAATTCAGCAAAAGTAATATATCTCTTCTCTGTGGTCTGCAATAGATCTTGAAATTTATCAATCCCTTTCTCTCTCCAAGTCTCAAACATTTTGTTCTGGTTTCCTTGCGGAAATTCAGGATGACACCATAGGCTCATTTCTCTCGAGGCCAGGAAAGGTCTTTTATCTAGTTTACGTGTTTCTCTCCAGGCTATCATGGTATCTCTAATAATAATGGAATGCTTCATTCTCCTTGAATGCAGTATGTTGACTAAAGGCCATAGGGAAGCCAGTTGTTATTCTAGTGTGTAGTTTGAATGGTAATTGGATTTACGTATTACTGTCAATACAATGTCTAAATAGACAGGAGATGTTATATATTCTTAGGTTGGGTATATTTAACCCCCCCCCCCCCCCCCCCTTATTCCTAGGTAACATTAATTTAGTCAAGGCTATACGCGGCCTTTTCCCTGACCATAGAAAAGTACTAAAATTTTATTGGAGATCTTTGATGTCTGCGTGTTTCAATAATATAGATAGTGTCTGAAGGGAGTATAGCAATTTTGGGAAACAAACCATCTTAATTAAGTGGCTTCTGCCTGTTAAAGACAATGGAAGACCCTGCCATCTCCGTAAGTCTTTAGCGATTGTTTGAAACAGGGGAGTGTAATTTAATCTATACAGTGAATTAGTAGTTTTCCCTATTTTGATACCTAGGTATGTTATATATGAGTCTGCCACTGGGATTTGTCTACAGGATTCGGGCAGGCGGGAAGTTGAAGTGTTTAATGGTAGTATTTTACACTTACCTATATTTACTTTGAATCCCGAAACTGGACTAAAAGAATGTAGTAACTGTAAAACTTTTTCCAGATCTTCAACCGGGTCTGCCATAAATAGAAGAAGATCATCCGCAAAAAGCGATATGTGAGCCTCCTTCTCCCCTACTCTGATCCCTTTGAACACGTTCCCATCTTCCAGAATCCTTGCCGAAGGTTCCAATGCCAGAATTAACAATAGGGGGGAAAGAGGGCAGCCCTGTCTAGTTCCCTTATGCAACGAGAACGGTGCAGAGAGGAATCCTGGTATTGAGATTCTTGCTTTGGGGGCCGTGTATAGGGCGGAGATAAATGTTCTAAAAGCGCCCATAAATTGCATTTTATCCAAGACTCTTTCCAACCAATCCCATCTAACATTATCAAATGTCTTCTCCACGTCAATCGCTATCAGTGACGGTGCAGAGAAGTCACGTGGCAACACCGCCAACATCTTTCGTATATTAGACACTGCAGACCTGTTCTTAATGAACCCAGATTGGGAATGTGTTATCAGGTTTGGCATAATTAAAGATAGACTATCTGCCATTATTTTAGCAATCAATTTAAGGTCCACATTTATCAATGAGATTGGGCGGTATGAGGAGGGTTGCACTGCATCTTTCCCTGGTTTGGGTATCAAATTTATATATGCCATGTTATCTGTAGTTGATAGAGAGGCACCCGTCAACAAACCATTGAACACCCTAAAGAGTGGCTGTTAAATTTCTTCCCCTAGGATTTTGTAAAATTCCCCTGAGTATCCATCCGGGCCTGGTGCTTTGTGAAGGGGCAGTTTTTTAATGGCCTCTAGTATCTCTCCTTCTGTGATTGGTGCGTTCAGTTCGTCAATCTGATCCTGTGAAGGTGATGGGAGAGACACACAGTTCAGAAAAATTCGGACATGGTATCAGTGGGGCCTGGATTTTTATAAAGATTGGCATAAAACTTCTCTAGAATGGAGACTATTTTATCTGGATGTCCATGTATCATTCCCTGGTCATCTGCTAGTTTTAAGATATGAGGTTGTCTCCTGAAATTTCTAATCATTGCAGACAGCAGTCTTCCCGACTTATTACCATATTTAAAGAATCTAGCTTCTGTGTTAGACATGTCTAGTTGCATTTTACGTTCATACCATAATTCATATTCTCGTCTCGCTATCTGCCATTGGTGTTTATTTTGCACAGTGGGGGTAGTTTGATAACTAGTGTATGCAGAGCGTAAGGTTTGACTTATCCCCTGAAGCTGTTGTGTTACCCATTTTTTAAGGCCTCGCATATATGCCATAATTCGACCTCTAAGAACTGCTTTTGCTGTATCCCAAAAAACAGAGGGGGTATCTACGTGCATTGCATTATCATCTTTAAATTCCCCGATTATAAAGCAAGCCACCCCAGAATGTAAGGAGCTCACTGATTGGCCGCAGCGCAGGCGGTGCGAGGTCTCTTTAAATCAGAGAGCCCGCGCCGCCGCCAGGACAAGCTTCCGCCTTCTTCCGCCCGCTGCTCGCTCTGCCCTGACGGAGTCTCACAACTTGGCTGGCACAAACACACAGGGGACGGGGTGACAGGTAGGGGGGGGAATATCTGATGGAAGGTGGGGGATGTCTGGTGAAGATGGGGGGGGGAGGAGGACTAAAAACGGTAATTAAAATGACACACAGTGATCAGAGGGGGGAATCAAAATGACACAGGGTGGGGAGGGGGATAATTTAAAATGACACAGGGTGATCAGAGGGGGGAATCAAAATGACACAGGGTGATCAGAGCAGGGAATCAAAATGACACAGGGGTATCAGGGTGGGGAGGGGGATCATTTAAAATGACACAGGGGGATCAGAGGGGGGAATAAAAATGACACAGGAGGATCAGAAGGGGGTACTAAAATGCTATAGTAATCCCCCCCCCCTCTGATTCTCCTGTACCATTTTGATTCCCCCCTCTGATCCCCCTGTGTCATTTTAAGTGATCCCCTCCCCACCCTGATACCCCTGTGTCATTTTGATTCCCTTCTCTGATCACCCTGTGCCATTTTAAGTGATCCCCCTCCCCACCCTGATTTCCTTTTTTTTGTTCAACAATAAATGTGTACCGTATTTTTCTTCATGGAAAAATAAGACATCCCTGAAAATAAGACCTAGCGAATCTTTGGGAGCAAAAATTAATATAAGACACTTTCTTATTTTCGGGGAAACAGGGTATCAGACAGAGGGGGCATATCCTAACAATATGCCCCAATGTCCGAGATGGGACTACTCCTTTAAATAGGGTTTACATGCTTATGCAGATTATATTCTGTACATTAGGAACTATCTGTAGAAGCAATATTTTCTGATGTACTGTAGAAAGCAGGGCTTTAAAACATCCTACATAGCATTTTTTGTGCTTTAAAAGCAGTTACAAACAGCCGTGGTGATGAAATATATGCAGTGATATGTCCAAGATAGTGACTTCTCCTGTCTGGGTCATAGTATTAAGCAACAGTGGCTTAGCAAATACTTACCAGCTTAAGCCATGTATCTTGAGACAGGATTGGCTACAGTACAGATCGGCTACATTGTTTTCATTTTATTACAGCACGTCATGCAGACACCACGACTCGAAGTCAATTGTAAAAACAGAATCTGAGTTTAGTTAGGCTTCTTTCACACCTGCGTTCGGGTGTCCGCTCGTGAGTTAGGCCCAGTGACATCACGACTAGTATCAATGGCCTGGGCGGGGCTAAGCTCCATTCAAGTGAACAGAGCTTAGCCGCGCCCAGGCCAGTGATACTAGTCATAACGTCACTGGGCCTGCAGTAAACAGCGAGAAGGCCGCGGCACTACTGCCAGCGCCGCTGCCTTCTCAAACAGCTGATCAGCAGGGGTCCCGGGTGTCGGAACCCCGGCGATCAGATGCTGATGATCTATCCAGAGGATAGATCATCAGTTTTAGAAAACTGCAGAACCCCTTTAAGTTAAAGGGGTTGTGCCAAGTTCACGTTATGCCCTATCCACAGGATATGGTAAAACTAACTGATCAGTGGGGGTTCAACCCCTGAGATCCCCACCAATCCCAAGAATAGGTGTCCCGTCCCCTGATGGAGTGACAGGTGGAGCATGTGCCTTGCCACTACATTCATTCACTATGGGAGCATTAGAGACAGAAAAGAACAGCACTCGGCTATCTCTGGCACTCCCAGGGAGACTAAATGGAGTGGCAAGGGGCATGCCTGACCTGCCACTACATTAGATTGGGGGAATGGGCTGCCCGTTTTGGGGATTGATAGGGGTCCCAGCAGGTGTTCAAAGGGATTGTGGCTTTCTATTTTTGAAGTAAGGCTACTTTCACACTAGCGTTCGGGTGTCCGCTCGTGCGCACCGTTTGAAGGGGCTCACGAGCGGCCCTGAACGCATCCGTCTGGCCCCAATGCATTCTCAGTGGAGGCGGATCCACTGAGAATGCATCCGCCTGCCAGCGTTCAGCCTCCGCTCCGCTCAGTGAGCGGACACCTGAACGCTGCTTGCAGCGTTCGGGTGTCCGCCTGGCCGTGCGGAGGCGAGCGGATCCGTCCAGACTTACAATGTAAGTCAATGGGGACGGATCCGCTTGAAGATGACACAATATGGCTCAATCTTCAAGCGGATCCGTTCCCCATTGACTTTCAATGTAAAGTCTGAACGGATCCGCTCAGACAACTTTCACACTTAGAAAATTTTCTAAGTTTTAATGCAGACGCATCCGTTCTGAACGGATGCGAACGTCTGCATTATCGGAGCGGATCCGTCTGATGGAACATCAGACGGATCCGCTCCGAACGCTAGTGTGAAAGTAGCCTAAATAGTGTCTGGATTATTCTGGGGCCTGTGTTGTATTGAATAGATATTACTTGCCACATTGTTGTCCTAGTTGTAGTGTTTTGTATTTCAATCTGTTTCAGTATAAATCTAAAACTAGATGCATTAGAGCAAGTAAAAGACCACCATGAACTTTTATTATGTACAGTAAGTGCATAAGTAGATTGGTCTCAGTTACCATGCATAGCAGCCTTCCAGAACAGAGAGAGAAGGTTAGCAGGGACAGGAGAACCCGCTGACTAGGATTTTATACGTTACAAGAGTCTCTCTAGGTGACGGACTGTGTATGGTAGAATAGCTCTATTACGGGCCAGAATATAAAAGTTATTTTTCTTATGGAAGAACAGAAAGCATGAGGCCTAAGGCACAGAAAATGTTGAAAAAACAGTCGACATGTAGATATTTCCACTGCTGATTTAAATGATGCTGTAATGCAAAGGGTGAAGTACACAGCAAAATGTACATGTAATACACGCAGACTGTGGTTGTGGATCTGCTGCAGAGGTTGAAACGTAGTACATTGAATTCTATCATAGTTATAATAATGTTACTAACATATTAATAGGAGTGATGGTTAAGTATAACGGTCACGTACACATACACACAGGGAGGAGGATAGTGACCACTGCGCTCCACCCTCACCCCTGGCCCTGCCTACTTGCCTCACGAGTCCTGATGACAGGGGACAACTGGACGGCAGTCCCTAACTTAGGATACGTGCAGGGAGGACAGACAAGACAAATAACGGAACGTGAACGGACCGGGTGAATACCTAGAGATCTACGCAGTACCAAGGGATAAGCAGAGAATAGTCAGGAGAAGCCGAGGTCAAATACCAGGAGAGTAGCACAGTACAGGAGGAGCAGGCAGAGGATCGTCGGGGAACACAGGATCAGGTAAGTATACTAGGAAAGCAAAAATCGCCAGGAACAGGAGTCCGCAAAGAATTGACAGGTGGAAGCCGGGGTCAGAATACCAGGAGAGTAGCACAGTACAGGAGGAGCAGGCAGAAGATCGTCAGGGAACACAGGATCAGGTAAGTATACTAGGAAACCAAAAATCGCCAGGAACCTAATTAACAGGCAACCTGTGGCCAGCAGGCTGCCTGTTAAATACTGGTTAGCTGGGGTCATGTGACGTGGCCAGCGTCACATGACCCACACTAGGGAATACAGCTGAGCATCGAGTCCCCAGCTCGGTGCTCAGACCTCCCCTGGTTGCTAGGGGAACTGAGGACGCTGGCCGCGCGGAGGAAACGCGCGCGGCCGGTCCGTCCTGCCCCCTATCCCCTTGGAGACGAGGACGCTGTGCACGTCCTCGCTCCTGCAAAGAAACGGGACGCCGACGGCGCTGAGGATAGCGAGCGCCTCGGCGTCACGTGACATTAAGCCATTACTAACTGGATACATGTTAAATGCCTCTCTCATCTGTAATTATAAAGATCAAACAACCTCTGCAACACTATGTATGTGGCCTCTTCAGTCCTTAGAGCAAGGCAAGCCAAATGCTCTATCCCTTCCAAACCATTGCCTAGTCAGTGATGCTTTTGAACCTAGCGCACGTCGTCTCTCAGCTCCATTACCCACCAGCAACACCAGCCAAACACACGTGCCCAGAGTGTAGCTTGATAAAGGGTTCATACATCCCTTGTGGCCCAAAACATTGCTGTATATGCGGTAAATCAGGTTGCCCTGAAATATTGCACTGCTATGCTGGATAAAAATAAAATAACTGATATTGAAATGCAAGCTGGAGTGTTGTCTCATTCTTGGAATGTTTGTACATTTTTAGTCCTAATGGTGGGAAGAGGACACAAGATGCGAACTCCCCAAAAGCCAGAGCAATTGGAGAGTGCAGTTGCCACCCAGAAAGAAGCAAATGGTCAACCCCTATCAACTGTTAATTTACACATGCATCACAATGACCTCTGCGCCATTTATTTCCATGTACTCTAATATATTTAATAACTTTTCTCCAGGACACTTAAATGAGTTTTCCAGGATTACTATGCACATGAGGTACGCTTAACAGAAGTAGTTGCTTACTTCATGCACATCTTCCACATACCCTTTGTTTTTAATTTTGGATTCCCTGACCCATTTTCAGCATATATACAAATCACTCTGGTCTGGTTACATCTTGTATCTAGCATTTCCTGCTGCTGTATCCAACCAAACCCGTGATGCACTCCTTTCTCTACCACAGCCCCTAACAATGTCCAACTAGTTCATAGCTCTTCCCACCCAGCTAGTTACATAGACACTCCCCTATCGCTGCTCCTGTTGCTGCTTTGACATGCCCATGGACATAACATCACAGGAAATAAAGAGCTGTATGGACATGGTCACGTGACCACAGGCCAGAATGGAAAACAGGAGCAATAAAGGTAAAAGAAATACATTATAAAATTACAGCTACCTTTGTAAATGAAAGAAGACTCCAGCACAGATAGTATATTAAGGTGATTTCCTTTATTTTTGTGGTTACTGCTGCTTTTTAACGTAACGTTTCGGCCTTATGGCCTTCTTCAGACTAATGCCGCTGGTGTGAGAGGAGGAAGGTTAAGGCGCAGTGAAAATTGCGGATATACAGTTAGTGGGAAAAGCGCACTTCCGCTCTAGCAGCGAGTTCCGGAAATGATTCACACGCCACAGGGACGCGCGCTATGTAAACCTCTGAGCCTCTCTTACTACAGTGCTTTTCCCAGTAGCGGTACATCCGCAATTTTTACTGCACCTTAACCTTCCTCCTCTGACACCAGCGGCATTAGGTAAGTGGTTTCCGGACGCCGGTAAGTCTTTTGACCTATATGGCCATACTATTCATTTACTTTGTTGTCATTAACCGACTATAATGTTCATCTGTTCTGCTCTCATTAACCAGCTACACTGGAAATATGACTCAGCCGCTAAGCAGTTACTGACTAGCCTATTATGAAGTGTCATTTACCTTAACCTAACAACACTTAGCAGGTGCTTTAAACCACCTATGTTCATATTGGGGCCACTAGGCAACCAGAGATCAGTGAAACTGAGTGACTGCTGTTTGTTGATAACTATGTAACTAGATGTGCGTGACAAGATGGACCACCACCAAGAGGTCGATTTTATCAAAGGACGACATACCTGTACATAGATTTGGGAGATAACATATAACCAACTCTCTTATGACACCATGGAGAAAACGATATGGAATTTAATATAAGGACTCTATTAAAAGGAAGAATGCAAAGAGATGGACATTATACCTGATGTGCTTTTACACCCAGATGGGTATATATGAGACATATGCTGTTTTAAATATGCAAGTGTTACATATTCTCTTCACAAATGTATAACATGTACTTAAGTATATATTTTTGAATTATTTTACTGCAGTCTGAAGAAGGCCATAAGGCCGAAACGTTACGTTAAAAAGCCGCAGTAACCACAAAAATAAAGGAAATCACCTTAAAAAGGGGCTTTTCCCACTGGCGGTACATTTGCAATTTTCACTGCGCCTTAACCTTGCTCCTCTCACACCAGCGGCATTAGTCTGAAGAAGGCCATAAGGCTGAAAGGTTACGTTAAAAATCCGCAGGATTTGTGTCGTCGTGTTCTCAGAATGAAGTATGAACCGCATGGAATATCAGATCATTCCCCAGTCTTGATTGGGTTCGTGGAGGCCCTGCCAACACGTAGAGCCTTTAAATTGAATCCGCACTGGTTTGATGTGAACAAGGTCAAATAGACCAGGATATACAGGAATTTTGGGGCTTCAATTTGGGCTCTGCACATATTCATTATGTGTGGGACTCTTTGAAGGCCCATATAAGAGGATTATATTTTACTAAAATCAATAGGTTTAGAGTTGAACAGCGGTGAAGGGAACAACAACTGACTGATTCAATAAGGAGTCTACGCGCTGCCTTAATTGCCTGCCACAAGGACCAATACATTGATCAATTAAAGGAGGCCAATTCACAGCTTAAGACACTGTTATATAGAAAAGCACAACATAAGCTTTTATTCCAGGGCCAAAAGCGCTTTTGTGAATCTGGTAAAACAGGCAGGTTCCTGGCACGATTGGTGGCTAACCAGAGAGAGGCTACCAGTATAAGGGAAATCAGGAATGCACTAGGAAATAGTGTGAGGTCCGTAGAGGAGATCAGCGATGAATTTGTGAAATTTTATTCTACTCTCTATAAGTCTGATTCTATTTTCAGTCGCAGCGATATGGACCAATACCTTCAACAATTGGAGCTTCCTAGTTTATCGGCACAAGATAGAGAGTTCTTGGATTCCCCTATCCTTTTTGAGGAATTGCAGGCGATACTTCCACTCCTTAAGTATAATTCATCCCCTGGTCCAGATGGATTGCTGTTTGAACTGTACAGGTACCACGCTAAATCACTCCTTCCGATCCTGCTTCTAGTTTTGAATGAATCCTGTAGGCTTGGCTCTTTACCACCATCATTCAGAGAGGCAGTAATTATCCTGGTGTTAAAAAGGAGAAGGATCCATCCGATATGGGGTCATATAGACCTATATCGCTCCTTAATACGGATTATAAGATTCTCGCTAAAATGTTGGCTAATCGTTTGAAGAGGGTTATAGCTTCCCTGGTACACCCTAACCAGACGGGTTTTATCCCGGGTCGCCAAATACAGATGAGTCTATATAGGGTGTATCTGAATCTTTCTGTTGGGGGTGGTATAGACCACTCCGTCCTGTCATTAGATGCCGCAAAGGCGTTTGACAGGATGGAGTGGCCTTTTTTGTGGGCTACTAGGTCTCGGTTTGGCCTGGGGAATTCATTTTTGGAAATGACCCAAATGTTATATGAACAGCCGGTCGCAACTATTAATATTAATGGTTTGAGTTCTCCTCCTGTGATGATGAGGAGAGGGATGAGACAGGGTTGTCCTCTGTCTCCCCTTCTCTTCGCCCTCTTTATTGAACCATTGGCCTGCAGGATTCGCTCAGATAATCGTATAGATGGCTTTGGGGTGGCGGGAGTGAGTGATAAAATAAGTCTGTATGCCGATGACGTGATTCTGTTCCTGGACCAGGGATGGAAAATTCTTCCCTACGTGATAGAGGTAATAGAGGAATATGGTAAATTATCAGGTTATATGATTAACTGGACAAAGTCATCGCTCCTCCCGCTGAACCGGAAGGCTGTAGATGAAGGGAGGGGGATCAGTGTTCTGGCCCCTAAGGATACTTTGGAATATTTGGGAGTTAAGATTGGGGTACCCATAAATAGGTTTTACGAGCTGAATCTGGCCCCGGTATTGAATAAAGTTAAGATCAAGATAAGAGCTTGGCAGAAATTGATGTTGGCTCAGACAGATCGAATAGCATTGATTAAGATGATTATCTTGCCTATCGTCTTGTTCCCGATATGTGCCTCCCCAATCTGGATTGACAATATATTTTTTCATAGATTGGAGACTCTGATAAACGATCTAATTTGGGGAAGGAAGAGGGTGCGTATAAGGCAGAGATACTTATGGTTGTCGGAGGAAGATGGTGGGTTGTCACTTCCTTTTTTTCAAGGTTATTATTTATGTGCACAGATACAGCGTTGTTGCTTTTTGAAAGAGAGTTTACTCCTACGCTATTTGACTAAAGTGATGGATAAACCAATAGAGAATATTTTTGCATGTTTGGAGACTGGGTATATGGGATTGGAGAAGTCCTTGCCGATCCCTTGTTCACTACAGAGGGTATGGAATAAGCTGAAGGATATCCTTAAAGTTTCTAGTCCCTTTGCCTTTACTCCTCTGTGGGAGAACAAGGGGCTGGCGGAATTCTTCAAAATTACAGATTTTGGTTATTGGTCACGTAAGGGTATTAATACAGTGTCTCACCTTTTTTATTCGGGTCATTTTAAATCGCTTTGGTAATTTGGTGTCACTTATAGTTCACCACTAGACGTGTTTATGTATACACGCTTAAAACACACTTTTCTAGCCTCTAGGAATAGGGACTTCATTTTTCCACGAGAGAATTTATTTTTCGATTATTGTGATGCTCACAAGTACGAGAAGGTGAACATCTCTGCATTGTACGCTAAACTCCGAACGGCATTGGCAACTGTTACTCCTTTTAATAGTCCAACTAAGTGGGAGCAAGAGTTGAATTGCTCTCGACTACAGTGGTCTTCCATCTATAAGAATGTGAAGAAGGCGTCGGTTTCCAATGCCCATAGATTAATCCAATTTAAGATTTTGCATCGATTATATTATACCCCAAAAATCCAAGGAAAATTCCGTCAAAATAAAGCTAGGGAGTGTTGTTGCCCTAAATGTGGATATGTTAATGCGGACTATATACACTTGCTTTGGGGCTGTAGTAAAATCAAAAAATATTGGGACCAAGTGTTCTCTTCCCTACAAAAGGAGTCCGCGTCGAATTACAACCCGGGCATTTTGACAGTGATTTTGGGATACTATCTCTCAGAAATGGAAACCCCCCTCCGGGTCAGACAGATCTGGATGAGGGGTCTGTTGGTCGCCAAAGCTATGTTGGTTAAGTATTGGGGCTCTGTCTCCCCGCCCTCGGTAAGCGAGTGGAGTTTATACCTTCAACAAATTAGAGTATATGAGGATATCGCAAGAAAGTAGGGGGTGTCACGCAAGACCTCTTAGGTATATTTAATGTTGTTCTATAGCTGATTGAATGGATTGGACGGCAGCCAATATGGGGGGGGGGGTATTATTAGTATAATTATTATTATATTGGGTGTAAACTTATATTGATCGGTACAAGTTTGCCACAATGATGTTTATAATTATTGTGTTATGTATACTGACTTGATCAATATTGGACTTTGTACTAATTTGTGGTTTCTAAAATAAAATAAATATTTATTAAAAAAAAGGAAAAAAAGAAAAAAAGGGAAAAAAAAAATCTGCATTAACCACAAAAATAAAGGAAATCACCTTAATATACTATCTGTGCTGGAGTTTTCTTTCATTGATTAATTGGGGTGGGAACAGATTGCGACAGAGTGCGACAAGGCTTGAAAAAAAGCTACCTTTGCAAATAATTATTTTCACCCTTTCTCTGCCAAGGACGTATCTCATATGTCTTTGCATGGTGGCATTTCAGTAGCCAAGGATGTAACTCATACATCTTTGCTGCTGATGGCTGACAAGCAAGACCAAGATTGAAGCTTTAGACTGAGATATGCTTGCAGAAAGTAGTTCTCCCCACTTCAGCCAGCGGAGAGGGGGGGGGGGGGGGGGGAGTGCTGACAGGCAGCAAAGGCAGAGACATAGTTTATCTCTCCCTTTCTTACTGTACATGTCTTCAGGGGGAGGATAACATGGACTTTTTTGAATGTTATCAATCCCCATCACCCATCAATCAGGGAGCATAAATGCTCTCTCATTGTTACATATGGGGTTCTTCTTTTCTTCCAGAAAAGGAAAGAGAAGATGAGTGCTTGCCTAACTAATCACCCATTTGCACCTAATTTGGCTGTTTATTGGCCATGGCCCAGATGTTTACTAGTGTCTGGATCATGGTACCAAAAGATTTTCACCAAACACACAAACATCGGTAAGGCTACTTTCACATCTGCATTTTGCTGGATCTGTCAGGGTGCATTAATGCAGTTTTTGCATTTCTTTAACACATGTAGCATTGAGTGTAGACATGTGGCATCTATTACCTCACATATTAAAGTTTTTTCAGACTATATTTGTTTGGTGTCTGCTAGAGTACGCATTTTAGATACAATTTCGAATTTTTGTCCAATTGTTGTTAATAACTGTTGCATGAAGGTTGTTGTGTGTATTAATTATTAGGTTAGATTATTTTATATACAGTATGCTTTGCACTCTCAGAAAATGTATATTTTGGTGGATGACATATATTGCATGGCCTTTGTCCAGTGTTTTTAAGACCACAAGCTCTTGTTGATGTATATGGTTGTGGTACATATGAGATCTTCATACTTCACTATATTACATTTACATTGTATGTGTATCCTCTCCTTGGATGTGCGTTTTAGGTTATATTTGATAGATTTCTACTTTAACATTTTCATCTTAAAACTAAAAAAGGCAGGCAGCACAGCAGTAAGAAGAGTAAAAACGGAGTGCCAGCAACTGTAGAGGCGATCTACCAACCATAAATATACCATGACTAAACTCCACGGCACTTCCAAAATCAAACGTGTGTTTATTCACCAAGTGACAATGACGTTTCGGTCCGCTCAATAGAACCTTTCTCAAGCAGTGATAGATATTTGGTCTTTGCTCTGGTGATTTTATAAAGATATGGGCATGTAAATTTAGGTGTAAGTTGTATGTATGAACTCTGCACATGTTGAACTTTTATTTTTAGGAGTTGTGGTGCATATAACTTTTTGCTTGGGTTCCACTTTTAGCCACTAATATCAACTTTTATGCAATTGTTATGAAAAATGACACTTACAATCACACGCGAAGTTGCATCAAGTGGTCTGTGTCTAAAGTGCTTAGTTGCATTCTGACAACGTGCCAGGTGTCTACTTTCAGAAAACATATATGGGTATGTGGGGGGGGGGGGGGGGGGGGGAGGGGTGTGATTTTTGTATTTTGTAATTTAGGTTTTATTTGAACATTTCAAAACTGCAAAAATTGTCCTGGCGACCAAAGGTGCAAAATATTCAAATACTCTTGGCATTGAAAGGGTTAAAGGAAGTTGATGCAAACAAAACAAAAAAGCCCTTTAATGAAATCCAGATTCTATAGCTGCTTTTTGCAACATCTGTTCTATTTCAGATTTTTCTGCCTTTTCTAATGAAGCAGAAAGTAAAAGTTTCGGATCATTTACGAAATGATTATATGGCTTTACATTCATTGAAAGCACAGCAGAGTCTTCTTCAATCTCAGGAGGGGACAAGTAATTTCCATTGTTTCATTTCTTGACCCCAGTTTAAGAATAAATAGTGAAATATGTCACATAATGTGTGAAGAGTGTGTGAAGAAAATGTGTCAGAAATATTTGAACAAGAGATTAACCTTTTCCTCTGGGCATATAGAATTTCGAATTTATGTGTGAGGTTTCACTTGTGGCAGATGATGCTCTTGTATTATTAAATAGTATTTCACTCCTTTTGTATGTAGTCAATTCATAAAACTGAAAGTATATGAACATATAAGTTATGATTGGCCAAATTATTTTTTATGTAAAATGTAGTGCCATTACTTCCATGTAGCACTACATTTTCAGTGGGATCGACTGGCAATCAAATGTGTATGGGGAGCTCCCGACTCTCCCCTGTGTTTGTATATGAAGGAGTCGGGAGAGATAGCTGCTGTGGAATGAGCATTTGGCTGACAGCTCTTGAAGGTGTATGGGCACCTTTAGAGGGGTCTAAAAGAGTGGCATTGGCAAGAGCTGTGCAAGGAAGATAATTTGCTAAGCAAGCTGTGTTAATCACTACTCACAAAAAGTTTGAGATATTTGGTTTGTTTATGAAATTTTAGGATGTACCTAAAATTCACTCTAACCTTTACAGGTGAATTTAATGTGACCTTCTCTAAACTTTTGAATGCACTTGCTGTTCTCTAACAAGGAGCTTAACACAGGCCTAATTACATCTTCATGGAGGACAATGCATCAGCTCATCGAGGTCACATCATTAGGGAATGGCTGCTGGAGACTGGGGTACCTCAAATGGAGTAGCCTGCACTTTCTCCAGATCTGAATCCCATTGAAAACCTATGGGATCAGCTGAGTTGCCGTGTAGAGGCTCGTACCTCTATACCCCAGAACCTCAATGTACTGAGGGCCGCCCCTTCAAGAAGAGTGGGATGCCATGCCTCAGCAGACTTGTGAATAGCATGAGACGTCGTTGTCAAGCTGTAATTGATGCTCAAGGCCACATGACAAGTTATTGAGACATTGACATTTGTGGGGGTATACCCACCTCTGTTAGCTTTTGTTTCAATAAATTGTTTGAGATGAGGAGATTATCATTGCATGCTTTCATGATATAATATCACTGTAGTGTGAACTTTTTAAGTTTTCCAGAAATTGCACCCGAAAGCCAAATATCCCTAACTTTTTGTGAGTACTGTATATACTGTATAGTATACAGATTATATTCATGGGAATTTCATAAAATCCAGGAAACAGTCTTGGCTAGGTGGTGAATCAAGGAATAGTTTCTATATAGTTGAACTATGCCCCTGGTAAAGTCAGTGCAGGGAATTTATCATTTGTGGTGGATTTGGTGCCAGTTTTAAGTCTTGCTTTGTGAAATTTTGCCAAATTTATGAAATGATGCACAGTAATAATATATTTGGCACAAATGCAATGTGGTCTATGCCTATGTCTGTAAGGCCTCTTTCACACGACCTTTTTTTCTCCATTTTATGGGCCGTTTTTTGCGTTCCGTATACGGAACCATTCACTTCAATGGTTCTGCAAAAAAAACGGAATGTACTCCGTATGCATTCCGTTTCCGTATTTCTGTTTTTCCGTTCCGTTGAAAGATAGAACATGTCCTATTATTGCCTGCAAATCACGTTCCATGGCTCCATTCAAGTCAATGGGTCCGCAAAAAAAACGGAACACATACAGAAATGCATCCGTATGTCTTCCGTATCCGTTCCGTTTTTGCGGAACCATCTATTGAAAATGTTATGCCCAGCCCAATTTTTTCTATGTTATTACTGTATATTGTATATGACATACGGAAAAACGGAACGGAAACGGAAACACAACGGAAACCAAAAAAACTAAACAACAGATCCGTGAAAAATGGACCGCAAAACACTGAAATAGCCATACGGTACTGTAAAAGAGGCCTAAAAGTACACCAGGACGTTGACTGGCATGGAGATGCAACTTTTACAAAGTTGCACATCATAAAAGAGATATAAAGATGTTCTAATCTGAAATTGTCACCTAGTTTTCACGCCACTTCTAAAAGTGACGAGGATTACCAAATGTCACATATGGGACTCACTTCCGCCATTTTTATGCCACAAAACTGGCATAGCAGATTTGTTAAATGTCCTTCAGTGTTTCCAAATTTTAACTAATGTATGAGTCTAAGTACAAAAAGTGACATGTGCACCATAAGATTAGTAGTAAGGGAAGTCAACATAATATATTAAATATCAATTATATCACTTCTCAATAATGTGGAAGCCATTGGCCGTGGCTAGGGATGAGCGAATGAAACATCTGAAGTCGATTCGCATAAAAGTTCGTTCCAATACTGTACGGAGGAGGAGCTCCGTACAGTACTAGAATGTATTGACTCCGATGAGCCGAAGTTTTGCTTTGCAAAGTCTTGCGAGACTTCGGGTAATAACTTCATAAATTAATTTGTACTGTAAAAAAACATTTCCAGAACTCGGGTTCAGTTCCAAGTGGAGCTCCGTACAGAAGTTTTATGTGAATCGACTTCA
Source organism: Bufo bufo (assembly GCF_905171765.1). Classification (NCBI taxonomy): domain Eukaryota; kingdom Metazoa; phylum Chordata; class Amphibia; order Anura; family Bufonidae; genus Bufo; species Bufo bufo. The sequence continues at coordinate 335,857,559 of NC_053392.1, read as the reverse complement.
GATGTTTCATCCAAAGTCGATTCCCTCATCCCTCAGCCGTGGCATACCGTATATATTTTTGGAAGCCTTTTTGATAGGTCAAGATTTTGCAGAAGCTCTAGAGTAAAGCCATACATGTGTTTCCTGCCCCCCCCCTATAGACATGCACACTCAGCTTGGCCAAGCATGCATGGGTTCTGAATAAAGAGAGCTGCCGCAAGACCCCTCTGGTGGTGGCTTATTTCACCAAAAACAAAAGAATAGGGCATATTGAAATTGGCAGGTTAAGCTGGGTTAACTTTCATTGTTCAGTGGAATTCCCCTTTTAACCAGGTGGTCTTGTTTTGTCTCTCATTCACGTTGGTAGATGTTAGCAAGTTGAGTTCAAGTTCTTTGCCTGTCAGGGATGTCTTTACTCGGGTCACTGCCCAGATTGCTGGATGTGGCATAGCCTTTCTAGTAAACATTTCAGTGTATAATATTCTATCCAGAAGAAATGGTATAACCCATGCTGACAACTCCTGTTTTAACATAAAATAACTAAATGGGTAGGAAAATAAGAAGAAGTAAGGACCCATTCACATGACTATATCCGTTTTGCAAACCGCGGATTCAATGGCTTCATGACTTCAATGGCTTCTGTGTGTTTCCGGATCCGTTCCCTGCGGACATGTCCCATCTTTGGCGTTGACATGTGGATCACGTACCCATTGAAGTCAGTGAGTCCGCACTGTGATGCAGGGTGATCACAGTCAATGTTCGTGCTTTGCAGATCTGCGGTTTGCAGTCCACAAAACGGACACGGTCATGTGAATGGGGCCTAAAGCTGCAGAAGTCTGGTTGCAATATATTCTAATCTGCTTACTGCAAGTAAAATGTGATGTGCTTTGCAAAAAGTGTGTATACAAATAAACCTGGATGAGGCAAGTCACGTACATCAAATTTCATCACATAACTTCATTACTCACATCAGTACTGCATGTGTCTTACCATGTAGGCTGTGAACTCTCTAACCTTACTGGAGGGGAAACCATATCCTATGTGACGTAATAAAAACCTCCAGTTCCTGAGAGCACATTCATACCTGATGTCTTTTATATTCTTTTCTATCTGTTTAGGTAGCACTTTTTATAAATGCTGATTAAAGGGAATCTGTCACCTCCAGCAAGTGCTGTCAAGTCCAGTAATACATGAATAGTACTGCTGTCGATGACTCCAGAGCAGCCATTTGTATGTGGATACTCACCCCTGCTTCCCCACTATGTACCAATCTGGCCTTGGAATACATCGAATTATGCTCTGGTGCTCGAGTCAAACAGAAACAGAGCTGAGGGGCACGAGGAGACTTTGCGGAAGAGTCTTGCCCTCTACCATTGGCAGTGTATTGGCCTCATCACTACCTTAGGCCTCATGCACACGACCGTTGTTTTATTCCGTGTCCGTTGTTCCGTTTTTCGTGATTTTCTGCGGACCCTTTGACTTTCAATGGGTCCTTTGAAAACACGGCTAATGCACCGTTTGTCATCCGCGTTCGTGATCCGTAGTTCAAGTCCGTCAAAAAAATATAACCTGTCCTATTTTTTTCACGGAAAACGGTTCGCGGACCCATTCAAGTCAATAGGACCGTGAAAAAAAGCGGAGGCACACAAGATTGTCATCCGCGTCCGTTTTTTCCTATCATTTGCATGGCAAACTTGACTTAGACTTTTTTTTACTTTCCTTTATGTCTGGTGGTCCTCTAAAAATAAAGGAAGACACACGGAAACAAAAACGGAAATGGATCACGGAACCTCATTTTGCGGAACGGAACACAACAACGGTCGTGTGCATGAGGCCTTAGACATGTAAATATGACCCGGTGGAGATTCAGCAATTCATTGAGCAGCTAAGGCTATTTTCACGCCTGTGGCACGCAGATCCAGCCGTCTGATCCATCAGAGAATGTTGGCAATCTGTCGGACACAAATCACGATTTTCGACATTTTTCGGCCAGATCTCTGGCGTACCCCATTATACTTACTGGGGCCAGCGGGCATCACGGTTGCAATCTGGCAATGCCGGATCCAGTGAATTCAGTCAGGCTGTTCTCTGCTGGAACAACCTGTTGGAATACAAGCCACAGGTGTGAAAGTAGCCTAAGGATAAGGCCTATTGCACACGGACGTTTTTTTTTCCCGTTTACTGGCCGTTTTTTGCGTTCCGTATACGGTCCGTATACGGAACCATTCATTTCAATGGGTCCGCAAAAAAAACGGAATGTACTCCGTATGCATTCCGTTTCCGTATTTCCGTTTTTCCGTTCCGTTTTAACATAGAACATGTCCTATTATTGCCCGCAAATCACAGTCCGTTGCTCCATTCAAGTCAATGGGTCCGCAAAAAAACGGAACGCATACGGAAATGCATCCGTATGTCTTCCGTTTCCGTTCCGTTTTTTTTCTGAACCATCTATTGAAAATATTATGCCCAGCCCAATTTTATCTATGTAACTACTGTATACTGTATATGCCATACGGAAAAACGGAACGGAAAAACGGAACAGAAACGGAAACACAACGGAAACAAAAAAACGGAACAACGGATCCGTGAAAAACGGATCGCAAAACACTGAAAAGCCATACGGTCGTGTGCAATAGGCCTAAGAATGATATGTCAACCATCTGCAAGCCACAGTACACCAGGCCCACGTTCTCCTGCTCCAAGAGTTCACTACTCCGCCTCTGTTCTCCCAGGATAGGGAATATTTTAACCAAGTCCAAAGGGCACCTTTCCATGGAGTTTTAGTTGAGCAAGAAAACATTAATTAGTGTTTGATTGTCAAGAAATTTAAGTCTCTATTTTAAGTTGTGCAGCACCTTTTTTAAATTTAAAACAAAGATATCATGGGATTTTTAAAAACTGGTGCAAATGAACACTGGCTTAGTTGCCCATAGCAAACATTCATATTGATCTTTTAATTTTCAAAAGGAGAACTGAAAAACGAAACCTTGAATCTGGTTGTTTACTATGGGCAACAAAGCCGGTTTTAGAGGAGAAAAATAAGAAAAAATATTTTTCAGCAGACCTCAGCTCAGATGCCCAGTCAGACCGCCCAATATTAGTTAGACCACAGCACAGACCCCCAATTAGACTTCAGATCACACCCCCAATGTTAATCAAACAGAAAAAAAAAAATCCTGCCTCTCCTGGATGTCGCCGCCATTCCGGACATCTAGCACTCTTCCTGCCGTGCTGTGACCCGACGTCACGCAACAGAGAGCGCCTACGTCTTCGCACTGTGAGCAGTTCACAGAACAGCGTGCAGCACCAGCAGAGGAAGACCAGGGGGCGGTAAGCACTGCCTGCACAAGGAGAGCTCTATTCACCACTCCCATGTCCTAGTGTGCTAATAAGCACTTCCATAATGGAAGCGCTCAATAGTATTCGACCTATAAGATGCACTGACATTTTTTTTCCCACTTATGGGGGGAAAAGCATGTCTTATAGGGCAAAACATAAAGTAAATCTCTTATAAACTTTAAAAAATATGTACTGTAACTTGTTAATAAGCAATGATTTGGAGGGGCTAATTGTCATGAGGTTTTGGAAGTTTTTTTAATTGAGATTTTTGAATGCATAATACAGGATTACAGCATAGGCAATGTTGTATGGATAATTGAGGTCTATACAAAAAAAAATAAAAAGCAACTTTGTTGTTATTGCCTCGTTCCTGAGTAATAATGTAATGTTCTGCCTAGATAAGGCTTTCAGGGACAACTGATTAGTAGGATAGAAGGATCTGGAGAACAAACTGACAATACCGGGAAGACAGACCAATGACTTGTTAGAAAAAAAAACAGCGACAAGCCCACGTTGTATCCTCACTCTCTTGCGAGTCCCTACACTAACTAAACAACAACAAGGAAATTGTCACAAACTTACCTGTCCAGGGCTTGATCTCTGGCTTTGGCACGCTGCAGGGCCATGCCCCCCGTATAGCGCTGCATGGCCACGCCCCAGGTGACTTGACAGCGTCCTTAGCAACAGGATGCAATGCTCTTTCTCCCCACAGCTGAAGTGTGCTGGAGGAGACTAGCAGTGGGCTGATTGCTGAGCTGATCTATTCCTGTGTGCTAGCGTTCTGACTAATGGACTGCTGAGTCCTGACCTATCAGGTTCTGATCCTGGGACTCAGTGCTCTATTTAAACCCCTTCCTGGCCTTGTGCCAGTAATAGTCTGTGACTTCCTAGCTGTGTTCCCAGCTCCAGTTCTTTCTGTGCATTTGGATTGCTCATATTATTGACCTCAGCTTGCTTTTGACCACTCTCTGCCTCGTGTTTTTGGCATTGTGTCTCCCGTCTGATTCTGATCTCGGCTTGGCTAGTTGACTACCCTCTGTTTCTTGATTTTGTACTGTATCATCCTTCTGACCCATTCCTGTACGACTGCTTTTGTGTGGCATTGTTTCTGTGTTTCGTCTGTCTTGCATCTTAGTAGGATAGGGAACCTCGACCAGTTGTGGACTTGCCGCCTAGGGTTTGCACTGCAAGTAGGCAGTGAAAGTGTGGGGGGGTTTCAGTTAGGGCCTCCCTGTCAGTGTCTTCCCTACCGACTGTCGCAACAGAAATTGTCACGAGTTTATACTGCCCTCTGATAGATAGGGCAGGAACATACTGATGACAGATTCCCTTTAAATGCAGAGAATTAGCTCCATTGAATTACAATGTGTGGATCCGCATGCCAATCTGTGGCAGTTTCAACTGTGGATTTCTGCTACGGGTGACCGTATCTACAAAATGCAGTGCATCATGTGGACAGTGTACTGTTATACCATTATCAAATTGCTCCTGCTTGTAAAGCAAGTGATATTGATAATAAGATTACAGCATCTATAAAGGGGTTGTCAGGATTTTTAAATCCACCTCCATTCACCTAGCAGTACTTCTGAAGTATATTCTTACCTGCTCCCTGCCACTCGGTTCCAGTTCCCTTCACCGGATTTCTGGTCCCTATTTGTCAATTTCCGCATCAACAGAGTCATGTGCATCTCTTAGGGTCCATTCACACGTCCGTTGTTTCTTTCCTGATCTGTTCCGTTTTTTGCTGAACAGATCTGGACCAGATCTGGACCCATTCATTTTCAATGGGTCCTGAAAAAAATCAGACATTGAGCTGTCCGTTTTTTTCCAGGACCCATTGAAAATGAATGGGTCCAGATCTGGTCCAGATCTGTTCAGCAAAAAACGGAACAGATCAGGAAAGAAACAACGGACGTGTGAATGGACCCTTAGTGAATTTTTCTACTGTCACCCCATTCCCTTGCTGTTGGCTCTCAAAGTTGTGCTGAAAAGTACTGTCTGGAATGATGTGCTAATTTAATGGAGGGGACTCCTTTGTGCATGCAAAGCAGTGCTAACAATGTATTTCAGTGCAAATTTAAGTGTACGGCTTCATAGCGATTTTGGCGTTGTGCACAAGTATTGCAGTGTAGCAGGACTGCCACAGGAATGAATGGGGTCACAGTGAGACTCACAAGTTTACTGCGACCGTGACATGCGAATCTCAAAAAGTAGAAAAAATACCCTTAACGCTATTTGTCTGTATATTTTGGCCCCCACTATGTTGAGTACGGTAGTTTTGATTTGCCTATGCTTTTTAATTCATCTGTATGTAATTTAAAAATGTATACCGCCATGGGTGTCATTCGCAGATGTATGCATATTTGTAGGGATACAGATAGTTACAGATCCAGAACATACAGTCGGCAGACCGTTTCAAACAAGCTAAATCTAGTCTTAGTATTGTTTTTTTTTATGTAGTTGTGGAGGAGGACCCGCAGGGTTTCAGTATCTCTGCTGTAGTTTTTTGTTATCTACTCAACAGGAATGTTCTTTTATTTAACTTCTTCCTGATCGGGCCATTTATCCCCCTTCCTGACCAGGCTCATTTACCATTTTTTACCACATACGTCTTTGAAAGCTATAACTTTTTCCCCCCGCTTCGATATGTAAATTATGCTTGCGCCTTTTTTTAATGATACATGGGGCTTTATTTTGATGTCATTTTTATTTTATTTTTTTTATAACCAGGAAAGTGTAAAAAAAAAAAAGGAGGGGGGGGGGGAAATAGTCTGTTTCACATTTTTTTTCCATTGTTTTTGTTAATAGTACATCGTGACATTAACTACTTTTTTTATTATGGTCATTTTAATATATGGAATGTATGGGTTATGGTGGCTGGGGGCAGAGCTAGAACCTTCACTGTGGGGAAGTTTTAAAAAAAAATGTATTTTGTATTTTTTTTTATTTTACATACAAGACCTTTGAGGGAATAGTCAGTGTACAGCTTGTATAACAGTGTAAATTTGGTGTGCCCTCAAAATAATGGTGGCCACACAAAATATTGATACATTGGGCACAATTTGGCCATTTTCACTTAGGGGGTGTTCTCACTTTTGTCGCCAGCGGTTTAGACATTAATGGCTGTGTGTTGAGTTATTTTGAGGGCACACAAATTCACACTGTTCTACAAGCTGTACACTGACTACTTTACATTGTATCAAATTGTCATATCTTCAGTGTAGTCCCATGAAAAGATATAATAAAATATTTACAAAAATGTGAAGGGTGTACTCACTGTATATATATAATTTATATATATATTTTTTACTGCTTTCTTCTATAACTGGGGCTGACAGTTACAGGGGGAGTACAGCCCCCAGAGAGGTTATACATCACTTCAGAATCACACTGCAGAGTTGGTCTGGGTCTGCTAAGACCCAGCAAGCTCCACAGACTCTTGGCGGGAGTCTACCAGTCACTGACAGCGGGCTCTTCGCTACTCGTACAGCTGTGATCTCAGCACTGATGTTTAAGGGTCCATTCACACGTCCATAGTGTATTGCGGATCTGCAATACACCCGGCCGGCACCCCCATAGAACTGCCTATTCTTGTTCGCAATTGCGGACAAGAATAGGACATGTTCTAATTTTTTCCAGAGCTGCAGACCGAAAGATTGGGGCCCCGCTCCGGAAATGTAGATAGCACACTGTGTGCTCTCCGCATCCATTCCTGCCCTATTGAGAATGAATAGGTCCGCACCCGTTCCGGATATTGCGAAACGGATGTGGACCCATTCCACGGACGTGTGAATGGAGCCTTAATATGTAAGTGCACAGTTATATGCTGACCGCCCATACATTTATAGTCTATAGGAGGTTGCAGTAACTTATGATTTATTGTGCATGTAAAATCATAGACTAATCCTCCTTTCACATCACATTTTGGATATCTGCTCTACTACATGTCTTTTTTAATGAAAAGGAGTAGAAGTAAGGCCTCTTTCACACTTGCGTTGTTGGGATCCGGCATGCACTTCCGTTGCCGGAGGTGCCTGCCGGATCCGGAAAAACGCAAGTGTACTGAAAGCATTTGAAGACGGAACCGTCTTCCAAATGCTTTCAGTGTTACTATGGCACCCAGGACGCTATTAAAGTCCTGGTTGCCATAGTAGGAGCGGGAAGCGGGGGAGCGGTATACTTACAGTCCGTGCGGCTCCCGGGGCGCTCCAGAATGACGTCAGAGCGCCCCATGCGCATGGATGACGTGATCCATGCGATCACGTGATCCATGCGCTTGGGGCGCCCTGACGTCACTCTGGAGCGCCCGGGGAGCCGCACGGACGGTAAGTACACTGCTCCCCGGCTCCCCACTACACTTACCATGGCTGTCGGGACTTTAGCGTCCCGGCAGCCATGGTAACCACTCTGAAAAAGCTAAATGTCGGCTCCGGCAATGCGCCGAAACGACGTTTAGCTTAAGGCCGGATCCGGATCAATGCCTTCCAATGGGCATTAATTCCGGATCCGGCCTTGTGGCAAGTGTTCCGGATTTTTGGCCGAAGCAAAAAGCGCAGCATGCTGCGGTATTTTCTCCGGCCAACAAACGTTCCGTACCGGAACTGAAGACATCCTGATGCATCCTGAACGGATTACTCTCCATTCAGAATGCATTAGGATAATCCTGATCAGGATTCTTCCGGCATAGAGCCCCGACGACGGAACTCTATGCCGGAAGACAATAACGCAGGTGTGAAAGAGCCCTAAGAGATGAATGTCCAGGAATGGTTCTCCTCTTCTTGTTGATATCCAATCCTAGCTATGGACAGGAGAGCGGATCTCCTGAAGCCCTACAATATTATCAAACTGTGATCGATCATTATGTTAACCACTTAAGGACCACAGGTTTATACCCCCCTAAAGACCAGGCCCTTTTTTACAAATCGGCACTCCACAACTTTAGCGGTTTATTGCTCGGTCATGCAACTTACCACCCAAATGAATTTTACCTCCTTTTCTTCTCACTAATAGAGCTTTCATTTGGTGGTATTTCATTGCTGCTGACATTTTTACTTTTTTTGTTATTAATCGAAAAAAAATTTGCAAAAAAATGAAATTTTTCACTTTCAGTTGCAAAATTTTGCAAAAAAAACGACATCCATATATAAATTTTTCTCTAAATTTATTGTTCTACATGTCTTTGATAAAAAAAAAATGTTTGGGTAAAAAAAAAATGGTTTGGGTAAAAGTTATAGCGTTTACAAACTATGGTACAAAAATGTGAATTTCCGCTTTTTGAAGCAGCTCTGACTTTCTGAGCACCTGTCATGTTTCCTGAGGTTCTACAATGCCCAGACAGTACAAACACGCCACAAATGACCCCATTTCGGAAAGTAGACACCCTAAGGTATTCGCTGATGGGCATAGTGAGTTCATAGAACTTTTTATTTTTTGTCACAAGTTAGCGGAAAATGATGATTTTTTTTTTCTTTTTTCTTACAAAGTCTCATATTCCACTAACTTGTGACAAAAAATAAAAACTTCCATGAACTCACTATGCCCATCAGCGAATACCTTGGGGTGTCTTCTTTCCAAAATGGGGTCACTTGTGGGGTAGTTATACTGCCCTGGCATTCTAGGGGCCCAAATGTGTGGTAAGGAGTTTGAAATCAAATTCTGTAAAAAATGACCAGTGAAATCCGAAAGGTGCTCTTTGGAATATGGGCCCCTTTGCCCACCTAGGCTGCAAAAAAGTGTCACACATCTGGTATCTCCGTATTCAGGAGAAGTTGGGGAATGTGTTTTGGGGTGTCATTTTACATATACCCATGCTGGGTGAGATAAATATCTTGGTCAAATGACAACTTTGTATAAAAAAATGGGAAAAGTTGTCTTTTGCCAAGATATTTCTCTCACCCAGCATGGGTATATGTAAAATGACACCCCAAAACACATTCCCCAACTTCTCCTGAATACGGAGATACCAGATGTGTGACACTTTTTTGCAGCCTAGGTGGGCAAAGGGGCCCATATTCCAAAGAGCACCTTTCGGATTTCACTGGTCATTTTTTACAGAATTTGATTTCAAACTCCTTACCACACATTTGGGCCCCTAGAATGCCAGGGCAGTATAACTACCCCACAAGTGACCCCATTTTGGAAAGAAGACACCCCAAGGTATTCCGTGAGGGGCGTGGCGAGTTCCTAGAATTTTTTATTTTTTGTCACAAGTTAGTGGAAAATGATGATTTTTTTTTTTTTCTTACAAAGTCTCATATTCCACTAACTTGTGACAAAAAATAAAAACTTCCATGAACTCACTATGCCCATCAGCGAATACCTTGGGGTGTCTTCTTTCCAAAATGGGGTCACTTGTGGGGTAGTTATACTGCCCTGGCATTCTAGGGGCCCTAATGTGTGGTAAGGAGTTTGAAATCAAATTCTGTAAAAAATGACCAGTGAAATCCGAAAGGTGCTCTTTGGAATATGGGCCCCTTTGCCCACCTAGGCTGCAAAAAAGTGTCACACATGTGGTATCGCCGTACTCAGGAGAAGTTGGGGAATGTGTTTTGGGGTGTCATTTTACATATACCCATGCTGGGTGAGATAAATATCTTGGTCAAATGCCAACTTTGTATAAAAAAATGGGAAAAGTTGTCTTTTGCCAAGATATTTCTCTCACCCAGCATGGGTATATGTAAAATGACACCCCAAAACACATTCCCCAACTTCTCCTGAGTACGGAGATACCAGATGTGTGACACTTTTTTGCAGCCTAGGTGGGCAAAGGGGCCCATATTCCAAAGAGCACCTTTCGGATTTCACTGGTCATTTTTTACACATTTTGATTTCAAACTTCTTACCACACATTTGGGCCCCTAGAATGCCAGGGCACTATAACTACCCCACAAGTGACCCCATTTTGGAAAGAAGACACCCCCAGGTATTTCGTGATGGGCATAGTGAGTTCATGGAAGTTTTTATTTTTTGTCACAAGTTAGTGGAATATGAGACTTTGTAAGGAAAAAAAAAAAAAATCATAATTTTCCACTAACTTGTGACAAAAAATAAAAAATTCTAGGAACTCGCCATGCCCCTCACGGAATACCTTGGGGTGTCTTCTTTCCAAAATGGGGTCACTTGTGGGGTAGGTTTACTGCCCTGGCATTTTCCAGGGGCCCTAATGTGTGGTAAGTAGGTAAATGACCTGTGAAATCCTAAAGGTGCTCTTTGGAATGTGGGCCCCTTTTCCCACCTAGGCTGCAAAAAAGTGTCACACATGTGGTATCGCCGTTTTCAGGAGAAGTTGGGCAATGTGTTTTGGGGTGTCTTTTTACATATACTCATGCTGGGTGAGAGAAATATCTCAGCAAAAGACAACTTTTCCCATTTTTTTATACAAAGTTGGCATTTGACCAAGATATTTATCTCACCCAGCATGGGTATATGTAAAATGACACCCCAAAACACATTGCCCAACTTCTCCTGAGTACGGCGATACCAGATGTGTGACCCTTTTTTGCAGCCTAGATGCGCAAAGGGGCCCACATTCCTTTTATGAGGGCATTTTTAGACATTTGGATCCCAGACTTCTTCTCACGCTTTAGGGCCCCTAGAATGCCAGGGCAGTATAAATACCCCACATGTGACCCCATTTTGGAAAGAAGACACCCCAAGGTATTCAATGAGGGGCATGGCGAGTTCATAGAATTTTTTTTTTTTTTGGCACAAGTTAGCGGAAATTGATTTTATTTATTTTTTTCTCACAAAGTCTCCCTTTCCGCTAACTTGGGACAAAAATTTCAATCGTTCATGGACTCAATATGCCCCTCACGGAATACCTTGGGGTGTCTTCTTTCCGAAATGGGGTCACATGTGGGGTATTTATACTGCCCTGGCATTCTAGGGGCCCTAAAGCGTGAGAAGAAGTCTGGAATATAAATCTCTAAAAAATTTTACGCATTTGGATTCCGTGAGGGGTATGGTGAGTTCATGTGAGATTTTATTTTTTGACACAAGTTAGTGGAATATGAGACTTTGTAAGAAAAAAAAAAAAATTTCCGCTAACTTGGGCCAAAAAAATGTCTGAATGGAGCCTTACAGGGGGTGATCAATGACAGGGGGGTGATCAATGACAGGGGGGTGATCAGGGAGTCTATATGGGGTGATCACCCCCCTGTCATTGATCACCCCCCTATAAGGCTCCATTCAGATGTCCGTATGTGTTTTGCGGATCCGATCCATGTATCCGTGGATCCGTAAAAATCATACGGACATCTGAATGCAGCCTGACAGGGGGGGTGATCAATGACAGGGGGGGTGATCAATGACAGGGGGGTGATCAATGACAGGGGGGGTGATCAATGACAGGGGGGGTGATCAGGGAGTCTATATGGGGTGATCACCCCCCCCGGAAGGCTCCAGGGAGACGCCTGTATGTGTTTTGCGAATCCGATCCATCTATCAGTAGATCCGTAAAAATCATGCGGACATCTGAATGGAGCTTTACAGGGGGGTGATCAATGACAGGGGGGTAATCAATGACAGGGGGGTGATCAGGGAGTCTATATGGGGTGATCACCACAGTCATTGATCACGCCCCTGTAAGGCTCCATTCAGACGTCCGTATGCGTTTTGCGGATCCGATCCATCTATCAGTGGATCCGTAAAAATCATGCCGACATCTGAATGGAGCTTTACAGGGGGGTAATCAATGACAGGGGGGTGATCAGGGAGTCTATATGGGGTGATCACCACAGTCATTGATCACGCCCCTGTAAGGCTCCATTCAGACGTCCATATGCGTTTTGCGGATCTGATCCATCTATCAGTGGATCCGTAAAAATCATGCGGACGTCTGAATGGAGCTTTACAGGGGGGTGATCAATGACAGGGGGGTAATCAATGACAGGGGGGTGATCAGGGAGTCTATATGGGGTGATCACCACAGTCATTGATCACGCCCCTGTAAGGCTCCATTCAGACGTCCATATGCGTTTTGCGGATCCGATCCATCTATCAGTGGATCCGTAAAAATCATGCCGACGTCTGAATGGAGCTTTACAGGGGGGTGATCAATGACAGGGGGTAATCAATGACAGGGGGGTGATCAGGGAGTCTATATGGGGTGATCACCACAGTCATTGATCACGCCCCTGTAAGGCTCCATTCAGACGTCCGTATGCGTTTTGCGGATCCGATCCATCTATCAGTGGATCCGTAAAAATCATGCGGACGTCTGAATGGAGCTTTACAGGGGGGTAATCAATGACAGGGGGGTGATCAGGGAGTCTATATGGGGTGATCACCACAGTCATTGATCACGCCCCTGTAAGGCTCCATTCAGACGTCCGTATGCGTTTTGCGGATCCGATCCATCTATCAGTGGATCCGTAAAAATCATGCGGACATCTGAATGGAGCTTTACAGGGGGGTAATCAATGACAGGGGGGTAATCAATGACAGGGGGGTGATCAGGGAGTCTATATGGGGTGATCACCACAGTCATTGATCACGCCCCTGTAAGGCTCCATTCAGACGTCCGTATGCGTTTTGGCGATCCGATCCATCTATCAGTGGATCCGTAAAAATCATGCGGACGTCTGAATAGAGCTTTACAGGGGGGTAATCAATGACAGGGGGGTAATCAATGACAGGGGGGTGATCAGGGAGTCTATGTGGGGTGATCAGGGGTGATCAAGGGTAAATAAGGGGTTAATAAGTGACAGGGGGGGGGGGGTGTAGTGTAGTGGTGCTTGGTGCAACATATTACTGAGCCTGTGTGCGCGCGTTCACAGGAAATCTCGGCTCACGCGAGAAGACGTCAATCGGCGTTAGCGTAGCCTGGGGGAGCCGCCGCGATGACGCCTTTCGGCGTTACAGTTGCGGCAAGTGGTTAAGTGCTGCCAACTGCGGGAATGTTGCTGAAACTATTTATCAAGATATTGTGTACTGAGACAGAAGAGAGGAGGATTTACCACTAGAGCTTTGTTGACCACAGATTTCAGAATCTCATAAACCAGTTTTGGTTAGGAGGCAGGTGTTGTGTTTCCATGTTCCTTACAGCACATGATGTTTATTCAATGACGTGATTGTATGCCAGCTTATTGTGACAAGCTCAAGCCTCCTGCAAGTCTCTTTCACTCATGTTCTACACTTCCCTAGCCAAGTTTAGGTTGTACTTAATTTCTAGCTGATTATGAAGGACCAACTAATTCAGCCTTTGTTATAGTCAATGCCAGTCATTTTGGAAAATAGACTCAAGAGCCTTTCACACAGACAGATCATTGGGGCAATTATCAATGATTAACATTTGTAGAAACTATTTTTCCCAATAATGAGCTAGTGTAAAAGGTGCTGGTGGGCCCCCAATGAATGAGCAAACGCTTGTTCCTCAGGTGATCGTGTCTTTTAGTCAGCATCAAAAATAGCTTTGAGGTAGAAGCAATCTGTAAGGGGATGAGCGATCACAGACATACAGCTCGACTCCTCTGTCAGAAGCAGCCGCCTCCTTTTCTGGGTGTACTCTGACGTTGACACGCGTGCAGTAGATATCTACGCTGCTTAGGAAGCAGCAGCAGATCTTCTGCGCTTGCACTGATATTTGGAGCAATAGAACAAGCACAGAAACACAGCGCTAGGCGGCAATATGTCTGCCCCTCTCATTCAAGGAGGAGAAGGGTGTTTCTGGAGCTGCTTAGTGGTGACAAACTGGTGCTCTAAGGGCTCAGGCCAGTCCTTCTGTGCTCCAACAACCTCATTTGCATATCAATGTCACCATCTTCACATGTAAACAGTGGTTGTTTTCTGCGAATAATATGCAAATTGTATAGGGATGAATGATTGTGTTAGTGATCATTCATGCCCATACAGTGCAATCTTTGCTGTATGTAAATGCAGATAATCAGTGCTGCTCGACATGCTATTATCACCAATTGCTGCCAGGGTTGCCAACTGTCTAGAAATTTCTGGACAGTCTGTAAAAATAGGTGACTTTTTCCATGAAAAAAATTTGATGTGTTCGTCATTTTTTTGAGGCAGGTAACACTTGACTAGATTATTTTGGTGGTAATTATCATCATTTTGCTGCTCACAGTATATGCTGGTAATGAGATTTTATCAGTATATTGAGCTATAGACATACTTATCTTTATCATTCATTATGGTTTTCCAAAAAATGTTGACCATTATTTTGGAATAAGTTGTCCAGAAAAAAGCTAAATTCTGGTTGGCAACCCTTTTTACCGGGCAAGAAGGTAGAGGAAATGAAAGAAGAAGTTGACGGGGGCAGAGCAATATAAGAATAAGTCTAAATGGTCTGACCACATGCAACAGAGGCCATGGCTCCCCCATAGCAGCCAACTATTTTTCATGTGACCATCAGTTGCCGCAGATGGGCGTGGCCTGTTGCATGCAGTCCGCTGGACCATTTGGTATTGCCCTAAAAGTTCTAGGCCTTTGTAAGGGATCGTTTACTTTTAGGGGGTCGCCATCACAAATTACTTCACCATACAAAGGTAGAATGTCCAAACTCGTGTTTTATTCCAGACGTTTCAGCAAAACAGGTTATGAAGTCGCAGCTTCAACTTATCACGTGTGACATCCACACAAAATAACAAACCCTTGCCTGGCTAGGCTCTAACTAAACACATAAGCGTATCCCTTATGTGTTTAGTTAGAGCCTAGCCAGGCCATCAGAGCTTGGTTTGTCATAAACACTGCCTTCCTACCTAGACTACAGTGTTTAAGGGCCTCCTCCGTCTCCTCTTCGCTGGAGAACTTAGCTTTCTGGCTTGCTTCTTTTCTAGATTTCTTCTTAGGCCCACCTTTAACTTCCGCAACCTTTACAGCCGCGTTTTCCACGGGGAGCTCCCGCCTCCTCCTTTTGTTGGAGATCCGGCTGATCAGTTTTAAACCACCCTTCAGCCGCTCTAATGTCACCTGTTGTTCACACTCACTTTGTTTCTTTATTCTATCACCAGATAGCACTTCTCTTTTTTCTTTAGTCCCCACAGGGGTTACCTCGGGTTTGGCTTCAGTATCAGAGTCTTCTGCTTCTTCAGTGGCTCTCCCCACTTCGGCAGACCCCTCTTCAGCCTTATCCTTGGTCTTTGGAACATCTGAGGATTTCTCCCTGACTTACCTAGAGAGCCCTGTTCACACATGGAACACAAATGCGGCTTTTCTCAGCCATTCAGTCCAGCAACCTCCAGGCTGTGACACTTCAATACCTTTTAGGGGATTGTGGCCCAGTAGTCCTCCCGAATCTGGCCTCGTGATCCTTGTTTCACAGGCGTCACTGTGTCCCCCAAAGTTCAGGCTATCGCCTAGCCTCGTGGCCCCTCAGCCCACCCGGCTGAGACCACTCACACAGAGCCTCACCAGGACTCTGTTTCACAAAACACTCCAGAGTGAGCCACACCCAATTCCAGAAACCAGATTAAATGGAATCCCTGGACGTGAGCAGTCCCTAAGTCCCGGACGGGGAGCATGGGGAACAGGCACCCATCCAACACATTGCCTGTTCCCAGTAAAAGGCCGCCCTGAAATAGCTGAACCAGCTACACTATCTACAAACCGGATTCCAAAAAAGTTGGGACACTAAACAAATTGTGAATAAAAACTGAATGCAATGATGTGGAGATGGCAAATATCAATATTTTATTTGTAATAGAATGTAGATGACAGATCAAACGTTTAATCCGAGTAAATGTATCATTTTAAATGAAAAAATACGTTGATTCCAATTTTCACGGTGTCAACAAATCCCAAAAAAGTTGGGACAAGTACCAATAAGCGGCTGGAAAAAGTAAATTTGAGCATAACGAAGAGCTGGGAGACCAATTAACACTAATTAGGTCAATTGGCAACATGATTGGGTATAAAAAGAGCTTCTCAGAGTGGCAGTGTCTCTCAGAAGCCAAGATGGGTAGAGGATCACCAATTCCCACAATGTTGCGCCGAAAGATAGTAGAGCAATATCAGAAAGGTGTTACCCAGCGAAAAATTGCAAAGACTTTGCATCTATCATCATCAACTGTGCATAACATCATCCGAAGATTCAGTAAATCTGGAACAATCTCTGTGCGTAAGGGTCAAGGCCGTAAAAAACCATACTGGATGCCCGTGATCTCCGGGCCCTTAAACGACACTGCACCACAAACAGGAATGCTACTGTAAAGGAAATCACAGAATGGGCTCAGGAATACTTCCAGAAACCATTGTCAGTGAACACAATCCACCGTGCCATCCGCCGTTGCCAGCTGAAACTCTACAGTGCAAAGAAGAAGCCATTTCTAAGCAAAATCCACAAGCTCAGGCGTTTTCACTGGGCCAGGGATCATTTAAAAAGGAGTGTGGCAAAATGGAAGACTGTTCTCTGGTCAGACGAGTCACGATTCGAAGTTCTTTTTGGAAATCTGGGACGCCATGTCATCCGGACCAAAGAGGACAAGGACAACCCAAGTTGTTATCAACGCTCAGTTCAGAAGCCTGCATCTCTGATGGTATGGGGTTGCATGAGTGCGTGTGGCATGGGCAGCTTGCATGTCTGGAAAGGCACCATCAATGCAGAAAAATAGATTCAGGTTCTAGAACAACATATGCTCCCATCCAGACGTCATCTCTTTCAGGGAAGACCCTGCATTTTTCAATAAGATAATGCCAGACCACATTCTGCATCAATCACAACATCATGGCTGCGTAGGAGAAGGATCCGGGTACTGAAATGGCCAGTCTGCAGTCCAGATCTTTCACCTATAGAGAACATTTGGCGCATCATAAAGAGGAAGGTGCAACAAAGAAGGCCCAAGACGATTGAACAGTTAGAGGCCTGTATTAGACAAGAATGGGAGAGCATTCCTATTTCTAAACTTGAGAAACTGGTCTCCTCGGTCCCCAGACGTCTGTTGAGTGTTGTAAGAAGAAGGGGAGATGCCACACAGTGGTGAAAATGGCCTTGTCCCAACTTTTTTGGGATTTGTTGACACCATGAAATTCTGATTCAACATATTTTTCCCTTAAAATGGTACATTTTCTCAGTTTAAACTTTTGTTCCGTGATTTATGTTCTATTCTGAATAAAATATTAGAAGTTGGCACCTCCACATCATTGCATTCAGTTTTTATTCACGATTTGTATAGTGTCCCAACTTTTTTGGAATCCGGTTTGTATATGGTGTCCCCCAACTATTTTAGTGGACACCTGGACTAGGGCTTTTACTCCACCAAGGCCGGGCCCCTTGGTGACACACTCCTGGTGCAAACAACACCTCAATGTTCACATTGCCACATATCCCCCCCTTCCCATCTGTTCAAACCTGTGGGGGTGAACATGCGTACCAACTGGATGCTCGTGATAGGGCATCCGCATTATACTGGCATCTTATGGCTCAACGTTCCCCCTGGAAGAGATGGCCAGCGTCGCAGGCTTCCCTTTATTTTGCCAGACCCAGGCCATCAGAGCTTGGTTTGTCATAAACACTGCCTTCCTACCTAGACTACAGTGTTTAATGGCCTCCTCCGTCTCCTCTTCGCTGGAGAACTTAGCTTTCTGACTTGCTTCTTTTCTAGATTTCTTCTTAGGCCCACCTTTAACTTCCGCAACCTTTACAGCCGTGTTTTCCACGGGGAGCTCCCGTCTCCTCCTTTTGTTGGAGATCCGGCTGATCAGTTTTAAACCACCCTTCAGCCGCTCTAATGTCACCTGTTGTTCACACTCACTTTGTTTCTTTATTCTATCACCAGATAGCACTTCTCTTTTTTCTTTAGTCCCCACAGGGGTTACCTCAGGTTTGGCTTCAGTATCAGAGTCTTCTGCTTCTTCTGTGGCTCTCCCCACTTCGGCAGACCCCTCTTCAGCCTTATCCTTGGTCTTTAGAACATCTGAGGATTTCTCCCACTCCAACTCATCGGCCTTAGCTTCTTCAGCCTTTGAGTTTCCTTTGGAGTCTTCATTCACTTTGTTAGCTTTCTCATCCTTCTCAGACACGGCATCATATACTTCCAATATTAACCCCTCCTCCTCTTTCTCATCAAGGTTGGAGGTACTGGGGACACCGGGATCTTCACTAGACTCGTCGTCTTCTGGTATTTTCTCCATAGGCTCACCCAGGTTATTGTTCTCCTTTCGGGCAGGATTCAGGAGAGCCAGTCCATCGTAGTAGACAGGATCCTCATACTGGTCATCCGTCTCCCCGTATTTCTTCCCCAGACGACTGCTGGCTTTCTGGAGGGCATTGACAGTAGAGGAAATGTCTTTCATGACCAGGTTCTGGCCACACACTGACATTAATCTCTTGTCTTCTGCATCCACATCAGCCCCATCAACTGGTTCAGCAGATACATCTTCTATCTTCTTCTCTGCCTCGGGCCAGCACCACGGCGCCACCATCTCCAGTCCTATTCTTAACAGGCTCTAGCTTAGACTTCTTGACGTCTTTCAGAGGACTCGCCTCTTCAGGTTGCTCATTTTCCACCTGTTGCTCAAGAGCACTCTTAGATTTCTCCAACTCATAGACGTTCTTCACGATTTTCCATCTCTGCTTCGAGTTGCCTGTTCAGCCTCTCAAATTTATCTCGCTCCTCAAGCACTTTTCCAAGGGCTCTGGCCAAGGAGAGGGCTTTGGTCTTCTTCTCCCGAGCATCAGCCTTCGCTCGGTCACGTTCTTCGGCATAACGATCCGATATGTATTTCTCTTCAACCAGGAGCTGGTCAAACTTCTTCTGTTTCTTCTCCAATCTAGACACAGTTTGTCTCTGGTGGTCCAGGTCCACCATCCTGTCACGCAACTCTTGATCAAGTTGAGCCATCCTGGCTTCCAAATGTCTTTTCTCCTCCAAGAGAGCAGATTTTTCTGAGGCACTGTTTAAGACCTCATCAGCCAGCTCATCCCTTTCCTGCTCTGCATGACGTCTGGATCGCTCAGAAACTGCAAGTTCCTCTTGAAGTTGGAGAATTTCCGCTTCTATTTGTGACTCTAGATTCTTCAGTTCATTCATCTCTTTCCGAGTCTCTTCCTGTGACTCCTCTGGAGCTTTCTGCAGTTGATCTGCGATTACCGCTAATCCCTTCTCCAGTGTATCTAGAGACTGTGCAAAGCGAGTGAAAACATCTTCAAGTTTGTAGCTGTACTGACCTGTCAGGTCATCTACCCCTGCTTGGGTATGGGTCTCAGACACTAGGTTGCAGTCTCCCCACTCAGCTCTCGTCACGTCAGGTATAACTGTCATCTGGTCGCTACTAGTAACCACCTTAGTTTCACCAGAAACTGACATGGCAGCCTCACTCTCTGAGCTGCTATCAGCCACATTACATACAGTCAGGTCCATAAATATTGGGACATCGACACAATTCTAACATTTTTGGCTCTATACACCACCACAATGGATTTGAAATGAAATGAACAAGATGCGCTTTAACTGCAGACTGTCAGCTTTAATTTGAGGGTATTTACATCCAAATCAGGTGAACGGTGTAGGAATCACAACAGTTTGCATATGTGCCTCCCACTTGTTACGGGATCAAAAGTAATTGGACAATTGGCTTCTCAGCTGTTCCATGGCCAGGTGTGTGTTATTCCCTCATTATCCCAATTACAATGAGTAGATAAAAGGTCCAGAGTTAATTTCAAATGTGCTATTTGCATTTGGAATCTGTTGCTGTCAACTCTCAAGATGAGATCCAAAGAGCTGTCACTATCAGTGAAGCAAGCCATCATTAGGCTGAAAAAACAAAACAAACCCATCAGAGAAATAGCAAAAACATTAGGCGTGGCCAAAACAACTGTTTAGAACATTCTTAAAAAGAAGGAATGCACCGGTGAGCTCAGCAACACCAAAAGACCCGGAAGACCACGGAAAACAACTGTCGTGGATGACCGAAGAATTCTTTCCCTGGTGAAGAAAACACCCTTCACAACAGTTGGCCAGATCAAGAACACTCTCCAGGAGGTAGGTGTATGTGTGTCAAAGTCAACAATCAAGAGAAGACTTCACCAGAGTAAATACAGAGGGTTCACCACAAGATGTAAACCATTGGTGAGCCTCAAAAACAGGAAGGCCAGATTAGAGTTTGCCAAATGACATCTAAAAAAGCCTTCACAGTTCTGGAACAACATCCTATGGACAGATGAGACCAAGATCAACTTGTACCAGAGTGATGGGAAGAGAAGAGTATGGAGAAGGAAAGGAACTGCTCATGATCCTAAGCATACCACCTCATCAGTGAAGCATGGTGGTGGTAGTGTCATGGTGTGGGCATGTATGACTATCAATGGAACTGGTTCTCTTGTATTTATTGATGTGACTGCTGACAAAAGCAGCAGGATGAATTCTGAAGTGTTTCAGGCAATATTATCAGCTCATATTCAGCCAAATGCTTTAGAACTCATTGGACGGCGCTTCACAGTGCAGATGGACAATGACCCAAAGCATACTGCAAAAGCAACCAAAGACCTGAATCTGATTGAGCATGCATTTCACTTGCTGAAGACAAAACTGAAGGGAAAGTGCCCCAAGAACAAGCAGGAACTGAAGACAGTTGCAGTAGAGGCCTGGCAGAGCATCACCAGAGATGAAACCCAGCGTCTGGTGATGTCTATGCGTTCCAGACTTCAGGCTGTAATTGACTGCAAAGGATTTGCAACCAAGTATTAAAAAGTGAAAGTTTGAATTATGATTATGATTATTATGTCCCATTACTTTTGGTCCCTTAACAAGTGGGAGGCACATATGCAAACTGTTGTAATTCCTACACCGTTCACCTGATTTGGATGTAAATACCCTCAAATTAAAGCTGACAGCCTGCAGTTAAAACACATCTTGTTCGTTTCATTTCAAATCCATTGTGGTGGTGTATAGAGCCAAAAATGTTAGAATTGTGTCGATGTCCCAATATTTATGGACCTGTGTATATCACGTGTCCCACTCTTGTCATTATCATCCCTGACCTTTAGGGGCACACATGAGCTAATCCCCACATTAGACATTTCCTCAGTAACCATAGAACCCTGTGGAGACTGCATACCAACTTCTGGTACATGTGGTGCATTCTCTAGCCCCGCCACATTGTCTACAATGGGGTCTACTAGCAGTGTTCCTTCAGCATTTATCAACACTTTTACATCAGACACATGTTTACCAATAGAGGGAGCTTCTTTCACAATCACAGCCTGCAAAGGAAAAGGCATGTCATTATTATCACATATTTCACATGACATCACATTTCCATTATGCATTTCAGCAAACATGGTACCGTCACTTTGCACCTTATCAGCTCCACTGTTTCTAATGGTCACTTCATTTAAAGGGCTAGGTACCAGTTCTGCGGGAGTTACGTGACCAACCGCAGAAGTGTTTCTACCCCATAAATCACGGAACAACCTTCTCTCCTGTATGGGCGGATTTAAGGCAGCAAGTCCATCAGTCCTAGCTGTCACTAAAGCCTCACACAGTGAGAACTACCTGACAGTCCTCATTAACCGCATGTCTGTCCAGCATATTTATCACTCTATTTATCTCAGGTTTCCATATTGTGCTACCTCTTACCCGGGCCATCATAGGGTCTCTAATTTTTGCCACCCCATGCCTAGCTTTGGTCACGGCCTTTTTAGGCAACACAACAACCTTCTCCCCTGCAAAGTCCTGCAAGGGAACAACTGCAACAGGCTTACCAGATTTTCCCAATGTCACACACTTCAGAGACAGTTCCTCGCCTCTGTGATTTATCACTCACCGTCCCAGCAGGTATCCCCAGCCGTCGGCTTACTGTCACTGGGTCTGTCACATAATTAATAACAGGAGCAATCTTACCCAGCGATGTCACGGGTTCGGCAGTCCCAGAATCCAAGGATACTCCAGGATCCTCCATTACAAAATCACCTGCAGCCTCCTGACTGCAGTGGTTGCTACGAGAAACGCTGTGACTCCATCCTCCTTCCAGATGTGGAGTCACACTCTCGGGAGACCTGTCCTTGGGATCTCCAGCCACAGAATATGAGCCACTTGCTCCGCTCCAAAGCTACTGGGCAGCCGCACGCTGTTGTGGGTGGTTGCCCTTAGAAACAGCCTCGCAGATCCTCGGCACATCCTCTGTAGGACTCTGTCTCCACTGGTAGGGAACATTCGACCTCCTGAGAGCTGAACCGCTCTCCCCCTCTTTATCTTCCCGACGGTTGCCCTTGGCAACGGCATATCTTTGCTTTTCCCCCGATAGTCCCGGCACACCACCAACCTCTTGGAACTTTGTACAGGGTCCATACAGCGTTGAGAACCCATTTCTCAAGGCCAGCTGCAATTGTGGCTCCAAAGCCTCTCGCTCTGCATCAAATTTTGCCAATTAATTTTTAGTGTAGCCAATCGCTATGGCCATTTCTTCTGCCTGCTGTATGCGCCAGCGCTGCCGGACGTACTCTTCCCCGAGACCCTTGGTAGCAGGAAAAACTTTCAGCCACAAGTCCACTTTTGCTGGGCTACTGGCCCTTTAATTAAGTGCAGTTTTACTTGCACCACAGCAAAATAGTCCACACTCTTATGAGCAGCACCTGCTCCACTGGACAAAAAAAAGCTTCCGGCCCTTTAACTCCACACACGGCAAAATAAAAGCTTTTAGCAGCACCTGCAGTCTCAGCGTTGCCCCTAGCAAACAACCGTTGCCCTTCTCTCATAGACAACTTTTCCGCATCCGACACCAATTGTAAGGGATCGTTTACTTTTAGGGGGTCGCCATCACAAATTACTTCACCATACAAAGGTAGAATGTCCAAACTCGTGTTTTATTCCGGACGTTTCAGCAAAACAGGTTATGAAGTCGCAGCTTCAACTTATCACGTGTGACATCCACACAAAATAACAAACCCCTGCCTGGCTAGGCTCTAACTAAACACATAAGCGTATCCCTGACTCACCTAGAGAGCCCTGTTCACACATGGAACACAAATGCGGCTTTTCTCAGCCATTCAGTCCAGCAACCTCCAGGCTGTGACACTTCAATACCTTTTAGGGGATTGTGGCCCAGTAGTCCTCCCGAATCTGGCCTCGTGATCCTTGTTTCACAGGCGTCACTGCATCCCCCAAAGGTCAGGCTATCGCCTAGCCTCGTGGCCCCTCACCAGGACTCTGCTTCACAAAACACTCCAGAGTGAGCCACACCCAATTCCAGAAACCAGATTAAATGGAATCCCTAAGTCCTGGACTGGAGCATGGGGAACAGGCACCCACCCAATACATTGCCTGTTCCCAGCAAAAGCCTGCCCTGAAATAGCTAAACCAGCTACACTATCTATATGGTGTCCCCCAACTACTTTAGTGGACACCTGGACTAGGGCTTTTACTCCACCAAGGCCGGGCCCCTTGGTGACACGCTCCTGGTGCAAACAACACCTCAATGTTCACATTGCCAAATCTTTCATATGTTTTTTATTCTTGTCAGCAGTTTAAAAAACAATGTTAGGCATTGACAATGTAGAGCTATCAAGGCGAACTAATGTGTGTAGGTATCTATCATATGATTTCCCAAATTGCATGTAGTCTGCAGGGCAGAGAACTATTAAGGGGTTCTTATTTGTGTTCAGCACATTGCATATTTGTAATAAAATAAATCAGTCTTTCGTACTAATACTGTTTGTTGCATTGGTCGTCCCTAGGTTCAGTGTTAACTGTTACAGAAAGTAGTGTTATACAGCTACAGTTTGTCTGTAGGCAGGAAAAAGTGAATACAAGGCTGATGAGAAGTCTGGTTCTCCAGCAAGCACCAGTTACATTATTTGGCAAGGAAAGGATACACTGCACACCCTTCCTCTGCTGCTCGAGTAATTGACCTTCTGCACAACTTTAGCATGAGAGCAGAATGAAAGGGAAGCACCTTTGGTCTAGTCAGGATATCTAACCCGAGCAGCCATCTAGGAACAGAACACATATCATGTGTTATATTGGAAACCAATTTCGTATGTTGTTTATTCTCAAATGAAATAACAGTGAAAGGTATTTTTTATTTATTTTTAGCGATGGTCCACCTGTCTGTTATACTCATGTAAATGTGGGCACCAGCTGGTTATTACTTGCTCACATAGCTTTAAGGGGTTTTCATTGGCTTGTCCCTGTGGTAGGTCATCAATGTGTGCATTTGACCACCACATAATTAGCAGAAAAAGGGGTCGCGGTGCTTGTCTGAACCCCCAACTGTCCATGCAGTATGCAATACAGGACTTCTCATCAATTTAGCTATGTCTGGTACTGGAGCCTCTTCACTTGAACCATGGATGAGAAAGGTGCTGTGTTGCATACTGTAGTAAAGGGCAACGGTGTGGAAACATGTGTTTCAGATAGCTTTGCATAAACAGTAGTATAGGTGATTATAATAAACTTTGTAATATATCTTAACATAGAAAATGCTGTTTCTCCTCCCCCAACTTGCTCTCTGAAATGTATAGGAAATCTGTAGTTATAAAGTGATAATATTACAAAGGGATCACAGGTTTCCTCTTTCTTTTTATACACCCTAAAATATTATTTGCTTTTGCAGCTGCTGCCTGACATTGAGTATGGGCGCTTAGGTCACATGTAACCAGAATACCCAAGCCCTACTCTTGTTCTATCGTTCCCAGTTTTATTCTATTTAGGCCTCATGCACACGACCGTTTTTTTTTGCGGTCCGCAAAAACGGGTCCCGTTTTTCCGTGATCCGTGACCGTTTTTTCGTTCGTGGGTCTTCCTTGATTTTTGGAGGATCCATGGACATGAAAAAAAAGTCGTTTTAGTGTCCGCCTGGCCGTGCGGAGCCAAACGGATCCGTCCTGACTTACAATGCAAGTCAATGTGGACGGATCCGTTTGACGTTGACACAATATGGTGCAATTGCAAACGGATCCATCCCCCATTGACTTTTAATGTAAAGTCAGGAGTTAATATACCATAGGATCGGAGTTTTCTCCAATCCGATGGTATATTTTAACTTGAAGCGTCCCCATCACCATGGGAACGCCTCTATGTTAGAATATACCATCGGATTTGAGTTACATCGTGAAACTCAGATCTGACAGTATATTCTAACACAGAGGCGGGGACGCTTCTAGTTAGAATATACTACGAACTGTGTACATGACTGCCCCCTGCTGCCTGGCAGCACCCGATCTTTTACAGGGGGCTGTGATCATCACAATTAACCCTTCAGGTGCCACACCTGAAGGGGTTAATTGTGCGTATCATAGCCCCCTGTAAGAGATCAGGGGCTGCCAGGCAGCAGGGGGCAGACCCCCTCCCTCCCCAGTTTGAATATCATTGGTGGCCAGTGTGTGGCCCCCCCTCTATTGTAATATCATTGGTGGCCAGTGTGCGGCCTCCGTCAGCCCCCCCTCCCTCCCTTTATTGTAATATCATTGGTGGCCAGCGTGCGGCCTCCCCTCTCCCCCCCCCCCCCCCGATCGGAGTCCCAGTTTAATCGCTGGGGCTCAAATCGGTAACCATGGCAACCAGGACACTACTGCAGGCCTGGTTGCCATGGTTACTTAGCAATATTACAATATTAGAAGCATCATACTTACCTGCTGCTCTGTCTGTGACCGGCCGGGAGCTCCTCCTACTGGTAAGTGACAGGTCTGTGCGGCGCATTGCTTAATGATCTGTCACTTACCAGTAGGAGGAGCTCCCGGCCGGTCACAGACAGCGCAGCAGGTAAGTATGATGCTTCTAATATTGTAATATTGCTAAGTAACCATGGCAACCAGGCCTGCAGTAGCGTCCTGGTTGCCATGGTTATCGATCGGAGCCCCAGTGATTAAACTAGGACTCCGATCGGAATTCTCCGCTGCCACCAATGATCGGGGGGGGGGGGGGGGGAGAGGGGGGGCCGCACACTGGCCACCAATGATATTACAATAGAGCGAGGGGGGGGCACACGCTGGCCACCAATGATATTACAATAAAGGGGGGAGGGGGGCCGACGGAGGCCGCACACTGGCCACCAATGATATTACAATAGAGGGAGGGAGGGGGGGCCGGGGAGGCCGCACACTGGCCACCAATGATATTACAATAGAGGGAGGGAGGGGGGGGCGGGGGGGCCGCACACTGGCCACCAATGATATTCAAACTGGGGAGGGAGGGGGGTTTGCCCCCTGCTGCCTGGCAGCCCCTGATCTCTTATAGGGGGCTATGATATGCACAATTAACCCCTCAGGTCCAGCACCTGAGGGGTTAATTGTGCGGATCACAGCCCCCTGTAAGAGATCAGGTGCTGCCAGGCAGCAGGGGGCAGTCATGTACACAGTTCGTAGTATATTCTAACTAGAAGCGTCCTCATCACTATGGGAACGCCTCTGTGTTAGAATATACTGTCGGATATGAGTTTTCACAAAGTGAAAACTCATCTCTGAAAAAGCTTTTATGCAGACAGATCTTCGGATCCGTCTGTATGAAAGTAACCTACGACCACGGATCACGGACGCGGATGCCAATCTTGTGTGCATCCGTGTTCTTTCACGGACCCATTGACTTGAATGGGTCCGTGAACCGTTGTCCGTCAAAAAAATAGGACAGATCATATTTTTTTGACGGACAGGAAACACGGATCACGGATGCACACAACGGTCGTGTGCATGAGGCCTTAATGTGTATTCAGCCAGGGGCGGACTATGAATTTAAAGTGGCCCTGGAAAAAATACTAAAAGTGGCCCCGTTTTGTAGTTGGGTCCAAATTGATGGAAGGCAGGGCCAGCAATACCATATTGTGGCACATTATACCACCCCAACAGAGACAAATACCACAATACATCACAAAATACTGCCAGCAGCACAAAATACATACCCAAAAACTTCCACTGGCCAGCCAGGCGGCCCCCAGGAACATTGGCCCACCAGAAAATTTCCCTGTAACGTCTATGGCCAATCCGCCCTGGTATTTAGCCATAGAATTACTGTTGACTATGTACATTGCTTTACATTATCAACAATAAATATGCCATGTCACCATGTTGCCAGCTTATCTAGGTCTTTCTGTAATATTTAACAATCAAGCTGGGTTTTACATATCCTGTTATCTGCAAAACCTGACACTTTCATTTCAATCCCATCCACAAAATAATTGAGGTTTTCTGAATGTTTAATACTGATGACCCATCCTCAGTATCTGGTGGGCGTCCGACTCTCGGTACCCCTGCTGATCAGAGACAGCCACTGCAGCCTCTTCCTAGGCCAGTGAGATCACATTTATCAGTTACATGGCCTAGGTGCAGCTCGGTCCCATTCAAGTGAATGGTGCTAATCTGTAATACCAAACACAGTCGCTATCTGTTAGGGCTCCTGCACACGGCCGTAGTTGTTTTGGCGGTCTGCAAATTACAGATCGGTATGTCCTGTCCTCTGTTAGCACTGCCTATTCTTGCCAGCAAAACAGACCAGAATAGGACATGTTCTATTTTTTTTGCGGCCCTATTGAAATGAGTGGGTCCACATCTGATCTGCAAAAAATGTTGAATGGATACGGACCGAAACTATAGCCGTGTGTATGAAGCCTCATACAGAACAGTGCTTGTTAAGTTGCGAGAAGGCCACGGCACTCACCAGAGAAGCCTCTTCAAACAGCTATTCGGCAGGGCTGCTGGGAGTCAGACCCCCAATAATCAGATACTGATAACCTATCCTGAAGATAGGAATATGCCCAATCCAAAGATGCACAGTTTATAGTGGGCAGACTTGAGTATAAGGCATCAGTATTAAACACTCAGACAACCCTTTTAAAGAGAATATGGCCTAATAAACATCCTTGACCACAAGTTGTGGTAACCCACAGTTGACTTTAGCCCATTTTGAGTATGTACCATTTACTGTACAACAATACGCAGTTCAAACATCATGGTTTTATTTACCAGACAAGCTACGTTTGCTTGAGAAACAGAAAGAAAGAAATAGCCATGCTGCTTTCAACTGCATATTGGACATGGTACTGAAGTTTTTTCCCTTAATGGGGCTCCCCAGGCTGGAGCCTGAGACTGTGTCCACCCAGAGTGTTTTGTGCTCAGAGGATATACACTACTCACAAAAAGTTTGGGATATTTGGCTTGTGGGTGAAATTTCAGAATGAACCTAAAATGCACTCTAACTTATACAGGTGAACTTAATGTGGCATTCTCTAAATTTCTCAATGCACATGTCCAACAGTTCAATTTTTTAGTACTTTTTGCACAACTTGCTGTTCTCTAACGAGCTTAACAGCAAAATTCACAACAGGTGTTTGATCCATGAATCTCCCAATAAATTTCCTGGTTCAATTAGAATTGGTATTTAAATACTCCTCATCATGCTGTTCACATTTTGACATCATGAGACCAAGACGACACCTAACAATTGATCAACAGTACCTCTCCATTGCGAGGCTTCAAGCAGGATGTTCTCAGATGAGTTTCATCAGCAGGTTGCAGCAGAGATACAGAGAGACTAGAAGAGTCACAGAAAAGGTATAGAAGTGGACGTCCTTTGGCCACATCCCACACTGATGACTGTTTCATTGTAAATAACGGCCTACAGAACTGGATGATGAATGCCAAACTCTAAGCACATTTAAGGGAGGTGAGAGGCAGCCAATTGTCACATCAGACCATTCCTAACTGTTTACATCAGTGTGGTCTGCATTCTAGACGACCTGCAAGGGTACCTAAACAGGTGTCAACATCTTGCATGGGCCAGGGAGCATCTACGCTGGACGAGGAACCAGTGGGCCTCAAGCTGTTCACTGATGAAAGTCAATTCACACTGAGGAGAAATGATGGCCGTCAATAATGTTGGAGATGTCAAGGAGAGCGCTATGCATCAGCCACTGTTGTCACCAGATGAGCCTTTGGTGGTGGTAGTGTTACAGTATGTCTAGTCAATACAGAACTGCCCTACACTTTGTGAATAATACAGTGACAAGCACATACTACTTGAATAACATCATTAATCCAGTCATTGTGCCTCTGCATGAACAACACAGGCCTAATTTCATCTTCATGGATGACAATGTGGCAGCCTATTAAGGTCACATCATTAGGGAACAGCTGCTAAAGACTGGGGTACCTCCAATGGAGTAGCCTGCGCTTTCTCCAGACCCGAATCCCATTGAAAACCTATGGGATCAGCTGAGTTGCAGTGTAGAGGCTTGTAACTCTATACCCCAGAACCTCACTGACCTGAGGGCCATCCTTCAAGAAGAGTGGGATGGCATGCCTCAGCAGACAGTAAGTCGACTTGTGAACAGCCTGAGATGACGTCAAGCTGTAATTGATGCTCAAGGCCACATGACAAGTTACTGAGACATTGACATTTGTAGGGGTATACCCACCACTGTTGTTGGCTTTTGTTTCAATAAATAGTTTCAGATGAGGAAATCACCATTGCATGCTTCTACTTAAATGCCCTAATTTCATGATATATTATCACTGTAGTGTGAACTTCAATAAATTTCACCCGAAAGCCAAATATCCCTGATAACGTGTTGTACATGGGGGAGAGCTAGTCTGCAGAGCTACTGCTATTGCGCAGTTTTCAGCAAAAATCATTTCAGTGAAACCTACAATGGTGCATGTGCTGTAGATGTGGAGATGTTGAAATAGATATGTCAGGGATATAGCGTTTTAGACACTGGTCTTAATAAGGCCCTGCGTTGGCCGGGGATCCGCTGAAGTAATGTAGAGGCGCCGGCTCATGCCATGCCCACTTTTTTAGACCTGGGGTGAGTGGGGAAAAGTCGCAGATTGCGCCGCAAAGTACATTTCCACCGCAAACTGCACCAGAAATACATATTATAAATACATAGGCATATTTCTGTTTAATAAATGATCCCCATAGTTTTCAGCGTATTGCTGAAACTACAGACATACCCAGAAGAAGCAAAGCACAGAACCAAGAGACTGGTATAAAAAAAAAATCTGCAAGTTGTTTTACTAGCTATGACTTTAGAGGAATACAATGTACTTTACAGTTTTATGTTTACCTGTCATTTTGTCATTTTTAGCCACTATACTTTTGCTATATTTACAGCCATACTGAAAAATACAGTCAAATAACCAATTCCTTCAGATGTTTTCTGTTTCATATATATAATTGAGGCCAGCACATAAAGGTCACACAGAGAAACGACACTCTGGAAAATGCACAGAGGTGTGAAGAACAGGAAGTCAGCTGTTATGGGGTGGTAAGGTTTGACCAATCCAGAGTGCATTTGATGTCTTCATTATTTACTTGGTGTATGGGTCATGTTCAGACAAGGAAATATGTAACCAGCAGTTGACAAGATGTTTGCACAGTGAAAAGTGACTCAGGATTGATTAATTTGTGATGCAGTCTACAAACCAGTTAGGTTGCAGACATGATATTTGCTTCTTGATGAACTATATTGATCTAATGATGCCATTCCTGGTCAAAGCCCTGAGGTCAGCTTGTCATTGTCTCCAAGATGGACTTAAAGAGGTTGTCCAGAACCAGAAATTGATTGTCTATCCTCAGGATGGTCCACTGGTATGAGACTGGTGGAGGTCTGACTCTTGGGAGCATTGTTTACCAGATATACTGTGGCTCCATACTTTTGGTAGTGGCTGTGTGTTATCCTGTAGCTTTTTAAATGTCCAGGAGTCAAATATTAACCACTTCCCTACCTCTGTACGACTATATACATCAACTGTAGGGTCTTTAAAGATGAGGGCCTGAGCAGAGGGGGTGCCATAGCTGCCAGGTTTCTGCTGTTTTAAACAGCAGACACCTGGAGGCAATATCTCCAATCATCAATAACACTGATAACAGACATTTAACCCCTCAGATGCCATGGACAATTGTAAAGCCAATCCTTCTATGTAATAGCCTCGGTCTCTATGAAGAATCTGAGACTATTAAAACTGTAGATGCAATTGTCCCCATTTTAGGGGGAGGGGGATTCCTTCCCGATTCCAATCAGAATAACTCCCTGGATAAACAACCCCTCTCTAGTAGCTATATCCTGTAATATTATTACACTCCAGAAATACATCCAGGCCCCTCTTGAATTCCTTTATTGTACTCACCATCACCACCTCCTCAGGCAGAGAGTTCCATAGTCTCACTGCTCTTACCGTAAAGAATCCTCTTCTATGTTTGTGTACAAACCTTCTTTCCTCCAGGCGCAGAGGATGTCCCCTCGTCACAGTCCTGGGTATGAATAGATCATGGGAGATTATCCCATATATTTATCCCGTACCATAAACACATAACAAACTACAGATCGCTCCGCAAAAAAATAAGCCCTCATACAACTCCTTGGATGCAACTATAAAAAAGTTATGAGGGTCAGAATATGGCGATGCAAATAAAAAACATAAAAACTAAAAAAAAAAAAAAAGTATTAAAACACGAGAAAAAATATATAAATGTGGTATTGCTATGAAATAGCCCAGAAAACTGTGTTACATTTTTTTCCAACTCCCCTTTGGATTTTTTTTCAGCTTTCACTATATCATATGCAATATTAAACAGTGACATTAGAAAGTACAACTTATCCCACAAAAAACAAGCCCTCATACAGCTATGAGAATAGAAAAATAAAAAGGTTATGGCTCCAGAAAGGCAGGGAGTGAAAAACTAAAATGCATGGTAATGAAAAGAAGAACTTCCACATTAGGCTACATGCACACAACCATGCTGTGTTTTGCGGTCCGCAAATTGCGGATCCGGAAAACACAGATGCCACCCGTGTGTGTTCTGCAATTATAGAAATTCCTATTCTTGTCTACAGAACGGACAAGAATAGGACATGTTCTATTTTTTTTGTGGGGCAACGGATGTAATTTGCAGTCCCCAATGCACAGGCAACATCCGTGCGGCGGCCGGGATGGATCGAGACCCATTCAACTTGGATGGGTCAGTGATTGTCCGCACAACAAAAAATAGAACATGTTCCGTGGGGTTCCGTGTCTCCGTTCCGCACCGCAGCTCCGGATTGCGGACCCATTCAAATGAATAGGTCTGCATCAGTGATGAGGGGAGCACACGGCCGGTGCCCGCATATTGTGGGCCGCAATACGGCCATGGCCAGGCAACGGCTGTGTGCATGAGGCCTAACCCTTAGGCCTCTTGCACACGAACGTGTGGGCCCTTGGCCGTGCTGCGGGCCGCAATGCATGAACACCGACCGTGGGGCAGCCGCAGTGTATTGCGGACCCATTCACTTTAATGGGTCCACGATCCGCCCGTTCCGCAACAAGATAGGACATGTTCTATCTTTTTGCGGAACAGAAGTACGGGACGAAACCCCACGGAAGCACTCTAGGTTCCGTTCCGCACCATTTCGCATCTCCAGATTTGCGGACCCATTGAAGTGAATGGGTCGGCATCCGTGATGCGGAATGCCCACGGAACGCCGCCCGTGTATTGCGGATCCGCAAATACGGCAACGGACAGCACACGTTCTTGTGCAGGAGGCCTTAGGCAGTCTCCTTATTAAAAACACCTGGGTTGAATGTGAGGAGTGCTGACACCAGGAGAGAAAGCAAAAAAATAAAATTGAGGGGACAGAATGCAAATATACCAATCTGTAGAAAAAAAAAGACACGGATTGCACATTCACATGCCGTGCTGAGCTTTTCAGATCTGTCACATGATCACACTGGGGGGCCTCAGATCGTGCCGCCTCCAGTGAAGTACGAGTGTCCCCACGTGTACAAGTGGTTGAGTTTTTTTTTTTTATCGCCAGCACTACCAAGGGTGGGGGTCCATTATATATATATATATATATATATATATATTCTATAGGAGCATATATGCTACTGGGGGCTCTATAAGAGGCCATTTATAATACTGGCGGCACTATGGGGTCCATTATATTTATATATATATATATATATAGTTGAAGAAAAATGGCGGCACTGGCTAAAAGGGGAAAGGTACGGGTGCACGTCCCAAGGGGAATGGACTTCCTACCCCGATAAATGGATCCAGAAAAAAGAGAGGCACTCCGATGGATAAAAGCAAGTGAACCCTTTATTCACCCAGGTGGTGCAACGTTTCGGCTCCAAACATGAGCCTTCTTCAAGCAAAGATACAACTCAAATGATGGCAATTATATAAGGGAATCAATCTACATGCAAATCATGTAGTGGGTGTGTTACAAATAGTGACAATAATATGATGAAAAGAATATGCAGTGACACATAGTGACATTGATGAAAATACATATCATAAAGTAAGAGACATGACCTTGCATGTCATGTGCATCGCAAACATAGTGCAAAGTGTACATCGATCGAATACAGAAAAGCTTGATCGGATGATGTATCAAAATAATTGTGTGTCATGCAGGGGGAGGAGCAGAGAAGTGATATCGCAGACATACCCGATCAGCAGGGAGGCTCATTCAATGCCGCTGTTTCGGCGTTGTAAACATCACATTGCGCAGGCGTGGCGCAGCACCAGTCAGAGACTGAGGACGAACGGCGAACAATGGGCGTCATCAGAACGAGCCGACGCTCGTGCGTCACCCAGTCGTCGCTCTGTTCAGACTGGCGCATGCCCAGTGAGAAACCTCACTCAGAGCGCCATTTTGGTGAAAACTGGAAAACTGCCCATGAGTCATAACTCCGTGTACCACAAGTCGGGTGTTGGCAACTTGAAAAGGCAGTGAGCTCCCTTAGGTGTGAGCTGGATGTAAGTCAGCGATTTGTGTACACACTCAGAGAGTTATATAGCTCAACCTTTTCTTGCTTTAATGTTTTTCTTTCTTTCATAGATCACCTATACTCAGCGCCAAGGGGGATGGAATATACGGATGGAGTGGACGCAGTATACCGCAGGAGGGGGTCATTCTAATATACACTATGTATTTTGTTTATATACAGCATTGAATTTTTTTACATCTGATTTTGCTTGGCATGGCGGGCACCACGGAACTGGTCAACAGCCTTGATGGTGCAATTTTTCCACATGACACAATGAGTTATCCGCACTCTGTGGCATCTATGTACCTACAAGAGGAGATCCCTCTCGGGTAAGACGGCGGCTTGGTACCCTTGGCGACACCCCTGCAGATACCGCGGATTCCGTGGTTGCGGTGGGTTTCTGCCTGGGTTGGGTATATGGACACCCTGATCCTAAGGGAGCTCACTGCCTTTTCAAGTTGCCAACACCCGACTTATTAGTAGGTTGGATGTGGTACACGGAGTTATGACTCATGGGCAGTTTTCCAGTCACCAAAATGGCGCTCTGAGTGAGGTTTCTCACTGGGCATGCGCCAGTCTGAACAGAGCGACGACTGGGTGACGCACGAGCGTCGGCTCGTTCTGATGACGCCCATTGTTCGCCGTTCGTCCTCAGTCTCTGACTGGTGCTGCGCCACGCCTGCGCAATGTGATGTTTACAACGCCGAAACAGCGGCATTGAATGAGCCTCCCTGCTGATCGGGTATGTCTGCGATATCACTTCTCTGCTCCTCCCCCTGCATGACACACAATTATTTTGATACATCATCCGATCAAGCTTTTCTGTATTCGATCGATGTACACTTTGCACTATGTTTGCGATGCACATGACATGCAAGGTCATGTCTCTTACTTTATGATATGTATTTTCATCAATGTCACTATGTGTCACTGCATATTCTTTTCATCATATTATTGTCACTATTTGTAACACACCCACTGGGTGGGGTGTGATCACATGATTTGCATGTAGATTGATTCCCTTATATAATTGCCATCATTTGAGTTGTATCTTTGCTTGAAGAAGGCTCATGTTTGGAGCCGAAACGTTGCACCACCTGGGTGAATAAAGGGTTCACTTGCTTTTATCCATCGGAGTGCCTCTCTTTTTTCTGGATCTATATATATATATATGCTACTGGGGGCTCTATAAGAGGCCATTTATAATATTGGCGGCACTATGGGGTCCATTATATATATATATTCTATAGGAGCATATATGCTACTGGGGGCTCTAAAAGAGGCCATTTATAATACTGGCGGCACTATGGGGTCCATTATATTTATATATATATATATTCTATAGGAGCATATATGCTACTGGGGGCTCTATAAGAGGCCATTTATAATACTGGCGGCACTATGGGGGCCATTTATAATACTGAGGATACTGTAGGGGGCCATAATATATACTGAGGGCACTTCAGGAGTTTGGATTTAAAGCAAAAATAGCCAATGACTCCGTTTTTAATGCATGTTTTTGACGGACAGAAAATGGATGCACACATTGATGCAATATGGCCAGGAAAAACTGGCTGTGTATTTTTTTTTCACTGTGGTGTGAATGAATGAACCCTGACTGTATAAAGATTGGGGGGGGGGGGGGGGGGGGGGGGGAACTGACTCCTATGTGGTAAAAACAGAAATAAAAATGTGACAGAAAACGCTATCCATTGTGTAAAACAAGGCAGGGTCACTGCGCCTTATGTGCTACCCCAGTTCTGGCCCAGACCCAGAATATTAATATGTTCTGCTGAGGCCACTGGATTAGGAATAACACAAACCGCAGTGTTGGTAGCGTGGGTTGGCACTGAGTGTCAGTACTTTTATTTTATTTGTATGGGTGTGAGGTTTTATTTTTCCCATTACAGACAAGAGTTGCTTTTCATCCCAGTGGATGTGCCTGGAGGAGGGCACGGTCGCCAGCACACCGAGGGACAAGTGTGTGGTACAAGCCCACGGCTCTTTCAGCCTTCAACGAGTTAAGACAAAAAGAAAAAAAAAGAAAAACTGTTTGCAGAGCCTGGTGTTTTTCAGAGCATCTTGTTTTTCACAGACTGGATTCCCGCCCACATTACATCAGGCCGGCCGAGAGTCCCGCCTCATTTCATCAGTGTCTTTGAGCCCTCCTGATTGGCTGAACCTTTAACGCTAGGTGCATTCGCATTGGGCAAGCGTCCCATGGGGGCGTGCCTGGACGCTTCGTCCCGCCCCGCCAGGACTTGTTTATGAAGCTGAGTACAAGGCAGTGTTCGGCTGTCTGCGCTGCGGAGAGGGGTGTGAGGAGGCTCAGCTCTGCTGTACACGTGATAACAATAGATACGGCGCTGACATTGTTCTCTGCGCAGTGGAATACGACAGGCAGACGTATACCTGTGCAAGCTCCGTCAGTGCGTATGTGTGCCACCATAATAACGATGAGGTTGTCACCGCGGGCGGCTGCTCCAGTTCCAGAAATCATCTGCAGTCACTGCAGCGGAGTGTGCGACAACAAAGTCAAGGTGAGCGCCCGTCCTGGAGATGGTGCCCGCTGTGCTGCGCTACCGGACCGACTTCTAGCAGTGTGCGATTCCGCATGTAGGGTGCCGTGCAGACGTCGCTTTCTAGGAATGCGCAGATCGTCCCCGGGATCGTCGTGGCCATCTGCCCGATCCTGTTTCTGCCTAATCTCTGCGCCTCATTGCTATCCAGGCGCCGGCCATTCATTCGCCTTGGATGCCTCATCGTCTTTGTCGTCAGATGTCGCAGTGTTTGCACTAGTCCTCTGCTGTATATAGTGCTGGCTACATGGAGTCCGCTACTTCTGCCTGCTGAGACATGTAGGGGCAAGTCTGGAGAGAAGGGGGGTTCATCAGGGGCATTGGTCTTGGGACTAGAACTGGCACTGGCATGCAGCATCATAGGTTCCCATTGCAAATAAACATGCCCGACCTTGTACTTGATAAAGTCTTGTAACTCTCCTGTATGGAAGATTGTGCGCAAGTGGTGTAACCAGTGTAGAGGTGGTTTACCTGCAGTCCCATGTAAGAGCACAAGGGACAAATACTTGGATGGGCGACCTATATTGGTATGAGGCGCCTCAGTGATGCATTGCCTCTGCAGTAAGCAGCGGCTACCTGTTGGGAAACAAAGGAATGTTTACAGGGGAGGCACTGCCTGCTCCTCCGGTATTAGATGTACACCTGTATGACGGAGCAGACAGCCACTGTAGAATTACAATGATGTGACATCGCAGGGTCCCTATTACAGGGGAGGCACTGCCTGCTCCTCCGGTATTAGATGTACACCTGTATGACGGAGCCGACAGCCACTGTAGAATTACAATGATGTGACATCGCAGGGTCCCTATTACAGGGGAGGCACTGCCTGCTCCTCCGGTATTAGATGTACACCTGTATGACGGAGCAGACAGCCACTGTAGAATTACAATGATGTGACATCGCAGGGTCCCTATTACAGGGGAGGCACTGCCTGCTCCTCCGGTATGAGATGTACACCTGTATGACGGAGCCGACAGCCACTGTAGAATTACAATGATGTGACATCGCAGGGTCCCTATTACAGGGGAGGCACTGCTTGCTCCTCCGGTATTAGATGTACACCTGTATGACGGAGCCGACAGCCACTGTAGAATTACAATGATGTGACATCGCAGGGTCCCTATTACAGGGGAGGCACTGCCTGCTCCTCCGGTATTAGATGTACACCTGTATGACGGAGCAGACAGCCACTGTAGAATTACAATGATGTGACATCGCAGGGTCCCTCATACTTACCTTTATGGCCACTTCAGGAGCCAATTTGACTTTTTAGTGAAGTATTTTTATCCATTTTTGGTCATTATGACAGTCAAGGTAAACCTATCTGGACAATATTTTGACTCATTAGACCACGGTAAATGTGCCGGCATATTCTTTTTCCTGCTCCATCATAAGAAATATCACATTTCCGTAGGTCCGCCATTGTCCGTTCAATGAGTTTGGCAGTGATCGGTGAATGGACCTCTATGAAATGGTCAATTCTTAAAGTCTCATCAAGGAAATAATACTTGGCTTGTTGTTTCTTCCAGGAATTGGGTATCCGAATCCCTCGCCCTGTAGGTCAAGGGCCTAGCAGATTCATCCCCGAGGAAGAGGTTGGTGTGTTTTTTTTTTATTTAGTTTTTCTATCTTGTAATAAATATGTATCATTCAGACAAGTAGAAACCTGTATGTATAGATCTGAGAAGACTTGTAGGAGGCCTCCTCTGATGTATTGGGCATTGTTATGGATGGGGGTTTCTGCAGTCTCTGGTTTAAGCAAACAGTCCAACCTTAATACCGTTTTATGCCCTCTACAGATTCTACAAGCTGGGATGGAGGATGCAAATATGCACACAGTGTTTGCTGATGCTTTTGCAGATATGGGTCGCCTGGATAATATCACCCTGGTGATGGTTTTCCACCCGCAGTATTTAGAAAGCTTTCTGAAAACACAGCATTACCTGTTGCAGATGGATGGCCCTTTACCTGCCTGTTATCAGCACTACATAGGGATTATGGTAAGTCCTCCTCAGATGTGCCAATGTCCATAGTCATACCCTCTACAATCCTGAGCGTGTATGAATTCCAGAATTCAGGAACACAGGGTTGGAAAATAGCATGTACTGACAGCAATGTGTCTGTCGCTCTTTCAGGCCGCGGCCAGGCATCAGTGTTCTTATCTTGTTAATCTACACGTCAATGACTTTATTCAGAGTGGAGGAGACCAGAAGTGGTTGAATGGTCTTGAAAATGCTCCACTGAAGCTCCGTAATCTAGGAGAGCTGAACAAGCTGCTGGCACACAGACCTTGGCTGATCACAAAAGAACACATTGAGGTACACACTTGTAGGCTCCTTTGTATCAGGCTGGCACTGTTGGCTACAAGGCTTGCAACCAGTTTTACACCATCTATTGGTGTAGAGTGACACGTGTATTAATTTTTTTTTTTTTTGTGTGTGTTTGCAGCAACTGCTCAAAACTGGAGAGCATAGCTGGTCTTTGGCAGAGTTGATCCACGCAGTCGTTCTTCTTGCTCACTACCACTCATTGGCCTCCTTCACATTTGGCTGTGGCATAAGTCCTGAAATCCATAGTAATGGTGGGCACACTTTCCGTCCCCCATCTGTCAGTAACTACTGCATTTGTGATATAAGAAATGGCAACCATGGAGGGAATGAGAGTCGCCAGAGAGCAGGAAGCTTGGTAAGTTGGCTAGTTGGACATGTCAGAGTTTGTGCATTGTTTCTAGCCACCGGTCTAGGCCCAATTTATTTTATTTTAAGAGTAACAACTGGCAAATGCCCCATCACGAAAAAAAATGACAACTTGCTGTTCTCTATGGCAACCAGTCAAGATTTTACAACCTTTGGTAGCTTTGCCCTGGGTAACATGAGTGTTTCCATATATTAGGGTCTCTGTAGAGCCCATGTTGTCTATTGGCACTAGAAAAGGTTCCTCAGTATCAAGAGCCAATGCATTTTGGAAACCTCAATGGGGTCACATATAGTCCTTTGGCTAGGATACATAGATGTGCCCACTCTCAAGAGAAGTCCTGTATAAAGACTGGAGGCAGTTTCTGGAAAAACTATATATAGTTGCATATTTAATGTAAACTTGATGACTTTAGATAAACGGGTTCCCTATTTCTTCTCTATAGAGCTCTGATTCTTCTTGTGAAGTTGAAGTTCTGATGGAGAAAATGAAACAGCTTCAAGAATGTAGAGATGAAGAAGAAGCGAGTCAGGAAGAAATGGCTACACGCTTTGAAAAGGAGAAGACTGAGAGCATGCTCACTTTTGCTCCAGGTAGGGCAATGCCTGAAAGATGGGCACACTGGACGTTTCCGTGACAGTGTGTCCTATGTATTATCACAACACGGGCAAGTAAAAAGGGCATTCTCATCTTGGCCTTCTGGCATATCCACAGAATATGCTATAAATGTCTGATGCAGGTTTCACCTCTGGGACTCTGCACCTGTCTCTAGAATGAGGTCCCCAGCTGCTCTATAAGTGAATAGAGATGTGTTTGGGATTTCAGATACCCATTGTGCTATGCTGCTTTCATAATGCAGATAGAAGTGAATGAGAGTTTGTTGTGGAAACGGCGTAGAACAGTGAGCTCAACTGTTTCTGTATTTCTGAACACCTCTCTGGTCATTCATGTGACAACTAGATGCCCAGGATGGGGTCAGGTAACCCCTGTTCAAGAGACTGGGGCGAGTTCCAGAGGTGGGTCCTGCGTCTGTCAGACATCCACAGGACATGCCATAAATGGCTAAGATAAGAAATCCCTCTAAACAGTATAACCTTGGCCCATTAGATGATTGTCTTTCATTCTCTGTAGAAGATGAAGATCCCCCTCCAGTTAAAGAGGTCTCAAAACATTTTGAAGACACAAGTTATGGCTACAAAGACTTCTCTCGCCGCGGGATGCATGTTCCCACATTCCGAGTACAGGTAAGTCTTCTATATAACCACCCTAGAGGGGTGTATTCTTTAGAAAGGGCCATCTATCGATTATATAATGGATGTAACCTATATGCATGTTTTGATACAGCATTCTGTTTGGTAAATCTGTACGAATCGGGCTAGGTTCATATAAGTGACATTCAGTGTGTATACTAACCATTCACCTCAATGGCGATGAAAAACAAAACATGATTGGTGACAAATACATAGACATTAATGAGATCTGTCACGAACTGCTTTATTTCCTTAAAGAGGACCTTTCACTAGTTTAAAAACTAACTATATCAGTGGGCAGAGCGGCGCCCAGGGGTCCCCCTGCACTTACTAGTATGTCTGGGCGCCGCTCCGTTCGCTATGAGCCCCAGGCTATGAGCTGTGCGCTATGATTGGCCAGCGCTGCAGCAAGGGACAACCCTAATACAAAAACTCCGCCCAGTACAACAGAGGGAGCTGCAAACACCGGAGCCTATACTGGGCGAACGGAGCGGCCCCCAGACATACTAGTAAGTGCAGCGGGGCCCCTAGGCGCCGCTCTGCCCACTGATATAGTTAAGTTTTTAAACTAGTGAAAGGTCCTCTTTAAGGCTACATTCACACGACCGTATGTGTTTTGCGGTCCGCAAATTGCGGATCCGCAAAACACGGATACCGGCTGTGTGAATGTAGCCGGCCCTATGATAGAAAGGCCTATTCTTGTCCGCTTTTGCGGACAAGGATAGGACATGCTCTATCTTTTTTGCATTGAAATGAATGGGTCTGCACCCGTTCCGTGCAATTGCAGAACGGATATGGAGCCAAAAATAGTCGTGTGAATGTAGCCTAACAAACATACTGGGGGTCATTTACCATAGCTCTATGCCAGTTTTCTGGTGTAGAAAAGTCACAAATGTTTGTAAGT
This sequence comes from Bufo bufo, assembly GCF_905171765.1. Taxonomy (NCBI): domain Eukaryota; kingdom Metazoa; phylum Chordata; class Amphibia; order Anura; family Bufonidae; genus Bufo; species Bufo bufo. Next base: position 335,816,186 of record NC_053392.1, on the reverse strand, counting down.
TTGCAGGGAAAATGACTTTTTGGCTTTTTTCAAAACCCTTGGGAAGAGGCGGGCTAAGGGCCTGACTTTTTTAACGCGTGTCACGCATTACACCAGCTCAGTTCTGGCTCATGGACAGCGGAAGATGCTGAAAATGTACTAAGAGGCATGCGCCACTGAATAAATTGGGCAGATCTTCCTCTGGCTGGCATTTTTACTAAGACTGGTATATGAAACACCAGAATTACTACATGAACCCCACTGCATGAGAAAAAAAATGAGTCTCTGGGTACATTGAGAAGGGGCATATACAGTGTTCTACAGTTCCAGCAAACTCTTTGAGACCTTAAGAAATCTGATCTGCCAGGTTTATTGACCTGTAATGCAGACTTTAAATCCCCAGCATGGCAATTTATGCTACATATTTCAATCACATTTTTCGCCCTTTGCAGAGCATAGAGAGAAATCTGTAGCATATCTGCAGACAAATCCACAACAAATCTGCATATTTGGAAGCACATACGCCACCAATAGATCCATTTTCATATGCTAATTACACCACAGATTTTTCTGCTATGTAACAGAGGAAGGGCACAAGGAAAAGTTTTATAAAAAGACTCCAAAATGGTGATTAGGGCTGCAGCCATTAATCGACTTTATCGATAATATTTGATAACTGGATTCGTTGTCGATTAATCCAGTTATTGAATAATCGCTGATTCGTTGCTATGCGGGCGGTTTACTTTACTTGAAATCAGCGCATCTTTATTACCTGACAATGAAGCTCCAGTAACAGGCAGAGCGGACGGCACACCACACACCACACACCACACACCATCCACAGATCCTCCTCCCATAACAAATTTGTTTTAATATGGCCTTTGAACATAATTCTACAAGTAAATTTATATAAACCTTTGTTTTGTAATCCCCCCCCCCCCCTATTAATCGATTAAATAATCGACTATTCAAATAATCGTTAGCTGCAGCCCTATTGGTGATATTAATGGACGTGCATGTATTTACTACAACAGACAGTGCTGACAGATGCTCTAGCACTATGGTAGTAAAGGCAGCAAGGATTGTGGAGCTCTGTATTCCACCAATGGAGTCCAGTTACACATCACATAAAGATATGAAAGTTATAAGCAGTGGAGGGAACGCACGTTTTTTGGGTCCTAGCCTAGTATGAGTGCTGCATTATAATTAAACCATGATTTTTATTTGCAGGATTTCAGCTGGGAAGACCATGGCTACTCCTTAGTTAATCGGCTTTATCCAGACGTTGGGCAGCTACTAGATGAGAAGTTTCACATTGCATATAACCTTACTTATAACACCATGGCAATGCACAGTGATGTAGATACCTCAACACTACGGCGGGCCATATGGAACTATGTGCATTGTATGTTTGGAATAAGGTGAGAGATTTTTCTGATTATATCCTTCTCGTGGTTTGTAGTAGTTGAGTCACAGCCAAGAAGAATGAAAAAAATGTAGACCATATTTTAGGATTCAGTTTTGTACTAAAGCCAGTTTTAGTAATAAAGGTGTTGTGCCAATAAAAACACTTATCCCTTATCCAGATAAGAGATAAATGTTTGATAATGGTTGGCCCGATTGCCGGAGCCCCCAGCTATCATGAGAACAGGGGTCTAGAAGTGCCGCCAGACTTCCCCATGAGAAGGGAGCAGTAGTATGCCTGTGCTTCCTGCTCTCACGTCACTTCTATGGGACTGCCGCTCAGCAATCGGGCCCCCCAGCGATCAAACAGTTAGGCCCCTATCCACAAGTGTTATTAGTGGCACAACCCGCTTGAAATGCCCATCCTGATGTGTATGATTGAAGCAGAAGCTTAATTGCCTCTATTTTGATAATTATGTGATTTGAGGTTTGTCTCCTTATGCGGTCATCCTGATATTTAATTATTTTTTTATTTTATTTACAGGTATGATGATTATGACTATGGAGAAATAAACCAGTTACTGGACCGCAGCTTTAAAGTTTACATAAAAAATGTGGTGTGCAGTCCAGAGAAGACAACCAAAAGAATGTATGACAGCTTCTGGAGGCAGTTCAAGCATTCTGAAAAGGTGAGCCATGGTGAAGGCCAGGCGACTGAGAAGAACATTGCTGCTCTTTCTTATATTGGACACTCTACAGCTTTGTAAAACAGAAATGTATTTTTACAGTAGGGTCGTGTGTTATGCTAAGTTTTAGATCAAGCTTGCTGTAGTGGCCACTATGGCAAAGCAGTCCACTTTAATGATTGGTTTGAGCTTCATATAAGGCTCTATTCACATCACATCTAAAGGCTGTTTTAAACTGCCAGATTTTCGAGCGCCAATGGGTGAAAACACATCCATCAGTGCTCGTTTGCACTGGCCTGATTACACGGGCCGATGCAAACTGCATATGGGATGAACGATTGCTAGCGCAGTCATTCCTCCTGTATTCAGTTCTATTGATTTTCGGCAGCACATCCATGATTACACAAGGAGATGTGCTACCGATAATTGGGCATCTTTGATCCGGATGAAAGATTCCCATCGGTTGACAAACATGGGCTGCTTGATTATACGGGCTAGTTATATAAAACAAGTTTCCTGATTGATCTGAAAATCGTACAGTCTATTAGGGCCAAGCCTTACGTCAGTCATATGTGTTGGGAATGTTCACTGACGTAAACCTCCAACAGATGTTGCCATTGGCTTTTTTTTTTTTTTTGCTACTTATAATCCCTATACTGCGATATATTAATAGATAAATGTTATTAATCATTTTCGTTCAGTAGATAATTAAAAAAACTGACTTATCATATGCAAATTACTTGCTTGTAGCAGCTGCATCCTCCTCTCATAAACACGCCCCCTCCTCATGTTGATTGACAGGGCCAGCAAACGCGCTCTCTGCTGGCCCTGTCTGCATTCAAAATCTGGCGCCCGCGCCGTACCTGTCTTCAGTCGGCGCAGGCGCACTGAGGGGAGGACGCTCGCTCGGCCGCTCCATCCTCAATGCGCCGGTGACGTCACATCTACACCTGGCGCAGGCGCACTGAGGAAGGAGCGGCCGAGCGTGCGTCCTCCCCTCAGTGCGCCTGCGCCGACTGAAGACAGGTACGGCGCCGGCGCCAGATTTTGAATGCAGACAGGGCCAGCAGAGAGAGAGTGTTTGCTGGCCCTGTCAATCAACATGAGGAGGGGGCGTGTTTGAGAGGAGGATGCGGCTGCTACCAGCAAGTAGCCGCCCTACTTGCTGGTAGACCGGCAATTTGCATATGATAAAAGTCAGTTTTTTTTAATTATCCACCTAACGAAAATGATTAATAACATTTATCTATTGATATATCGCAGTATAGGGATTATAAGTAGCAAAAAAAAAAAAAAAAAACTTTAGTGGGGTGATAGAAGCCCTTTAAATGTAGCCTAACATTGGAATGGCCTATTATTATGCACAACTTCACTTTCTGGCTCTTAAATAGTCAAAGCAGAATACTTCTGAATTATCACTTACATTGTATGTGGCAGGGGCAGGTTTATGCTGGGGAAAAACACGATTCATAGATGTATAAACATTGAGACTATTTAATGTGTATGTTTTGCTGCTTGATACTTGCTGCAGTGGATGTTTTTATGTTGTCGCTGTAAACCTAACATTTTTGCCTTGTTTCACCAGGTCCATGTTAATTTGCTTCTTATGGAAGCAAGGATGCAAGCTGAACTCCTTTATGCTCTGAGAGCAATCACTTGGTATATGACCTGACTTCTGTCTTGAATGACCCACAGTGAATGTTCCACAGGGAAATCTGTCTGGACTGCCGACTTCCCTTGCCTTTTTTGGTAGCTACCTTTTTTCAGAAGTCCATTGTGCCATATTTCCCATCATTTCAGCTAGTTGGTTTCCAGTGGGCTGACAGTTGAATGTTGTGAAAGACATGTCGCCTTGCAAACCTGCAACTCGTGAACACACACAACACTGCCTGGTTCCGTACCAGACCTGTGTGTTTTTGCAGTGATGGACTCTTTGGAAGTATTGTGGATGGACTGGGAAACATGTGCTTAGTTTCCCACTAGGACTACAGTGGTGCTGCTCTCCTGGTGACAAGATGCGGACGTTCCCATTAAGCTAAATAAACACATATGGATACTGCTACAACCTGAGCCTTGTTATAACATACAGAAAGTGTGCATTCCCATACACTTGTGCATGTCTTCTCACCATATACAGCAATTCTCAAACCTCCAACCATAACTTGCAGATTTACAGCTAGATCACTGGCTGCGTATATTGCTGTACAAAAAGCTGTGAGATATTACATTTGAATTTTGTCTTCCTTTAAAGTGTGTGTGTGTATATACATATTTCTCTTCACGCTTTAAGTCTGACTACAGGGAATGTGGAATACCTCTTGGTTGTGGGGTGCACACTTGGGAATCACGCTGCTGTGCTCTGACAGCAGTCGGGGTAGAAGGAAGCAGTTAGCTTAACTGACCTAGTGATTCACTAGTCGTTCGCTGCTGCTGGAAAAACACCCGCGGTTTACAGTTTAAAACTTGATAACGATGTGAATGTTAAATGAAAAAGTAGTTGGTTTTGGAAAACAATTGTATGGAGGGGTTTGTATTACAGAAGTTCAAACTGGTAAATATCTTTTGACGCTTTTTCAGTATTATTGTTATTTTCTAAATAAAAATGAAAAAGAAAAAAAAAATAGTAATGTTTTGTATTTATTTCTAATCTTCAATAGCCTCCATAAAGGAGTTGTGCAGGGGTTTTATATTGATGACCTGTCCTCAGTACAGGTCATCAATATCAGATCGGAGGGGTCCAACACTTGACATCGCTGCCAGTCAGCGGTTTTGAAGAGGAGGTGGCGCCCTATGCGAGTACTGCTTCCTCTTCATTATAGTGCGCGTTGTCTCCCTTGCAGCAGTGGTGTAGTACAAGTACTCGCTACATTAAGTGATGAAGCGAGTACTTGTAATTACACCTGCTTTCAAGATGACAGGCAGTGTAATGAAGAGGAAGTAGCGCTTGCACGGAGCACTGCCTCCTCTTCAAACAGCTGATCGGTGAGGGTACCGGGCATAAGACCCCCACCAATCAGATATTGATGACCTATCCTGAGGACAGGTAATCAATATAAAAATTGAATTAGCCAGGGCATCTATCTGCAGGACATTTGTGTTCGATTAGGTCGACAGGTTTGATTCGGTTCTGAATCAATTATACCTGAAAGTGCTCCAATTGCCCTATAAATTTGTGTGTGATGTTATGAGGTCTCCTAGGAATGAATTTTTCCAGCTCATCACAGCACAACAGGAGGTTGTTTCCCCTTTGACCTTTTTGGAACCGTAAACAGATAGGTTAAAAGGTCCCTCCCACCAGTGTTCTTCCTGTCCCTACAGGGGATAGACGCAGAGAGGTTCCCTGCTTTAGGGTTGAAGAGATTCTACAAGAACTTTCAGGGCCTAAGGCTGGGACTAGGATCTGGGGGTGTCCGGCCTCTCCTTCCAGGTCTCGAACAGCCTTGCTAACACCTCTCGAGGTAGAGGTCCCTTAGTAGCCCGGAACCCACTTGGCGGAGTCTGAGCCTATAGGTGGGTTCTCTGATGGCCTCCTGTTGTGCTGTCGTGAGGGAATCTCTGGAAGCCAAATTACCAGTAAGTCTAATTCCTATATTATATATATTTTTTTGCTCTAGTCTTTTTTTTTAACACTGTATCCTGAATGGATTGAGCTGCAACTTGAATTTTCACAAATGTGTTTACAATTAATTCACTCAAAAGTACTAATGGTTTATGCAAAGTATATTGAAAGTACAGTGACCATTTCAACCATACCCTCATAGAAGAAATCCTTACAGAATTGTTTAATCCCTAACAAAATTATTTTCCTTATCATAGGGTCACCTACTTTCTTTTCCTGTTTGTTTATTAACCTTTTTGTTGTCCCTAATTTCTAGTAAATTGCTTATTTTAGCAACTGTACAGTAGGTAAGCATACCTAATGTAACTTTCTATTGTAAAACTAGAGCAGCATATAACTGTTGTAATGTAACATCCTGATCAGCCACCCCCCCCCCCCCCCCAATAGATGAGGAATGCACATTCATTTGCTTGCTTTCTATAAAATAAAAATGATGTGCCAAAAAAAGTGCAGTGCTCTTTGAGCTGTTGCTCTGCAAAACACTCTTTCTTCCTAATACATTAACATGGAATTGCCATTTGTGGCCTTGTTACAAATACAGTACTGTCCAAGGCTGCACTTATTTTTAATTTTAGATTAGAAAATCTATACTGTGAGGTGCATATCCAAATGGAATTTTAGGTGGAGGTATGCTTTAACAGGAATCAGAACATAAAGTCTCATGTATAGATAGGCTTTTTAACAACTCTCAGAAACCCGTTAAAGGGGTTCTCCAGGAATTTAAAAAAAAATTAAAATACTTATTTTATAATAATTATATTCACAAATACCTTTCATTACTTAGAATGGCTTGTTTTGTCTAGGGAGCAATCACTAAGAGAAATAAAATGGCGGCTGTACTCCTCCAACAGGAGGACAAGTTACTTCACCACAATGAGCCATAGAGCTGCCTCATCCTCCTCTCTGCTCTGCTTGTCAGGAATCATGAGCCTGAATACAAATAAATCTCTGTGGGAATGGAGATGATGAGGAGGGTAAGGTGTGACTAAAGAGCAGCAGCACATTACCACAGCCTGTCCGTCCTCTCTGTACTTCATGTCTTCTCATGAACTAAATTCCCAAGAGTATCAGCTAAAGTTCTTATCTGTATTCAGGATCATAATCCCTGACAAGTAGGAGGAGGATGAGGCAGCTCTCGTGTTGTAAAGTAACTTGTCCTCCTGTATGATCAGGACAGGTTTTGTGTGAACTAATGGGACAGCGGCCGTTTTGTTTCTCCTAATGATTGCTTCCCAGACATAACAAGCCATTCTAAATAATAAAAGGTATTTGATAATATTTATAATAAAGTAATATTTTAATTTTCTTAATTCGCAGAGAAACCCTTTAAGTGGTAACTTAACCAAATTATATATTTTAATACAAATTTATTGTGCGGCCGAAAAAAAGAAAACCCTGGAGTTTTAAATCTTAACCCCAAGGATGCATATGTCCTGCTGTGTCCTTTGCAATTACTTTATTAGTCTATTTATGGTGGGCCTCTCATTCTAAATGATGACCCCCCCCCCCCCCCCTTTTTAAACCAGGTCTTTTGAAAGATGTCAATTTTAAAGACTGCACTAAAGAGGAGGCTTTTCTAGGGCCTAAAGAGGATAGGAGAGCAATGTCTGTAACTGACAAGCTGATGGAGTCATCCTGAGTGGTGGCTAAGAATACTGTACTATAGTCAGTGCTCTTCAACCTGTGGATCCCTAGCTCTAAAGGGGTGCCTTATAGCAGGGCCTTGTTACTATAGGGGGGCCTCATTTCTACTGGGGGAACTATGGTGGTATAACTACTACTGGGGGTACTGTGGAGGCATTATTGGGCACAATATTGAGAGCATTGCTACTAATGAGGCACTTTTGGGGGAAATTATCATTATTGGGGTTATTGTAGGGGGCACTATTATTGAAGGTAATCTGGGACCACTGATTCTATGGGTGGGCTATGTGTACGGCACTTACACTGAACAAAAATATAAATGCAACACTTTGGGTTTTGCTCCCATTTTGCATGAGCTGAACTCAAAGATTTGAAACATTTTCTACATACACAAAACACCCATTACTCTCAAATATTCACAAATCTGTCTAAATCTGTGTTAGTGAGCACTTCTCCTTTGCCGAGATAATCCATCCCACCTCACAGGTGTGCCTTAGACTGCCCACAATAAAAGACCACTCTGAAATGTGCAGTTTGACCACACAGCACAATGCCACAGATGTTGCAACGTTTGAGGGAGCGTGCAATTGGCATGCTGACTGCAGGAATGTCTACCAGAGCTGTTGCCCGTGCAATGAATGTTCATTTCTCTACCATAAGCCGTCTCCAAAGGCGTTTCAGAGAATTTGGCAGTACATCTAACCGGCCTCACAACCGCAGACCACGTGTAACCACACCAGCCCAGGACCTCCACATCCAGCATGTTTACCTCCATGATCGTCTGAGACCAGCCACCCGGACAGCTGCAGCAGCAATCGGTTTGCATAACCAAAGAATTTCTGCAGAAACTGTCAAACAGTCTCAGGGAAGCTCATCTGCATGCTCGTCGTCCTCATCAGGGTCTGGACCTGACTGCAGTTCGTTGTTGTAACCGACTTGAGTGGGCAAATGCTTACATTCAATGGCGCCTGGCACGTTGGAGAGGTGTTCTGTTCATGGATAAGTCCTGTTTTTCACTGTTCATGGCAGACAGCGTGTGTGGCGTCATGCGGGTGAGCGGTTTGCTGACGTCAACATTGTGGATCGAGTGGCCCATGGTGGCGGTGGGGTTATGGTATGGGCAGGCGGTATGTTATGGACAACAAACAGGTGCATTTTATTGATGGCATTTTGAATGCACAGAGACACTGTGACGAGATCCTGAGGCCCATTGTTGTGCCATTCATCCACGACCATCACCTCATGTTGCAGCATGATAATGCATGGCCCCATATCGTAAGGATCTGTACACAATTCCTGGAAGCTGAAAAATCCCAGTTCTTGCATGGCCAACATACTCACCGGACATGTCACCCATTGAGCATGTTTGGGAAGCTCTGGATCGGCGTATACGACAGCTTGTTCCAGTTCCTGCCAATATTCTGCAACTTCGCACAGCTATTGAAGAGGAGTAGACCAACATTCCACAGGCCACAATCAACAACCAGATCAACTCTATGCGACGGAGATGTGTTGCACTGCGTGAGGCAAATGGTGGCCACACCACATACTGACTGGTTTTCTGCCCCTCCCCCCAGTAAGGCAAAACCATGCAAATTTTATTGTGGGCAGTCTAAGGCACACCTGTGCAATATTCATGCTGTCTAATCAGCACATATGCAAACTGTTGTAATTCCTACACCGTTCACCTGATTTGGATGTAAATACCCTCAAATTAAAGCTGACAGTCTGCAGTTAAAGCACATCTTGTTCGTTTCATTTCAAATCCATTGTGGTGGTGTAAAGAGCCAAAAATGTTAGAATTGTGTCGATGTCCCAATATTTATGGACCTGACTGTAGCTCCTCTTCTGTCTTTGAATTCTCCCCATCTAGGTCCTACAGTACTTGCGCAATAGTGTAAGTACCTGGTTAACTGCGGTATGTGTATCTGACAAGATCTTCAATGCAATGTAAATCTACTTTAAAACTGAAGAAAAGTCCTATTGTATAATGTTAAGGTTTATCTCAATAAGGGATTTGTTCTGATTTGCCAACATTTTCTGTTTAAGAAAATTGAGAGGCCTGATTCTGATGCTTCTGTAACACAAATTCACTTTCAAGACTATTCATTTTTATTGTTCAAATGTGAAAACTAAGAAAATATCTGTTTATTTCCACCTGATAAATGTGCACTTCTTATACACATATTCTCCATAGACAGACACAATTGAGAGCATCGTCAAATCACCATACCACCATTGCTCTGCAATCAATAAATTACTATACAATGTCAGAAACTCAGGATAAGGAAGAAGACACACTTCTGAGGGGCAGCCAAGAAGATTCACATTCTTCCAACAAGACTAAACTGGACCTGGCAAGGGCTCCAGATAGGAATGATGGCCATGAATTTTGTCCAAGAGCAGTGAAGCCACAGGTTTAAATTCTGCTTCCCAGCATTCCCTTTGGTAGTCCATTAAGTCTACATTCCACCGACAATCCAGTGCAACCTGTTCATCTTTAAGAAAAGAAAAATGGGATCTCTTTTTATAAAAAGGGAACATACAAAGAAATGTATAACAAAACTGCTTGGCCTTTGCCTTAGAAACATAAAACCCAGTAAAGCTGCAATAAGAAATACAATGACTCCTCAATTAAACAATATGAGGTAACCAATTCTATACTGTATATCAGTGTTTTATACCAGGAATTATGCAATACTTCCCTCTCACAGTGTCTTACCAAGGTAGGTGGACAAGAGGTCCACAAGTTTGTTCGTTTCTTCAAATCCAATGTACAGTTCTGCATCTGTTGCTCTGTCCATGAAATTCCAGAAAGCCTTGCACACTAGTCCAGCCAGCTGCCAGTCTGAGCATCCAAAGTCCCGCAAACACTCAACCAACCTGTAGGGTAAGAACTTTGCTTATCACTTTCATCTTGCTATAAAATTAGGTGCTTTGGCTGTTTCTGTTTATCACAGAGGCTATAGCATGACAATGTAGACATTTAGGCATATAAGACTGATTGGGGTACTCGAAACCACTTAGGTGCGTAGGTAATAAAAGTGAGTGGGAAAACCCCTTTAAAAGGTATTGTCCAGTCAGTAACTTTTCTTTTTTTTTTTTAAGGTTTAGAATGGCATACAAAATTAAGAGAAATGATCACTTACTGATCATCTATCGGTTCAGTCCTGATGCTTCCTATAGGGACGACCCATCTCAGCCAGTGATTGACTGAATGGTCATTGTCAACAGGGACTAAGAAGTAGAGACTGGCAGGAGACCTGGGAGGAGGGGGCTGTGAGGTATCATATTTATATCATTCTGAACCTTTAAAAAAATATAAATATCATTTGTAAACCAAACTGCTACTTACTTTTCAACGGCCCCTTCTTCTTTCAGTAAAGTTTTCTTATGACTGTCTGTAGCCAGATTTATCAGTACCCCACAGGCAGAGAAGCAGACCTCTTGCTGTCCAGAATCCAGTAAGGTAACAAGGAATTTATATACTAGATGGTGACACAGAGCAAGTTCATTATTCCATGACACTCTATTAAAAGTCACTTTTAGCAGCCATGTAACGCAAAATCATTAAACGGGAAGGACAATTTGTTTTCACGATCAAGGGTTTAGGAGAGGAATGGTTCAGACTTCCCTTTAGCATCGGTCTTCATACCTTTCAATCTCATTAATGTACCTTTATATTAGGACGCATGGGCAGCACGGTGGCTCAGTGGTTAGCACTGGTGCCTTGGTCAAATCTGACTAAGAACAACATCTTCATGGAGTTTGTATGCTCTCCCTGTGTTTGGCTCCATTCAGACATCTGTATGAATGGTCCGGATCTGTTCCGCATGTGCGGATCCATTCATTTTCAATGGGGCCGGAAAAAATGTGGACAGCACACAGTGTGCTGTCCGCACTTTCGTTCCGGGGCTCCGCAAAAAAATAGAACATGTCCCATTCTTGTCCGCAATAGTGTATCCGCAAAACACTTACGGACGTGTGAATGGACCTTAAGTGTGGGTTTCCTCCAGGTTCTTCCGGTTTCCTCCCGCACTTCAAGACATCTAGATTGTGAGTTCCCCTGGAGACAGCAATGTTAGGCCTCATGCACACGACAGTGAAAAAACGTCTGTTAAAAACGGATAAACTGTTAATTTTGTAACTGACTTTTTGTTTCACTGATACCTTTCTGAAAAATGGACGTTAAAAACTGACCCATTCAATTGTATGGGGGCAGTCAGTCAGTAAAAAAAACAGACAAAAGAGAACACTATTTTTTTATGTCCGTTTTTCACTGACAGTCATAAAAACTGACATGTGCATAACCCTATAGACTACAATTGGTCTTAAAACGGACGTGTGACGGCTGTTAAAAAAAAAAAATGTACATCACATGTCCGTTTTTCACTGTCATGTGCATGTGGCCTTAATGTCTGCAAGGCTGAGCCGCTCCTCCAGTATTGCCACTATATTTCTGTGTTTTTGTCTTGTTCTATATGTAGTGTATGTGCCTTTTACCTGGCATTCAAACACTCTTTTGCACCTGGTGACCTCCATCACATGGTCTGATATGGGTGTGGCTTGCAGTCTTGGCTTTGTTCACATTGCACTAGTTGTTCTGCTAGGCATTTGTGTGGAAGCTTGGCTGTGAGATTACATCACCTTCAGACCTTGTTCACACCATAGTTAGCGTAGTGGTAGGACCCTTTGCCATGCTGAGTGACCATGACGTGGTGCATGAAGGGCTCCGATATTTTCCTGACAGGAATATATTGGCGAAAGTCTCAGCTTTTAATATCTGCATTTATGACTAGCCAGTATAGTCAGTGGCATATCCGTTTGGTGCATTTTTTCTCTGATTTATATGATTGTATTTACATCTGCACAATGTTCCGTTTTGTGTAGGATGCCCTTGTGGTGCATGTGGAACGTGCCGACATCCTCCACCGTATGCATTTTTTGCTGGGGATAGTCGTTTGCTGCGGTCCACATGCGGTGGGGCTGCTCCCCCAATGAAAAACACGCTACAGTGTTAGGGGTTGAGCCGCTCCTCCAGTATTGCCACTATATTTCTGTGTTTTTGTCTTAATGTCTGCAAGGCGCCTAAATAAATGTTGGTATGGCTCACACTATTAGGTTCTCTTCCTATCTGCTGAGTCTAGACACAGGGTGTCTCTTAGGGCTATATTACACCAACAGATTATCTAACCAATTTCTGTCCAATCAGACCAATAGCTGGCGTATATAACAAAAGATCTGTGTGTGTAAACGGCCATCTGACCAATGATTGGTTAGAAAATTTGTCAGATGATCTGTTGGTGTAATACAGGCTTTAGTTACTGGGACTTTCTTAAATCTTAACCACCTCAGCCCCCCTAGCTGAAACACCCTTAATGACCAGGCCACTTTTTACACTTCTGACCTACACTACTTTCACCGTTTATTGCTCGGTCATGCAACTTACCACCCAAATGAATTTTACCTCCTTTTCTTCTAACTAATAGAGCTTTCATTTGGTGGTATTTCATTGCTGCTGACATTTTTACTTTTTTTGTTATTAATTGAAATTTAACGTTTTTTTTGCAAAAAAAATGACATTTTTCACTTTCAGTTGTAAAATTTTGTAAAAAAAACGACATCCATATATTATTTTTTCTCAAAATTTATTGTTCTACATGTCTTTGATAAAAAAAAAAAATGGTTTGGGTAAAAGTTATAGCGTTTACAAACTATGGTACAAAAATGTGAATTTCCGCTTTTTGAAGCAGCTCAGACCTTCTGAGCACCTGTCATGTTTCCTGAGGTTCTACAATGCCCAGACAATACAAACACCCCACAAATGACCCCATTTCGGAAAGTAGACACCCTAAGGTATTCACTGCTGGGCATAGTGAGTTCATAGAACTTTTTATTTTTTGTCACAAGTTAGCGGAAAATGATGATTTTTTTTTTTTTCTTACAAAGTCTCATATTCCACTAACTTGTGACAAAAAATAAAAACTTCCATGAACTCACTATGCCCATCACGAAATACCTTGGGGTGTCTTCTTTCCAAAATGGGGTCACTTGTGGGGTAGTTATACTGCCCTGGCATTTTAGGGGCCCAGATGCGTGCAAAGTAGTTTGAAATCAAAATCTGTAAAAAATGACCGGTGAAATTCGAAAGGTGCTCTTTGGAATGTGTGCCCCTTTGCCCACCTTGGCTGCCAAAAAGTGTCACACATCTGGTATCGCTGTACTCAGGAGAAGTTGGGGAATGTGTTTTGGGGTGTCATTTTACATATACCCATGCTGGGTGAGAGAAATATCTTGGCAAAAGACAACTTTTCCCATTTTTTTATACAAAGTTGGCATTTGACCAAGATATTTATCTCACCCAGCATGGGTATATGTAAAATGACACCCCAAAACACATTCCCCAACTTCTCCTGAGTACGGCAATACCAGATGTGTGACACTTTTTTGCAGCCTAGATGCGCAAAGCGGCCCAAATTCCTTTTAGGAGGGCATTTTTAGACATTTGGATCCCAGACTTCTTCTCACGCTTTCGGGCCCCTAAAATGCCAGGGCAGTATAAATACCCCACATGTGACCCCATTTTGGAAAGAAGACACCCCAAGGTATTCAATGAGGGGCATGGCGAGTTCATAGAAATTTTTCTTTTTTGGCACAAGTTAGCGGAAATTGATTTTTTTGGGTATTTTCTCACAAAGTCTCCCTTTTCGCTAACTTGGGACAAAAATTTCAATCTTTCATGGACTCAATATGCCCCTCACGGAATACCTTGGGGTGTCTTCTTTCCGAAATGGGGTCACATGTGGGGTATTTATACTGCCCTGGCATTTTAGGGGCCCTAAAGCATGAGAAGAAGTCTGGAATATAAATGTCTAAAAAAATTTACGCATTTAGATTCCGTGAGGGGTATGGTGAGTTCATGTGAGATTTTATTTTTTTAAACAAGTTAGTGGAATATGAGACTTTGTAAGAAAAAAAAAAAAATAACAATTTCCGCTAACTTGGGCCAAAAAAATGTCTGAATGGAGCCTTACAGGGGGGTGATCACCCATATAGACTCCCTGATCACCCCCCTGTCATTGATCACCCCCCTGTAAGGCTCGATTCAGACGTCCGTATGATTTTTACGGATCCACGGATCGGATCCGCAAAACACATATGGACGTCTGAATGGAGCCTTACAGGGGGGTGATCAATGACAGGGGGGTGATCAGGGAGTCTATATGGGGTGATAACCCCCCTGTCATTGATCACCCCCCTGTAAGGCTCCATTCAGACGTCCGTATGTGTTTTGCGGATCCGATCCATGTATCCGTGGATCCGTAAAAATCATACGGACGTCTGAATGGAGCCTTACAGGGGGGTGATCAATGACAGGGGGTGATCAGGGAGTGTATATGAGGTGATCACCCCCCTGTCATTGATCACCCCCCTGTAAGGCTCCATTCAGACGTCCGTATGTGTTTTGCGGATCCGATCCATGTATCCGTGGATCCGTAAAAAACATACGGACGTCTGAATGGAGCCTTACAGGGGGGTGATCAATGACAGGGGGGGTGATCAGGGAGTCTATATGGGGTGATCAGTGGTTCATAAGGGGTTAATAAGTGACAGGGGGGGGTGTAGTGTAGTGGTGTTTGGTGCTACTTTACTGAGCTACCTGTGTCCTCTGGTGGTCGATCCAAGCAAAAGGGACCACCAGAGGACCAGGTAGCAGGTATATTAGACGCTGTTATCAAAACAGCGTCTAATATACCTGTTAGGGGTTAAAAAAATCGCATCTCCAGCCTGCCAGCGAACGATCGCCGCTGGCAGGCTGGAGATCCACTCTCTTACCTTCCGATCCTGTGAACGCGCGCGCCTGTGTGCTCACGCGAGATGACACGTATATGCGTCGCTGAGCGCAGGGCTGCCGCCTCCGGACCGCAATCCTGCGTTAGGCGGTCCGGAGGCGGTTAAACAATGTTCAATAAAAATACTGTACACTAATATGGTATGATTTTTTAAAAGTAAAACCATTATCAGTTATTTGGCAATGTTAAAAGGGCACAAATTGTCAGTGTCATTTTTAAAGGGGTTCTCCGGGCTTTTTAGGAAATCAGTGTTTTCTTCTCTCCTGTGGAAGAAAGACAGTTAAAGGGAACCTGTCACCAGTTTTATAGTGTCCTAACTAAGGGCAACATAAATAAGTGACTGATTCTCTTAGCAAAATGCTGGGTCACTTTCTTTAATTGACCCAGTCAATCTGCCAACATCTTGTATTGAAAAGCTCCAGCTCATAAAGATGAGTCCTGAATATTCATGAGCTCCTGGCTCTCCCTGCCTACCTGCTGCTGATTGACAGTTTTTTTTCCGTATGAACCAGCAGCAGGTGGGCGGGGGAGTGGCTATAGCTCTGAATTAAATATACGCTGGACTCAATGACATCACGCTGGACTCAATTCAGCTCATTAGCATGCGGCATGTGGCATCTTTGTGTGTATATTATGAGGTAACCATCTGTCACACCAGTAAGTGAATACATCTAAGGCACTTTTTAGTAGTTAATGATTGTATATAATTAGTTAGATTATAATCAAATATCCACATGACAGGTTCCCTTTAAGTTAGTACTTACTCCTCCGTCGCATCTCTGATCCACTCACACAGGCTGCAGACTCTTCTGCTTGGGTCCCAAACGGATGTGTGCCCTTTTCTTCCTGTTAAGCTGCCTTTACTATTAAGCAACTGAACAGGATGAGAAGGGCACACATCCAGTCATACCCAAGTGGAAGAACACGCAACCTGTGTACTGTAAGTGCAGCGGAGACAGCGCCATCGGTGGCGCAACAGGGGAATAAGCCCCAACTAAACTATCTTTCTTCTTCAGGACAGAAGAAAGGATAGATTTCCTAAAAAGAGCGAAGAACCTCTTTAATGATATAACTTCAATATTTTGTTAATATTTCACTATATACTATTTCGGAAGCCACCACCGCCAACCTTTTCTGCACGGCAAGAGTGGTATGCTAGTTGGAGAAAGATGGTTACCTTCCCTGTCCATTTGATGGACTTTCCCAAACCAAAATACAATGTGAAGATTCCCATAAAGGAGTTTTCCTACAATCAAAATTTCTTACCTACAGTATGTAAAAGGTCAACCATTCCCCCCCCTTTCCTTCTCACCAGCATGTTCAAATTTAGGATCGTTTTTTATGGAGCAGTGGCTGAGCATGTACAGTACACCGCCACTGTGTAAAGTAATTGACACGGAAGAGGATAGTATACAGCTGCAGATGGATCTGGATAGATTGGAGGCTTGGGCAGATAAGTGGCAGATGAGGTTTAACACTGACAAATAGGGCTGCAGCGAACGATTATTTGAATAACCGATAAGTTGTCGATAATTTAATCGATTAATCAGGAAAAGACACAAAAATGACAAAAAAAGGGGTTTATATGATTTTACTTGAAAAATTATGTTCAAAGGCCATATTAAAACAAATTGTGGATGACACACTGTTATGGGGGATCTGCGGATGACACACTGTTATGGGGGATCTGCGGATGACACGCTGTTATGGGGGATCTGCGGATGACACGCTGTTATGGGGAGGGGGATCTGTGCGATGGCACTGTTATGGGGAGGGGGATCTGTGCGATGGCACTGTTATGGGGAGGGGGATCTGTGGATGGCACTGTTATGGGGAGGGGGATCTGTGGATGGCACTGTTATGGGGAGGGGGATCTGTGGATGGCACTGTTATGGGGGAGGGGGATCTGTGGATGGCACTGTTATGGGGAGGGGGATCTGTGGATGGCACTGTTATGGGGAGGGGGATCTGTGGATGGCACTGTTATGGGGAGGGGGATCTGTGGATGGCACTGTTATGGGGAGGGGGATCTGTGGATGGCACTGTTATGGGGAGGGGGATCTGTGGATGGCACTGTTATGGGGAGGGGGATCTGTGGATGGAACTGTTATGGGAGGGGGATCTGTGGATGGCACTGTTATGGGGAGGGGGATCTGTGGATGGCACTGTTATGGGAGGGGGATCTGTGGATGGCGTGTTATGGGGAGGGGGATCTGTGGATGACACTATATACTCGCGTGATGCGCCTGCTCCGCCCACTTTATGAATGAAGCAGTCGGAGCAGGCGTGTCACATGATTAAGTGACGTTCCAGTTATCGAATATTATCGATAACTTTGATTAATCGTTGCAGCCCTACTCACAAATGTAAGGTTATGCACATGGGAAGGAATAATGCAAGTCACCCGTACATACTAAATGGTGTAAAACACTCAGTAACACTGACATGGAAAAGGACCTAGAAATTTTTGTGAGCAACAAACTAAGCAGTAAAAACCAGTGTCCGGCAGCTGCTGCCAAGGCCAATAAGATAATGGGTTGCATCAAAAGGGGCATGGATGCCCGTGATGAGAACATAGTCCTACCACTTTACAAATCACTAGTCAGACCACACATGGAGTACTGTGTACAGTTCTGGGCTCCTGTGAACAAGGCAGACATAGCAGGGCTGGAGAGGGTTCAGAGGAGGGCAACTAAAGTAAAAACTGGAATGGGTGGACTACAGTACCCTGAAAGATTATCAAAATTAGGGTTATTCACTTTAGAAAGAAACTGAGGGGAGCTCTAAAAACTATGTATAAATATATCAGGGTAGAGTACAGAGATCTCTGTCATCATCTATTTATCCCCAGGACTATGACGAGGGGACATCGTCTGCGTCTGGAGGAAAGAAGGTTTGTACACAAACATAGAAGAGGATTCTTTATGGTAAGAGCAGTGAGACTATGGAACTCTGAGGAGAGGGTGATGGTGAACTGACTAAAAAGAGTTCAAGAGGGGCCTGGATGTATTTCTGGAGTGTAATAATATTACAGGCTATAGCTACTAGATTTCTTGAGAAGATTCATTGATCCAGGGAGTTTTTATGCCTGACTGGCATCCCCCCCCCCCCCCAAAATTAGGAAAATTGGCTTCAACCTCATGATGTGTTTTTTTTTGCCTTCCTCTGGATCTATTTTGCAGGATAACAGGCTGAACTGGATGGACAGATGTCTTTTTTCAGCCTTACAAACTATGTTACTACGTAATCCTATAGGAGTTATGTAATTCAACCGTATGCTATCAGACACAGAGTTTCTAAGTAGTGGCACTCGCCTCACAACTGTATTTAGAGACGTTAATAAAAGATTTCCATTGAATTGTATTATAACGGGATAATACTACTACTAATACTACTAGCAACACAGGAGTTTTTCACAGGAAGTTGAAAAGATGGTCATGTTTTACCAACCTTGATTGTGTGTCTGTTCTGCTGACACCTATTGGCTAAAAAGAAAATAGCAACACAGCCAAAAAAAGCTTATGAAATATAAGTATAAATTTAAAAAATGTATTTTAATTAAAGGTTTAATAAATATGACAGAGAAATCTAAAGGGTAAGCAACGTACAACATTTGAAGGATCATATCAGTGAGTATGTAGTAGAGTATACGGTTGCACCGGGTATCGAAGTATTCATACTTTTAGCCCCGGATCGATACGTTACCGGGTTGTACTATTATAACTATACTAGGCTGCGCTGCTGTTAGAGAACATGGCACGCACCGCTCTCAGGGCGCACCATGTTCTCTTCAGCAGCACAGTGGGGAAGGAGGCAGTCTCTCCCTTCCTCGCTCCCCACTGTGCCACTGTCACCAATGAGAAGATGGAGGGGAGGAGGGGCTGTGGCCACTGCACCACCAATGAATATAATTAACCTATTAATTTAAGTGTAGGAAGCAGATGCCGGCGGTATCACATACCTGGCCTCAATAAAAGGGCACAGTGATCCCGTGAACCGCAGCAATTAACCCCTCAGGTGCCGCAGTATTATAAATTATAATCATTGGTGGCGCAGTGTGCCCCTCCAGTATTATAAATTATCTTCATTGGTGGCGCAGTGCACCCTCCCCCCCCCCAACCTCCGAGTATTAAAGTCATTAGTGGCAGTGGCCACAGGGTCGCCTCCTCCCCTCTTCATTGGTGGCAGTGGCAGCTTCCGATCGAAGCCCCAGCAGTAAAATCGCGAGGCTCCGATCGGTTACCATGGCAGCCAGGACGCAAATTTAACCTTGGATGCCATGGTAATCCCCCCTGCAGCTGTGTGCACAAAGCACAGGGCAGCAGGGACAGTGTAAGATCCTATTCACCCTAATAGATACCCAAAACAGGCCGCATGGCCCAATAAAACCCCAATAAAGTGCACATCCACTAGATATAAAAGCAATATATAGATTTTTTTTTATTAGGCTACAAAGACACACAGACATGATTAAAAATTGTATACAATATACCATGTGCTGGTACAAAATAAGACCAGACCTCAACTCCGACCAAGAACCACAAATGCGGGCACAATATATATAGTCCAAAATAGCAATAACCAATAGTACAAAGCAAAGATTCAACCTAAAATCCACAATAAATAAATAATAATGTGACATCAAAATGCCTGGTACCTGAATGAGATAAAGAATATAAGCTCAGGACTATCTGGGTGGGCCTGAGTGAAAGAAGTGAAGCCCCACTCGTATCGCCGGTAAAGTCCGGCTTCCTCAGGGGTAAATGCCTATGTGCTCCAGGGTCTTTTATATATACCATAATAATCAATCATAATCAACAATGTATGAAAATCCCCTGGAGAAGAAGTATGCCTGTTGTGCTTCTGGCATCCATAGCAGCTCACCACGCCTGCGCCGGTGGCCGCTTTGAGGAGGTGTAGAAAAGTCATGTGATCGGAGATCACATGAAACAGAGACACACCCCTGCTAGAAGTGGAACACAAATGCGCTCCACGAGCAGAATGGTGGAATGTAGGTGCGCATGATCACGGAACAAAAGTCCCGTGATACATAGGCGAACGTATCGTGACCTAATGGAATGCAAATGCGTTCCACTCGGGGGACAGATATACTATTGAAAAATGGTGATGTACCAACGTAAAAAAGAAATGGTGAATGGATATACATAAAAGAGAATATGTGTTATAACATAATTATCTGTGAATTGATCAATGTGAATCCAAGGGACTCCAGAAAAATTTGCCTCAGACATTATGTTAAATTGTCGTACCTGAAATGTCATCTATGCTCTTATCTGTAAGTGTGGGAAAACATATGTCGGCCAAACTGGCCAAGAACTACGCAAACGCATCCAGCAACATTTATCTAATATTGCTTTGGCACGTCTCGAAAGGATCAAGGGAGAAAAACCATTGACCTCTGTAGCCGCGCATTTTTTGGATGACCATCAAAGTAGTACCTACAGGCCTACGAGTTGTTGGATTAGGCTGGCTACGCAACAACCTCAGGGGGAGCCCTACTACTCCACAGCTTCTCCACCTAGAATCCAGATGGATCTTTGATCTTGATTCTTTGACACCAAATGGTATGAATGAAGAATTCACGTTCACAGTTCTTTGCAGGTTCAAGCTTTGTCTTATGATGTGCATTTACCGAATCTTCACTTCTTCAGCACTTATGGATACACACTATGTTTATATCATATATAGATATATATTTTTTTGTTTTAATTTCACTTGTTTTTGGTTTCCTTTAGGTCCTTCTAGAATATTTCTTTCTTTTTACTTTATGTTTTGGTCTTCTGACATATATATATATATTAGTGCCATATTTACAAATAATGTACAACTAATACTGGATATAATTGTATAAATAGCAAGTAGGGAAGCAAAAAGAAAATGACCTTTTTTTTTCTTCCCTGTTATGCTTCTGGCGTTGCAGCATCTTAGCACAGCATGTTTTACATGTGATATTGAGGTTTTTAATTTATGATAGCCACTATTGATTATGGGGATATTGATTTGCTATTTATCATTACATATGAATAGACTTTTTATTATTTATTACATATGTATGTTATGTATTACTACACATGAATTCATTTTTATGGTATTTACTGGCCAATAAATCATGTTTTGGACATTTAACACATTATTTTATTTTATTTAATCATGTATGTAATTGTGATATCTATTGATTCATTGACGGTATGTTTGGTGTATTAATTTAATTAGCCATATATATTTATAATTTATTTTTGTTTATGGGTGAATAGGTTTACTTTCATATTCTCACTCATTTTGTGATAAAAAATTTTTTTTCACTTTCTTTATTCATTCATTCATCAATTCACAGATAATTATGTTATTACACATATTCTCTTTTTATGTATATCCTTTCACCATTTCTCAATAGTATATCTGTCACCCGAGTGGAGCGCATTTGCGTTTCATTAGGTCACGATACGTTCGCCTCTGTATCACATGTATTACGGGACTTTTGTTCCGCAATCATGCGCACCTACATTCCACCATTCTGCTCGTGGAGCGCTTTTGTGTTCCACTTCTAGCAGGGGTGTGTCTCTGTTTCATGTGATCTCCGATCACATGACTTTTCCACACCTCATCAAAGCGGCCACCGACGCAAGCGTGGTGAGCTGCTATGGACGCTAGAAGCATAACAGGCATACTTCTTCTCCAGGTGATTTTCATACATTGTTGATTATGATTGATTATTATGGTATATATAAAGGACCTTGGGGCACATAGGCATTTACCCCTGAGGAAGCTGGACTTTACTGGCGATATGCGTGGGGCGTCACTTCCTTCACTCAGGCCCACCCAGATAGTCCTGAGCTTATATTCTTTATCTCATTCAGGTACCAGGTGTTTTGATGTCACATTATTTATTTATTGTGGATTTTAGGTTGCATCTTTGCTTTGTACCATTGGTTATTGCTATTTGGACTATATACATTGTGCCCACATTTGTGGTTCTTGGTGGGAGTTGAGTTGGTGTCTGGTCTTATTTTGTACCAGCACATGGTATATTGTATACAATTTTTAATCATGTCTGTGTGTCTTTGTAGCCTAATAAAATACATTTTATATATTGCTTTTATATCTAGTGGATGTGCACTTTATTGGGGTTTTCTTGGGCCATGCGGCCTGTTTTGGGTATATATGTGTTGATTTGAATCGCCAGTGCACTCCATTTTTACTTGTAGTATGACCCCTAATTCATTGTTTATGTATTTTACATATGTTTATTTTTTTATTGTTTATATATTTTATATTACATATCGCCACGCCTGAAAAAGTGTGAACTATTAAAATATAAAAAAATATCTCCTATGCGGTGAACGCTGTAACAGGAAAAAAAATTAAAGCGCGTGATTTGCCATTTTTTTTGTCACCTGTTCTATTATGGGCCGGACGTTCCATAAAATTCACGCAGCTTTCTTGGCGTTTTATTTTTTCCGCGTGGTATCAAATATACTTTTTTGTGGTAAAGAAATCGAATCAAAAGCATCAGTTTCAACTAAAAATAACAGATCTGTCTTTTTTTTAGCATCAGTTACAGTGGGATGCGAATGTTTGGGCAACCTTGTTAATCGTCATGATTTTCCTGTATAAATCGTTGGTTGTTACGATAAAAAATGTCAGTTAAATATATCATATAGCAGACACACACAGTGATATTTGAGAAGTGAAATTAAGTTTATTGGATTTACAGAAAGTGTGCTATAATTGTTTAAACAAAATTAGGCAGGTGCATAAATTTGGGCACTGTTGTCATTTTATTGATTCCAAAACCTTTAGAACTAATTATTGGAACTCAAATTGGCTTGGTAAGCTCAGCGACCCCTGACCTACATACACAGGTGAATCCAATCATGAGAGAGTATTTAACCACTTCCCGTCCGCCCATAGGATATAAACGTCCTATGGGTGGACGTCTATTTCTGACAGCACGTTTTAGAACGTCCTGTCAGAAATAGCAGCTGCACGCTAATCGTGCAGCTGCTGATCGGGTTGCCCGCTGTCAGTGACAGCAGGGCAACCCTAAGACAAGGCAGGGACAGTGCCCAGGTGTCCCTGCCTTCACGATCGCTGCAGACACAGCGCTCACCGAGCGCTGTGTCTGCAGAGCAGGAAGCGCTGTGCGCTTCCTGTTCCGGCCCGGCGGTCATGTGACCGGAGTGTGCAGGGGCTGTGTGAAGTCTCTCAGAGACCTCGATCAGCCCTGCTGTGAGGCTGTACAGCGCTGGATTGCTGCTGTACAGCCTCTATAGGGGTGCATTTCCACTGTAACTGGGGCTACTATGTCAGCCCCAGTTACAGGAGAAATCAACTGTGAAAAAAAAAGAAAAAGTGAAGCAAATGTCCCCCAGAGGTCTTGTATGACCTTATGGGGGACGAAAAGTGTAAAAAAAATAAAATAAATAAAGGGTTGAAAAAATCAAATAAAATAAAGTTTCACATGTAAAAAAAAAAAAAAGTTCCCAAGTAAGGAATAAAAAAAAAAAATTAAAAATAGAAAAAATAAAATAAAATAGACATATTAGGTATCGCCGCGTCCGTAAAAACCAGCTCTATAAAAGTATCACATGACCTAACCCCTCGGGTGAACACCGTAAAAAAAAATAAAAAAACTGTCAAAACAAGCAATTTTTGTCACCTTGCATCACAAAAGGTGCAACACCAAGTGATCAAAAACGCGTATGTCCCACAAAATAGTACCAATAAAACCGTCACCTCATCCCGCAAAAAATTAGCCCCTACATAAGAAAATCTCTTAAAAAATAAAAAAACTATAGCTCTTAGAACATGGAGACACTAAAACATCATTTTTTTGGTTTCAAAAATGCTATTATTGTGTTAAAGTGAAACAAATAAAAAAAAGTATACATATTAGGTATTGCCGCGTCCGTAAAAACCAGCTCTATAAAAATATCACATGACCTAACCCCTCGGGTGAACACCGTAAAAAAAAAAAAAAAAAAACTGTGTCAAAACAAGCAATTTTTGTCACCTTGCATCACAAAAGGTGCAACACCAAGTGATCAAAAATGCGTATGTCCCACAAAATAGTACCAATGAAACCGTCACCTCATCCCGCAAAAAATGAGCCCCTACATAAGAAAATCTCTCAAAAAATAAAAAAACTATAGCTCTCAGAACATGGACACATTAAAACATAATTTTTTTGTTTCAAAAATGCTATTATTGTGTAAAACTTTAATAAATGAGAAAAAGTATACATATTAGGTATCGCCACGTCCGTAACAATCTGCTCTATAAAAATGTCACTTGACTGAACCCCTCAGGTGAACGCTGTAAAAATAAATAAATAGAAACTGTGCTAAAACAACCAATTTTTTGGTCACCTTGCCCCATAAAGTGTTATAATGAATGATCAAAAAATCATATGTACCCAAAAATAGTACTAATAAAACTGGCACCTTATCCCCTAGTTTCCAAAATGGGGTCACTTCTTGGGAGTTTCTACTGTAAGGGTGCATCAGGGGGCTTCAAATGGGACATGGCATCTAAAAACCATGTGGAGTTCCTTTTCTTCTGCGCCCTGCCGTGTGCCCATACAGCAGTTTATGACCACATGTGGGGTGTTTCTGTAAACCGCAGAATCTGGGTAATAAATATTGAGTTTTGTTTGGCTGTTAACCATCGATGTGTTAAAGAAAAAAATTGATTAAAATGGAAAATCTGCTAAAAAAGTGAAATTTAAAAATTTGATCTCCATTTTCCTTTAATTCTTGTGGAACGCCTAAAGGGTTAACAAAGTTTGTAAAATCGGTTTTGAATACCTTGAGGGGTGTAGTTTCTACAATGAGGTCATTTTTCAAATTTTTGGGTAAATTTGGGATTTTTTCATAAATAAAGGTGAAATATTTTGACTCAAATTTATGACTATCATGAAGTACAATGTGTCACGAGAAAACAATCTCTGAATGACTTGGATAAATAAAGGCGTTCCAAAGTTATTACCACATAAAGTGAGATATGTCAGTTTTGCAAAATTTGGCCTGGTCAGGAAGGGGGCAAATGGCCCGGATGGCAAGTGGTTAAGGGGGTCAATTGTAAGTTTCCCTCCTCTTTTAATTTTCTCTGAAGAGTAGTAACATGGGGGGTCTCAAAACAACTCTCAAATGACCTGAAGACAAAGATTGTTCACCATCATGGTTTAGGGGAAGGATACAGAAAGCTGTCTCAGAGATTTCAGATGTCTGTTTCCACAGTTAGGAACATATTGAGGAAATGGAAGACCACAGGCTCAGTTCAAGTTAAGGCTCGAAGTGGCAGACCAAGAAAAATCTCGGATAGACAGAAGCGACGAATGGTGAGAACAGTCAGAGTCAACCCACAGACCAGCACCAAAGACCTACAACATCATCTTGCTGCAGATGGAGTCATTGTGCATCGTTCAACCATTCGGCGCACTTTACACAAGGAGATGCTGTATGCGAGAGTGATGCAGAGGAAGCCTTTTCTCCGCCCACAGCACAAAAAGTGCCGCTTGAGGTGGGCTAAAGCACATTTGGACAAGCCAGCTTCATTTTGGAATAAGGTGCTGTGGACTGATGAAACTAAAATTGAGTTATTTGGCCATAACATGGGGCGTTATGCATGGAGGAAAAAGAACACAGCATTCCAAGAAAAACACCTGCTACCTACAGTAAAATATGGTGGTGGTTCCATCATGCTGTGGGGCTGTGTGGCCAGTGCAGGGACTGGAAATCTTGTTAAAGTTGAGGGACGCATGGATTCCACTCAGTATCAGCAGATTCTGGAGACCAATGTCCAGGAATCAGTGACAAAGCTGAAGCTGCGCCGGGGCTGGATCTTTCAACAAGACAACGACCCTAAACACTGCTCAAAATCCACTAAGGCATTTATGCAGAGGAACAAGTACAACGTTCTGGAATGGCCATCTCAGTCCCCAGACCTGAATATAATTGAAAATCTGTGGTGTGACTTAAAGAGAGCTGTCCATGCTCGGAAGCCATCAAACCTGAATGAACTAAAGATGTTTTGTAAAGAGGAATGGTCCAAAATACCTTCAACCAGAATCCAGACTCTCATTGGAACCTACAGGAAGCGTTTAGAGGCTGTAATTTCTGCAAAAGGAGGATCTACTAAATATTGATTTCATTTCTTTTTTGTGGTGCCCAAATTTATGCACCTGCCTAATTTTGTTTAAACAATTATAGCACACTTTCTGTAAATCCAATAAACTTCATTTCACTTCTCAAATATCACTGTGTGTGTCTCCTATATGATATATTTAACTGACATTTTTTATCGTAACAACCAACGATTTATACAGGAAAATCATGACGATTAACAAGGTTGCCCAAACTTTCGCATCCCTCTGTATGAGTTTGCATCAGTTTTTGTCACCTAAAATATTTTGCAGGGTTTTTGGCGTAGGCTCAAAATATAAGTCCTACTCCAAAAATAAGCCCTAGATACAGCCGTATTTTTTTTTATATAAAGGGAAGGTGGGGGAAATGTGCCGGCTGCAGCAGCGCTCACTAATGGCTCCTGAGGTGCCATGAAACTGTGGGCAGGCGGGCAGCGCAGGCTTCAGTGAAGCTGCCAGCCCGCGCATACATCGCGGCACTAAGCAGCATCTGATGGGCGGGCTGGCGGCTTCACTAAATGCTAAATTATGCGCTTCCCTTCACTTTCACGTTGGGCAGGCAGGCGGCTTCTCTGTATGTACTGCCGCCAGCCCACACATTCTTACTTACATGAAGAAGGCAGCAGGAGGATCTCCTTCTCCTCTCTGCTGCCTGGAGGAGCACCCTACATCTCTCCCGTGCCGTATCTGCTCTCCCTGGTACTGTAGATTGCTGCCTAGGTCCCTTGGGTAAGGACAGCTCAGGGGCAATATATGGTTCACAACATCTGTTCTTGCAGTATGGTGTCATAGAACCAGTAATAGAAAAATAGGTCTCCAAAATCCAAAATGTGCTCTAGTCCAAACAAGTTATAAAAAGCATATATAGGGTATCATTCTAAACAACAAAAGTATATGAATGTGTGGTAAATTGTGTCATTTCAAGGCCACATGGTAATTGTGAAAAATAAACCACTGAATCAATACATTTTAGAAAATAATGCTATTTTCATTTTCTCCACCTGTTTCCATTCTATTTTCCTAAAAAAAAAAAAGCCAAAATCTCAAAATGTTCATATTTCCCCATAATGAATACCTTAGGGGCAACATTTTAAAAAGTTGTCACTTCGTGGGTGTTTATAATGTTTAGGTAGTGTCCAACATCTGTTCTGGCAGTGTGGTGCCATACAACCAGCAATGGAAAACTAGGCCTCCACAATCCAAAACGCAAGGTCCTTTCAAGTCTTCTCGTGAGCCCAAACAAGGTGTAAAAAGCACATTTAGGGTATCATACATATATGAACGTGTGTTAATGTGTGTGTTTTTCAGGGCCACATAGTGAATGTGACAAATAGGCCACTAAACTAAAAAAAAAAAAAAAAAAAAAAAATATCCATATTTCTCTAAGATGAATACCTTAGAGGGGTTAACATTAAACAATAGTCAGTTTGAAGGCATTTCTAATGCTTTGTCACAGTACAACATCTGTACTGGCAGTATGGTGTTATAAAAGCAGCAATAGCAAATTAGGCCTCCAAAATCGCTCCACTCATTCAGGTCTCGCAGTCAACTCACTTAAAGTCTTGTGGTGATCCCAGTGACTAGGTACACTGCACAAATAACATACATTTTCACAGAAAAAACATACGGTAAAAGCTTTAGAAATGTTTTGTCTTGAAATGTTTTGTAACAAAAAAAAATTGATAAAGGAAAAATGTATTTTTTCATCATTTTCACAGTTTTTCCTTCAATATTTTTTACATATTATATATGTCATCTAATGACAAAAAGACAGGCCTAATGTGTCTTGTGAAAAAAAAAATATATCAAATACACGTAGGCTGGCTCAAAAATTAAATAGCTATTTGCAGTTAAATAGGCCCATTGCTAAAATTGAAAAATTAGCCGGGCAAGAAAGGGGGGCAAACACTTTGGTAATGAAGTGTCTGTCCAAACTACAGAAAAGGAAATGTAAGCCTGTAATGATAGTCAGTGTGAACCATATTTATACAGTGGGATGCGAAAGTTTGGGCAACCTTGTTAATCATCATGATTTTCCTGTATAAATCGTTGGTTGTTACGATAAAAAATGTCAGTTAAATATATCATATAGGAGACACACACAGTGATATTTGAGAAGTGAAATGAAGTTTATTGGATTTACAGAAAGTGTGCTATAATTGTTTAAACAAAATTAGGCAGGTGCATAAATTTGGGCACCACAAAAAAGAAATGAAATCAATATTTAGTAGATCCTCCTTTTGCAGAAATTACAGCCTCTAAACGCTTCCTGTAGGTTCCAATGAGAGTCTGGATTCTGGTTGAAGGTATTTTGGACCATTCCTCTTTACAAAACATCTTTAGTTCATTCAGGTTTGATGGCTTCAGAGCATGGACAGCTCTCTTTAAGTCACACCACAGATTTTCAATTATATTCAGGTCTGGGGACTGAGATGACCATTCCAGAACGTTGTACTTGTTCCTCTGCATAAATGCCTTAGTGGATTTTGAGCAGTGTTTAGGGTCGTTGTCTTGTTGAAAGATCCAGCCCCGGCGCAGCTTCAGCTTTGTCACTGATTCCTGGACATTGGTCTCCAGAATCTGCTGATACTGAGTGGAATCCATGCGTCCCTCAACTTTGACAAGATTCCCAGTCCCTGCACTGGCCACACAGCCCCACAGCATGATGGAACCACCACCATAGTTTACTGTAGGTAGCAGGTGTTTTTCTTGGAATGCTGTGTTCTTTTTCCTCCATGCATAACGCCCCATGTTATGGCCAAATAACTCAATTTTAGTTTCATCAGTCCACAGCACCTTATTCCAAAATGAAGCTGGCTTGTCCAAATGTGCTTTAGCCCACCTCAAGCGGCACTTTTTGTGCTGTGGGCGGAGAAAAGGCTTCCTCTGCATCACTCTCGCATACAGCATCTCCTTTTGTAAAGTGCGCCGAATGGTTGAACGATGCACAGTGACTCCATCTGGAGCAAGATGATGTTGTAGGTCTTTGGTGCTGGTCTGTGGGTTGACTCTGACTGTTCTCACCATTCGTCGCTTCTGTCTATCCGAGATTTTTCTTGGTCTGCCACTTCGAGCCTTAACTTGAACTTAGCCTGTGGTCTTCCATTTCCTCAATATGTTCCTAACTGTGGAAATAGACAGCTGAAATCTCTGAGACAGCTTTCTGTATCCTTCCCCTAAACCATGATGGTTAACAATCTTTGTCTTCAGGTCATTTGAGAGTTGTTTTGAGACCCCCATGTTGCTAGTCTTCAGAGAAAATATAAAGAGGAGGGAAACTTACAATTGACCCCCTTAAATACTCTTTCTCATAATTGGATTCACCTGTGTATATAGGTCAGGGGTCACTGAGCTTACCAAGCCAATTTGAGTTCCAATAATTAGTTCTAAAGGTTTTGGAATCAATAAAATGACAACAGTGCCCAAATTTATGCATCTGCCTAATTTTGTTTAAACAATTATAGCACACTTTCTGTAAATCCAATAAACTTCATTTCACTTCTCAAATATCACTGTGTGTGTCTCCTATATGATATATTTAACTGACATTTTTTATCGTAACAACCAACGATTTATACAGGAAAATCATGACGATTAACAAGGTTGCCCAAACTTTCGCATCCCACTGTATGTGTATAAAGATATATGATAAAAAAACAAAAAAAGGATCAAACATAGTAATATTTTTTGTTGGAGAATGACACTGCTGCTCACCATTTTGCTCCAAAATGAAATCCTGCACATCCTGGTATTGAGACAGATTGCCGTAAACTCGAGTAGCTTCAAGTATTCCCTCCATGTTGCTAGACAGCATTAATTGTAATAGCACTGTTAAAAACACAGAGACGCTTTATTACAATATCTCCTGTTGAACCAGGATTGCTGTGAAAAAACTGCAGCATCCACTAAATCAAGTGAAATCCAGTAATGGAAACGTTGATTATGATTCTCTGCTGTAAAGTATAATTCCTGCTCCAATTACAATTTCTATCAGACAAAACAAAACTAAGGTCCCTTAGGGCTCATTCAGACGGCCGTATGCTGTCCGCAAAAATACTGAATGCTATCCGTTTTTTTGCGGATCCGCAAAAAAACGGATAGCATTCAGTATTTTTGCGGACCCATAGACTTCCATGGGGCCATCTCCTGATTTTCACGGACAAGTATAGGACATGTTTCATTTGTTTTGTGGAACCGTGGAATAGAAAAGGGCCCCATAGAAGTGAATGGGTCAGTATCTAATCCGCAAAAAAACGGATCCGCATTTTTGCGGATAGCATACGGCCGTCTGAATGAGCCCTTAGGTGAAGTTCAAATGTTGCTGCGAGTTGCAGAATCACCACTGCTGTAATAGTGAACCACACAAAAATCTGCAGTTTCACTACCAACGGAGGTGTGGATGCTCCTGGCACACAGTTCTCCTGGTACACTCTGAGTCACTCAAATCCTAATCTGGCTATGCTGCTATTCAAGTTTTTTGCAGCAGGGGAATGAGATTTTCAATAATTCCACTAATTTCAATACAGATGTGAACACTGAGAATCCTGCCACATCTGAACTGTGTATTTTAGCAAAGAAAAGTTGTGGAGGGTTTACATGTGGTGTATCTCACAGATGAGTCTTCTTTAAAGGGGTTCTGCACTTTGTTTAAACTGATGATCTATCCTCTGTTTACCGCTGGCCCAGTGACGTCACGACTAGTATCACTGGCCTGAGTGGGGTTAAGCACTGTTCACTTGAACGGAGCTTAGCCGCGCCCACGCTAGTTGATACTAGCCGTGACGCCACTGGGCCGGCGGTAAACAGTGAGAAGGCCGCGGCGCTGCTGCCTTCTCAAACAGCTGATCAGTGGGGATCCCAGGTGTCTGACCCCCGCAGACCAGATGCTGATGATCTATCCAGAGGATAGATCATCAGTTTAAACAAACTGCAGAACCCCTTTAACTCTAACAATAAAAGGGGTTAATCAGTAGCATTTCAAGTTTTAAAAGAGTATTCAGATAAAAAAACACAACTTACAATTAGAAATCTCCATTCTTCTCTTGGTAATTACAGAGGTGTCATTTTGATAGTAAGATAAATTGCCAAATGCTGCCAGGGTATCGATCACCAGCTCCTCACATTCATTAATTGACTTATATTCTAATTTCAAAGAAGAGTCAGACACCAAAAATTATTAAATTAGTACATTGTGGAGTTTTAGTCCAAAAAGTGAAAACAGAGAATGTATACGAGTATACAATATAGAATCATATTCTATAGTACGTCTGATACAAGTTACATAGAGAAAGCCTGGGCCTCATGACACATGAGCTTTATGCATCATTACTTATTTTGTCACACGATTACCGGTATGTATGGGGTCATTTTAATTGTATATATGATTTATTTGATAATGTGATTTCATAATATCCGCAGGGATACCAATGGTTTTTGGAGAAATATATAAGTGCTTTTATCATAAATGTATTTGATTTGATTTGTCACCTATGGGTTATGATCTATGCATGCTTCAATGTTTACGGTATATTTTGGAGGATAATAGTATGGCGTCTGCAATGACTTGCATATTTAATTTGTTATCTCTGCTTATTATTTTCTGACATGGATACATACCGGGGTTTAATCCCCCCTTTTACATGTAAACATTCCTCTAATAGGTAATCCGTGCTTTAGTATATTTAATTCCCCCTCTCCCTCACAATCGTAGGACGTTCAGACACATATTGCGGACACGTGATGTTCTCATGTGACCGCATTACGAATAATACATGTGCATAGACGATACGGCAGCCAGATTGGATACTGGCATTCACCCAACAGCAAATAGTGCGATGTTAGGCACGTAAGTAATTGCACCAATGATGGTCCGCATAGGCAATCATGTGAGGGGAAGGTAGGAGGACACTTGGGGATGTGGATACACGATCTATGCAAGGAATATGACACAGATGCCATACAGGTGATTTTAAATACTTTTGGTATATATAGAACAACCATTCCACTATCCCTCACTTCCCCTGACGAAACGCGTTGACTAAGTGAGGGACACTGCTATTGGAGATTTGGTTACACTTTCTTATGCGAATTGGTAAGCTTCCTCTGTAATTTCTTGCGCTCTCCTCAACAATACTACATGTGATTTCACAACAATAGACTGGATATATAAAAAATGTATTATTACATTACCATTTGTGATTTCACAACAATAGACTGGATTCCACTTTATGTGCAGCCTGTAGTGGAGACCACCACCCCTTGTGCCTTTTTCTCCCTCCTTTCTTTTGGATTAAGCACTTTAATTATGTAATTTGCATGTAACTAGTTAGCAGAAACTTTTGCTATTCTAACCCGTTTATACATATAATTAATTATTCAGCCTCATCCCAGTTGTCCCTCTTTTATGTATTTCTGTCCCACTGAATGGTGGGGACTCCATTGTATATGTTTTTATGTATGTGTATTAAAGAAATACTTTTTTCCTTATAAGATGGTTGTTTGTAGTCTGATAATCTGGCTATACACTATGTCTATGTAGGTATTCTATAGTATGTATGGTACAAGTTACATACAGAAAGCCTGGGCCTCATCAAAATTCAAAAAAAAATATTTAAAGAAAATAGTGTTATTGTGACCTCTGAATGATTGCTATAGGCAAAAATGTGATACATGATGTTACAGCAGTGGCCTGTGGCCCCCCACCTCTATGGTCACCTACTTCGGCACCTCCGGGTTTAGCAACTTGGACCCAGCAGCCTCTCTCTCCTCATACCTAGGGCCCCAGCCCATAGGAGGTACTTAAGGCACCTTCCCCTGTGGAAGGGTGCCTGAATAATAGGTTCTAGTCCACTAGTGTCCTGCAAAGCTGTGCTGTTCTACATTCATCTGCTCATATACCAACTTCTGCCCGTTTCCTGGATTTGACCCTTCACTGCTTGACCTGACCTCTGCCAGATCTGTTTTAACCCTTGATTTTTGCCTGATCCCTTGGTGCTCTGCAATGGGTGCCTGGGTGGGTCAGCAGTCTTTGAACCGAGACTACTCCAAGAAGTACCAACCTGGTGGTTCCTCTGCAGGGAAGTCCAGATCCCTGTACAGGGGTTAAACGGTGAAGTCCAGGGGGACCACACAGATAACACCCTTAGTGGTAGCCCTAAGCCAAATCAAGAGACACAGCGGATCCACATCTACTTCATAACACCTGAGGACTCCAGTGTTATGAGATTACTCAACAACACTGAGGTATTGACAGCATAAAAATGAACATGAAAATTGATTTAACCCTAATATTTCTTGCTCGGCCAAACCAAATGTGTATATGTGCGAGATAAGATAATCCTTTAATAGTCCCACCTTGGTGAAATTTGGTGTTAGAGCAGCCCAGAGTGCACAAAAACTAAAAAAATAAAGGCATTACAGTGACAGTAGGGTACAGATAAAAATGCAAAAAATAAGGGATACAGATATCACAGCCTACAGAATTCAGTCTCTGGATGGAATGATATCCACAGGAACACGTAGGCGTTCAGTGCAGTCTATTTACACTTGGGTCAGTGTTGGTTGTACAGCCAAACAGCAACAGGGAGGAATGACATCCAACAGCGCTCTTACACTTGGGGTGAAGCAGTCAGTCACTGACGGTACTGCCCAGTGCTATCACTCTGTCATGAATGGGATGGAAGTTATTCTCCAGTATGGAGATCAACTTGGATAGTATCCTTCTCTCATCTACCAGTGTATAGTATAAAGAGGAAAGGAGCAAGAACTGTGACCTGTACCCTGAGGTATATCAGCCTTCAAGTGGTCATGCAAATCACAGCAAGAATTACTTTGTTAGACTGTGTTCACATTTGCATCACAGTCTCCATTCATACAACAGATCATTGCGTTGTGGTTTCTATTATGAATACAGAGCCATAGGTGGTAGCTTTATTTATTCCACATCCCCACACCAAACATCATTTTAGATGGTCAAATTTAAAAAATGAGTGAAAATAAGAGAAATCTATCTAACATGTAGAGTGCTTGGTCAGTGATTTCCATCAGTGATTGTGATCCAAAACCAGGTGCGTCTCTAAACACAGAACAGGTGTAGATGTTTCCCTTATATCTTATGTCTGTGGAGGCTCCAATCCTGGTTTTTGCTCATAATCCCTAATGGAAATCACTGATCAAACACTGATGTGTGAATAAGGCCTAAGACAGCAAATAGCACTTACCTAGAATCTGCATTAGGTGTAAGACACAATTCTGGTCAGCTGCCAGGTCTTCCCCAACTTTCGGATGGACACACAGGTTAGCCAGAAGACTTATTATTTTAATTAAGACATCTTCCACTTCAGTGGGCTGTTTTTGGCCCTTGGGTTTTTCCTTTGCAGAAGACACAGCACGCTGTGTCTTTTTGTCAAGGTCACAGTAAGCGTGCAGTAAACGTAAAAGAGTTTTAATACTTCCTTCCACTTCATAAAATTGTTTACGAGCCGTATCACTCTTAGCTGTAAGATTCCCAAGTGTGAAAATTATTCGCACAAGAAGATCCTAAGGGAGATGCAGATTTAGAAATAAGTGACTGAATGAAGCTTTGTGTATTAATAAAGACATATAAAAATGAAAGAAAACAAGATAATTAGAGCAAATCACAAACATTAAAGGGTTGCCCATGATTAGAAAAAAAAAAGGGTCTGCTTTTTCTAGAAACAGCTCTTCTTTTTGTCTATCGTTTCTGTTGGGAATTACAGCTTATTCCCACTGAATTAATCCCAAGCAAATGGGGCTAAGCTGCAATACCAGACACTGCCCATAGGTAAGGGAGGTGTTTCGGGAAAATAAAGCAGACATTTTTTCGGATCCTTGAAAAACCCTTACAGCAGGTTTCTTACACTGCTCAATTTCTGGGTCAATTATCAGGAACAAGAGTTCATAAGAATGCTCATTCCAGGCAATTTACCTGTGTAAATGCTGCGGATCAGCCAACAAACAATCAAACATTTGTTTGTCGGCTGATAGCATCTTTTATTCAGAATAATAGATGACAACTGTCGGCGGCATATCGGCCTGTGTAATTAGGGATTTGCTGCCGATAGTCAATAGAACTAAATGATGGAGGAAAGACTGCATTGGCCTGTGTAATAGGATGATGCAAACTTGTGCTGATCCCAGCGCTTAACGTCCATTAATCCTCATCCTACTTGAACATCGGGGAGTGTAAAGCCATAAAGGGTTTTCCAGGATTTTAATATTGATGGCCTCTCCTCATTGAAGTGAATGGAAGCAGCATCGCAGTTACCAGCTCTGTCCACTATTACGATACCAAATTAATATTTCTTATGTTCTAATACTTTTACACCATAAAACCACTTGGCCTTTCTGTAGTTCAGTCTCATTCAAGGAAATGGGACTGAGCTGCGATATCAAGCACTGCCGATATACAATATATGTGCTTGTTATTCTATGAAGAGGCTACAGTGCCCCAGACCATGACGCTGCCACCAGCAGCTTATGTTCTTCCACTAATGGTAGAAGGGTGTTTGTTCTCTGATATTTCTTGCCTGACATGACAATGTCCATCCATTACATGATGTAGAAAACATGACTCATCAGCAGAGGCAGAGGTCCAATGGAAGCCTTCTCTGCCAATGCAACTTCTTTAGAAGAGGTGTAGGGACCATCTCTCTGCTTCATGCCCTATACGCAGTAGGATTTGCTTAACTGTTGTTTTAGATACAGGTCCGGTAGCCCCTTGTTAATTTTGGTGGTGAGCTGCTCCACTGTAGCATATTGGTACGTCCTGGAACACCTTCATAGCCGACATTCACCTCTCACATCAATGGCACGTGGTGCTCTGCAGTTTCCACTTCACTTATTCACAATAGTGCCATTTGTCCACTCAAGATACACTTTGACCACAACAGAACAGTTCACAAATTTCAGAAATACTGCCACTCTTGGCCCAAAAGCCAATAATCATGCTTTTTTCTCTGATAGATTGCACTTTCACCCATGACAGCAACGAGGGATATATGTGCAGACGGCCTATCGCACATCTTATATACCTACCAATCCAGCTCGGCTGCCGTCGAACCTGGAAACTGGTACCAGAGATGTCGATTTTGAGTTATAGAATGCCGTTTTCCATTAATATGCATAACCGCTCTCAGCATTCTGCTTTGTCCTTAAAGAGGTTGTCCACCTTCGGGGGTTAGTTGGCCAGATTGCCCCATATCAGTGGAGCTGCGGAGGGAAACATACTTACCTGCTTCCCACCACTGGGTTCTGGCTCCTTCTCTCCCCCACTCTGGTCCCGGCTGGTAAACTTCCTGTTTGATGGAGTTCAGCTGGCCACTGCAGCCAATGGCTGGCCACAGCAATGACATGTCCTCCATGTGTAACGTCAAGAGTCACTTGACATGCGGGGCAACACACGGCTGCAGCCAATAATTGCCTTCAGCAGCCACGTGACCCCCATCAAACAGGTTTATCAGTGGGACTGGAGCACAAAGGAGCGAGAACTCCGCAGTAGAGAGCAGGAATGTATGCTTCCCTCTGCAGGTCCGGCGACGTGGGGCAGTCTGGCCGAACAGTCCCCCGAAGGTGGACAACCTCTTCAAAATTAAACTGTGGTTTTGTCTATACTTCAGCATCAAACAGTACTGAGCAGTATGACAAACAACCCATTAGTGGTTCTACACTTACTAACATTGTATTAGATGGTAATGGACACTGATCTTAAATAAGAAACAAATTGCACTTGTTTCATTGTCTCCCTCTGATTTGTTTGTTTTTTGCCTTTCTGTACCTTGTTTTCTATGTTTGAATATTAATAAGGAGTGTATAAAATTAATAAAAAAAATTAGGCTAGTTTTAGAACAGCCTTATTAGCTCTGGCAGGCTGTTCTGGTAGAGAACAGCCTGTCGGACCTCTCTGGATCCAGCATAGCCGGATGTTGCCTCAAAGCCTGCCGGCCCCAATAACTATAATGGGATTTGGCCGCTACCTGGCAAATATGGCGCGCAGGAGCCAACAATGAATAACAATAATGTGAAAGAAGCCTAGGGCTACTTTCACACTAGTGTTTTAGTTTCCCGTTATTGAGATCCATCATAGGGGCTCAATACCGAAAAAAAAACGCTTCAGTTTTGTCCCCATTCATTGTCAATGGGGACAAAACTGAACAGAACGGAATGCTCCAAAATGCACTCCGTTCCGTTTAGCTGCATTCCCAGACCGGAGAGCAAATGGTAACATGTTGTAGTTTGCTTTCCGTCCTGGGATGCGGAGCAAGACGGATCCAGCATGACCCCCAATGCAAGTCAATGGGGACGGATTCGTTTTCGCTGCCACAATAGAAAACGGATCTGTCCTCCATTGACTTTCAAAGGAGTTCATGATGGATCCGTCTTGGCTATGTTAAAGATAATACAACCGGATCCGTACATAACGGATGCAGACGGTTGTATTATCAGTAACGGAAGCGTTTTTGCTGAACCCTGCCGGATCCAGTAAAAACGCTGGTGTGAAAGTAGCCTTAGTATAGCAAACTTTTCATTTATATGATAAATGTTACAAAAAATGTTTAGTTTTCTTTTTTTAGAATAAAGGAACAGTGCGTGTTGTAGCTTGCTTATGTACAGTATATCGCTTCTTACTCTCTGCAATACCATGCATGATATAAAAAAAATCCAACGCAGGAGACGTGAAATCTACGAACACCCACGGACTGCCTAAATGTCAACAGCTGCCTGTGCATCTCTCCACCAGTGACATACCGAAGAGACGGCAATGACTCCAGGCTTTTCTGCAGGAGAAATGACATATAAATATTTATTACACTAGCTACAGATGTCTCGCCACCACAGGAATCTTACCATTTCCTTTTAGGTTAAAAACTTGCTTGGAAGAAGTAAATTAATAGACAATTGCTGAATATGACTTTGATTGGTATGGCAGTAAAGCAGGCTAGCAAGGCCTGAATAGAAATCCACACTGCACTCCGATTTCTAAGAAATGTTTGTGTCTGTCTCCTGCGCTGAAGAAAAAAGGCTTTTCCCAGGGGGATATTCCATCTTGCTTTTATTAAATGATGGCAGACACATGTTTTCCATGCTTTCCTTAATGCTGTTGTTGTTGGGACGCTCAGTGCTTGGGTGTGGAATCCTTGTGGGAATAAAAGCTAACCATAGGAAGACTTTATTGTATCTGTAAACACATTATTGTAGCTGTAAACTGATTTCCTGATGGGCTAGAAAGGAACATAGGATATGAAGGAACATTGTACATAACGGGAAAATATGATTATATCCATAGAATCTTTAATCCAAGTAAGGATATGCAGCGTGTGCTAAGAAACGACAGCCAACATCCATTTTGGTGTGTTGTTCCTCTGAGTGAAGCAAATTTTCTCAAAGAAAGAGAGCAGATTACTGACAGACAGCAGAAAAAGCAGCAAGCACATCTATTACATATTTTATATATAAAACCTATAAAAGCAACAAGGCAAAATCAATAAAGATACAGAGACAAGAATATAGGGAAGCGCATCGCTGGCTTTCTTCAGTGTCACAGCAGCATATTCTGGGTACATGTACTAACCCCAGGAACAGGATTTCAGCCCCGTCCTGCTCAGATGAATAACGTCATATGATGTTTATACATTATACAGATTTACAATGGGAACAAAGGAACAAACCTGTTTATCTGGATGTTTGTTTAGTACAGACAAGAATATGGTATAGCAGTTGGAGCAATCTGCCAAAGCCATGCAGCAGTCGTGGTAGAGAGAAAGTTTGCTAAAAAAAAAGAAGAAAGACATCAGTGAGATACACTAGATTGATAGATAACTATGAGATAAATACATAGACATATAGATAGACATAGATAGATAGTCATAAAGATACACAGCTATGAGATATATACCTACAGATAGATAGAAGATAGATAGATAGCCATAAAGATAGATAGATAGATATATAGATAATAGACAGATAATAAATAGCTAGATAGCTATGAGATAGATTATTATTATTATTTATTATT
The DNA here is from genome assembly GCF_905171765.1 of Bufo bufo. Taxonomy (NCBI): domain Eukaryota; kingdom Metazoa; phylum Chordata; class Amphibia; order Anura; family Bufonidae; genus Bufo; species Bufo bufo. The sequence continues at coordinate 335,776,804 of NC_053392.1, read as the reverse complement.
TAAGCGCCATTCATTCCATAGCGCTGTACATATGATAAGCGGTGCACATACATAATACAGACAATTGCACTAATCATAAACAAGACGAGTTACAGACTGGTACAGAAGGAGAGAGGGCCCTGCCCGTGAGGGCTTACAATCTACATGGTATGGGAGAAGGACACAGTAGGTGCGGGTTAAGTTGGTCATGGCGGTATAGAGGCAGCAGGGTCACTGGTTGTAGGCTTGTCTGAAGAGGTGGCCAGACAGATAAATAATAAATAGATAAATAAATAAGTAGCTATGAGATAGACAGATAGATAGATATGAGATATTTAGATAGATAGCAAAATATTCAACAAATGTGAACAGCATAGCAGTAATCTGTGATAACGGGTGCCGGCGGCTGATGAAGCAATCCAGGCTTCCAAAAATAATAATCCCAGGAAATCCACGGCACTTCCTTCAGTAAAAGCGTATAGTTTATTCACCAGAAATACAACGATAGATAGATAGATATGAGATAGATAGATAGACAGATAAATAATAAATAGATAGATAATAAATAGATAAATAGATAGATAGGACGATACACAAGATAAAAGAAGCGTATATTAGCGTCTGGAGAAACGACATCCGAACATCACAGAAGCTGACAGTATACCATAGCCTGCAGAGGGAGTACAAACTAGCCCCATATCTGGAGAAACTCCCCAATCCAAGAGACCGACAGATCCTGAGCCAGTACAGACTGAGCGCCCACAGCCTGCTCATTGAATCCGGGCGTCACCGACAGAGGTACATGCCCAGGGAGAGCAGACTGTGCCAGCAGTGCGACCAGGAGGCCGTGGAGGATGAGGTTCATTTCCTGCTGCGGTGCCCCAAATACTCAGCAGTGAGGGAGACTGTCTGATCTCTGCCCAGACTTCACCTCCATGGAGGAGGAAGAGAGACTCTCCATACTGCTGGGGGAAGAGGAGAACACAGCAGCCACAGCAGCACAATATATTACTGCCTGCCATAGACCGAGAGGAGCCTGATATACCACGGACTCCTTTATCCCCACCCTGTATATGTCCCCACCCTACCCAATTATTTCCCACTTGCTTTGGCAATGCTAAAATGTATTTAGTCCTGCCAATAAAGCTTATTTGATTTGATAGCTATGAGATAGATAGATAGATAGATAGGAGATAGATAGATAGATAGATATGAGATAGATAGATAGATAGATAGATAGATAGATAGATAGATAGACAGAAAGAAAGATAAATAATAACTATAGATAATAAATAGATAGGCATGAGATAGATAGATCTATAAATATATTTCATATTGTAATATATTCAGCAATGTAAAAGATATGGGTGTTAATGTAGATTTTAAGAAAACATTTCTTAAAGTAGACCTTTTATTGCACAATACATAAAGCAATAAAAAGCATAAAAAAAATGATAGGTAATACTATATATGCTTTCTAAAAAAAATACTGCCATTTTTTATTCTTAAAATGAGATGTATTATGCAAGGAAGAAAACACAGAACCACTAATTACGGAACTGATTAATATGACAGTAGTAAAGTGTTTGGCACCAAGGCCAATCCATATATTAATCAGTGTATGCATTCCATAATAACTGTGTTTCTCTTATTGAGAGCGATGAGTCTATATTCAGTGAAAATCCACAGTCCTGTACATTATAGCTATCACTCCATAGCACAAATCAGATGCAAATATTAAAATGAGGCACTGTTCAAATTAGAGTCATTTACTCCATATTTCTCCATGTACACTGCTTGTCCAAAAAAAAAAAAGTCGCCACCACAAAAAAAAGGTCACACACTCTAATATTAAACATAGCCCTAAGTTCTACTGCTGTTTTTCTTTGATTTGATTTCAAACGTTTAAAGGGATTCTGTCATGAGATTTGAGGCCCATAACCTAAACATATGGCCAGGTCCCTACTAATAACCTGAATCCAAAACTGTCCTTATAAAATGTGCCTGTGGCTCTATTAGCACATAAAACAGGAGGTGAGGAAGGCAGCTCTATAGAAAGGGAGGGCGGCAATTTCTAGTGGGAAGGCGGCGCTGGGCACCAGACGGAGATGGCTGCAGCCAGGCACCCTGTATAAAGCGATGTCCCCTTGGGCACCTTAGGTAGGTGAATGACAGGTTATAAAAACCTGTTTTATGTGCTAATAGAGCCACAGGCACATTTAATAAAGACAGTTTCGGATTCAGGTTATTAGTACGGACCTGGCCATATGTTTAGGTTATAGGCCTCAAATCTCATGACAGAATCCCTTTAAATGATCGCCGATCACGATCATTCAGGATTTTTTCCTCTAATACTATCCTTCCAGTTTCTAATAATGTGTTGGACAGTTCTTAACCCAATTTTTGCAGTTTCTGCAATCTCCTTAGATGTTTTATCTGTTTGATACATGCCAATGATTTGACCCTTCTCAAACAGACTAACATCTTTTCCACGATCACGAGATGTGTCTTTCGACATGGTTGTTTAAGAAATGAGAAGCAACTCATTGCACCAGTTGGGGTTAAATAACTTGTTGCCAGCTGAAAGATAATCGCCCATGCAGTAATTATCCAATAGGAGGCTCATACCTATTTGCTTAGTTAAATCCAGGTGGCGGCTTTTATTTTGGACAGGCAGTGTAAATTGCAATTACGAGAAGTAAAGATACATACCTTAGTATCCGTGAAACATTGGTGCATATATCTTTATCATGTAAATAATGCTCCAACAGGACGCACAACTCCATGAAAGCATTAGTTGCAAGAAACTTTGGACGTGATTGGGAAAGATCAGCGAGGTTCCTTAGTGTTGCGGTCAGCTGAGTGAAGGTAAAATAAAAAGTTCTTTTTTTTTTATAACAGGAACATTGGGGCAGATTTACAAATACTGTCATAATATTGTGCCAGATTTATCACAGTGTCTCAGCCTACTGATCTGTCAGTTTTTTTTTTTCCAACTGATTTTGACACTTTTTCCATTTTAAGGGCGCATTCACACGACAAATTTTGAAACTGTTGTTCACTTTAGAGGCTGCAGATCCGCAGCTTAACTCCATTGAAGGGAGAGCACCACAACATGGATCATATCCCTTCTTGGCATGGTTGCAGCTTTAAACCAGTGGCCCAAAACAATGGGGGAGGCAAACACCACCAGCAGCTGGCAGAATTTTGGCCTGGTGTCCGCACCAAAGTTCCGCCGGTAATTTCCACTATGTGAACAGGCCCTTTAAAAAACATCTCAAAACTGCCTCTCATTCACGGGAGTCTGCTTTTAAGTCAAAATCAGCTTATAACTCAAACATTTGCCTCCAAGATCAGCTTGGAAGACGCAATAATAACACAGTAATTATCTAGGTTCCCATAAACACGTACACAATAGTCGGCTGATATGAAGATTATCAAGCCAAGGTAGTAATGTTTAAGAGAGAACAGACCTGAACTAGCAGATGGCTCATATCTGAAGAAGTATTTTTCGGAACGGCGTTGAATTGGATGATCTGCTTCATTAACTCGACTAGTATTTCCACTGCTTGTTTTTTGAGTAATTCATGGAGCAGCACTGTATTCCCAGACAGGAATTTGATCGTCCCCAAACAATACAAGAAGGCCTCACTGTTTGCTTGTGCATCTTCATTCTGCAGGACCTCTAGCAGCACACCTGCACGAAATACAGGCAAGAAGCAGCTTATAAAGCATGAAAACATATTTATTCATGCATTGCAATACATACATATCTGCTATGGTTTAATAGACATGGCTGGAAAAACTATGATAACACTAGGTTCACACCAGCATTAGAAGATCCAGCAGCCTTTTGTGGCATAAATGCTGACTGTCGGCTAGACAAAAAACGCTGCATGTACAGGGGCGGATTGGAAATTTAAAGTGGCCCTGGAAAAATTACTAAAAGTGGCCCCGTTTTGTAGTCGGGTCCAAATTAATGGAAGGCAGGGCAAACACAAGTAGGCAGGGCCAGCAATACCACCCTAACAGAGCCAAATACCACAGTCCATCACAAAATATTGCCCCCATCAGCACTAAATATATCCCCAAAAACTTTCAGTTGCCGGCTGTGTGGAGGGCTCAGGCGGCCCCTTGGGCATCGGCCCACTGGGAAATTTCCCTGTAAGGTCTATGGCCAATCCGCCCCCGTGTATGTAGCTGTATTTGTCTGGCCAAAACCAGAAAGCAGCAAGATCTCATCACAGTCAATGGGGATCCGGTGGTTCTCGGCACTATCCGGCTATGCCAGATACGGTGAACTCAGGCAGGCTGTTCCTCTGCTGGAAGAGATGGCCAGATTTCAAACCCTGATGTAAATGTGCCCGAACTTGAATAAATCTATATCTTTATACATAAACATGCATAAATAAATATGGGATATGTTACATGAAATGCTTTCTACTTGTATCCAGTTTAGGCTGGGGCCATACTTTGGCGGGAGGGGGGGGGGATGGTGAAGGAGTATTAACACTGGTGTTTTATATACCAGTCTTAAAGGGGTTGTCATTTATGGCAAATGAATAGGATATGCTATAAATGTCCAATGGCCACCCTTCTGTCACCATTATGCAGTGTGCTCTGCATACATGGTGGGACTCGCACCGATCCGACACACAACCCTTTTAATAGCAGACCCTACTGGCATATAATGCAGCAGAATTATTAAGATTTAATAATTATGGCGCATTGTTAGGAGTTCCATGTACCAACAAATAAATCTACTCCAGCTGGGAAGTTGGTATAGAGTCGCCAACTCCTCCCGTCCACTTGTAAAAGTGGTGAGGGTGGCAGACATAGTAAAAAAATTTGCACATTTGGGAGAAAAATGGCACTTAAGCAGAAATTTGCGACTTTATTATGCCAGAATGATACATTCCCTCCTTAGACTTTTTGTAGTGCTTATTGATAACTGTTATATCAGTAGGGGTCCTAATGCTGGGATCCCCAACAATTATGAGAATGGGGCCCCAACATAGCTGAGTACAGCACTCTGGCAGGTCCAATAGAGATGAATGGAGTGGCAGTGTGCATACCCGACCTGAGTGCTGTACTCAGCTATGTCCCGCAATGCCATAGAGTGGTGTTTCATATGCTAGTCTTAAACCGGTATGTTGCAGTAAAATGCCCCAAATTTATTAAGCTTTGCATGTCTATTAATACATTTGAAGAAAATTGGGCTGTCCTGAAGACACACATTCAAATCTATGCCTGGTATGAGAAAAGCCGCAAACTGGCAAAACACTTTTAATAAATCCCCTCTCCCCCTATCTGTTACATATTTTATCACAAACAAGTGAACGCATGTGCCTGGAGTACTGTTATGTTTTTATCACATAATTAGTATTAATACTCATGTTAATTCGGTTGGCTGGATTCAGCTTGGGGCCAGTAATAGAACTGTGTGTGCATTGCTGGCTTTGATCTTGGTTCTACAATGGCATATTCATTTTCTTTAATCAGGTAAAAGGTTGCATCCCAATGCTCTAATAAGCAAGATGTTCACATATAAGGACAAAGGATATATCATACAATGTTAAAAAAAAAACACTGCCAAGCTAGCATTTCTGTGGAAAATAGAGAAGCATAAAACAGGAATAAATGATCTCACCCATCATGTTATCACTTTGGAAGAGGCAATCATTGTTCTCACTTCTGCTTATTTTAAATACAAGTTTGCAGATGTTTAAGAGGTTTTTGCCACTTACTCTCAGCTGGGCCAAAAGAAACAAAAAGTTAAACTCAGAATAAGCAAAAGCATCAGAAATGTCTACGTGTGAAGCCAATGACTAATCAGCTTTTGTTGTACTGACTGACTCTTTACTAGATAATGAACTTATCTTGAGACAATTTTATAAGTTAGTCTATGTTCACGTATCTGTTTTTAACCTTTGGTAGTTTGTTCTGGCAGAGAACAGACTACTGGAATTTACAGTAACTGGCATAGCTGGACACGGCTGATCTCCGCTGGATCCCCATTGACTATAATGAAATCCAGGGAGGATTTGGCTGCTTTCTGGCATAAATGTCAGCTTTCAGCCAGACGAGAAGTCCTGCATGCAGTACTTTTTGTCCAGCCGAAAACCGGCATTTATATAAGAAGGAGGCCAGATCCCCATCGGATCCCATTATAGTCAATAGGAATCCAGCAGGGCGCAGCAGTGTCAGGTTCTCTGCCGGAATAGACTGCCAGGGTTTGTAAACGGATAGCCTTCCACAATGGCCCACATTTACTAATACTGTTGTGGTGCTTGGGCGAGCGCTGTAGCTTCTTCATTGCTTACATTGGTCTGGACAATGTTCATACTGCTGAGTCCGACCACCACTAATTTAATATTCTAAGGACAGGCCATCAATTTCAGAAGCCTGGATAACCCTTAACAGTGTTAAGTTACAAAAACACATTTGATTTCTCATGTAGGTTTTCTGAGCCAAAGCCAGATAAAGCAGGTGGGAAAGTGTCAGTGTTTCCTTTAATCCCCATTCCATCTGATTATACTCCTGGTTTTGGCTCTAAAAAACAAACAAACATCAAAACAGCACTAAAAACTCTCTAAAAACTTCATGTGTCATTTCAGGAAGCTTCCTGGATGATCAGCTTAGGCTTCGTTCACATCACCGTTCTGGCTTTCCGTTCTCCTGCTCCGTCTAGGAGCAGGAGAACGGAAAGGACGGAAAAGGCACATAACTGACGCCAAACTGAGTCAAACTGAGCCTAAGGACCCCATAGACTATAATGGGGTCCGTTATGTTTCCGCTCAGAAGATGATTTTTAAGCGGAGACAAAAGTTGTGCATGCAGGACTTTTGTCTCCGCTTAAAAATCATCTTCTGAGCGGAAACATAACGGACCCCATTATAATGTATGGGGTCCAAAGGGCTCAGTTTGACTCAGTTTGGCGTCAGTTATGTGCCTTTTCCGTCCTTTCCGTTCTCCTGCTCCTAAACGGAGAAGGAGAACGGAAAGGCTGAACGGTGATGTGAACGTAGCCTTAGTGGGGGAAAGCTGCCACCAGGTCCACTTTTCTGCAAGAGAAATATAGTAAAACAGAGTGCCTAACACAGTCAATAGGCAAGCATGTGATACATTAACATGCCAAGTCCCATAGAGTTAAAGTTACTTTAATGTGGTAAATGTAAATAACATTTAAAGGGAGTCTGTCAGGAGATCTGACCATAAAAATCTGCTGACAGCACTACCTAGGGAAGAGCAAGACCAGCATACATTTTGCATAGCTTTTATTATCAGGAGAGGTGTGAATATGAACATTTATTCTTCCTGGTACTGCTCCTAAAGTGCACTGAAGGTGAAGCTTCATTATGAATTGCACTCTGCTCTCTGCATTTAGCTGCTTTAAAGCTCCTCCAATTGCTCTGCTGGATTATCTTCATGCTAGCAGCTCAGGGGCATGTCCTTTCTGCTGCAGCTCTCCCTGTAACTGCCACAGCTTCTAACAGAACATATGGCTGGTAGCAGTTGAAGTTGAAGAACTGAGCGCGTTCGACCAGCTCAGTGAAATAGACAAGAAAAAAACAAAACAGCAAGTGGCGCTATACAGATTCATTTTCATGAATAACTCAGTGGCTATACTAAATTTGTAATTACACGAGATACACGCAATTACAAAAGTATTCAGATCAAGGTGCTGGTTTGAAAAATGTAGAGTATATTTAGTGACACAGCCTCTTGAAGGAACAGAAACTGGTAGCATAAAAGTTTATATTCACAGTACTTCTGATAATAAAAGCTCCACAAAAAGTATGTTTGTTCTGCTCTTCTCAGTCTCTACCTAGAGCAGTCAGCAGTTTAGCATGGTCAAAACTGCTGACAGATTCCCTTTAAAAAACTGAGCGCTACATTTTAACTGACTTACTATCAGGGGGCATATATCCATGTATGACAATGCATCGAAATACTGCTCCAACCAGGGATATTATTATTATTACTATTTGAAATTTTTGGGAACAAACAGAAGAAGACTAAGTCCTTGTTCACACTTACGATGCAGCTTGGTAGTGACTTGCATATTATACTAACTGTGTAGGTTTTGCTGTTCCCTAATTAATTTCCAACACATTAATTGATCTGAACGGTATGGCCTCTTTCAGACCGGCGTTGCGGGAAAATGTGCGGGTGCGTTATGGGAACACCCGCGATTTTTCCGCGCGAGTGCAAAACATTGTAATGCGTTTGCACTCGCGTGAGAAAAATCACGCATGTTTGGTACCCAAACCCGAACTTCTTCACAGAAGTTCGGACTTGGTATCGGTGTTCTGTAGATTGCTATTATTTTCCCTTATAACCAAGTTATAAGGGAAAATAATACATTCTGAATACAGAATGCATAGTAAAATAGCGCTGGAGGGGTTAAAAAAATAATAATAATAATTTAACTCACCTTAATCCACTTGATCGCGGAGGCCGGCATCTCCTTCTGTCTCCTTTGCTGAACAGGACCTGTGGTGAGCATTCATTACAGGAAAATGACCTGTGGTGACGTCACTCCGGTCATCACATGATCCATCACATGATCTTTTACCATGGTAAAAGATCATGTGATGGATCATGTGATGACCGGAGTGACGTCACCACAGGTCATTTTCCTGTAATGAATGCTCACCACAGGTCCTGTTCAGCAAAGGAGACAGAAGGAGATGCCGGCCTCCGCGATCAAGTGGATTAAGGTGAGTTAAATTATTATTATTATTTTTTTAACCCCTCCAGCGCTATTTTACTATGCATTCTGTATTCAGAATGCTATTATTTTCCCTTATAACCATGTTAGAAGGGAAAATAATAATGATCAGGTCTCCTAGCAACCGTGCGTGAAAATCGCACCGCATCCGCACTTGCTTGCGGATGCTTGCGATTTTCACGCAACACACAAGTGATGCGTGAAAATCACCGCTCATGTGAACAGCCCAATAGAAATGAATGAGTCGGTATTCAGTGCGGGTGCAATGCGTTCAACTCACGCATGGCATCCGCGCGGAATACTCGCCCATGTGAAAGGGGCCTTAGTGAAAAAGCACACAAAGAATATGAAGTTTTTTTGAACTGGAGAATTTTCTATTAAATTGTAACTTTTGTAACACATCCAAAAATTTGCCAATTCACAAAATAATAGTGCCAGATACTTCAAGGAGTGTGTATTTGCTGAAAGCTTGTATGCTTACCTCTAAAATTAACTTAGCCAAGGTAAGACCAAGTCTATCTGAACCAACATCAACCAACTTGTACAAAGTCTTCAAGATGTGAGATCGCCTTTTGCATCTCTTTCCTAACATGCTGCCATCATCCAAGGTCTTCCACAACTTGACGCACAAGCTGCACAGGTCTTCGTGGTTTGCATCTATCATAGAGGAAGAAGAACCAGAATAAGCTCATGAAATATGGGCAAGTAGTTTAGGAGAAGTAAAATGTAACTATAATATAATAACATATAATATTTTAGGCATTCACGTGGAAGAAAGGAGGAGCCTTTAAATTGGGCTGGTAATGAACTCATGTGCCTGTCATATGATATAACACAACAGGTAAACGGACTGAAGATCTCAATGTATACTAGTACCACAGCCACCCTTCCTTTGTACCTATAGGCTTAGGCTATCACACACCTACTGACCCTCCAATAGCAATTTGGGGCTAAAATCTTCTTTATTCTAAAAAAGCAAGAACTGTAAACTACAGGATCTGTTAATTTCTAGGAATTCTAATCCTTTGTTAACATTTCTTTTTTCCAGCATAAATACATCTTCTAAAGCCAAGCCTTCCTATCATATAATCAATACCAGACATCGGAGTTCTCCGTTACATATCTACAGGCATTTTTCCAATTCTCATACTGCAACGTAATACATAAAAGAATAGGAAACTCCTAGAACTGTAAAATGAACAGTACCCAAGCCAAAGGAGAACATTAGCCAAACATTAACAGAAGGTAATAAAATCTAAGGAACGCTCACATTGCCTAGATCTGATAATGTTTCATTTCTAGTTAAAAACAAACTGGACCGGATGGATATTAATGAAGGTTGCACCTACTACATACTGCAACTTGTTTTACATATGCAGGTTCTTTATCAGTCAGCATACGCTTCACAGAGCTGGCGGGGTAATGAAGGAGTATCTCAGATGTCATGTGTCTTTCTAAAGCTCCTTTTGCACAGGCAGAGGATCCAGATAATTATTGAGGATGAGCATTGTTACTATTGCTCATTCCAGATAAATGATCATGTAGGATCCAGACAACTGAAAGATTGTATTAACGATTGATCAGACTCATTCGGTCCCTATAATTGCTGCATGTAAATGCAGCTAACGAGCGGGCAATGATCAGGAACAGATGTCCATAGGAACGTTCATTCTCGATTATTGCCCGCTCTCCTAGCCCTTGTAAAAGGGGTTTTAACGTTATTAGCCTACCAATGCACCCAGTGGCAAATCAGTTTCGATTTTCAGCTGCTGTTGGTTACATCCTGCATTGGAGCCTTTGCGGATCCGCAATACACGGGTGCCGTTCCGTGGGCATTCCGCATCACGGACGCAGACCCATTCACTTGAATGGGTCCGCAAATCCGGAGATGTGGAATGGTGCGGAACGGAACCCTGCGGAAGGACTACGGAGTGCTTCCGTGGGGTTTCGTCCCGTACTTCCGTTCCGCAAAAAGATAGAAGATGTCCTATCTTTTTGCGGAACGGCCGGATCACGGACCCATTAAAGTGAATGGGTCTGCGATCCGCTGCGGCTGCCCCACGGACGGTGTTCGTGCATTGTGGGACGCAGCATGACCACGGGGCGCACACGTATGTGTCCAGGAGGCCTTATAATGTAGGAAGCCTCATTAGTTAGAACAAGGGGTGCAGTTAGTGTCACTCGATCTGCTGATGTCCAGACACATCTTACTGCCCCAAGGTATGAAGGCACAGCAGTCACATGACGAACCAGGAAGTAGGGTTCAAACATGGGGGATAAGAGAAAATTGCAAATGAGGTAAATTTGAAAAAATAAATCCAAGAAGGAAAGAGAGCTACAGTAACTGATGAAAATACACTTTAGAGTGAAAAGTAGTTTATGTCACAACCCCTTTAGAAGTGCTGATCTTACACCAATCCCTGCAATTTATCATTGGAAATTCTTATGCAGTTTTTGAAGTCAAAGTCAAGATTATATTATAAACATAGGCCACATATAAAGGAAAGGTGGGGGGGGGGGGGGAGATGGGACACGAAATTTATCAAGTTGTATTCTAGTGTTATGAAGCGGGCAGGAGGGGGTAGGACACAACACAACATCCATCCGGCACATTTATCATAATTTACACACGAAAACTGGTGTAAATTATACCTGAAATCTATGCCAGCCCATAGGTAGCATACATTTCAGCTTAAAGATGCAATACATTTATTACGAGGTGTTTGTCTCTTGATACATTTGGTACATGACCAGACTTTTTATTGAAAGTGACAGAAAGCGCCAGTCTTAGTAAATCTGTCTTCTCATTATAAATTCACTCCTGGCTTTAGCTTCAAAAACTGCCTAGAAAATTTATGTGGACCTGAGCCATAAACAGAGCTAGAGATCAATTCTAGGCAACATGTAAATCTGCAAAGAGTCTGATGTGGTGGGTTTGATGCCACTGGTTTCCAGAACCAGATGTGTCTGCAGAAACAAGCTTCTAGTGAAGGAGATGTAGAAAAATCCTATTGACACAGTGCTGCCTGTGACCCTCCATGTGAAAGACTTAGAGTAACATACAGTAAAAATGTATTTAATGTATCTCTGTACCTTGAAAATACTTTTTATATGTCATAACAACATATCAATGGTTTTGATTGGTGGGGGTCAGAGTACGGAGACTCCATTCTGTCTCCTGCAGTGAGGAGAGAGCTCTCTATGTGAGCATTTTTTGCAGATCGGATGCGGACCCATTCATCTCAATGGTGCAGCCAAAGATGCGGGCGGCACACCTATGTGTTGTTCACAGCCGTAATTCTATTCTGCAGCCCCACAAAAAAAATAGTGGATAAGGATAGGACATTTCTGCAGGTTAAAAAATGGCACCAAAGCTCTTGGCTGGTATCCATGTTTTGCGGATCCTCAATTTGTGGACCACAAAAACACATACAGTTGTGTGCAGGAGCCCTTAAAATGTGATTTCCCTTTAAAGTACCTGGCTATCCTTGTCTCCTGTAGGAAGAACTTTCTTATGACTATATTTCCTCCTCAAGATTCTTCATATAGCAACACCGGAATTAAATAGCTTTTTATCCCACATTTTAAAATACTAAAATGGCTTTAGTAGAGATCATGTAATGGTTAAGGGTGCAACCCTCTAACAGTCACATTAAACTCCCCTGAAAAGGTCACTTCATTATTGTACAGGATATGCCCCCAATGTCTGGGGTTACTATGGGTGGTATTACAGAACCTGGGGACGCTAGAGTGGGCCATTATAGATTCTGGGGGCACTGTGGTGGTGTACAGAGGGCAATACAGGGGTTGGGATGCTAAAAAAAAAACAATGAAAATCATTAATTTTTTTATAGCTGTTTTTAGTGGCCCCGAGCATTAATAATGTCTCCCAGAGTGGTCCTTCTGAAACACACTGCTATGAAATTTACGTTTCACAATTGTAAATGGAGTCACAGCTAGAAGAAACGTTGTGAATAAGATAAAACTTAAATAATTTATTGGATATACACTAAAATAGGGAGAGGTGTGCAAGTCCCTAAATCTACATACAAACAGAAAAATGTATGTGGACACTTATAAGATGCATTTAGATCCCACCAGTACATATGGCTGTACGAAAGGTGCGGAACCACTTAGTACATCAGCTAGTGACAAAACATACGTATGAATGCTGGGTAAAAAATGGTAACCTAACGTGGTTATAGCACCTGTGAAAAAACTACTGTAGCGTGCTCTAGTCACAGGCTAACATTCGCTATATCAACGAAATGAGGAGCTAGGTCAAGTACAGGACAAACAAACATATAGGTGCCGTACGCCTGAGGTGGTGAGGCGACAGCTTCGGCGTTTTGATGGCCGTAATATGGCCGCCGCTCTCTACAGTTTAAATAGGGAGAAAACCCCTCCCATAGATGGGCGGATCAAGCGGCAGCTGACGAGTCACGTGAGGTGGGTGTGTGAGAGACCCGCCCCTCTCCATGCCACGATCCTGCACCGAGTGTCAACACACTCGAGGATATTATGCAGGGAACAATCGGCGATTCTGTTAAACAAATTGTCAGGAAAAATCACAGATGGGACAGATGAGAATGGCGCTATATACATAGAATACCGCACATAAGCAATACATGTATGGATAACAAATACCGTACCATACCATATATATATATATATATATATATATATATATAAATACCAAGGGTACTGTAATGGGGACCAATGTATGGTTACAAAAAACAGACGTATGATATATGTTCATTCAGGCCTTCAGGACGCACAGTGCGCAGCCTGAATGTCCACTCTGCCTCCTTTTGTAACAGTCTCCTATCATGGTCTCCACCTCTTTAAGTCCTGTTAACCACTTCAATACCCTGGAACTTGATGGCCCCCACATTGCCAGCATGTTTGATGGAAACATGACGTGCGATGGGAGTGTCCGCACCATTGCGGATATCGTTGAGGTGCTCACCTATCCTCCGCCTAAACTCCTGTACCTTTTGCCCACATATTGAAGACCGCACAAGCACGTGGCTAAATAAATGACCCCGCTGGTCCTGCAATTGATAAAGGATAGAATTGGAATTGTCTCTGTGTCACTGTGCTGGTAAAGCTATGCCCCCGTTGGATCGCCTCACAGGCGACGCAACCACTGCAGCGAAAGGTCCCCCTAGGTTGCCAATCATGCCACGTTACTGGCTGTGGGGTTTGTAAAAAGCTATGAACCAGCCTATCCTTCAAATTACGGCCACGGCGGAATGTGATAGTGGGAGTAGTCCCCACCAGATGTCCCACATCTGGGTCTGATTTCAGAATACCCCAAAACGGAGTGAGAACATCTCAAACACTTTGATGTGCTTCATCAAACGTACGGATTTGATTTGACTCATCCTCTCTAGCCCGTGGCTTCAGTAGTATATCCCGGTTAGCCGCCAGCGAATGCTGTTATGCACTTTTGAGGACCTGTCGTGGGTATCCCCTCTTTTCAAAACGACCTTGGAGGTCCCTCGCTGCCACCTGATAGTCTGTGAGCCTAGAGCAATTTCTGCGTAACCTCAAATATTGCCCTTTTGGTATACCTTTTGTCAAGGCTCGGGGGTGGTAGCTATCCCATTGAAGGAGGCTGTTTGTGGCCGTAGTCTTTCGAAACAGACGTGTGCAGAGATTCCCCTCCATATCCCTAAATATTGTGAGGTCCAGGAATGTAATCTGATTCCTCTGAATCTCAGATGTAAAGTACAGTCCCCGGTCATTCTTATTGAGGTAGGTGACAAAGTTCTTAAAGTCACCCTCACTCCCTGACCAGAGGATCAGCACGCCGTTGATATAACGTAACCAAAACCCTATATGTCGGGTCCATTCGTTTATTTCCTCCGCAAAGACAACCTCCCGTTCTCACCAGCCCAGGTAGAGATTGGCAAAGGTCGGTGCACAGGGGCTCCCCATTGCCACTCCCCTGAGCTGGTGGTATAGTCGGCGGTCGAACAGGAACACGTTATGTTCCAAAATGAACTGCAGCAGTTGTAATACAAATGCACCGTGTCGCCACAAATATGTACCTCGCTCCTGTAAGAAGGTCCCCACAGCACCACACCCTTTCAGATGGGGTATGGAGCTGTAGAGTGCCTCCACATCCAGGCTAGCGAGTAAGGTCTGATCGTCAATCTGGATAACTTCAAATTTGTTGATCACATCCGTTGCATCCCTCACATACGACGGAAGGGCCAATACAAAAGGTCGTAAGATTTTGTCCACGTATATACTGATGTAAGGCTACCAACTCTTGAAACGATAGGTCTCCCTTTCAAGGGAGTAATCCCTTTATGGATTTTGGGGAGGCTGTAGAAACAGGGAACCACCGGGTGTTTGGGGAGCAGAAAATCGAATTCCGCTTGATTAATGAAATTCTCCGCCAGGGCTGACATCAGAATATTCCTCAGTTCCCTCGTAAAATTATCAGTAGGGTTGGTTTCCAACACTCTGTAGCAACTGCTATCATTCAGAATGTTGAGACACATAGCCCTGTATTGTTCCCATCCCATGATTGCGATATTCCCCCCCTTGTCGGATGTCAGTGGGGTCATTTATTTCGCCACGTGCTTGTGCGGTCTTCAATATGTGGGCAAAACGGTACGGGAGTTTAGGCGGAGGATAGGTGAGCACCTCAAAGATATCCGCAATGGTGCGGACACTCCCATCGCACGTCATGTTTCCATCAAACACGCTGGCAATGTGGGGTACATCAAGTTCCAGGGTATTGAAGTGGTTAACAGGACTTTAAGAGGTGGAGACCATGATAGGAGACTGTTACAAAAGGAGGCAGAGTGGACATTCAGGCTGCGCACTGTTCGTCCTGAATGAACATATATCAAACGTCTGTTTTTTGTAACCATATATTGGTCCCCATTACAATACCCTTGGTATTTATATATAAATATACTACGGTTCCAACACACCTAATTGTCCACCTCCCTGGGTTATGTCTGAAGTGGACGTAGTCATTCATTATTCCTGAGTTTATATGTATGGCTATTACAGCCCATATGGGGTTAATTCATCTTACAAGGTGCTCTGGTATATGTATATATGGCCGACGGTATGTGTTATCCATACATGTATTGCTTATGTGCGGTATTCTATGTATATAGCGCCATTTTCATCTGTCCCATCTGTATCTGTAAAGAATAAATCAAGGCAACTGGACTTACTGTAGATTTCTTGAAAACGTTTCACTCGTTCTTCCAACGAGCTTCCTCAATTCTGAGAGAATTGAGAAAGCTCGTTGGAAGAACGAGTGAAACGTTTTTAAGAAATCTACAGTAAGTCCAGTTGCCTTGATTTATTCTTTACAGATATACCATGACCTGGATAAATTGCGATATTCCCCCCCTTGTCGGATGTCAGTGGGGTCATTTATTTTGCCACGTGCTTGTGCGGTCTTCAATATGTGGGCAAAACGGTACGGGAGTTTAGGCGGAGGATAGGTGAGCACCTCAAAGATATCCGCAATGGTGCGGACACTCCCATCGCACGTCATGTTTCCATCAAACACGCTGGCAATGTGGGGTACATCAAGTTCCAGGGTATTGAAGTGGTTAACAGGACTTTAAGAGGTGGAGACCATGATAGGAGACTGTTACAAAAGGAGGCAGAGTGGACATTCAGGCTGCGCACTGTTCGTCCTGAATGAACATATATCAAACGTCTGTTTTTTGTAACCATATATTGGTCCCCATTACAATACCCTTGGTATTTATATATAAATATACTACGGTTCCAACACACCTAATTGTCCACCTCCCTGGGTTATGTCTGAAGTGGACGTAGTCATTCATTATTCCTGAGTTTATATGTATGGCTATTACAGCCCATATGGGGTTAATTCATCTTACAAGGTGCTCTGGTATATGTATATATGGCCGACGGTATGTGTTATCCATACATGTATTGCTTATGTGCGGTATTCTATGTATATAGCGCCATTTTCATCTGTCCCATCTGTATCTGTAAAGAATAAATCAAGGCAACTGGACTTACTGTAGATTTCTTGAAAACGTTTCACTCGTTCTTCCAACGAGCTTCCTCAATTCTGAGAGAATTGAGAAAGCTCGTTGGAAGAACGAGTGAAACGTTTTTAAGAAATCTACAGTAAGTCCAGTTGCCTTGATTTATTCTTTACAGATATACCATGACCTGGATAAATTGCGATATTCCCCCCCTTGTCGGATGTCAGTGGGGTCATTTATTTTGCCACGTGCTTGTGCGGTCTTCAATATGTGGGCAAAACGGTACGGGAGTTTAGGCGGAGGATAGGTGAGCACCTCAAAGATATCCGCAATGGTGCGGACACTCCCATCGCACGTCATGTTTCCATCAAACACGCTGGCAATGTGGGGTACATCAAGTTCCAGGGTATTGAAGTGGTTAACAGGACTTTAAGAGGTGGAGACCATGATAGGAGACTGTTACAAAAGGAGGCAGAGTGGACATTCAGGCTGCGCACTGTTCGTCCTGAATGAACATATATCAAACGTCTGTTTTTTGTAACCATATATTGGTCCCCATTACAATACCCTTGGTATTTATATATAAATATACTACGGTTCCAACACACCTAATTGTCCACCTCCCTGGGTTATGTCTGAAGTGGACGTAGTCATTCATTATTCCTGAGTTTATATGTATGGCTATTACAGCCCATATGGGGTTAATTCATCTTACAAGGTGCTCTGGTATATGTATATATGGCCGACGGTATGTGTTATCCATACATGTATTGCTTATGTGCGGTATTCTATGTATATAGCGCCATTTTCATCTGTCCCATCTGTATCTGTAAAGAATAAATCAAGGCAACTGGACTTACTGTAGATTTCTTGAAAACGTTTCACTCGTTCTTCCAACGAGCTTTCTCAATTCTCTCAGAATTGAGGAAGCTCGTTGGAAGAACGAGTGAAACGTTTTTAAGAAATCTACAGTAAGTCCAGTTGCCTTGATTTATTCTTTACAGATATACCATGACCTGGATAAATTGCGATATTCCCCCCCTTGTCGGATGTCAGTGGGGTCATTTATTTTGCCACGTGCTTGTGCGGTCTTCAATATGTGGGCAAAACGGTACGGGAGTTTAGGCGGAGGATAGGTGAGCACCTCAAAGATATCCGCAATGGTGCGGACACTCCCATCGCACGTCATGTTTCCATCAAACACGCTGGCAATGTGGGGTACATCAAGTTCCAGGGTATTGAAGTGGTTAACAGGACTTTAAGAGGTGGAGACCATGATAGGAGACTGTTACAAAAGGAGGCAGAGTGGACATTCAGGCTGCGCACTGTTCGTCCTGAATGAACATATATCAAACGTCTGTTTTTTGTAACCATATATTGGTCCCCATTACAATACCCTTGGTATTTATATATAAATATACTACGGTTCCAACACACCTAATTGTCCACCTCCCTGGGTTATGTCTGAAGTGGACGTAGTCATTCATTATTCCTGAGTTTATATGTATGGCTATTACAGCCCATATGGGGTTAATTCATCTTACAAGGTGCTCTGGTATATGTATATATGGCCGACGGTATGTGTTATCCATACATGTATTGCTTATGTGCGGTATTCTATGTATATAGCGCCATTTTCATCTGTCCCATCTGTATCTGTAAAGAATAAATCAAGGCAACTGGACTTACTGTAGATTTCTTGAAAACGTTTCACTCGTTCTTCCAACGAGCTTCCTCAATTCTGAGAGAATTGAGAAAGCTCGTTGGAAGAACGAGTGAAACGTTTTTAAGAAATCTACAGTAAGTCCAGTTGCCTTGATTTATTCTTTACAGATATACCATGACCTGGATAAATGAGAACCTTCACAGACATATGTCCCATCTGTAATTTTTCCTGACAATTTGTTTAACAGAATCGCCGATTGTTCATAATATCCTCGAGTGTGTTGACACTCAGTGCAGGATCGCGGCATGGAGAGGGGCGGGTCTCTCACACACCCACCTCACGTGACTCGTCAGCTGCCACTTGATCCGCCCAGCTATGGGAGGGGTTTTCTCCCTATTTAAACTTTAGAGATCGGCAGCCGTATTACGGCCATCATAGCGCTGGAGCTGTCGCCTCACCACCTGAGGCGTACGCAGGGGCGTACCTAGAGCATTTGGCACCCAGGGCGAACCCTTTGTTTGGCACCCCCCCCCCCCCCCCCCAAGAAAGTTAAGAAAACATGGTTTTCAATAATATTTATTACAAATTTGTAAGCTCTATATCAACTTGAAAAAACTATAACTGTGAAAAATAAATTAACTTGGAAATAAATGTAACTTAAATAATTACTGAACAGCTTTCTAGAAACAAAAAAAACACAGATCCAAAGTGACCACTCAGTCTATTAGGCCGAGGTAATTTGAAAGGATTTACATCCTCTGCCTTCGAGCCTTCGTTTCTGCAAATTTATCGATTACTTCATCAAAGCTAATCTGCCTGCATATTCATGCTTAATTACACACACACATCCCTTAATTACACCCCCCCTTAATTACAAACCCCCACTTAATTACACACACCCCTTAATTACACAATTATTTACTCACATTTTGATGATGCCTCAGGCTCCGTCCGACCGCTGGTAATGGATCCTTCCGCTTCTTTAAAAGATCCGTGAAGGCGGCGCGGCGTCAGCACATCATGTTGCGCGCCGCCGCAATAATCCTTCCACAGAAGCCGGCGCCTGGCGGAGTTGCGTCGCAGTGCAGCAGTGGATGGAGGGGTGACTCCGTCATGGCACCCCCCTTGTGAGTGGCACATGGCCCCCCCACCCTTCCCCCTTGGTACGCCACTGGGCGTACGGCACCTATATGTTTGTTTGTCCTGTACTTGACCTAGCTCCTGATGAGCCTTTATGTGCGAAACGTTGAGCTCTACTATTAGGTTTAGGGTACGGACATAGCGCATCCATATGTGATCTGTTCAGGGCAGACAGCCGCTTGCTGGATTAGTTAGGACTCTCACTGTTTGCTGTATGGAGGGGCGTTTAGGGATTATATATTCACCTGGTGTTCAGTTAATGAGGATCACCCATGTTAAGGTTGATAGTTCCCTTCCCCCTGGCACTTTACAGTCCTAGATATTGTATACCCTCATTTCGTTGATATAGCGAATGTTAGCCTGTGACTAGAGCACGCTACAGTAGTTTTTTCACAGGTGCTATAACCACGTTAGGTTAGCATTTTTTACCCAGCATTCATACGTATGTTTTGTCACTAGCTGATGCAGTAACTGGTTCCGCACCTTTCGTACAGCCATATGTACTGGTGGGATCTAAATGCATCTTATAAGTGTCTAGTGTCCACATCAATTTTTTTGTTTGTATGTAGATTTAGGGACTTGCACACCTCTCCCTATTTTAGTGTACTCCCAGAGTGGTCCCCAGGAGTAATAATGTCCCCAATAGTGATCGCCAGCATTAATAATGTCCCCCAGAGTGATTCCCAACAGTAATAATGTCCTCCAGAGTGGTTCCCAGCAGTAATAATGTCCTCCAGAGTGGTTCCCAGCAGTAATAATGTCCTCCAGAGTGGTTCCCAGCAGTAATAATGTCCTCCAGAGTGGTTCCCAGCAGTAATAATGTCCTCCAGAGTGGTTCCCAGCAGTAATCATGTCCTCCAGAGTGGTTCCCAGCAGTAATAATGTCCTCCAGAGTGGTTCCCAGCAGTAATTATGTCCTCCAAAGTGGTTCCCCACAGTAATAATGTCCTCCAGAGTGTCCGACAGCATAAAAAATGTCCCCCAGAGTGTCTCACAGCAGTAATAATGCCCTTCTGAGTGGCCCCCAGCATTAATAATGTGCAGGTTTTTTTATGCCCAAAAAAATTACTCATCTCATCCACTTGCATGCGCAGACGCAGTTGCTCCTCTCTTGATGCTAAAGGATTTGCGCTCCCAATAAATGTACTCAGTCACCATCTACTACTAGGAGCACAGGTCCTTCAGCATCAAGAGAGGAGCAACTGCCTCTGCACAAGTGGATGAGGTTTTCATTTTACTTTAACCCCTAACTATTTTTCACCAGTGCACTCGTTTTGAATGGCCTTTGAATGGGTGCACTCTTGTCTAACGGCCGTTAAAAACGGTTCCATTGATTTCAATAGGGTTCGTCTGGCCATGAAAATGACCAAAAATAGGACATGTCTTATTTTTTGACAGTCACCTTTCAATGGCAAACAACGAGTCAGTATGGGGACAAGTGATGGCATTAGAGAACGCTCCTTCCCATACGGTGGAGGAGATTGCTGCATAGAAATGCAGTGGTCTTCTTTACTGACAAGCAGACACTTGCCGGGAAGGAATGCTTCCTTCTCGACAATAGTCTGCTATATCTAACTGAAAACGTAAGAAGAAATCTGTCTTCTTATGCAGTGATTTAGCTGCAGGCAATATATTGTTGAATTTTACCTTTAGGTAACTGTACCATTCTTATGTGAATAAAGCTGTAATAGGGTTCCCATTGAAATATCTGTACCCTCTAATTTCTTATATAGCCCTGCTTACTTCCTGCACTGCTTCCCCCTTTTACAGCCCATGAGAGATCTCGTCTAATTCCCCCTTCCTCTCCCTGCAGATTCTGCTCATATCAGCCTGTGTGAGTCAATTCCCTGCAGACTACAATATACCATATGTCCTCATCTACAATCTAATTTAGTACAGCCTGTGTGATCTGCCATCAATGAATACTTGGATATACAAACTCCTCCTAAAAGGCATTAAAGTCATCCTTACCTTGGTGTGCGGCCTCCAGAGCCTGCAGAATTGGTGAAATTTTCTCATTCCAGTAACTCCTCTCCCATTCACTTTCTGATTCATTTGCTGTTGATTCTGCTTCCGAGTTGAACGAGAAACAATGGTAAGGAATAAACAAACTGAGGTCTGATACAATAACCACAATTATTGAATTCATGTTTATACTGTAATATCACTTTTAAAGACCCTAAAGGGAGGACAGCAATGATTAGAATTGAAAGTTTACAGTTTTGGCTAATAAAAACTTTATGTATGCAAGACTGCATATATTGAACCAAGCCATTTAAAATATGATCAGTAAGACACAAATAAATGTTTTATTTGTGTGTCAAGGGCAGGCCAGGATGTGTGTCCACGCCAACAAGTGGGAGGCAGTGCTAACTAACTGAAGACATCCTGCAGTAACACACTTGGAACCATTAGAAACCACAGGCAATACTGAAAGAGGCACTTGAGAGCTTAGACAAAGAGAGCTCCTTTAGTCATCCAGTCCCCAAAACGAGATGACTGCTCTCCAAAAGACATTACTTAATAAAAAGACAAAGCAAAGTTTAATTTTTTTCCCCCCAAATTCAATAAAACTGAACATTACAAAATTATAAGTCATTTTTATAACTCTCTATAATGCATTTAACATTAGAAAATGATTCTGAGTTTAAGGCTACGTCTACACGACGACATTTGTCGCGCGACAGATAGGGCACAACTACACTGCAACATTTGTAGCGCAACATTTTGTTGCACTAATGTCGCGCGACAATTTATATAATGGCTTTTCTGCGACTGTTGCGTCGCAGTCGCAGCATGTTGCAGTGCGACACCATAGACTGCCATTCTAAAAATTGTCGCGCGACATTAGTGCAACAATATGTCGCGCGACAAATGTCGTCGTGTAGACGTAGCCTTATTCAACAAACACTGCCTCTCCACCACCAGTTAAAGCCAAGGAGTACTGACCGGCTTAAATTTAGGGCTCAAAACACCATTACTGTATGGCAGTACATATCCTAGCCTAAAGGCTGTATTACACCAGCAGACGATCATGCGTTCCTTGGAATGTACCCCAAAATAGTATCAATAATAATGGTAATTCATTCCACAAAAAAAGGCCTCATACATCACCAAGAGAAAAAAAAGGTATGATTGTCAGAAAAAAGCTGTACTGCAATCTATGCTGCAAAAGTCAAAAGGTCTTTATGTTCTGAACCTTGCAGCATACCCAAACAGAAGTTAACATCCACATTTATGGCATTTCTGTACCCAGTAGAACCCACCTAACAATTTAAAGGGCATGATGTATCTCATATGGCACAAGCTGGGCACAGCATTGTGGGGACTGAAAATGCCAAATCTGTGGAAAAGTTGCAATTGTCATTTTGTATAGCACCCTGTTCAGTAATTTCTGCAATATACCTGTGATGTCAAAATGCTCACTCCACCTCTTGATAAGTGACCTTAGGGGTGTAGTTTCCAAAATTGGGACACTTATTGGGAGTTTTCACTCCTTCCCTTCTGAGCCCTGCCATGTCCTCATACAACAGTTTACATCCACATTTATGGCATTTCTGTATCAATTAGAACCTGCCTTTGAGTTCAACAATGGCACCAGCTGGGCAGAACAGATGGCACCAGCTGGGCACAACATATTAGGCACTCAACAACAATAAAAATTTTGCATGGTCAATCACGCATTCATTTCTGCTAAATTCCTGCAGCGTCAGAATGCTCACTCCACCCCTTAATAACAGGGGTCACTTCTTGGGGGTTTATTTATTATATCACCCCAGAGCATCTACAGGTGTCAGTACAAGCTGCGTAAATAACCATACTGGAATTAATTATTGCAAAACACCTGTGGGGTCAAAATGCTCACAAAACCCATTAGTAAATTCTGTGAGGGGTGTGGTTTCTAAAATGGGGTCTCTTCTTGGGGGTTTCTTTTTTCTTTCACCTCAGATCCTCTGCAGTTGTCAACAAGTGCTGTATAAATCACCAAACTAGGCCTCAAATGCACATGGTGCTACTTCTCTTCTGAACCCTGCAGTGTGCCCAAATAGCAGTCTGTGACCATATAGGGGGTGTTGCCATACACAGGAAAAATTATGTAACATTATTTGGGGTGCCTTTTCACCTATTACACCTTGTAAAAATAAAACATTTGAGGCTACAACCACATATACAGCGGCATGGTGGAAACACCTGGTCAAAATTACTGTTACTGCGAACAGTTAGGGTGCATTCACACGACCGTATTTTTGGGTCCGCATCTGTTCCACAATTTTGTGGAAAGGGTGCGGACCTATTCATTTCAATGGGGCCGCAAAAGATGCAGCCAGCACACTGAGTGCTGTCCGCATCCGTAGTTCTGATCCGCGGTCCCTCAAAAAAGATAGAGCATGTCCTATTCTTGTCCGCAATTGCGGACAAGAACAGGCATTTCTGTCATAGGGCCAGCTACATTCACAAGGCTGGTATCCGTGTTTTGTCGACCGCAAAGCATATAGTCGTGTGAATGTAGCCTTAAAGAGGACCTTTCACTAGAATAAAAAATGTAAACTAAGCATACAGACATGGAGAGCGGCGCCCAGGGATCTCCCTGCACTTACTATTATCCCTGGGCGCCGCTCCGTTCTCCCGGTATAGGCTCCGGTATCTTCATATGTTCGGCTCAACTGGGTGGAGCCTGCCGGCGTCTCCTTCTCCCAGGCTGGAGTGCTGGCCAATCGCAGCGCTCAGCTCATAGCCTGAGAGAAAAAAAACCCTCTCAGGCTATGAGCTGAGCACTGCGATTGGCCAGCGCTACAGCCTGGGAGAAGGAGACGCCGGCAGGCTCCACCCAGTTGAGCCGAACATATGAAGATACCGGAGCCTATACCGGGAGAACGGAGCGGCGCCCAGGGAAAATAGTAAGTGCAGGGAGATCCCTGGGCGCCGCTCTCCATGTCTGTATGCTTAGTTTACATTTTTTATTCTAGTGAAAGGTCCTCTTTAAGCAAGTTGAAGATAAAATGATCTCCAAAAGGCATAAAGTTAAAGATGAAACTTGGCTTTGTAAAAATTTTGAGTGAAACAATGAAAGGAGTACCTTGCAGGAGATTTGAGCGCTCAGATAACACTGACTGAGGTTTCAGACCTTAAATACCCTGTTAGGGTTAAGGCATGTGCACAATCATGGTTAGAAAAGGCCAAATTTCAAAGCTTTATAAATACCCAGTGTCCTCTAAACTTGTCCCAAAAAACAGCAGCCATGAGTTCTTCTAAGCAGCTGCCTAACACTCTGAAAATAAAAATAGTTGAGGCCCACAAAGCAGGAGAAGGCTATAAGAGGATAGCAAAGCGTTTTCAGGTTTCCATTTCCTCAGTTCAAAATGTAATAAAAAAAATAGCAGTTACAGTAACAGGAACAGTGGAGGTCAAGACAAGTTGTGGAAGACCAAGAAAAATTTCAGACAGCTGCTCGTAGGATTTCTAAAAAAGCACTTCCCACTTGACTGCAAAAGACCTTCAGGAAGATTTAGCAGACTGTGGAGTTGTGGTGCATTGTTCAACTGTTCAGTGACACCTGCACAAATATGGCCTTCATGGAAGAGTCATCAGAAGAAAACCTCTCTTGCGTCCTCACCACAAAATTCAACGTCAGAAGTTTGCAAAGGAACATCTAAACAAGCCTATTCATTTTGGAAACAAGTCCTGTGGACCAATGAGGTTAAAATTGACCACAATAAGCAAAGGTATGTTTGGAGAGAAAAAAAAGAGCACAGAATTTCGTGAAAAGAACACCTCTCCAATCATTAAGCAGGGGGGTGGATCAATCATGCTTTGGAGTTGTGTTGCAGCCAATGGCAAAGAGAACATTTCAGGGGTAAAGGGAAGAATGGATTCAATTATATATTCCAGCACATTCTGGAAGCAAACATAACACTTACTGAAAAAAGCTGAAGCTGAAAAGAGGATGGTTTCTACAAATGGATAATGATTCTAAAC
The DNA here is from genome assembly GCF_905171765.1 of Bufo bufo. NCBI lineage: Eukaryota > Metazoa > Chordata > Amphibia > Anura > Bufonidae > Bufo > Bufo bufo. The sequence continues at coordinate 335,751,306 of NC_053392.1, read as the reverse complement.
ACACCTCAAATTCCACAATAGACTACATCAAATGGTGCAAGCTGACATTTTTATTATGGCACGCACAGTCCCCTACTCTGAACATCATTGAAAATCTGTGGATAGAACTCAAAAGAGCAGTGCTTGCAAGACAGCCCAGGAATCTCACAGAACTGGAAGGCTTTTGCAAGAAAGAATGGATGAAAATCCTTAAAACAAGAGTTGAAAGACTCTTGACTGGATACAAAAAGCATTTACGAGCTGTGATACTTGTCGAAGGGGGTACTACTAGGTACTAACCATGCAAAGTTTTTTCCTTTTTTGTTATTTTGAAAATATAAAAGATTAAAATAAAAAAGTTTTAGCTTAAAACACAAGGGGAATGTGTCATCTTTAAAGAGGACCTTTCACCGATTATTACACTATGAACTAACTATACAGACATGTAGAGCGGCGCCCGGGGATCTCACTGCACATACTATTATACCCGGGCGCCGCTCCGTTCTCCTGCTATGCCCTCCGGTATTTCTGCTCACTAAGTTATAGTAGGCGGAGATTCCAGTCACTAAGTTATGGTAGGCGGAGTCTGCCCTTGTTCTGCTCTAGCGCTGGCCAATCGCAGCGCAGAGCTCACAGCCTGGGAGGTTATTTTCTCCCAGGCTGTGAGCTCTGCAATGAGATTGGCCAGCGCTACAGAAGAACAAGGGCAGACTCCGCCTACCATAACTTAGTGACTGGAATCTCCGCCTACCATAACTTAGTGAACGGAGATACCGGAGGACATAGCAGGAGAACGGAGCGGCGCCCAGGGATAATAGTAAGTGCAGTGAGATCCCGGGCACAGCTCTACATGTCTGTATAGTTAGTTCATAGTGTAATAATCGGTGAAAGGTCCTCTTTAACTGTATGCCTTTTGGAGATCATTTCATCTTCAACTTGCTTAACTGTTCACAGTAACAGTAATTTTGACTAGGGGTGCCCAAACTTTTCCATGCCACTGTAATTGAAGTACAATGTCATTTTTCATTTTATGTCCCAATCTTAAAAAATTCTGTTAAGCAACTGTGGGGTCAAGCCTTCTATATTCACCTCTAGGTGAATTCCTTGAAAGGTTTAGTTTGCAAAATGGGGTAATTTTGCACTGTACTGGTACCTCAGGGCCTCTGCAAATATGACATGGCACCCGAGAACCATTCCAGCGAAAACTGCCTCCAAAAACCTAATGGCTGTACTCCCCCCCCCTGAGTCCTGTGGTGTGCGCATACAGCAGTTTACAACCACATATTGGGTGTTGCTGTATTCAGGAGAAAATGGTTTGAAAATTGTGGTGTGCTTTTTCTATCGTTACCGCTTGTGAAAATAAAATGTGGGGCTAAAGCAACATTTTATTAGAAAAATGTAATTCTTAATTTTCACAGCCAAGTGTCTAAATTCTCTGAAACGCCTGTGGGGTCAAAGTGCCTCTAAGCCTTCTAATGTCGTAAAAATAATAAATAAAATGACATATACAAAATGATGCCAACACAAAGTAGACTTATGGGGAATATTAGTTAACTATTTTAACTCTCATATTCCTCAGCGCTTTACAGACATCATTGCTTGCTGTTCCCAATCGGGCTCACAATCTAGGTTCCCTATCAGTACATGTTTGAAGTGTGGAAGGAAATCTGAGTATCTAGAGGTAACCCACACAAACACAGGAAAAACATACAAACTCCATACAGATGTTGGTTGGATTCAAACCTAGGACCCTAGTGCTGCAAGGCACCAATGCTAACCACTGAGCCACTGTGCTGCCCTGAATAACCTGTTAAATGAGTTTTTCAGTGTATACCTAATAAGTGTGCGTTTGTTTTATTGCTTTTACCTAATACATGCACAATAAAATATATTTTATGTAAAATTGCTTACCAGTAGTTATTTTTCTAAGCTTTTTTATAAAAAAAAAAAAAAAAATTCATTAAATATTGTATAAATGAATTTATACTTATAATGTATTAGCATAAGAATGTGTCTCTATGGCACAGGCTATGGTTAGGGCAACACTAGTTTGCGCTAACAGGAGGATTAATAAACCTACAGTCCTGGGGTCCTTTCTAGTCCCCAGGGCTGACTGCAGAGGCCTTATCCAACCTCCAATTAGATCACTGGGACCCAATCAAGGAAGGAAATTCCCTTTTAGCATGGTATAGTCACTGGCTGCAGCAATCAAAGGGTGAACAGTTGTAAGCGGAGCTACCTCTGATCCTGGCTGTAGAGCAAAAAGCTGCTCTAAGAATCGGAGCTGTAAGTCACAGTTTGTTCGTAGTTTGCTCCTTCAAAAATAGCAACTACAAAAATAAAACCTGTGGGTGGTCATTAAAGGGTTAAATAAATTAAAAGGCAAGAATTAGAGGTACTTTTACACAGCCCGAGGCAGGATCATAATGTTCACAGATAAAACGAGTCAATAGGTGCTCGTTTAGAGACACTTTACATGTGCTAATGGAAACTGTATTGGGGTTGAATGATCATTACTATGATCATTCATCTCCAATACACTTTAAATTATGTCGGCAGCACAGGCCTTCTTCGCATGTGCATAACAAGCATTTGTTCATTTGTTAAGTAATCGCTTCTCTATTTATGCCAGGCAGAGGATTCCGGCAGGCAGTTCAGTCGCCAGAACTGCCTGCCGGATCCTTCCAAACGCATGCAAACTGATGGTATTTGTCATACGGATCAGGAGCCATATGACAAATGCATTGAAATGCCGGATCTGTCCTTCCGGTGTCATCTGGAAAAACGGATCCAACATTTATTTTTTTCAAATTTTTTGCAGTCTGAGCATGCGCAGACCGCAATGCCGGCTACGTTTTGCAGGAACACTCGGGGCCGGATCCGGCATTAATGCATGTCAATGGGAAAAAAATCTGGATCCGGCATTTCGGCAAGTGTTCCGGAATTTTGGACAGAGATAAAACTGCAGCATGCTGCGGTATTATCTCCGTCCTGAAAAGTCAAAAAGACTGAACTGTAGACATCCTGATGCATCCTGAACGGATTGCTCTCCATTCAGAATGCATTAAAGCGAACCTTTCACCTGGATTTCACTTAATAAACTATCAAAAGTACCTTATAGATCATCCTCATTGTGTTAGCACACGGTCTTATCCCGCTTTTCTGGCATGTATATGCATGGAATAATCGCTTTATAAAGTACTACTCCAGCTCCACAAGTCATGGTAGAAGTCAAGGGGGTAGCCCTTCCCTCACTCCAGGCTGTAACTCCCCTGCCCTAACCCCGCCTCTATGCAGTCTAATTGACACCCGGCTCAGTCGCCGGGACCGTGCTTGTACAGGCGGTGCATGCGCCGTTGGACTCAAGCGAGATCCTGTAACTGAATCGCGCATGCGCCGTCCCCGATGCCTGTCTTCTCTTCCTCACGCGCGATTCAGTTACAGGATTGCGCTTGAGTCCGACGGCGCATGCGCCGCCTGTACAAGCGCGGTCCCGGCGACTGAGCCGGGTGTCAATTAAACTGCATAGAGGCGGGGTTAGGGCAGGGGAGTTACAGCCTGGAGTGAGGGAAGGGCTACCCCCTTGACTTCTACCGTGACTTGTGGAGCTGGAGAAGAGTACTTTATAAAGCGATTTTTCCATGCATATACATGACAGAAAAGCAGGACAAGACCGTGTGCTAACACAATGAGGATGATCTATAAGGTACTTTTGATAGTTTATTAAGTGAAATCCAGGTGAAAGGTTCGCTTTAAGATAAAACTGATCAGTTCTGGGCGTGGTCTGGCTGCCGAGGCACTCGGATGTAGTGTGCTTCAGCTCCGGAGATAGCACTACAAACCAGCGACTAAATCCACGGTGAACCACCCAAAAGTGGAGGAACTAATCCTGGAACCTTACCGGAGCATGACGGGTCGCAAAAAGAAAACAATGAAGCACCCGCAACTGACGAAATTTTACTTTACAAGAGAAGCGGGAAGGTCTCAAGATGGCGCCAGGGACAGAAATGCCATGATACGTGAGCATACCGAAGGCCTACAATCAACTACTTGCCTAGACTCTAAGAAGGGGTCGGAGGTATGGGCCTCCCCGAGACATGCGCCAGATGAGGACAGTTTAGAAGCCAGACAAGAGGAAGTGAGGGATGCGGCAGCTTCGATCCAAGATGCCGGGAGAGAGATGGCAGCGGGATCAGCGGACCCTCCACATACTCCGAAAGACACCCGAGCGTCCGAGACAGACGTTACCACTGCAGTTACTCTGGGAGCACAAGGGGGCCCACAGGACACGGGTGAGGCAGAAATTCTGGCATTACCAGTTAATAATATTGCCCTGACTGACACTATTATGAGGGACATGCTTTTAATCAAGAGGCGCTCTCTTTTACATGACATGCGCTCCTTAGTGACTCCATTGCGGAGAGAGGTGGAGGACATTGGGGACAGAACAGACCACCTAGAGCGCAAATTTGGAGAGTTCGCGGGCTCTCATAATGACCTCATTGACGCCCATTATGCCTTAGAAGCAGAGGTGGAGGCAATAAAAAACAAGATGGCGGATTTGGAAGATCGCAGCAGGCGCAACAACATAAAGCTGCGAGGCATTCCAGAGGCTGTGGTAGCCAAGGATATCCCTTCTTATGTGAAAGCGTTGATTAAAAGGGACAGGGACTTAGAAATTGATCGGGCTCACAGAGTCCCTCGCCCCAGACACTTGGAGGAAAATATCCCCAGAGATGTTCTCGCCAGGGTTCATTTCTACTCAAGTAAGGAGCAACTTATGTCTTTTGCCAGAAAAAATGGTGGGCTGCCCGCTCCATACCACAAAGTGTCGTTATATACGGATCTATCAGCTGCTACACTTAGGCTCCGGAGGGCCCTATTCCCCATTACATCAGCCTTGCAAGCAGCAAAGATACAGCACAGATGGGGGTTCCCGGTACGCCTTATGATACACCACTTGGGGGACCTGCACATAATTAAATCTGTAGAAGAGGGTAGAAAGGTGCTGCAAAGCTGGGACATTCCAATTGAATTACCGAAGGAGCACCGCCGAGCCCCTCCTGACAAGATTCCAAAGGATTGGGACGTAGCCCGCTGAATAGAGGAAGATGGTTCATCGGGGGACAACCAAGGCTGTTAGTGCCTACGTGATAGGTTTGAGTGTCTATCGATACGAGTAACAAACCTAGGCTTCAGACGGGACTTTAATTCCCCAAGTTTTTTGGTGTTGGAGAGCCTGTTGGTTCTTGTGAATACACCTTCAAGTATTCATGCTTTTAATCCTATGTTATTATGTTTTACCACTGGTATTTGATGCATGAGTCATGACCGGTGCCACAAGTATGCCTGTACAATATTCCACCACCTTCATAATATGGTTGCGGACGTGCTGGCTGGGAGGCGTCCTGCACCTTCTTTACTGGTTAATGTGCGACCTTTTTGCTTTTCGTTTCAAGTTGCTTTATTATGGTAATTGTATTTGCTAGTCTCAATGTGAATGGGTTGAACAGTCCTATGCGCAGATCACACTTATGGAGAGAGGCCAAAATTCTTAAATGTGATGTCCTGGGAGCACAGGAAACCCATATAGTAACCAAGGATGCCCACAGGGTACAGCATGCACAATTCCCCCATATATTCCAAGCTCACTCTGACTCTAAAACCAAAGGGGTTCTGATAGCCATAAAGAACACGCTGGCGTTCACACTGATTGAAAGTATTAGCGACCCCACAGGAAGATATGTGATAGTGGTTTGTACTTTAAATAATGTAACAGTCACTCTGGTATCTATATACGCACCCAACGCGGGACAAAAAGGTTTCTTCCATAGAGTAATGAAACTGATCAATAAGAAAAAGAGGGGTCAACTGATAATGTTTGGCGACTTTAACATAACTGCAGATCCTGAAATGGACACCTCCTCATATTGCGGGAGGAACGTCCCAGCTCTAGCGGAGGATGTGTGGAAGGCTGAGGTATATGATATATGGAGGATCCAGCATCCGTCAGTTAAAGATTTTACTTTCCACTAAGGGGTTCACAATGTTTACTCTCGCATTGATATGTTTCTTACCGACAGAATAGCATTGTCTAAGGTGGTGGATACGGAGATCAAGCAGATTAAATGGTCTGACCATGCTGCTATTACCAGGACGCTGGCAGAGGACAATAACTGCTCACCAAAGTATCTTTGGAGGAGTAATCCGATACTGCTATCTTGTCCTCAGCATGGTCAGCGCATTGAATCAGACCTGAAAGAATTCTTTCACCTTAACAAAATAGACTCTACTAACCCCGTAGTTCTATGGAATGCCCATAAAGCATACATCAGAGGGTCATTTATACAACAAGGTGCGGTGCGAAAGAGGAAACTGGAGGAGGCCACATCGCAATTGCTAGCCAAGCTAAAGCAAATGGAGGATAACTATAAATTAAGTCCCTCACCCTCAACGGCCCGAGGCTTTAAAACAAATAAGACAGGATCTGAGGAATCGCATGTTAGAGTCATATGAGAAAGGGCTTCGTAAAAATAAAGCTCGCTATTACTCCCAGGGGAATAAAGCAGGCAAACTTTTGGCAGCTAATCTTAAGGCAAAACGGGTAAAGAGCAGAATTCCGTATCTCCTACATCCCAAGACACAAACCAAGCTATACTTGCAGTCGGACATTGCAGAGGGTTTCCAGTCCTACTACCATGACCTGTACAACCTTAAAGAAACAATACGAACTCCCCCAAACCTGTCAGAGTTGACGGATAAGTACCTCAGCTCTTTAAACTTGCCAACCCTAACGAGTGTACAACTCCAGGCCCTCAATGCCCAAATAACAACCAAGGAAATAGAGAAGGTGATAACCTCCTTGCCCAGGGATAAGGCACCAGGCCCAGATGGGTTTGCTAGTCATTACTATAAATGGTTTTCACACATACTGAGTCCCTTTTTGCGGGATTTTTGCCAGACTGCATTATCCTCTGGAGCCTTTCCTAAAGAAAACTTACAGGCTACGATTATTACCCTGCCTAAACCAGGTAAACCCTCTGACAGGCCCCAAAACTTTAGGCCCATATCTTTGCTGAATCAAGACGTAAAAATATACGCTAAACTTTTGGCTCTTCGGTTAGCCACGATACTTCCATCCATAATAAATACGGACGAAACTGGTTTTGTTCCATCCCGTCAGTCCTATTTCAACACTAGGAGAATGTTGGGTATTTTTCATCAGATCACACACAGGAGGAGTCCCCTCTTGGTCCTGGCCCTGGACGCCGAAAAGGCGTTCGACAGGATTAGATGGTCGTTCGCCTTTTCGGTGCTTACAACTATGGGTTTTAGAGGTCCTATCATGCTTGCAATAGAGGCTCTGTATAGTAGCCCTACGGCCAGCATATATGTTAATGGGGCTCTGTCGGAGGCGTTTGAACTGACAAACGGCACCAGACAGGGCTGCCCACTGTCCCCATTAATTTTTATAATTGCCATGGAACCACTAGCTCAAGCGATCAGGTTAGATCTCCGGGTCTCTGGAGTAGGAATTGGGAGTCAGGAACATAAAATTTCACTATACGCAGATGATGTTTTTTGTCACTGACAAGACCAGAGGTATCACTGCAAGCGGTTATGAACCAGATAAAAACCTATGGTGATTTATCATATTATCATCTTAACTCTTCCAAGACACAGGCACTCCCAATTCATATCCCGGAAACCCTAACTAGGTCCTTTCGTGAGACATGGGATTTTGACTGGTGCAAGGAGAGCATAAAATACTTGGGCACTAACATGACCCCTTCCCTGTCAAAGCTATATACGCTCAATTATGAATCTCTGCTTCTGGAGATTGGTAAAGATCTGGAAAACTTTCATAAACATGAAACGTCATGGCTATGCAGAATTGCGGCTTTTAAGATGTTTATCCTCCCCCGTTTCCTCTATAGGTACCGCACTGTCCCAATCCTGTTACCGAACAGTTTCTTCAATAAGGTACAGAGTATGATGTCTAAATATATTTGGAAGAATAAAAACCGAGAGTAGCTAGAAGCATCATCCAGAGGACTCGCAGAATGGGGGGTCTTGCAGTACCGGATATGAAACTATATTATTTAACCTCTTTGGTTTCTATGCTTAGAAATTGGGGGCAGGGAAAGGTGGAGATTCCATGGGTGCAGATGGAAAAAACTCAAGCAGCGCCGTTTACTCTGACAGACCTACTACACCTACCCTTTTGGGATGTCCCGATTGCAAGCAATTTTACCCCAGTAATTAGGGCGTCCATAGCAGCCTGGAAACAATTGCACAGCATTGCTAACGAGGGGAGCAAGTCAGTATTGACTTCTCTACCCTTTTCTATGGTTAGAGCTTTGCTTCCTCATACTGATTTATCCAATTGGCACCTGGGAGATACAGATAGAGTGGAGATGTTGTATGAGAATGGGAGACTACAGTCCTTTCAATCTTTGAAGGAACAATTTAATCTTCCAAAGTCTGAATTTTTTAAATACCTCCAAATTAGGCACCTGCTGCAAACACTACGCCCTACTAACTTAAGCTACAATCAAGTGGGTATGATTTATTTGTCCACTAACACCAAAGGGCTTAAATTGCTATATGAAGAATTACTCCAGCCAGTACAATTCAAGAAATCTCACCCCATGCTTAAATGGGAGAGATCTCTGAACATTCACATATCAGATAGTGACTGGCAGAAGACCATTAAAGCAATCCATTCTCATCTACACTGTTCCACCCATGTTGAATCAGCTCTAAAAACGAATTTGCACTGGTACTATACACCGGAAACTTTAAAATACATGTACCCAGGAATGTCTGGTGAGTGTTGGAGGGGTTGTGGATGCGGGGGGACACCTTTCCACATTCTTTGGCAGTGTCCATTGATTAAAGGATACTGGAAAGCTTGTGGGGAACTGTTGGGACTGATACTTCCGCAACGGTTTGGATGGGTACCGCAACTTGCGTTACTTTTAATTGGGATTAGTGATTTCCCAGCAGAAGACAGAAAATTGATATGCATATTCTGTGTTTTAGCTAAGCTGTTGCTATTGCGGAGATGGAAATCTCAAGAAGTGCCTAAAATAGAGGATCTGATATCCGAAATAAACACCACTTTTGCCTATGAAAAAATCATTGCCCTGGGTAATGGCTCATACCAAAAATCCATGAGAAAGTGGCAACTGTGGATAGACTCCCCTTATTGCAAAAAAAGGGCTGATGCACGGATGTGTGGGATAAGTATGCGTGGTACGTGTGCATGTTGTGCTCTGTTCTAATTGCATCTACTGTACTTCACGCTTGGGACTGTCTATACTCACCTAGCATAAATATACACTTTGGTAACAAGAGAAGGGGGAGACCTTTTTCTGTTAATTTCTGTTATTTATCAGATTTGTAAGGCTTTTGTTCTGATTAAAGCTTATGATATTGTATTCAAAGGTGGGTTCCAGACGTGAAAGGCGACCATCAGATCCAGTGGGGTTATGTACTGACAAGTTTTATGTCAATGTACTGTTATTATGTTTGAAATAACTCAAATGTAACTCAAATATTATTAATGTTACTGCAATGCATCTTTATTGTAACATGCAAAACTTTTGAAATTCCAATAAAAACGATTGAAACAAAAAAAAACAAAAAAAAAAAATGATCAGTTCTTTTCCAGTATTGAGCCCCTAGGACAGAACTCAATGCCGCAAAAGAATAACGCTAGTGTGAAAGTACCCTAAGTGTTCATATGTTCAGCCGATCATCACCCAGATTAGAAGGTCCCTTAGACCCTGTTCACGAATGCCTTCTGAGTTTATTCCATTTTAGAGGGCAAGAATAGTGCAGCAGGCAGCATTATCCTTATCAAAGCTACAAAATCCTTGACAGAACCTATAATAAGCCAACATGAGTCTACAGCCTACAAAGTACATTATAGTCATTGTACATGAACGCCAAAAATTTTAAGTCTTTGCATAATGAGCAATGTTCTTTACAAAACTGCAGCAAAAAAAAAACACTACATGCCAGGACAGCCCAAAAACAAACAAACATTTATAATGTTTATAAATTCAGTTACTGGAATATGATGGGTTAATACGGTGTGCAATAACATAATAAAATGTATGGAATTTTGGAGCACAGATGGCCACCCATTTTGTAGCTGTTTTTAGTTAATATTTTGTGCAATTCTACCAAAACCAAGTTATGACTTTTTGTCTATTTCAGAATACGTCAATAGCCTACTTTGGGTTTTAGATAATGAACAGGAAATACACAGACAAATGAGTATTGAAGATTGTCGAGATATTGCGGTCTCGGTGGTGTACTCACAACACACACATCACTCTACTGGTCACACAAACACTACCCAGCCGTCAGCGATTGGCTCCTGTTTTTAGCACAGGGTTTCAGGAGCCTTAGCAACACTGCAGCAGTTTAAAGCCTCTCCCACACATACTTAAGTCGTACACTGTTCTTGATTGTCTCCTCAAAGTGCTCACCGCAACAGAAAGAAATAATTTCATAAACAAATCTAAAAGCCTGCTGAGACATAATTGTAGTATAAATATGGCAAACTGGCACGAATGACTGGGAAAACACGCCATGCCAAATAAAGCAAGGTGTAAATAATATGTTGGTCGTATGACTACTGAGCACTGCACAATAACACAAAAATGACATAAACACTAAAAGACATAAAAAAAACAGCCAAATTATATTCTGAAATAATTACGTTTAATACGAATGCAAACCCCGATTTTTCTTTACACTTATTGTGCCATTGGGAGAGAATTCCCGCGACAGTACGTTTCTCTGTAATATTTTAAATTGAAACAAATAAAAATGTAAAAAAAAACAAACATGGGCCTTATTTACCTAAACTTAAAAACGGGTTTTGTTGCTCCTAATGTTGAGTGAATCGAAGTTAAACAAATTGACTTTGATCTCAATTTCAGGAAAATCCAATTCGCCACGAATTTTTCCTGAAATAGTGGTACAAAAAAAAATAAAAACACTCAACTCATCCATTTGCAACGGACAACTCCATAGAAGAAAACGCGTCCAATCTCTCGCACACTGACGTGTGAGGTCACCAGGTCACTACGCAATAGTCTCTCCGCGAGCAAATGGATGAGGTGAGTTTTTTTTAAACCCCTCATTAACCCCTGAAAAGCCTCAATATGATTGTCAGATGCCACGATCAGTGTTGAACGGAGCAACTGAGGTGTTCAATGACGGAGGCGGTGCGATCGCCGTTCCCAGTCATTGCGCCCGCTACATACAATGGAATGCGATTCGTAACAAAACAAATTCCTTTGTGAACTGCTTTGTGCTTTGTGAAGCAGCCGAATCACATTTTTAATAACTTTTTTTACTCTCTACTCCTAGCAAATCAATCAGAGTTTAGCTTTCAGGGTTGATCCTGACCGTAGGATCAACCCTATTAAAGCAGGCATACTGCCGAATAGGGTTGATCCTGCCAATTAAATTATTCCTGTCTTGTGAAGAATTTGTTGTGGCGTTCCTGAGGAAAATGTTTTTTGTTCTTTATGCAAATGAGAGCTTCAGTGCACCAAGGGCGTGGCCAGCACCGGAGAGCTGAGGAGCCCCACCATTTGCTGCACTGACGTACTTATTTGAATAAAGAATACAAGCCTTTTTTTTTCTTTTTCGGGCATGCACCAACCGATTTTCCCAAGACAGGTATGACTGCGATAAGCAGGATCAACCCTACCAGGAAGCATGCCTGGTTTAATAGTGTTGGTCCTACTAACATGTGATCTTTAAGACAAGAAAGGAGCGCTCTGATCAGTTGCTATTCCTCTTCATAAACCAATAATTCAACCTATAAAAACTCTTGCGTCCCCCGACATTCACCACCCAGAAATATCTGCACCCGGGGGTTTTTATGTACACAGGAGTTTTAAGCCCCAGTGCCCAGTTTGCTGCAAATTGTATTGGTGTCAGATTTTATGATAAGAATACTAGTTAGTATTAGAGCGTGATACATTTAATGTAATGTTTGATGCGTTTGTAATGGATTCATTTCTTACAGCATTTTAACTATCTGGAACTTAAAGGGAACCTGTCACTGGATTTTGGGTATAGAGCTGAGGACATGGGTTGCTAGATGGCCGCTAGCACATCCGCAATACCCAGTCCCCATAGCTCTGTGTGCTTTTATTGTGTCAAAAAACTGATTTGATACATATGCAAATTAACCTGAGATGAGTCTTGTCCCTGACTCATCTCACGTACAGGACTCATCTCAGGTTAATTTGCATATGTATCAAATCGGGACTTTTACACAATAAAAGCACACAGAGCTTTGGGGACTGGGTATTGCGGATGTGCTAGCGGCCATCTAGCAACCCATGTCCTCAGCTCTATACACAAAATCCAGGTGACAGGTTCCCTTTAACCACCTCAGCCCCCAGTGCTTAAAACACCCTGAAAGACCAGGCCACTTTTTACACTTCTGACCTACACTACTTTCACCGTTTATTGCTCGGTCATGCAACTTACCACCCAAATGAATTTTACCTCCTTTTCTTCTCACTAATAGAGCTTTCATTTGGTGGTATTTCATTGCTGCTGACATTTTTACTTTTTTTGTTATTAATTGAAATTTAACGATTTTTTTGCAAAAAAATGACATTTTTCACTTTCAGTTGTAAAATTTTGCAAAAAAAACTACATCCATATATAAATTTTGCTCTAAATTTATTGTTCTACATGTCTTTGATAAAAAAAAAATGTTTGGGTAAAAAAAAAAAATGCTTTGGGTAAAAGTTATAGCGTTTACAAACTATGGTACAAAAATGTGAATTTCCGCTTTTTGAAGCAGCTCTGACTTTCTGAGCACCTGTCATGTTTCCTGAGGTTCTACAATGGCCAGACAGTACAAACACCCCACAAATGACCCCATTTCGGAAAGTACACACCCTAAGGTATTCGCTGATGGGCATAGTGAGTTCATAGAACTTTTTATTTTTTGTCACAAGTTAGCGGAAAATGATGATTTTTTTTTTTTTTTCTTACAAAGTCTCATATTCCACTAACTTGTGACAAAAAATAAAAACTTCTATGAACTCACTATGCCCATCACGAAATACCTTGGGGTCTCTTCTTTCCAAAATGGGGTCACTTGTGGGGTAGTTATACTGCCCTGGCATTCTAGGGGCCCAAATGTGTGGTAAGGAGTTTGAAATCAAATTCTGTAAAAAATGACGAGTGAAATCCGAAAGGTGCTCTTTGGAATATGGGCCCCTTTGCCCACCTAGGCTGCAAAAAAGTGTCACACATCTGGTATCTCTGTATTCAGGAGAAGTTGAGGAATGTGTTTTGGGGTGTCATTTTACATATACCGATGCTGGGTGAGATAAATATCTTGGTCAAATGCCAACTTTGTATAAAAAAATGGGAAAAGTTGTCTTTTGCCAAGATATTTCTCTCACCCAGCATGGGTATATGTAAAATGACACCCCAAAACACATTCCCCAACTTCTCCTGAGTACGGAGATACCAGACGTGTGACACTTTTTTGCAGCCTAGGTGGGCAAAGGGGCCCATATTCCAAAGAGCACCTTTCGGATTGCACAGGTCATTTTTTACAGAATTTGATTTCAAACTCCTTACCACACATTTGGGCCCCTAGAATGCCAGGGCAGTATAACTACCCCACAAGTGACCCCATTTTGGAAAGAAGACACCCCAAGGTATTCCGTGAGGGGCATGGCAAGTTCCTAGAATTTTTTATTTTTTGTCACAAATTAGTGGAAAATGATGATTTTTTTTTTTATTTTTTTTTCATACAAAGTCTCATATTCCACTAACTTGTGACAAAAAATAAAAACTTCCATGAACTAACTATGCCCATCAGCGAATACCTTGGGGTCTCTTCTTTCCAAAATGGGGTCACTTGTGGGGTAGTTATACTGCCCTGGCATTCTAGGGGCCCAAATGTGTGGTAAGGAGTTTGAAATCAAATTCTGTAAAAAATGACCTGTGAAATCCGAAAGGTGCTCTTTGGAATATGGGCCCCTTTGCCCACCTAGGCTGCAAAAAAGTGTCACACATCTGGTATCTCTGTATTCAGGAGAAGTTGAGGAATGTGTTTTGGGGTGTCTTTTTACATATACCCATGCTGGGTGAGATAAATATCTCGGTCAAATGCCAACTTTGTATAAAAAAATGGGAAAAGTTGTCTTTTGCCAAGATATTTCTCTCACCCAGCATGGGTATATGTAAAATGACACCCCAAAACACATTCCCCAACTTCTCCTGAGTACGGAGATACCAGATGTGTGACACTTTTTTGCAGCCTAGGTGGGCAAAGGGGCCCATATTCCAAAGAGCACCTTTCGGATGTCACTGGTCATTTTTTACAGAATTTGATTTCAAACTCCTTACCACACATTTGGCCCCCTAGAATGCCAGGGCAGTATAACTACCCCACAAGTGACCCCATTTTGGAAAGAAGAGACCCCAAGGTATTCGCTGATGGGCATAGTGAGTTCATGGAAGTTTTTATTTTTTGTCACAAGTTAGTGGAATATGAGACTTTGTATGAAAAAAAAAAAAAATCAGCATTTTCCACTAACTTGTGACAAAAAATAAAAATTTCTAGGAACTCGCCATGCCCCTCACGGAATACCTTGGGGTGTCTTCTTTCCAAAATGGGGTCACTTGTGGGGTAGTTATACTGCCCTGGCATTTTCCAGGGGCCCTAATGTGTGGTAAGTAGGTAAATGACCTGTGAAATCCTAAAGGTGCTCTTTGGAATATGGGCCCCTTTGCCCACCTAGGCTGCAAAAAAGTGTCACACATGTGGTATCGCCGGATTCAGGAGAAGTTGGGGAATGTGTTTTGGGGTGTCATTTTACATATACCCATGCTGGGTGAGAGAAATATCTTGGCAAAAGACAACTTTTCCCATTTTTTTATACAAAGTTGGCATTTGACCAAGATATTTCTCTCACCCAGCATGGGTATATGTAAAATGACACCCCAAAACACATTCGTCAACTTCTTCTGAGTACGGCGATACCAGATGTGTGACACTTTTTTGCAGCCTAGATGCGCAAAGGTGCCCAAAGTCCTTTTAGGAGGGCATTTTTAGACATTTGGATACCAGACTTCTTCTCACGCTTTGGGGCCCCTAGAATGCCAGGGCAGTATAAATACCCCACATGTAACCCCATTTTGGAAAGAAGACACCCCAAGGTATTCAATGAGGGGCATGGCGAGTTCATATAAATTTTTTTTTTTTGGCACAAGTTAGCGGAAATTGATATTTTTAATTTTTTTCTCACAAAGTCTCCCGTTCCGCTAACTTGGGACAAAAATTTTAATCTTTCATGGACTCAATATGCCCCTCACGGAATACCTGGGGGTGTCTTCTTTCCGAAATGGGGTCACATGTGGGGTATTTATACTGCCCTGGCATTCTAGGGGCCCTAAAGCGTGAGAAGAAGTCTGGAATATAAATGTCTAAAAAAATTTACGCATTTGGATTCCGTGAGGGGTATGGTGAGTTCATGTGAGATTTTATTTTTTGACACAAGTTAGTGGAATATGAGACTTTGTAAGAAAAAAAAAAATAATTCCGCTAACTTGGGCCAAAAAAATGTCTGAATGGAGCCTTACAGGGGGGTGATCAATGACAGGGGGGGTGATCAATGACAGGGGGGGTGATCAATGACAGGGGGGGTGATCAATGACAGGGGGGGTGATCAATGACAGGGGGGTGATCAATGACAGGGGGGTGATCAATGACAGGGGGGTGATCAATGACAGGGGGGGTGATCAATGACAGGGGGGGTGATCAATGACAGGGGGGGTGATCAATGACAGGGGTGGTGATCAATGACAGGGGGGTGATCAGGGAGTCTATATGGGGTGATCACCACAGTCATTGATCACCCCCCCTGGAAGGCTCCAGGGAGACGCCTGTATGTGTTTTGCAGATCCGATCCATCTATCAGTGGATCCGTAAAAATCATGCGGACATCTGAATGGAGCTTTACAGGGGGTTGATCAATGACAGGGGTGTAATCAATGACAGGGGGGTGATCAGGGAGGCTATATGGGGTGATAACCACAGTCATTGATCACGCCCCTGTAAGGCTTCATTCAGACGTCCGTATGCGTTTTGCGGATCCGATCCATCTATCAGTGCATCCGTAAAAATCATGCGGACATCTGAATGGAGCTTTACAGGGGGGTAATCAATGACAGGGGGGTGATCAGGGAGTCTATATGGGGTGATAACCACAGTCATTGATCATGCCCCTGTAAGGCTTCATTCAGACGTCCGGATGCGTTTTGCGGATCCGATCCATCTATCAGTGCATCCGTAAAAATCATGCGGACATCTGAATGGAGCTTTACAGGGGGGTAATCAATGACAGGGGGGTGATCAGGGAGTCTATATGGGGTGATAACCACAGTCATTGATCATGCCCCTGTAAGGCTTCATTCAGACGTCCGGATGCGTTTTGCGGATCCGATCCATCTATCAGTGCATCCGTAAAAATCATGCGGACGTCTGAATGGAGCTTTACAGGGGGGTAATCAATGACAGGGGTGTAATCAATGACAGGGGGGTGATCAGGGAGTCTATATGGGGTGATAACCACAGTCATTGATCATGCCCCTGTAAGGCTTCATTCAGACGTCCGGATGCGTTTTGCGGATCCGATCCATCTATCAGTGCATCCGTAAAAATCATGCGGACATCTGAATGGAGCTTTACAGGGGGGTAATCAATGACAGGGGGGTGATCAGGGAGTCTATATGGGGTGATAACCACAGTCATTGATCATGCCCCTGTAAGGCTTCATTCAGACGTCCGGATGCGTTTTGCGGATCCGATCCATCTATCAGTGCATCCGTAAAAATCATGCGGACGTCTGAATGGAGCTTTACAGGGGGGTAATCAATGACAGGGGTGTAATCAATGACAGGGGGGTGATCAGGGAGTCTATATGGGGTGATAACCACAGTCATTGATCATGCCCCTGTAAGGCTTCATTCAGACGTCCGGATGCGTTTTGCGGATCCGATCCATCTATCAGTGCATCCGTAAAAATCATGCGGACATCTGAATGGAGCTTTACAGGGGGGTAATCAATGACAGGGGGGTGATCAGGGAGTCTATATGGGGTGATAACCACAGTCATTGATCATGCCCCTGTAAGGCTTCATTCAGACGTCCGGATGCGTTTTGCGGATCCGATCCATCTATCAGTGGATCTGTAAAAATCATGCGGACGTCTGAATGGAGCTTTACAGGGGGGTAATCAATGACAGGGGTGTAATCAATGACAGGGGGGTGATCAGGGAGTCTATATGGGGTGATAACCACAGTCATTGATCATGCCCCTGTAAGGTTTCATTCAGACGTCCGGATGCGTTTTGCGGATCCGATCCATCTATCAGTGCATCCGTAAAAATCATGCGGACATCTGAATGGAGCTTTACAGGGGGGTAATCAATGACAGGGGGGTGATCAGGGAGTCTATATGGGGTGATAACCACAGTCATTGATCATGCCCCTGTAAGGCTTCATTCAGACGTCCGGATGCGTTTTGCGGATCCGATCCATCTATCAGTGGATCCGTAAAAATCATGCGGACGTCTTATGGAGCTTTACAGGGGGTTGATCAATGACAGGGGGGTAATCAATGACAGGGGGGTGATCAGGGAGTCTATATGGGGTGATCAGGGGCTAATAAGGGGTTAATAAGTGACCGGGGGGGGGGGGGTGTAGTGTAGTGTAGTGGTGCTTGGTGGGACTTTACTGAGCTACCTGTGTCCTCTGATGGTCGATCCAAACAAAGGGGACCACCAGAGGACCAGGTAGCAGGTATATTAGACGCTGTTATCAAAACAGCGTCTAATATACCTGTTAGGGGTTAAAAAAAACACATCTCCAGCCTGCCAGCGAACGATCGCCGCTGGCAGGCTGGAGATCCACTCTCTTACCTTCCGTTCCTGTGAGCGCGCGCGCCTGTACTCAAAGATGTATCACTGTGTTATCTGTAGTGTTACATAGGACTGCAGGTACCATCTACTACATTATCTGTACTCAAAGATGTATCACCGTGTTATCTGTAGTGTTACATAGGACTGCAGGTACCATCTACTACATTATCTGTACTCAAAGATGTATCACCGTGTCATCTGTAGTGTTACACAGGACTGTAGGTAAGACTTTCATGGCATATCCACAAGAGTCCAAAAGATGCAGGTCACACCACGGGTCCAATTCTCCTAAAGAAGTAAATGGAGAGAGGCACAGATGTGGAGCCACCTCTCCATACACTGCAGTAGATAAATGAAGCCCTCCTCTGAAGTTAGAGTCCGCGTCTCTCAGACTTTTATGGTATATGCACAGAAAATTCTGAGATGGAACTGCCCCTTTAAATGATGTTTGCACAGTACTGCAGTTTTACCACGTGGTTGCTAAACGGGAATGCTCCCTTATTAACAGATTGCCCACCTTTAACGATGTATCGCCCAGCTTCCTAACTTCTCCTGCAACTACAAAGGCTTAGAGGGCACATTGGACCTGCTAAGTGTCTCTGTACCCTAAAGGTGCCCAAACACTTTAGATGGTGGTCATCTGAACATCTCTGGCAGTTGCCTATATCCTATGGAAACAAAAGATCGGGCATGCTGACATCCATCATGTCCAATCCTACTGTACTCTGAGATCTGCTGTCAAGGAATAACCCCATACACATAAGTTTGTTGGTCTCTTGTGTCATCCAGTATTCAAAGCTCTGGTATAATCTGACGGTGACTGACATGATTTATCTCATTGTACTTAATGTCTTCTGAGCTTTTAAAATTAAAACAAATGGTGCACTCCAAAAACCAGTGCAATTCTATAAAAAAATTCCAGCCTATACGATTTGTTTAGCCAGCTTCCTTTTGATGCATCATTTTTTAATTTGTTGGATATGTTGCAGAACAAGATTAGAAATGGTGCATGTACACCACTTTATTGAATAAAATATAAATGGCTTATTGTTTTTCACTTTGCTATGGACTGCACATGAAATTTCGTCCCAATGATAATCCACCTAATGATATCACAATCCATCAAAATAATGCACAATGAAACAGCAGAAAATGGGTAATAAACAGTGATGTTGCAGTACTTCAATAATAAATACAGTTAAAGGGGATGTCTTGCTTCAGCAAATAGCCTTTATCATGTAAAAATAGTTATTACAAGGCACTTACTAATGTATTGTTATTACGCATATTTCTTCCTTTGCTGGCTGGATTCATTTTTCCATCACATTACACACTGCTGGTTTCCATGGTTACGACCACCCTGTAATCCAGCAGTGGTGCTCGTGCTTGCACATTATGGTGCAGTGTGCAAGTGCGGCTGGATTGCAGGGTGGTCGTAAACCCTGGAAACAATCAGTGTATAATGTGATGGAAAAATGAATCCAGCCAGCAAAGGAAGCAATATGGACAATCACAATACATTAGGAAGTGGTTTGTATTAACTTTCTGTACAGGATAAATGCCATTTGCTGAAGTAAGAGAACCCCTTTAAAGGGATTCTGTCATGAGATTTGAGCCCTATAAGCTAAACATATGGCCAGGTCCGTACTAATAACATGAATCCTAAAGTGCCCTTATTAAACCGATAAGACTGATGCGCATGCGCACTTTGCTCAACGAAGCCGCTGCCAGGAGTCCGTGGCGCATCAGGCTGAGCCTAGTGCGCAGGCGCCGGATCTAGAAGAGGGACGGGAGGATTGCGGAGGCGGGGCTGAGGTGAGGAAGGCGGCGCTGGGCACCAGACGGCGAGGGGTGCGGGCGGGCACCCTGGGTTAACGTAAAACCCCTTGGGCACCTTAGGTAGGTGAGCCACAAGCAGGTTTAATGAGGGCAGTTTAGGATTCATGTTATTAGTACGGACCTGGCCATATGTTTAGCTTATAGGGCCCGCTGCCTTGGAGTGACCTTGGATTCTGCCCTTTCCTTCCGACCGCACATCCAAGCCCTTTCCACCACCTGCCGCCTCCAACTCAAAAACATCTCCCGCATCCGCGCTTTCCTTAACTTGAATCTGCAAAAATGCTTGTACATGCCCTCATTATCTCCCGCCTAGACTACTGCAACATTCTCCTCTGTGGCCTTCCATCTAGCACTCTCGCACCCCTCCAATCTATCCTCAACTCTTCTGCCCGACTAATCCACCTCTCACCCTATTACTCCTCTGCCAATCCCTTCACTGGCTCCCCATTGCCTAGCGAATTCACTTCAAAGTACTAACAAATACATACAAGGCCGTCCATAACCGTTCCCCTCCCGACATCTCTGAGCTACTTTCCCGATACATCCCCACACGCACTCTCCGATCCTCACAAGACCTCCTTCTCTCCTCTTATTGCCTCTTCCCACAATCGCCTCCAGGATCTCTCCCGTGCATCCCCCATACTCTGGAACTCGCTACCCCAACATATCAGACTCTCACCTACAGTGGAATCCTTCACTAGAAACCTGAAAACCCACCTCTTCAGACAAGCCTACAACCAGTGACCCTGCTGCCTCTATACCGCCATGACCAACTTAACCCGCACCTACTGTGTCCTTCTCCCATACCATGTAGATTGTAGGCCCTCTCTCCTTCTGTACCAGTCTGTAACTCGTCTTGTTTATGATTAGTGCACTTGTCTGTATTATGTATGTGCACCGCTTATCATATGTACAGCGCTATGGAATGAATGGCGCTTTAATAATAAATAATAATAATAATAATAGGGCTCAGATCTCATGACAGAATCCCTTTAAGTACTGTCACATGAAAGGAATGTTGGCAATAACTAATTGCACACAGTGATATCACATAATATGGATAATAAATGGTGTAAAGTCAAAGAAAACAAGTGTAGTAATCATGGTAACAGTGTGTCACAATACAGGGATAATGCACAGTGTAATACTGCAAAAAAGAATAAAAATCAGCAATTTCACAGTACACGAATAATAAATACTGTGATATAGCAGGAGAGGGCCACACAGTCATGTCACACTCACAGAACAAGTATAATAAACGGTATCGCACATAATTGTCAAGAACTGCAGCAATGTTACAGCATCATAGATTAAGGCTCACAATAATGTCACTGTATATTCATAAATAAAGCAGTGATATTGCAGGACAGGGATAATAAAAACTATAATAAAGATAAGAAGACTGAACACAGTTATGTCATAGTAAATGGATAAAAAACAGTGATATCACAGTACAAAGATGGGACACCCTCTGAAACCCTTGAACCAAGGTGAGACTAACTTCTGCAGCCTTACAATTACAACTATGGCAAACAGGTGAATATTAATGTATTTTACTAACATTACACTGTGGATCAGTATGCCAAAAATTAAAAGGCAGGCACTACTATATGTCACAGAGATGCTCAAACTGCTGCACTCCAAAAAGACACACCCTTAAAGGGGTTCAGTAATAATGCCATTTTACCAAGTGCAAGAAGCCTGTCCAACCAAGCTAAAGGAATCATACTCCTCTGCATCCCACCACTCCAATCCTCTGTGGTGCCTCTGGTGTCTCCATCTACCAGTCCCCTCACTGTTTTCTTCCAGAGCTGCATGGGCATGGTGACTGGCTTCAGCAGTGACGTGGCCACATGCAGTACATCAATGCAGAAGCCAGTCATTGGCTGCAGCAGAGCATGTAACCATGCCCATGCAGAGCTGGAAGGAAACAGTGTGGAGACCGGAAGATGGAGACACTGAAGGCAGCACAGAGGATCGGAGTCACAGGAAGTAGGTAAGTATGCTTAGTGGGGCAGGCTCCTGGCACCGGAAAACCCTTAGGATGTGTTCCCTAGCCTTAGTGTTCAGCTGTATAACAGTGCTGAGCAGAGGAACTCATCTGTACATTTGCTCGGGTCCTGAGTGGAAGAGCCCAAAGCTTGTGCGAGTGTACGATCGATGGGTATGTATTAATCAAGCTATCTTTCTTTCACAGGGTAGAAGAAAAGATGAGTTTTGTCAAAAGCTCAGAGAACCCCTCTAAGAATGTAAAAATGGCGGGCCTTCACAAGGTCCCATGCTTGAATAGCAACTGATTGGAAGAATGCAAATAACAGAATCAGAACCTCCAGGTAACATGATTTAAGAGTTTTTTAATTAACAAAATTATTAAAAATGTTGCTTCATGTGGCTTCTGTTTCACAGTACATGCCAGCTGCAAAATGCCTTTCTGTGATAAATTTGTCAGTCTGGTTCTCACTTTTACCATCCCCTCCCTCTCCGCTCCTGAACCATCCTCTACGTTAATTTATGACCAAATAAAATTTAAACTTTGATTTGCTCATTAATCAGCTTGAAGGACATCTGTCAGCAGATTTGTACTTCTGAAACTGACTGACCTGTTACATGTGCGCTTGGCAGCTGAAGACATCTGTGTTGGTCCCATGTTCATATGTGTCTGCATTGCTGAGAAAAATGATGTTTTAATATATGCAAATGAGCCTCTAGGAGCAACGGGGGTGTTACCATTACACCTACAGGCTCTGTTCTTTCTGCAACTGCTGCGCTTTCTCCACTTTGGTTCACAGGGCCAGGCAGTGAAAACGTGACCATGCCTGGCCATGACTTCTCCTAGTCAATCAAAGTGGGGAGGGCGAGGCAGATGCACAGATAGTTGAGTCTCTAGGAGTAACAGCAAAGCCCTCGTTGCTCCTACAAACTCATTAGCATATATTAAAACATAATTTTTCTCAGCAATACAGGCACATATGAACATGGGACCAACACAGATGTCTTCAGCTGCCAAGTGCACATGTAACAGCTCAGCCAGTTTCATAGGTACAAATCTGCTGACAGATGCCCTTTAAAAGGTAGATCATAAGAAGAGAAAGAGAAGCTGGAGACCCAGCCATCAGATACCTAGTCTGATTATTTAATTCGTTTGAAACAGAAGCCATAAGAAGCAAAATTTTAATACAATTTGTATTACCCCAAAATACTTTTAAAACCCATTAAAAAAATCTCTACTATTTTACCTCTGTGTAAGGTCTTCTTGGAATCATTTGGAGATGGAGATTTGCTCTTGTTTTCGCCAATGTCCCTAAGTAACCAATAATAGATGAAAAAAAAATTAACCAATCAAGTGGTTGCTTCAGGCAATTCCCTCCTAGCCATATATATAACTGGATATGAACCAGCAACTCCAACAATTAGTCTGCCACTCAGATGGGATGTGGGATTTCATCAATGGCTTTAGGCCAGTTTAAGGTGCTATTCACACTACTGTATCTCTTTTGCGGTCCGTGTGCATCTCGCACTTTTTGAGGGCCCCATTGAATAAGAATAGGACATGTTAAAACTTTTTTGCAGGGCCACAGAATGGACATACGGATGAGCACAGCTCACGATGTTCTGTCAGTATTTTTTGCAACCCCATTGAAATGAATGGGTCCACGTGTGATCCGCAAAAATGCGGATGGAACGCGGACCAAAAATACGGTCTTGTGAATAACTGCTTATGGTGTAAAAAGGTTGCAAATTTTGGTGCAACTCACACTTCAGTTTTGTTCTTCTCCCGTAACTTTTTAAAAGTGGGTTTACAAATTGGTGTAAATTAATGGTGCAAATTTACACCTGCCTATAGTGTAGACCAGTTGTGGCGAACCTATGGCACGGGTGCCAAAGGTGGCACTCAGAGCCCTCTCTGTGGGCACCCACACCCTGTAAAAAGTCTAAGGCATACCTATATGCCTTAGACCTTTCCTGCCATTCATCAGCACAGGGTGAACTATGAACGGCAGAGGCAGCACTGAATGTAGGCAGGTTATTATAGCTAAATGATAAAGTACATGGAAGATATACTATACTGGACTGTAGTGTTCAGGTTAAAGGGAACCTGTCACCTCTACTGTGCTACCCTCCCTGAGCGTTTCTAAATGTTCATGGTGTTACCCTAAACATATAAATTACACTTTTAATTTCATTTGCAGATGAATTGAATAAGTATTATGCATTTTTGTACTTCCCACCTTTTATGCAAATTAACATAAGAGTCATATCTTACTTGTGTGACCAGAGAAGAGTCATATTTTCAAGCTCTGACTCATCTCAGGTTAATTTGCATATGTATAAAATCGTTTTTTTTACACAATAAAAGCACACAGAGCTATGGGGACTGGATATTGCGGATGTGCTAGCGGCCATCTAACAACCCATGTCCTCAGCTCTATACACAAAATCCCGGTGACAGGTTCCCTTTAAATTGTCGTGTTGGCACTTTGCCATAAATATGTGGGTTTTGGGTCACAGTTTGGGCACTCTGTCTCTAAAAGGTTCACCATCACTGGTGTAGACAGTTTTCTTTTCTGGCACACTGACAACCAATAGCGATCAGGGGAATAACCCCACTCCCCTGACGAAGCCGCAAGCAGCGGTGAAACATGTCGGGAGGGGTAGTGTTTGCTGTTGTATTTTAGACAGGGAATAGCAGAGGGCACCAATTGGAATCGATAGGGAAAATTTAGATGGATAGAGTGCTGTGTGTGTAGTGAACTGTGTATGTGACCAATCCGCTCAGTGCTTGAAATCACAATCCACATAGCACATGTGAACGAGCAGAGTGTACAATCAGTGCGCATGTCATAGCAAACTTAGCGGTGAATACCGCAGTAGCCTTATACTGCGAGTCTCTCACCCCCATAGCACAACGTGTCCTACATTGCAAGTCTAAACAGCCTGCAAATGTCAATACATTAAAAGGCCACATGTGGGGGTGTTGATATCACATAATGATAACACACTGTTCGTCCCTTGAAAACAGTGTTTATTAACAACATAGTGCTATAAAATAAAGCACTGAACGGACTACGGTTATACTAACATAGTAGTGGATTACAAATGTGTAGGTGATAGTACATCAAACGATCAATATCACAGTTGAATCACACTGCTAATAACCACCCCCATAATAACCACCCCCAGAACATATTGTTGCTGTTACCAGCAACACATTACACTATACACCGCAATACCATATAGGGTGCAAAAGTGAATATACAAAAAGGTTATATATGGAGGTGTTGATATTATAATAATTTTAAAAAAAACTAGCAACAACAAGCAGTATGTATTCTCAAACACAGTGTTACAACAAAAAGCACATATCATAGTACTGCCATACACTGGTGTTAAAACGGATACCCTCTGCTTAGTCCTGCTTTTTCTTTTCTATAATAGCAGTTTAAGTGAATATAATAAAAGATGTCGTTTTAGATATATACTGTATATAACTAGGACCCCTAAAAGGATTTCTTGGTCAGAGGACGGTTTTGTTTGCTGTCAGTAATTATCCCAAGGGTCCTAGCAAGGGCCCAAGTGTGAGAGTATACCACGTACCTGCAACAACCTGTCAGAGTTGGAGCATTAGGGTTCCACTTAGGGGAGCATTTTGATCAGGCAGAATAAAATGTAGTACACACACTCTTAGAATTACAGGGATGTGAGTTTGACCATCAGCAAGATCTGTCTAGTGTGAATGAGCGCTTCATGAGAGGAGTCAAATCCACTTTCACTCCGCCCTTGCCCGCCGGTAGTAGTTTGGATCTTTTCCAAAAACAGGTACTTAAGGAAATTAAAGCCTTAATTTATCCGGAGTGGAAGTCTAATCTTCCTGCGGGTGAGCAGGCGGCCTTACTATGGCTCAAGCAGCGCAGTGACCTGGTAATAAAACCGGCGGATAAGGGTGGTACTATAGTGGTGATGAACAGGGATGCATATATTGAGGAGGCAGAGACACGATACTGACACGTAGCACATGAAAATGAAGTTTGGGTCCGCGCTGAAGCTGCTTTAAGTAGAGGTCAGTCCACACTCAATCCCTTTTCCTCAGTCTCTGGTTTCAGCCCCCTCGATCTCTGAACCAACCGGCAGCAGAAACAGTTGTTATCCCTTCAAAAGGAGAAAAACATAGTGCAGACCCGCAAGTAAAAGGATTCTCTGTGTTTTATTATACTTACAAAGTCTGTTCTTTTAACATCGCACGTAAAAAATGGTATTCTGTATTATGTTAAAAGAACAGACTTTGTAAGTATAATAAAACACAGATAATCCTTTTACTTGCGGGTCTGCACTATGTTTTTCTCCTTTTGAAGGGATAACAACTGTTTCTGCTGCCGGTTGGTTCAGAGATCGAGGGGGCTGAAACCAGAGACTGAGGAAAAGGGATTGAGTGTGGACTGACCTCTACTTAAAGCAGCTTCAGCGCGGACCCAAACTTCATTTTTATACCCGATACTGACACGTATGAGCCCCTCCAATCCAACCCTACTTTGAAATACCAGCAGCAATTGAGATCCTTATTGTGGCATTACGTTGACATTGGCTTTCTACCCCAGAGCACTGCGGAGAAAACTGTACCCCCAGTTTCCAATCACACCAGTTTGGTACTGTACTCCCAAAATCCATAAGTCATTGGTTAATCCCCCAGGACGCCCAATTGTGGCAGGAATTGGGTCTGTGACTGAGCCATTATCCCAGTTTTTGGACTGGCTGTTACGCCCATTACTGAATGGCATACCTTCTTACCTAGAGGACACCTGTGACTTATTGGAGGTTTTGAGAGATGTTGAGTGGCAAGATGGATACTTATTTGCATCCATAGATGTTGAAAGTTTTTACACTAGAATCCCACAGGACCTGGGGGTGCCGTGTATCCGTAGTGCTCTGGAGAGAGCTGATGGTAGTAAGGACTACAATGATTTTGTTGTGCAAGCTTTGAGATTTATTCTTACACATAATGCTTTCACATTTGATCGTAAGTGGTATCGCCAAGTATCAGGAACTGCGATGGGGACACCCGTCTCGTGCACCTTTGCCAATTTATTTTTAGCTGCTTTTGAAGAAAAATTTGTGTTTACAATTGATAATCCGTTTGTCCAATATATCAGGTTATTTCTTAGATACATCGACGACGTGTTTATAATTTGGACCGGGACGGAAGCAGTATTGTGAATTCGTGGAGTTTCTAAATACCACCAATGATATGAATATGGAGGTTCACTAGCCAGATTCATTGTAGTGAATTAAATTTTCTGGATGTCAAAATAAATGTTAAGGATGGCATTTGCACTAGTGTCTTTAGAAAACTGACCTCCACGAATGCCTTATGATAGTTTTCATCTGCCCCATGTCAAAAAAGCGGTCCCTTATGGGCAATTCCTCCGATTGAGGAGGATTGTGTTGGATGACAATGAATTTAAGAAGCAGTGTATAGATCTTAAGTCTCGTTTTTTACAAAGGGGTTACCCCGAGGGTGCCATTAATATAGCTTATCAGAGGGTGATCGGATTAAAGCCAAGAGACTGTAGTAAGAAAAAGAGAAAGAATACACAGCGTAACCAAGAAGGTACTAGGCCTATATTCACATTTGATTTTACGCCGATGGCTCCCCTTATTAAGAAAGCCATCCTGAATAACTGGCAGATGCTGGTGCAGGATGAATCTCTTAGGCCTCTTTCACACGGGCGTTGCGGAAAAATGTGCGGGTGCGTTGCGGGAACACCTGCGATTTTTCAGCGCGAGTGCAAAACATTGTAATGCGTTTTGCACTCGCGTGAGAAAAATCGCGCATGTTTGGTACCCAAACCCGAACTTCTTCACAGAAGTTCGGGCTTGGGATCAGTGTTCTGTAAATAGTATTATTTTCCCTTATAACATGGTTATAAGGGAAAATAATAGCATTCTGAATACAGAATGCAAAGTAAAATAGCGCTGGAGGGGTTAAATATTTTTTTAAAAATGTTTAACTCACCTTAGTCCACTTGATAGCGCAGCTGGCATCTGCTTCGGTATTCTTTCTTTAGGACCTGGGTAAAGGACCTTTGATGACGTCACTCCGGTCATCACATGGTACGTCACATGATCTTTTACCATGGTGAATCACCATGGTAAAAGACCATGTGACGTACCATGTGATGACCGGAGTGACGTCATCAAAGGTCCTGTAACTGTATTTAATGCTCACCATAGGTCCTTCAACAAAGGAGACACAAGGAGATGCCGGGCTACGCGAGCAAGTGGATTAAGGTGAGTTAAATTTTTATTTTTATTTTTTTTAACCCCTCCAGCGCTATTTTACTAAGCATTCTGTATTCAGAATGCTATTATTTTCCCTTATAACCATGTTATAAGGGAAAATAATAATGATCGGGTCTCCATCCCGATCGTCTCCTAGCAACCGTGCGTGAAAATCGCACCGCATCCGTACTTGCTTGCGGATGCTTGCGATTTTCACGCAACCCCATTCACTTCTATGGGGCCTGCGTTGCGTGAAAAACGCTGAATATAGAGCATGCTGCGATTTTCACGCAACGCATAAGTGATGCGTGAAAATCACCGCTCATCTGAACAGCCCCATAAAAAAAAATAGGTTGGTATTCAGTGCGGGTGCAATGCGTTCACCTCATGCATCGCATCCGCGCGGAATACTCGCCCGTGTGAAAGGGGCCTTAAGGCCAAAACCATGATGAATCCCATCATTAGCTCCAGGACAAGTGGGACTATAGGAAGTACCATTGTTAGAAGTAATTTACAGACATATGATGTTGACTGGTTAGGAAAATGTGCCCCTAATAGTAACTTTGCATGTGGAAAGTGTTTCATGTGCAAATTTATGCATAAGTCTACATTTCTTATAATAGAGGGGTGCAGCATTCTGTTTTATATCATGTAAAACGCAATATGTGGTGTACGCCATCTTTTGCCCATGTGGAAAATTCTACATAAACCTTTAGACCCCTATATATTAGGTTTAGGGAACACAAAAATCTATCGACACAGGAGTGGGAGCTACACGTTTGATTAACCATGTACATGAAGAACACGGAGGTGATAAACATGTCCTAAAGTGTGCAGGATTAGAGGTGGTTCGTATGCCGTAAGAGGAGGGGACAGGAAACGTCTCCTCCTGCAGAGGGAAGCGGCTTGGATTATAAAAACCCATGCCACGGGTCCGCTAGGACTTAACGATAAGAATGATCTTGCTGTCTTTAATTTGTTTTTATAGGCGAGTGTGTATGGATATATGAATTTGTATTTATCTAACGATTTATGTTAGTTTTTAATTGCCATATTAATTACTCACCTGTGCATGGTCACGTAACCGGAGTTACCATATCATGTATAGAAACATTAGAAACAAATACTTGTGGATAAAAAGCATTTCGGCCATTGTTTCTTGAGTTTTTACGGCTTTCAGTGTGTGCATTTTACCTTAACTATGCGAGTGAATAGAGCAACACCAAATTTATATAGCTCTCATTATGCCTTACTACTTAAAAAATTGAGCCATGAGAGCTGTATGGCCCCTTTCACACGGGCGAGAATTCCGCGCGGGTGCAATGCGTGAGGTGAACGCATTGCACCCGCACTAAATCCGGACCCATTCACTTCAATGGGGCTGTTCAGATGAGTGGTGCTTTTCACGCATCACTTGTGCATTGCGTGAAAATCGCAGCATGTTTCATAGAAATGAATGGGTCTGCGTGCAAATCGCAAGCATCCGCAAGCAAGTGCGGATGCGGTGCAATTTTCACGCATGGTTGCTAGGAAATGATAGGGATGAGCAACCCCATTAAAGTCTAATCACTCTATTATGGTTATAAGGGAAAATAATAGCATTCTTAATACCGAACACTAAGTAAAATGTGGTTTGAGGGGTTAAAGATTTTTTTAAAAATTAACTCACCTCATCCTCTTGTTCGCGCAGCCGTCATGGTCTTCTTTGTTCTTCTTTCAGGACCTGCAAAAGGACCTTTGATGACGCAATCGCGTTCCTCTATCTTCATTCAGCAGGACCTGCGTGGAAGTCACCGCGCTCACCACGTGGTGAGCGCGATTACGTCATAAAAAGGTCCTTTTGCAGGTCCTGAAAGAAGAAGAAAAAAAGACGATACCGACTGCGCGAACAAGAGGATGAGGCGAGTTATTTTTTATTTTTTTTTAACCCCTCAAGCCACATTTTAGTAAGCATTCTGTATTCAGAATGCTATTATTTTCCCTTATAACCATGTTATAAGGGAAAATAATAAAATCTACAGAACACCTAACCCAAACCCGAACTTCAATGAAGAAGTCCGGGTTCGGGTCTGGGTACCACATTCAGTTTTTTATCATGCGTGTGCAAAACGCATTGCACCCGCGCGATAAAAACTGAAAAACGCAATCGCAGTCAAAACTGATCGAAATTGTGTGTGCACTTGCGCGGGTTTCCCGCAATGCAAATGCGACGCATCCGGAGCAAATCCGGGACGCCCGTGTGAAAGAGGTCTATGAGTCTTGTTTTTTGGAGGGGCAAGCTGTAGTTTTATAATGGTACCATTTTGCAGTACATACAACTTTAAGATCACTTTTTATTCAATTTTGTGGCCAGCGAAGTGACAAAAGAAACAGCGAATCGGACATTTATATTTTTCTTTCCTGTCCAGGATAAATACTTTTTTTTATATTTTAATAGTTCAGGCATTTTGCAGACACAACAATATCAATTAGGCTGCATGCACACAACCATTGTTTTGGTTCGCATTCGAGCCTTTTTTGCAGCTCAGATGCAGAACTATTCACTTCAATTGGTTTGCAAAAGTGCTGTCCGCATTCGTTGCTCTGTTCCTTGGCCCCGCAAATAAAAAATAACATGTCCTATTCTTGTCCATTTTGCAGACAAGAATAGGCATTTCTATAATGGGCGGCCTTGTTCCGTTCCGCAAATTGCGGAACGCACACGGCTGGCATTCGTGTTTTGCGGATCCACAATTTGCGCACCGCAAAACACGGCGCGGTCGTGTGCATGTAGCATAATCCTTATTTTCTTATTGTTCATTTTTATATGTAAATTTCGGAAAGGGGAGATTGTAATTAATATTTTTCATTTTATTTTTTTTCCACTTTTATTTTTAGTCCCCTAGAGATTTGAATATTCTTTATTAATAGAAAGACTACAATGGCAGACTGTGAAGCCTTCATAGGGCCCCAGACTGCCATTAGTTGCCAACCAACTACGGAGGGAAAGGGGCTTAGCGATAAGGAGTCAGAAGGAGCAACCTCACTCTAACCAGTTAGATACAGCAGTTGGTATTGACAGCAGCATCTGAGGGGTTAAATGACCAGGATCAATGTTTTTTCAGATCCTGGTGACTGTGGGTGAGCGCTTGCTGTATTACATAAATGGCAGTTGAATTATGCAGATGTCTTGTGCTGCAATTTTTACTTTTCTGAGCTTCCAATAGTACAATGGAGCTGTCATTAGTTATTAACCCTGCGCTCTAATGATAATAAGATGACTACTGGCCAGGCCTTGATCTACAAAGCTGAGAAGTGAGCTAGAGAAGACTGGAAATATTATGGTGCTTATTCCAATGGAAAGTGTGAAATCAGAATTTTCTAGTCTCATAAAATATTTTTAAAAAACACCAAAAGTTTTAAAAAGATATGTTTGTGATAAAAATCAGAGTTGAAATAATATGAATTAATACATTTTTGTAATTAATTGTTATAACTGTCCAATAAAAATGAATACCACTATGTCTATGGAACGTTGGCACCACTGCTATACTCTTTTGAGCAAGAATAGCTGGCAAGTTTCATTAACTTAAACCACTAAAAGTTTTTCATAGAGCATATACAGTGGAGGAAATAATTATTTGACCCCTCACTGATTTTGTAAGTTTGTCCAATGACAAAGAAATGAAAAGTCTCAGAACAGTATCATTTCAATGGTAGGTTTATTGTAACAGTGGCAGATAGCACATCAAAAGGAAAATCGAAAAAATAACTTTAAATAAAAGATAGCAACTGATTTGCATTTCATTGAGTGAAATAAGTATTTGAACCCTCTAACAAAAAAAGACTTAATACTTGGTGGAAAAACCCTTGTTTGCAAGCACAGAGGTCAAACGTTTCTTGTAATTGATGACCAAGTTTGCGCACATTTTAGGAGGAATGTTGGTCCACTCCTCTTTGCAGATCATCTCTAAATCCCTAAGGTTTCGAGGCTGTCTCTGTGCAACTCTGAGCTTGAGCTCCCTCCATAGGTTTTCGATTGGATTAAGGTCCGGAGACTGACTAGGCCACTCCATGACCTTAATGTGCTTCTTCTTGAGCCACTCCTTTGTTGCCTTTGCTGTATTTTTTGGGTCATTGTCGTGCTGGAACACCCATCCACGACCCATTTTCAGTTTCCTGGCAGAGGGAAGGAGGTTGTCGCTCAGGATTTCACGATACATGGCTCCGTCCATTTTCCCGTTTATGCGAATAAGTTGTCCTGTGCTCTTAGCAGAAAAACACCCCCAAAGCAAAATGTTTCCACCCCCATGCTTGACGGTGGGGACGGTGTTTTGGGGGTCATAGGCAGCATTTTTCTTCCTCCAAACACAGCGAGTTGAGTTAATGCCAAAGAGCTCTATTTTGGTCTCATCAGACCACAGCACCTTCTCCCAGTCACTCTCTGAATCATTCAGGTGTTCATTGGCAAACTTCAGACGGGCCTGCACATGTGCCTTCCTGAGCAGGGGGACCTTGCGAGCCCTGCAGGATTTTAATCCATTGCGGTGTAATGTGTTTCCAATGGTTTTCTTGGTGACTGTGGTCCCTGCTAATTTGAGGTCATTAACTAACTCCTCCCGTGTAGTTCTAGGATGCTTTTTCACCTTTCTCAGAACCATTGACACCCCACGAGGTGAGATCTTGCGTGGAGCCCCAGAGCGAGGTCGATTGATGGTCATTTTGTGCTCCTTCCATTTTCGAACAATCGCACCAACAGTTGTCACCTTCTCTCCCAGCTTCTTGCTAATGGTTTTGGAGCCCATTCCAGCCTTGTGCAGGTCTACAATTTTGTCTCTGACATCCTTGGACAGCTCTTTGGTCTTTCCCATGTTGGAGAGTTTGGAGTCTGCTTGATTGATTGATTCTGTGGACAGGTGTCTTTTATACAGGTGACTAGTTAAGACAGGTGTCCTTAATGAGGGTGACTAATTGAGTAGAAGTGTCTAACCACTCTGTGGGAGCCAGAACTCTTAATGGTTGGTAGGGGTTCAAATACTTATTTCACTCAATGAAATGCAAATCAGTTGCTATCTTTTATTTAAAGTTATTTTTTCGATTTTCCTTTTGATGTGCTATCTGCCACTGTTACAATAAACCTACCATTGAAATGATACTGTTCTGAGACTTTTCATTTCTTTGTCATTGGACAAACTTACAAAATCAGTGAGGGGTCAAATAATTATTTCCTCCACTGTATGGTCCCTGGTAGACTACACTCAATCTATCCAGATGTTCCAGATCAGTGCTTTAGGGGTTGTTTGGAAAGAGGCTCGCATCGACATATTTGGTGGTCCTGCCCGATAGTAAAGAGATTCTGGAATAGGATCTGCCACCTTATTCAGTTATAGCTACCCCTTATCTGTATTGCTGTTGGGAGACTAACCCCCTAAACTCACTAACATATTATCATGGAAGTCCGAATCCATATAGCACAACAGTGGGGACAATCAACCCTCTGTCTCGAAGCAGTCATTGGACGGATATAATAAAATAATGCTCTATGAGAAACTTACAGCCATTCCTATGGATAGGGTAATGCATTTTGAAAAAATCTGATCCCCCTGGATGTCATACTGTGCTGTTCCAGACCTACACTATTATGTTCAAAAGTGTTGAAGTCATATACAGTCACTTAGGACTATATTTACTCTGTATGAATATACCACAGTCTGTATATTTGACTAGCTATCAGATCATTTGTTCTGCTTTTTATTGTTTATTATATCCTGTTTCTATATTTTATGTATTCCCCCTGCGAGGGATGCATTGGCAGTATGTTGCCGATATCCACTGCCTTAAAAGCCAATGAATACTTTTTGAAACATAACTGTACAATAAAAGCTAAACTTTTTTATTACCACTAGAGGTCTACCTTTCCAAATAAGAGCTGTAAGCAAAGAATTCATGAATTTCAAAACTGCGAGACTGGAAATTGGCAAAACAATATAGACATTAAAGTAATTGACCAGTGAAATGAGATACAGTATATAAAATAAATGTAGGGAAAATCTTAACATAGTTCAGTACAAAAAAGTATGTGGACGACTATGTGATTTTTAAACCAGGAGAATTAATACGAAGCTTTCTGTTTGAAATTGTAGTTATAAAATGTTCTGAAAAGAGTAGACAGGTCAAGCCAAGATAAGAAACCAGAAAGATGGATGGGATCGAACAGAAATGTTCTGCATCAAACATCACTGTGCCATCATCATTTATAAAACATACAATTATAGCATAATGCAAATTAAGATCACAATACCCAAATAAGCTGTTATTATCGGACCATTACTGGACCAGTGCTGATGATGTCAGCGCTGGTCCTTACATAAGGACATGTCTTAGGCTACTTTCACACGTGCGTTCGGAGCGGATCCGTCTGGTGTCTGCACAGACGGATCCGCTCCTATAATGCAAACGATGGGATCCGTTCAGAACGGATCCGTCTGCATTATCTTTCAGAAAAAATTCTAAGTGTGAAAGTTATTCAGACGGATCCGTCCAGACTTTACATTGAAAGTCAATGGGGGACGGATCCGTTTGAAATTGCACCATATTGTGTCAGTCCCCATTGACTTAGTCAAACGGTGCCAGACTGAGGCATTCTGAGCGGATCCGCATCCACTCAGAATGCATTGGGGCCGTACGGGGCCGCTTGTGAGAGCCTTCAAACGGAACTCACAAGCGGAACCCCGAACGCTAGTGTGAAAGTAGCCTAAGACTTTCCAACAGCACTGTAGAAGTCTGACAGTGTGGCAGCCATCTTGAAAATAATCCAGAGGAGGACATAAAAAACAAAGTCAACATCGGAGGAGGGTACCAGGTATGTTGACTACCATATATATATATGAGTCAAGTATAATCAAATTTTAGGTTTGCACTGAAGAGTCACTTTAATAATAATAATAATAATAATACCAACTCCGTCCTCTATACAATGGATGGAGCTGCACCGGAGCCACAAGGAATCAGATCCTACTGATCTAATATTGATGTCCTATCCTGAGGATAAACAATCAATATAAAAACCTTGATAACCCCTTTAAGTAAAATAAAATATAAATAAGTAGTCAGAACACAAACCTGCTCTTGTTATCTTGTCGGGTTGATGGCTCTTCAGCTCTTCTTTGTGCTTCTGGGTTACCATAAATATTGTAGCCAAGGTGGTTTGGAGGGTTATTTAAGGAGAGGGACATTCTGTCGTCTTCAGAGGTATCCTTCAACAACAGAGTTTCCTTTGAGACGTTCAAGCTCTTTCCTTCATGGGTAAACATTACAACAATAAGATTCCTTCAATAAGAATCATCACTTAGCAGGTCAGATTCATTAAATTAAGGTCATATAAAACGAGCACATTTTGTTGCATCAATTAAGCTCTCTGAAATTATGGAAATGCACAAGTCATACATCGGCCTGAATTTATTTAATTTACACATCAGTTCAGTGGTTCTCAAAATCGTGGGCAAGAATAGGATTGACTTGTTCATCAGTATGATTCCAACAGCAAGATCCATGTACTAGGCACCAATGCCTAAATATTGCTCCAAGCGTTATGTGCCAAATTTGCTGCAAATAACAGTGATTTTTACAGTGGAACAACTGGCCACTGTCTAAAGACCTGCTGAAGAACCTCTTGAGGCATGTCTGTTTTAGTACGAATCTGCACTCCCTATGTAATAACAATTCAGGAACATTTTTTCTTGTGATTCTGTGTTGTGCCATTCCTCTATTATTCCTTCTACACGTTTAGGGATGATTTGCCAACATTCTGTAATAAAGATCCTGATGGGTATTACTATATGTTACAAAAATTGTAATGACATGGGGAATGCAAGTACTTACTAAAACAGACATGTCACGAGAGGAGACAGGTCCCCTTTAAGGCCACGTTCACAATTCTGTTATTCACTGATTTGTGCTATCCGCATTTTCCACAAACAGCACTTTTTTTTTACGTACTGTGGGTCAGTCAAAAAAACATTGAGACATGCACATTTTGGTCCGTGATGCGGAAGTCTATGGCATCCACGTTTGGTCCGTTTTTCACTGACTACTGGTAGGAAATAGTCTGGAAATTAATTTTCAGCTGAGCAGCATCCGTGGAATATGAATGACAGAGGGCAAAAACCCAGGGATCCTTCATGGATAAAACAAAGATGGATTTTTTTATAGACGTCGAACGGACACAGAAATGTGAAGGAAGTCTTACACTGGCCAATATTTGTCACACTTTGCTTGTTTCCGAGTGATCGTATCAACAAAGTTTACATGGAGGTGAATTCTAGCATTTAATGTGGATCTTTATCAATTCTGCCACTATATAAAAAATAATCTGTTATTTGCAGCATAATTGGCGCATGACGCTTGTATCGATTCTTAGGCATTGTTGCCTAGTGCATGGCTCTTGTTGCTGGGATCATACTGATGAAGGAAGTCAATCTTATCCCGGCCACAATTTTGAGAGCCACTGATGAAAAATCACGTATGAAATGGACCTTTGGAAAATGCAAAGCTGGTTGATGTACCACGAAATATATAAATTAAAGTAGACAAACAGTAAAACTTTCCTGCTCATATATTTATTGCATTCAGTTTCAAGGCCATCTACGGCTCCATTCACACGTCCGCAATTGTGCGGACCCATTCATTCTATATGGGGACGGGATGGATGCAGACAGCACACACTGTGCTGTGCGCATCCGCATTTCATGCGCACTACAGACGTGTGAATGGACCCTTACATGCAAATATGGGAATGAGGTACTAACCATGGAGTGGTTTTACACACCGCTCGTTCACGGTGCAGCCGAGCCAAGGTAATCGCATGCAGTTTACCACTAATTGCTGTGGTTTTGCTGCAAGAAAAAGTGAAGCAAGTAAAAGCCATGTGATTCACCTCTACTTGCCTTGAAACCATGACAATTAGTGGTAAACAACGTACGATCACTGTTGCTTGGTCACTCCATGTATGGGCACCTTTAACGCTTTCGATGTCATTTTGCACCTCAATTTTCAAAGTTTCGACAAGTACAAATAAAACCTAAATTACAAAATAAAATAAAAATAATACTAACTCCCCCATATATTTTCTGAAAGTAGATACTTAGTACATTGTCAAAATGCCACTCGGCCCTGTATACACACATACACCTTCGTGCAACTTTGCATCAAAGTGTAATTTTTCATACAAATTGCAAAATGTTGACATTTAAGTGGGTAAAAAGTATAACCCAAGCAGAAGGTTATACAAACCACACCTCTTAGAAATAAACGTTCATACATACAACTTAGGACTAAATTTACAAGCACATATCTTCATAAAATCACCAGAACTCAAAAGCTAAAATTTAAAACAGCTCAATAGAGTAAAAGCAAAGTGAACGAGATTTGACAAATTTCATGTACACAGCTTTTTTTTCTCCATGCGGAAACTGACCTGCCTTGCAAATTTAGAAATCCAAGGTATTAACAAATTATCAATACTAACCTGCCAATATTTTCTGTTGAAGGCCGCTGTCAGGTGGCCGTAATATGGCCCCATATAAAAATACATTGTGCCAAGAGCGAGATTGACTCAAAATAAAGCAGAGATCCCTTTCCCCAACAGCTTTGTTCTGATAAGTATCTGTTCTTGCCACAAAATACTATATCTACAGCTCCCTCACTACGTTGCATTAAGGTTGCCTGGAAATTGCCTTAGGTTGTATCTGCAGACACTAAGATGACAACAACATAAAAGTGGCCAGCATGACCAGCTGGCTACTATCAGATCTCATCTTCTTTTAATAAAGAGTGTCATTAGCCTACAAGCAATCCTGACAACAAGATATTTCCAAAGATCGCAGCTCACAGTTACTATGCCTCCTGCTATCAGCAGATTTCTATCATCATGCGAAAATGCAGACGTACCCTCTACTTGGTGAGCTCCATGTAACAATGCAGACGCACCCTCTACTTGGTGAGCTCCATGTAACCATGCAGACGTACCTTCTACTTGGTGAGCTCCATGTAACCATGCAGACGTACCCTCTACTTGGTGAGCTCCATGTAACCATGCAGAGGTACCCTCTACTTGGTGAGCTCCATGTAACCATGCAGACGTACCCTCTACTTGGTGAGCTCCATGTAACCATGCAGACGTACCTTCTACTTGGTGAGCTCCATGTAACCATGCAGACGTACCCTCTACTTGGTGAGCTCCATGTAACCATGCAGACGTACCCTCTACTTGGTGAGCTCCATGTAACAATGCAGACGTACCCTCTACTTGGTGAGCTCCATGTAACAGTGCAGACGTACCCTCTACATGGTGAGCTCCATGTAACCATGCAGACGTACCTTCTACTTGGTGAGCTCCATGTAACAATGCAGACGTACATTCTACTTGGTGAGCTCCATGTAACAGTGCAGACGTACCCTTTACTTGGTGAGCTCCATGCAACAATGCAGACGTACCCTCTACTTGGTGAGCGCCATGTAACAATGCAGACGTACCCTCTACTTCAGGGATGGCCAACCTGCGGCTCTCCAGCTGTTGCAAAACTACAACTCCCAGCATGCCCAGACAGCCTCTACAACTATCAGCCTGCAGCCAGGCATGGTGGGAATTGTAGTTTTACAACAGCTGGAGAGCCGCAGGTTGGCCAGCCCTGCTCTACTTGGTGAGCTCCATGTAACAATGCAGACGTACCCTCTACTTGGTGAATTCCAGATTCGGCCAAAATGTTTCCATGAGATCTCAACAAGTGTGTCCGAGTTCTACTAGGCCGTCTAGACGGCACTGCGTGCGGAGGTGGCTGAGGAGCTGCTGGTGTAATTTCATCTTCTGTTTCTAGAGAGGGAAGCTTAGGTTTCTAGGAAATTAAAAGATAGAGTTTAAACATATCCTGGAATCCAGCTTGATTAAAAGTACTGTATACAAGTAGTCTACAGGTTAAGATAACCAATGGCAGGCTCGGGATCTGTCAAAGGACAGGGAGCCTAGCATAGCTCAACTGCCCCTTCCAGTTGAGGGATGTACAAAGTGCCTAAAAGGAAGAATATACAGTCAGGTCCATAAATATTGGGACATCGACACAATTCTAACATTTTTGGCTCTACACACCACCACAATGGATTTGAAATTATACAAACAAGATGTGCTTTTAACATCCAAATCAGGTGAACGATGTAGGAATTACAACAGTTTGCATATGTGCCTACCACTTGTTAAGGAACCAAAAGTAATGGGACAGAATAATAATCATAACTCAAACTTTCACTTTTTAATACTTGGTTGCAAATCCTTTGCCGTCAATTACAGCCTGAAGTCTGGAACGCATAGACATCACCAGATGCTGGGTTTCATCCCTGGTGATGCCCTGCCAGGCCTCTACTGCAACTGTCTGCAGTTCCTGCTTGTTCTTGGGGCATTTTCCCTTCAATTTTGTCTTCAGCAAGTGAAATGCATGCTCAATCGGAGTTAGGTCAGGTGATTGACTTGGCCATTGCATAACATTCCACTTCTTTCCCTTAAAAAACTCTTTGGTTGTTTTTGCAGTATGCTTTGGGTCATTGTCCATCTGCACTGTGAAGCGCCGTCCAATAAGTTCTGAAGCATTTGGCTGAATATGAGCAGATAATATTGCCCAAAACACTTCAGAATTCATCCTGCTGCTTTTGTCAGCAGTCACATCATCAATAAATACAAGAGAACCAGTTCCATTGGCAGCCATACATGCCCACGCCATGACACTACCACCACCATGCTTCATTGGTGAGGTGGTATGCTTAGGATCATGAGCAGTTCCTTTCCTTCTCCATACTCTTCTCTTCCCATCACTCTGGTACAAGTTGATCTTGGTCTTATCTGTCCATAGGATGTTGTTCCAGAACTGTGAAGGCTTTTTTAGATGTCATTTTGCAAACTCTAATCTGGCCTTCCTGTTTTTGAGGCTCACCAATGGTTTACATCTTGTGGTGAACCCTCTGTATTCACTCTGGTGAAGTCTTTTCTTGATTGTTGACTTTGACACACATACACCTACCTCCTGGAGAGTGTTCTCGATCTGGCCAACTGTTGTGAAGGGGGTTTTCTTCACCAGGGAAATAATTCTTCAGTCATCCACCACAGTTGTTTTCTGTGGTCTCCCGGGTCTTTTGGTGTTGCTGAGCTCACCGGTGCGTTCCTTCTTTTTCAGAATGTTCCAAACAGCTGTTTTGGCCACGCCTAATGGTTTTGCTATCTCTCTGATGGGTTTGTTTTTTCAGCCTAATAATGGCTTGCTTCACTGATAGTGACAGCTCTTTGGATCTCATCTTGAGAGTTGACAGCAACAGATTCCAAATACAAATAGCACACTTGAAATGAACTCTGGACCTTTTATCTGCTCATTGTAATTGGGATAATGAGGGAATAACACACACCTGGCCATGGAACAGCTGAGAAGCCAATTGTCCAATTACTTTTGGTCCCTTAACAAGTGGGAGGCACATATGCAAACTGTTGTAATTCCTACACCGTTTACCTGATTTGGATGTAAATACCCTCAAATTAAAGCTGACAGTCTGCAGATAAAGCACATCTTGTTCGTTTCATTTCAAATCCATTGTGGTGGTGTATAGAGCCAAAAATGTTAGAAATGTGTCAATGTCCCAATATTTATGGACCTGGCTGTATACACTGCATGCTAAATCTCCTTATAACATGGTGGGTATAACCACAGATGCCTATGGATAGATGTGAATGAATATGATATTTTGATAAAGTTGTATCTGGTCTTCATGGATTATTCCTATTCCTATCTTGTATGGATTACATTTAACATTATTTTTATAACATTTGCTGGACAGTTGTATTGCACTGTAAAAATA
The DNA here is from genome assembly GCF_905171765.1 of Bufo bufo. Lineage (NCBI taxonomy): Eukaryota > Metazoa > Chordata > Amphibia > Anura > Bufonidae > Bufo > Bufo bufo. Next base: position 335,710,353 of record NC_053392.1, on the reverse strand, counting down.
ACAGAGCACGGGCCTCTTCTAAAGAAATGGAGAAAAAACCCTCTCTCCTAGACCCTAGTATCAACCACAGGAGCCTCTGCTGCAATTCTACTTTTCGTTGAGCCTCACAGAAAGGCTAATGTGCTAAATCTGAGAATTTATTGCATCTGGCGGTATGGACAATGGGAAGTCTGTGCTGCTTTATCTCTGTAAAATATGGAAGAAATTACTACTTAAAAAATAAGCTGTGCAAAACGTCAATTCAGATATAGTTATTCTTAAACTCAGGGCCACATCCAAACTATTTTATGACATTAGGATCATATATATCACATACACAGTATATTCAAGAACTAAAAAAACACCTACTCAATGACAGGCAGTGATAGGAGCAGGCAGCCCCCTGCCTAGTGAACGATCAAAATTGTAGGTTCATGTACCTACATCATATTATCTGCACATTAAGGCTGACATACACATTCGGACAACTCTGGCAGGAGAACAAAAGAATGGCGCAAAAATATTCACTTCACTCAATCCTACTCTACCCAACATCATCTGTTGGTTGAGAGACTGGAGTGCCACATACATATTAGACTGTTGGCTGAACCTGCCTTTCTCAGCAGATTAAGCTGACAATTTACTCATGTATATGGAGGCCTTATCACCCACACTGATTTGGTGAATTATTATGTGGGCAGTACTGTTCCATTTAAAAGGGTTATCAAACCCCGAAAATTTCCCCCCAAATGCCAAATGTCTGGGCCCCTTACACAGATTGTACTTACCCTGCTCCCCGGCACCGCGTCTGATGCCCGCATGGCCGCCGCTGCATCTCCCCATCGTGCGGATCAAAACACTGGGGACAGGGAAGGGGGGGCAGCCAATAGCAGGCCGTGACAGGGACAAGCCTTCCTAGCATCGCAGGTGACACTATGGGGGTTTGTTCCCGTTGTGGCCTGAAGATGCAGTGGCGGCCGTGTGGGCATCAGAAGAGACGTGGGTGACAGGGAGCAAGGTAAGGACAATCTGTGTGAGGGGCCCGGCATTTAGGGGGGCATTTTTGGGGTTGGGTAACCCTTTTGAATACAAAATGAATAACAAAATAACATGTTAGCATACAATGCACTAAAATGTCTGATGGAAATACACATAGAAATCAGCTATAATTATGGCTGGCTTCTCAGACCGTAGACTTATCTTCCTTTATTTAAGAAATCTGTATAGATATTAGGATGTAGTGAGATACTCACATGCGGCAAAGGGCTTAAACGTGTTCCAGACAACGGCCTTGATTCAGGAGATTCAAAGCTACAGGAATGCAGGCTGGGAAAAGAGAAGAAAGATGCGATTGTACATGCCATGGATGTCAGTAGGAATGCTTTAACGTCTTGGTTATACAACATTTACATAAGATAAATTATCAGAATGCATTAGGTGCCTTAGCACATTCCACATGGATTAATGGCGTAGCCTTAGGGCTCATGCACACGACCGTATCCATTTTGCGGTCAGCAAAAATGGATCCGCAAAAAATGTCTGTGTGCATTCTGTATTTTGCAGGATGGAACAGCTGGCCAATAATAGTCCTGTCCTATCCTAAAGCGGAAAATAATAGGACATGTTCTTTTTTTTTTTGCGGAACGGACATACGGAAACGGAATGCACATGGAGTAACTTCCGGTTTTTTTCAGACCCATGGAAATAAGTGGTTCCACATACGGTCCACAAAAAAAACGGAACGGACACAGAAAGAAAATAAGTTTGTGTGCATGAGCCTTTAAAAGCAGAACAGTGCAACATACGACTTTATGAAAAAATATATAAAAAAAGTGAAAATGAGTAAATACTAAGAAACAGGTGAAGAAAGGAAGGGTTCAGGTGAATGTAGTACTAATCTTATAAGATAATTACCAACAAATGTAAACGATGTCCAGCCATTGGTGTTGGTGAAATCCATTCAGTTTTATTTCTTCTCCATTAAAAAGCAGCTACAAAATGGTGGGTACAAACCAGGCCTTACATCTCCCTGACGCGTTTCGGGTGCATGTTTTTAGCACCCTTAATCATAGACTAACTAGATGACTACATCAGTCAGGCTATATAGTGGAAAAGGTGGGAGGGGAAACACCCAGTAGGTGGCATTAGAGAATACAAACTACTCCCGTATTAACTCCTTAACCACAATCAGAGAGATGTAAGGCCTGGTTTGTGCCCACCATTTTGTAACTGCTTTTTAATGGAGAAAAAAAAAAACTAAATGGATTTTACCAACACCGATGGCTGGACATCGTTTACATTTGTCGCTGTGTGAGTGCAGTCCTGCACTATCCGTGCCCCGGAGGTCCGAGCAGAAGCTGGAGTTTGCTACTATATCACCATAAAATACCATGTATACAAATAAATAAAGCCATGTATTACAACGTTTAATGAAAAAACTGCTACATATAAAAATATTAATGGAAACGGATACTCGGAAGCTGTGGGGGCTCGTTACATGGTAGTGTGCATGAGGCCTGCTACTGACACTAGTTTTTATGTATTTTTCCATTTTCATTACATATACCTCAGTGGTGCATGACAATTTTATTATAGAAAGAGGAAGTGAATGCATACATAAATATAGCACAGCGCTATGCAATATTTAACCAGTGTGGGGAAGTAACAGACCTTGTACTCTGTTATGGAACGTTTCGCATGGATTTTTGACTAGAGTTTAACAAGTCCAACCTATGCAACTCTTGTTGACAGCTGTTACTTGTAACTTTAATAGCACCCCAAGGCCTTCTAAGGCCTCTTTCAGACAAACGGGTCCAGTGCGGAAAACATGTTCCATGTGGGAGCAGGATTTCCCGTTGTAGACACTGCTCGTTTCACAGGATCGCACGGCATAATAATGATTTATAATGCTGTGTGTTACTGCATGACCTTACCTCAACAGAATTATACTGATAGCTTTAGGTCAGTACAATTCAGTCCTTAAACTGACAGCATTATGGCAGTATAATTCTGTAGAATTAAGGTCATGCAGAGACACACAGCATTATAAATCAGTATACTGTCACGCACAACGAGTAGTGTCCATAACGGAGAATAACGCTCACACACAGAGCAAAAGACACACTCGTCTGTAAGAGGCATAAAGCTGGACCAGTGGTGATTGGCAGATCAGCAGGTGGACTTCAATTTTAAAAAGGGATTGCCTTGATTAGACAAATTCTTTCTTACAAAATCCGTCTCAGACTAATTAAAACAGGGTTTCTTGATGAAACAACCCCTTTAAAGTGTAACCGTCATGTTTTCATCAAAAAATCTATTTTAGCATATGTTACTGCTGCAGCAGCATTATGCATAAAGAAATCTTTAGTTTCTTCACATACCACTGTTTTCCTTGAGTTTTTCCCTTAATTATGGCTGTTTAAACATTTACAATATGAGGACCTTCTCAAGATGGCTCCTCTGCTAGTTCTCTGAGGCCAAAACTGCTTTCCCTCACTTCCCATACACACTTGCTGTTGCCACCAGCTCCCTGCCAGCCAATCAGATTGGATTACTGGGAGACACGCCTCCTTACTCTGAAGCCTAATGCAGGCATGCAGTGTGAAGGACCGTCCCTCCGTTTTCCTGTCTTCTTGGCCAGAGACAGATGAGCCATAGCAACTGTCTTTTAAGGGAGCAGTGGAAAGGGACAGAGGACATAATGAAAGCTGTTATTATAAGGTAATTACAGATCTTTTGACAAATCATTGACAGACTAACTCAGGTATACATGCCTAGCTCTAATAAACCAGGAAATAAATAAAAAATACGACAGTTATCCTTTAAACAAGAGCTTAAAATGTCTGTAGTCTATGGTGGTCTTCAAAATTCTCTATAACATGAGACATACTTTTAAATGTTTAAGAAGATGGATCATGTTTTAACTAGGGTACTGAATAGCTTCTTTGCATTGTTTTATACATGCAAAACAATCAATAAAAATAAAAACAATTTAAAAACTAACAGTTTAGAAACATCTGTTGTCATGACACCCCTAGGCCTGCCACTGTCATACTTCCATTACATTAGAGGCAAGATGACATGCAGGTACAATACACTGCAACAGAGAAGCATTAGGAGAACTAAAATAAAAGCACCAAATATAGTTCTTTAAACGCAAAAAAAAAACGAAAAAAAACCCCAATATGAAATGTTCAAAAAAAACTTCCTATTAGGCTACTTTCACACTTGCGGCAGAGTGATCCGGCAAGCAGTTCCGTCGCAATCCGGCAAAACGCATGCAAACTGATAGTATTTTAATACTGATCAGGATCCTGATCCGTCTTAAAAATGCATTGCAAGAATGGATCCGTCTGTCCGTTTGTCATACGGACAAACGGATCCGTTTTGATTATTTTTTTTTCACGTTTTTACCCGTCTGTGCAGGCGCAGACCGGAAGGACGGATCCAGCATTCCGGTATTTTGAATGCTGGATCCGGCATTAATACATTCTTATAGAAAAAAATGCCTGATCCGGCATTCAGGCAAGTCTTCAGTTTTTTGGGGCGGAGATAAAATAAATAATTACTCTTACCGGTAATTGATTTTTCCAATAGCCTCCACAACGGCACTTATTGGAGGAGTGTCCCCGCCTCGGACAGGAAACAACGACGTAGAAGCAGAAGATTTAAGAACCTCCTCCCCTTTACCTAGTCAGTCAATAAGAGAGGACACGGAAGTGATGCCAAGATAAATCATGTATTAATAACCAAGGACAATTACATCATTAGAAGGAAAACAATAAGTCTTTTCAAAACTTAGACCCATGTAATATTTTAGGGAGGGAATCCCAGTGCCGTTGTGGAGGCTATTGGAAAAACCAATTACCAGTAAGAGTAATTATTTATTTTCCCTAACGCCTCCCCAACGGCACTTATTGGAGGATTAACAGAGTAATAGGATTTAGGGAGGGACAGCAGCAGAAAGTACCCTGCGCCCAAATGATAAGTCCTAGTTCTTAAGGATATCCAGCCTATAGTGATTGAAAAAAGTCATAGGATTGACCCAGGTTGCGGCTCTACATATCTGTTCTAATGATACTGATGCCGCCTCCGCCCATGAGGATGATACTGCTCTGGTGGAGTGAGCCCTTATTCCAACCGGGGGTTGGAGATCTTTCTGCAGGTAAGCTAACTGGATCATATTTTTTATCCATCTGGATATCGTAGGTTTGCTTGCCCCGTGACCTTTGTTGGGCCCTTGGTACTGTAAGAACAGTTGGTCTGAGTGCCTGAAAGATGAAGTTCTGTTGAGGTAGCAGATTACCACCCTTCTTACATCCAAGTTGTGGTAATTCTTCTCCTTTTCCGAGGTTGGTGAAGGACAGAACGAGGGCAGCAATATTTCTTGTTCGCAGTGAAATCTGGACACTACCTTAGGTAGGAAGGCTGGGCAATGTTTCAGAATTATGCGATCATCGAAGATTGTCAGATAAGGAGGTTTATATGAAAAGGCTTGGATCTCCCCGACTCTTCTAGCCGTTGTAATGGCCATAAGGAATACTGTCTTCAACGTTAGAAGTCTCAGGGATATATCTTCTATAGGTTCAAACGAGGGAGACATTAGTACAGACAGCACTAAGTTAAGGTCCCAGGGAGCAATGGTAGGACGGGCTACAGGAGTCTTTTTCGTTGCGCCCTTGAGAAAACGCTTTATTAAAGAGGATTCTGACAACTTGACGTATAAAAACGCACTTAGGGCTGATACCTGCACTCTAAGGGTTGCTGGCCTGAGGCCTTTGTCAAGTCTGGCTTGAAGGAACTGCAGAATTTGAGGAATGTTGGGCAAAATCGCGTCACCCGCGAATTTCTGAAAGGCTTTCCAGGTCCGCATATAAATTCTGGATGTTATAGGTTTCCGGCTAAGCATGAGAGTAGAGATAACTGAATCCGAGAGTCCCTTCTTTCTTAAAGTGTTGCGCTCAGTCTCCAGGCCCTCAGGTTCAAGTTTTTGACGCTTGGGTGATCTACTGGGCCTTGATGAAGGAGATCCGGAATGAATGGGAGGACCCAGGATTCCCCTGCTGAAAGGTGAAGTAGCAAGGGGAACCAGGATCTTCTCGGCCAGTGAGGGGCTATAAATATTACCTTGGCCTTCTCTTCCTGTACCTTTATCAGAGTCTTCGATATTAGGCTGAAGGGAGGAAAGGCATAGAGAAGGCAGTTTGGCCATGGTCGGGATAGGGCATCTATCCATAGTGGCTGGTCCCTTTGGGAGAGGGAACAGAACTGTTTGGTCTGTTTGTTGGACTTTGTCGCAAACAGATCTATTTCTGGAGTCCCCCACTTGAGACACAATTGGTGAAATATGTGTGGATTTAGGGACCACTCTCCTTCTTTCAGAGTTTGACGGCTGAGGAAGTCGGCCAAAGTATTTTCTTCTCCTCTGACATGTAAGGCTGTAAGGGAAATTAGGTTGCTCTCTGCCCAGGAGAAGATTTTTTTCGCTTACGGCCGCTAGGGAGCGACTCCTGGTTCCTCCCTGTTTGTTTAAATAGGCGACCGCGATAGTATTGTCTGAGAAGACTTTTATACTTTTTGGTGATGTGGGCGTAAAGAGAGCGACCATGACTTTGTATACCGCTGAGAGTTCTTTTAAGTTGGAGGAGGCTTGTAGTAGATCCGCTCCCCAAGTGCCTTGGACCACTCTTCCGCCTGAGTGACCCCCCCCAGCCGATGCTGCTGGCGTCTGTGGTTATGATCATTTGATCTCCTTGTCTCCAGGAAACACCTGTCTGAAGGTGTTTTCTGATTCTCCACCACAGAAGAGATGTTTTTACCGATTTCGGAATCAACACTCGCTTTTCTAGGGCCGAGGAGGTGCCATCCCAGGAAGATAGGAGGAACGCCTGAAGTGGTCTTGTGTGGTGTTGGGCCCACCTTGCTGACTGGATCGTGGACGTAAGGATACCTAGAATGGTCATGAGGTTCCTTATCGTTGTGGATCTTTGACTGCAGAATAGCGAGACTTTTTCCTGGAGCTCGATCTGTTTGTTCTGTGGAAGAAAAGACATTAATCGATGGGAATCTAATGTTACCCCTAAAAAGGTTTTCCTTTGTGCTGGATTTAAGTCTGACTTTTTGAAATGTATTATCCACCCTAGGGTGGTAAAAAATTTCTGAACGTCTGCTAGGTGGGACAGAAGGGTCTCTGCACAGGGAGCAACTACCAGAAAGTCGTCCAGGTAAGGTATAATTTGGATGCCTCTTAGGTGAAGGGCTTTGACGACATCAGACATAACTTTTGAAAACACCCTTGGGGCTGAGGAGAGCCCAAAGGGAAGGGCTATGAACTGAAAGTGACAGAGCCGGTTATTTATATAGATAGCAATTCTCAAATACTTTTGATGGGCCATAACAATCGGGACGTGGTAATAGGCGTCCTGAAGGTCTATGGTCGCCATGAAGCAGTCTTGGGGAAGGACATTTATGGTGGATCTCACCGACTCCATCTTGAAGCGTTTGTAAACGATAAACTTGTTTAAGCCTTTTAAGTTAATAATTAGTCGATAGGTCTTGTTGGGTTTTTGGATTAAGAAGACAGGGGAGTAAAACCCTTTTCCCTGTTCTTCCGCAGGAACCTGACAGATTACTCCTTTCTGAATGAGTGACGTAATTTCTGACTCTAGGCAAGATTGTTTTTCTCGATGAGGCAGGATTTTGTTGATCATGAAATGATCTGTGGGTATTGACAGTAACTCTAACTTTAGGCCATGACTTAGGGTGTTCACCACCCAGGGAGATGCTCCTATATTTTCCCAGACGGCAGCAAAGTGGATTAGTCTGGCCCCCACTTGATGTCTAGCTTCATTGTTTTGAGGATGAAGCATTCTTGGGGTTGAAGAGAAACCCTCTACCCTACCTCTGGAGGGCTGCCACCTCTTTGAACTCTCTTTTTTCTTAGGATCTCCTTTGGGCTTTCTTTGATTCCGAAAGGAACGCCTCTGATGGAAATAGCGGTTCTCTATAGGGAAGCCCTTCTTCTTGTCCGCAGCTTGATCCAGAATATCATCCAAGGTGGACCCAAATAGTCTATCGCCTTCACACGGGATGGAGCATAGGCGATTCTTTGAGCTTGCGTCCCCTGACCAGGTGCGGAGCCAGACAGCTCTTCTTGTGGCATTCGATAAGGCTGCTGACCGGGCAGAAAACTTTACTAAGTCTGCAGATGCATCGGCAAGAAAATTAGACACCTTCTTTAGAGCTGGTAGGGAAGTCAGGATTTCTTCTCGCGGGGTACCTGCCGCCAGGTGATCCTCTAGCTGGTTCAGCCATACTGAGAGTGTTCTTGCAGTACAGGTGGAAGCTATACTTGGTCGCAGCATAGCTGTGTTAGTCTCCCATGGTTTCTTTAGGAGGCTCTCACACTTTTTGTCCATGGGGTCTCTGAGGAGGCCAGTATCCTCAAAGGGTAGCGAGGTTCTTTTAGAGATCCGGGCTACAGGTGCATCTACCTTTGGGGTTTTTTCCCACAGGTTAGAATCAGCATCATCAAAGGGGTATTTGCGTTTAAAGGTACCCGATATAGCAACCCTTCTTTCTGGATCTTTCCATTCCCTAGCAATAAGGGACTTGACGTTATTATGAATGGGGAAGGTTCTTTTCTTCCTTTCCCCTAACCCCTGGTACATTCGGTCTTGTACAGAGTGAGCCTCCTTCACCTCCTCGATGTTCATAGTTGCTCGGATGATTTTTAAGAATCCATCTGTCTCTTCCGGCAGAAAGAGGGGTTTACCCGAGTCGTCTTCAGAGGAGGAGACTACCTCGGAAAAGATTTCCCCTTCATCCCATTCAAACCCGGCGTCAGAGGTTAGGGATCTTTGAGAGGTGGATGGTCTTGGGGATGACGGCATTCTTAGGTCTTAATTCCTTCCTTAATTATTGACCTCATGGACTCGAGAAGGGAAGTGGATTCCTCTGAGACAATTTTTTCTGTGCACTTGGGGCACAGAGGCTTTTTTGACTTGGAGGAGAGTGCTTTGCGACAAATGCCACATTTTTTCCGTGCCAAATCTCCACCAGGTGGTTTCAGGGTCACGGTCTCTCTGGCCTAAGATCAACACAAAAGAATGGGGCATATTTAGAGACCAGTAGAGTTGTTTAAGAGGCCAGACCCTTCACCGGTGGTGGAAAGCAGCAGGCACCAAGTGTGTACATACTTAGGTAAGAACAGAAAACACACACTTTTAAGCATATCTCTCCTCTGGGAGGAGGCTTACCGGGCTGAGGGCAGAGGCTGAAGGATCCACGGGTTTTCTAGCGGTGTCCATATCTCCAGGGCTTTGCATCGTTCTGCGTAGCACAAGGAAGCTGTGTTTGAGGAACTCTTTTTAAAAACCGCGCCGCTGGAGCTCCGCCTTCTCGCAAGATTCTCTTGCCCAAGGAGAATCTCACCCGCTGACGTCACACGCCGGATCCCGCGATAGTTCCTGGAAACTACCGCGCAGGCGCCCGGGGACGCCTGCAACCAGGACTTACTCCAAGGAACAGGAAGGGAGGCCATGCGTCCCCGAGGGCCCGTTCCCTGCTCCAGCCCTCCCACATGAAAGTGGGGAGAACCCCAGGACCGAGGTGAGGCTGGGCGGAAGAAAAGATACTCCTGCTACAGGAGCGGCTTCCACGTCTTCCGTCGGACAGGAAACAACGACTGACTAGGTAAAGGGGAGGAGGTTCTTAAATCTTCTGCTTCTACGTCGTTGTTTCCTGTCCGAGGCGGGGACACTCCTCCAATAAGTGCCGTTGTGGAGGCGTTAGCGTTAGGCGTTATCTCCGTCCTGATCAGTCAAATAGACTGAACTGAAGACATCCTGATGCATCCTGAACGGATTGCTCTCCATTCAGAATGCATGGGGGTAAAACTGATCAGTTCTTATCCAGTATGGAGCCCCTAGGACGGAACTCAGTGCCGGAAAAGAAAAACGCAAGTGTGAAAGTACCCTTATAAAGTCTCAACCATAATGGTTGGCCACTCTGCATGTATTTTCTACTACTGTGTGGGAGGCAGGAAAAAAGTACTTTTCCTAATATATGTCTTTAAGTAGATCTGCCTGTTTTTTCTACAATCTGATGACACGCCCCCTGAACCCCGCTCTGCCGTGCAGCCAGTTCGTCCATGGCTGCACGTGACATGGAGGAGCTTCGTCCATGCCTGCAGAGTAAATGCGCATGCGCTGCTTTTCCTCATCCTCGCAGCGCATGCCCAGTCTGTCACTGGCGCCACAGCCTCACATAACCCTAACCCCCCAGTGTAATGCTGGGGCTCAGATCGGTTACCATGGCAGCCAGGACGCTACTGAAGTCCTGGCTGCCATGGTATGTTAGTGAGCAGCATTATACTCACGTGCTCCATGGCCGCCGGGCGCTCCTTCTTCTCATAGGTCTGTGCGGCGCATTGCTAATGCTATAAGCATTAACAATGCGCCGCACAGACAGAAAAAGGAGCACCCGGCGGCCACGGCGCACGTGAGTATAATGCTGCTCACTAACATACCATGGCAGCCAGGACTTCAGTAGCGTCCTGGCTGCCATGGCAACCGATCAGAACTGACCACTGCCAACAATGATGGGGGGGGAGGACCCTGTGGCCACTGCCACCAATGATTAATACTAGGGGGGGGGATTGAGTTGCCAGAGGGGGCTGATAAGAGGGAGAGGCTGGGGGGCTGATCAGAGGCTGGGGGCACATGAGAGGCTGGGGGGCTGATAAGAGGCATGGGGCTCTTATCTGAGGTCAGAGTGGGGGTCATTCACATTGGGGTCTGAGCTGAGGTCTGATTGTGGGTCTGATCTGAGGTGTCATGAAAAAAAAAAAAAAATCTTCTTATTGTCCCCCTCTAAAACCTAGGTGCGTCTTGTAGGGCGAAAAATACGGTAGATAGGAGATAGATAGCTAGATAGATAATAGGAGATAGATATTAGATAGATATAAAGATATGGGATAGATAGATATTAGATAGATACATATGAGATATAGATAGAATATAGATAGATAGATAGAAGATAGATAGATATTAGATAGATAGAAGATAGATAGATATTAGATAGATAGAAGATAGATAGATATGAGATAGATAAATAGACAGACAGATAAACCATAGATATATATATATGAAATAGGAGATATATAGATATATAAGAGATAGATGATAAATAGATAGGCAGATAGATATTTTATAGATAGACTTACATGTTTGTACTGTACTGATCACTTTATTTTCTGTGAACAGTAATAATCTTTATTCATTGCTGGTAATGGGAGATTCTCATCATTAGGGAGCATTCACACGACCGTGTTTTTCTTCGGACAATTCACGGACCCATTAATTTCTATGTTTCCGCAAAAAATTGCGGAATGCCTTTCTTTGTCATCCCTGTGCTGTCCGTTCCTTTTATTTTAGAACATGTCCTATACTTGGCCGCAAATTGCAGTCCGTGGCCCCATAGAAAGTCATTGGGTCCGTAAGAAACAGATAGCATACGGAAATGCATCCGTATGTCATCCGTTTTTTGCGGACCCCTGGACTGAAAACATTCTAGGAAACCCCATTTCATTTTTTGCGGACCGTAAAAAACGGATGACACACGGAAGCACCACGTCCGTATTATACGGACTTACGGAACGGAAACGGAAAGATAACTGAAGACATACGGAACACACGGATCCGTGATTTGCGGACCGCAAAACCAACACGGTCATGTGAATGCTCCCTTATGCTGACTTGTCTGTGATGAAATGACACCTGAGATCCTGTTATGGATGGTATCACAGTTGGCCAGGGATGTCATGTGACCACTCCTCTGAAGATGCTTGCTGTGATGCATGCTGGGATTTTTACTTTCACTTTGCTGCTGCTCCTCCCACACAGACTGTCCTCTATGGGAGCATACTATGCTGAACACATTAGAAAAATTATACATACACAGTATATCTCTCATTATACTAATACCTCTTGGCTTTAGTTATTATCTGGGGCCATTTATTTATTTTTTTGCGTATGGTGGCCAACCCCTTTAAGGACTGGGTCTATTTTGTCCTATAGGACCAAGCCTTTTTTCCCCAAGAATATAGTACAGAAAACATGCTGCACGAAAAATGTAGGCTCAATGTTATTTACATATCTGCGTCCACTTTACAGATGTAAAAACCTGGACTATTTTGCATCAGACCCCGATATCAGTATGTGTATTAGTGGCTTCTCACCATGGTTGACCCATTTTTGACATCCACAATAAATGGTAAACTCCTTTTCCATAGGGGACAAAATATGCTAAGAACACCGCTAAAAAAAGTCATAAAAATTGCATGCGGTATGGAAAAAACACAAGCAGTTTCTACAGAATTTTTTCAGCGCCAGCCAAGGTAAATAGCCTCCCTTTCATTTCAATAAGAAACAGCACTTGCTTTTTTTTCCCATGTGGAGAAAAGAGGCAGCATGCCCTATACTGGCACAGAAACTGCTCCGCATCAAGTGGAAAAAAAAAAATGTGTCGTACGCCATGTACTCGTGCCTGTGTTTTTTTCGCGTTGTTTTTGCGGCAGATCAGCGCCAAAAACCACCAGCAAAAATGCAGATTCGCATTGAAGCGTACACTCCAAACAACACACAAAAACGTATCAAAAACAGCACCAAACCTGCACATAAAAAAAAACACTTTTAAAATCTGTGAAAATTAAACACTGCATGTTTTCAAAATGCATCGAGTGAACATACCCTAACCCTCTGCTCTAACCCTAACTAAGCTCACCTTGTGTTCAGACCCCTCCTAGGTTTTTCTGTTCTTCTAATTTTTTACCCTGGCGGCGCCTACTGGATGTCTTCACCAGGCTGCAGGGAAAATGGGTGGTCCAGTCCCGCTTGCCACATGACTGCCTATTTTCCTATGACAAGCTACAGTTCCCAGACGCTCATACGCACTGCCGACATATGCTGCTAACTAGCTTAATATAAAATCTTTTTTCCCTTTTCATCACTTTTTTATGTGAAAACGTGGGTTATGTGGAAAGAGGCATAGCTGACAAATTTAGGCTACTTTCACACTAGCGTTCGGAGCGGATGAAACATCAGACGGATCCGCTCCGATAATGCAGACGTTTGCATCCGTTCAGAGCGGATCCGTCTGCATTATTACTTAGAAAATTTTCTAAGTCTGAAAGTAGCCTGAGCGGATCCGTTCAGACTTTACATTGAAAGTCAATGGGGAACGGATCCGCTTGAAGATTGAGCCATATGGTGTCATCTTCAAGCGGATCCGTCCCCATTGACTTCCATCATAAGTCTGGACGGATCCGCTCGCCTCCGCACGGCCAGGCGGACACCCGAACGCTGCCAGCAGCGTTCAGGTGTCCGCTCACTGAGCGGAGCGGAGGCTGAGCGCTGGCAGGTGGATGCATTCTCAGTGGATCCGCCTCCACTGAGAATGCATTAGGGCCAGACGGATGCGTTCGGGGCCGCTCGTGAGCCCCTTCAAACGGAGCGCACGAGCGGACACCCGAACGCTAGTGTGAAAGTAGCCTTATCAATTCTAAAAATGGATACGCCAATCTTAGAGAGAGTTCACATCACCGTTATTTTTCTGTTCTTCTGATTTCTGTCTAAAAAAAAACGGATCTCAGATAGAAATGGCTCAAACGGATGCCAAATGTGCAACAGGATCCGTTTTTTCCTTTATTTTTCTGCTCTTCTGATGGATCAGAAGAACGGAAAGCTAAACGATGATGTGAGCTCAGCCTTAATAAATCTGCCCCACTGAGTTCATGCACTGGAGCATTGTTCATTTCAACACTAAAGTGAATTTCTGAGATAAACATGACTAGCTATCGCGCACAGAAAACAAGAACATGTGGGAGTTCTAGTAATATCAGAAATTACTAAACTGAAACCATATGCTTTAGTAAAATAACAACAGATCTCTGAGACGCTTTCACTCCGCAGTTGGCACAGCCGTTCGCTGTTTGCTCCTTGTGGAGGACACTGAAAAGCTGTGATTTCTTTTCCTTTAAAGTACTTGTGACTACTACATACCGAAATGAAATGAATGTGAAAGGCCAAACAAAAATTCACCTTTGACGAAAAACAAAGTAAAATCTCCTTGAATTATGGGGGAATTTATCACAAAGGAAAACTGATTTAGTTGCCCATAGGGACCAATCAGATTCCACCTCTCTTTTTTCAGCGTTCAGAGTGAAAAAAAAAAGAAGAATGGTTGCTATGGGTTCCTTTATGCCAGTTTTTGATAAATCTCACTATATGGATGAGCAAAGAAAGAGTTGCGGTTCTGTGACGTGACCTGGAAAGTGAAACGCAATGAGCACCAATAAGAAATAAAGTTTCATGACTTGACCCCATATTTTAAAAGTTATTTTACGCTCTCTAAAGCCATTCCAAGGCCTAGAGGGGGAACAATTATCATCATGATCTGTGTGATGCATTGCAGAACCACCATCCATTAGCTCATGAACGAATTTTGATTTTGTGCTGCCATACTCCGAGAGCCGTAACTTTTTATTTATAGTGAGGGCTTACTATTTCTAGGATGATTTGATGTTTTCATCAGGACCATTTTAGCATACATACAACTTTTTGACGCCAATATGTAGAAAGGCGGTCGGCACTGCCCAGAGCGAACCATATACGTATGTGGACTACTCCTGCGTACATTTGTTTGTGATCTCCGGCGGTGCTCAGCTGGCCTACAGCTTCAAGTCTTGAATCAACATGTAGATGAAAGAAACAATGGCACTCACCAATATTCTTATATTGATCCATTAAAACACAGTGGATGCGGGTACAGCACAGCAAAAGGCAACAGCCATTTCGCGCTTCCTCAGGCCTCAATGTGACGACGCTGGCGCATACACGTAAAATACCCTTACGCCAGCTACATCACCATCACTACATAAGACAACTAAATTGTTCTCATCATTGAACCCCAAAGGACCCATTGCCTTTGTCTTGAGAATCCATGAAGCTTCTCTTTGTAATAGTATACGGTTTCTGTCCCCACCACGATCTAGGACTTGCACTCTCTCTATTCCTGCACATGCTTCATGTACATGTTCTATCAATCTAGATGCTCATATTCTTGTCTCTATGGACCTCCTATGTTCCCTAAATCTCACATGCAGACATCTTGTGGTTTTTCCTATATAAAATCTACCACAAGGTCATAAAAATGACATATACCACAAATTGTGTCTTACAGGATATGAAGTGTCTCACCACATGTTCAACCCTTCCTATCTGAAGATACTTACGTCTGCACATAAATCTACACATGGAGCAATGCCCACAACTATTACCTTGTGGGGTATACTTCCCTAGCCAATTCAAGTCCTCTTCTTGGAAGCGACTTCTTACTACAAATTCCTTAATAGTTCTACTCCTCCTAAAACTGATAATGGGATTCAATTGGGTTTTCACCTTTAAGGACTCATCCTGGGCCAATACATGCCAGTTGTTTAAAATGGCATTTTTAATAAGAGGAGCCATTGGGGTGTAATTAAAAATAAAAACCGGTCTCTCACTTTTGTCTTTACCTCTAAACTGTTTATGTTTAATGAGACCCCCTCGTTCTCGTGCAAGGGCCTTCCTATAAGCAGAGTCTATCACATTCTTGGGGTAACCTCTCTGCAAAAAAACTCTTTGACGGGGATGAGTCCATTGAACAATCTAAGGAGTTGGTTATTATCCTTCTAAGGCGCATGAACTGTCCATACGGGACTGCCAATTTCACATGGGGCGGGTGGAAGATACCATAGTGCAAGAGTAAATTTGTGGAAGTGGGTTTCCAAAAGACAGTAGTACATAGATTACTATCTCTTACACCCTATCCTTAACATCTAAAAGCTCCAACTCCTCAATATCTATCTTCCTGGTAAATTGCATATTCATGTGATTGGTCACATTCAGATATTCCACAAATTCATCAATTTGTGCCATGGTACCTGTCCACACTATAAAGACACCTTCAATGAATCTCAGAAATATCTTAATATATGCCACAAAAGGATTCCTCACCGTAAATACATATTGATCTTCGAAAACTGCAAGAAACAAATTGGCAAAAGTACAGGAGTCCCCATGGCTCTCCTTATTTTTTGTTTATACCACTTTTTGTATAATATAACAAAGACAGGTGCACTCTGCGGTCTTACTAAGCCCTCAAACTGGTGTTAAAATTTAGAGATTAGCCAACATGTCCTACGTGAGGACATGTCTGAGCCGAGCACCGCGCCAAGGTTTCTCAAGTAGCTCAGGACCTAACGATAAACCTACCTGGGCCGTATGGGCAATACCAGGAGCCAGTGGGCAAATTACAGGAGCGCAAGGTCCGACTCAAAGCAATCACCCAGTGACCTCCAGCATGTGACCATGTATACAGTGGGAGGAGGGAGAGAGCTCTGAGCCCCACCCAAGACTGGCTGATATAGCCCGGGCCTTACATGTGCACCAGAATGCTGCTTGTGGATGGAAATGAAGGCACATTCAGACTAGGAGTTTCTACACCTCCAAAAAATTCTAAAATACAAACTACAAATTGGCGTGGTATTAAAAAGCAGGAAGTGCACAACTACATATGCAGTGGTGCAATTATACCGGGGGGGGGGGGCAGATCCTGCACTTGTGGCCCGTTGCCAATGGCAATCCCCAGCAAAAATGCATACAATGGAGGATGCCTGCAGCGGACCACAAGTACCACAATGGACATCCTACACAGGATAGCAAATGTGTGAATGTGATAAACAGTATATATAATATAACAAAAACAAAGACAGGTGCACTCTGCGGTCTTACTAAGCCCTCAAACTGGTGTTAAAATTTAGAGATTAGCCAACATGTCCTACGTGAGGACATGTCTGAGCCCGAGCACCGCGCCAAGGTTTCTCAAGTAGCTCGGGCATTGCCCATACGGCCCAGGTAGGTTTAGCGTTAGGTCCCGAGCTACTTGAGAAACCTTGGCGCAGTGTTATATTATATATACTGTTTATCACATCCACACACTTGCTATCCTGTGTAGGATGTCCATTGTGGTACTTGTGGTCCGCTGCAGGCATCCTCCATTGTAGGAATGTAGATTGGCTTTATTAAAAGGGATACCTTCCTATTTGGAAGACACCGGTGATTTTTACCACAACAGTGTATCCGCATTATTCTTGTGAGACAAGGTAAAACTCATGGGTATGTGGATTTTGTGACTGAAGCATTGCAGTTTATTTTAACCCATTATGCCTTTATGTTTGGCAAAAAGTGGTATAAACAAAAAACGGGGACAGCCATGGGGACTCCTGTACTTTTGCTAATTTGTTTCTTGCAGTTTTCGAAGATCAATATGTATTTACGGTGAGGAATCCTTTTGTGGCATATATTAAGGTATTTGTGAGATTCATTGAAGGTGTCTTTATAGTGTGGACAGGTACCATGGTGCAATTTGACGAATTTGTGGAATATCTGAATGTGAACAATCACATGAATATGCAATTTACCAGGAAGATAGATATTGAGGAGTTGGAGCATCTAGATTGATAGAACATGTACATGAAGCATGTGCAGGAATAGAGAGAGTGCAAGTCCTAGATCGTGGTGGGGACAGAAACCGTCTACTATTACAAAGAGAAGCTTCATGGGTTATGAAGACAAAGGCAATGGGTCCTTTGGGGTTCAAGGATAAGAACAATTTAGAAGTATTCGTATAGTTTTGTTTTAGTTTTTGTTTATTTTGAGTTGTCTTATGTAGTGATGGTGACGAAGCTGGCGTAAGGGATTTTACGTGTATGCGCCAGCCTCGTCACGTTGAGGCCTGAGGAAGCGCGAAGGGGCTGTTGCCTTTTGCTGTGCTGTACCCGCTTTGGATCAATAAAAGCTGCAGAAAGAATATTGGCGAGTGCCATTGTTTCTTTTATCTACATGTTAATACAGCTTTTTGATCACTTTTTATTCAATTTGGCTGGGTGGTAAGGTGACAAACAACATTTGTTTTTGTTTTGTTTTTTAACAGTGTTCACCATGCAAGCTAACTAACATGATCATTTTATAGTGTGGTTCATAAGGGACATGCCAATACCAACTACTTTATTGTATTTTTTTGAAACTTGATGATCTATTTCTACTGTGCTTTTTCTTATTTTTCAACATTGTATACATTTTTTTTTTGTTTTCTTTCAGTCCCATTAGCACATTTTCACCATAGGTCAGGAAGGGGTTAAACATCCCCAAACTCCAGAGCTTTTATGCCCCAGTAATGAGACGAGCTCCCGATTTGTGCTTTCTGGCGCTCAGCATCCCCGCTGATCAGCGGTTTGAACGAGCTGTTTGCCCAGCTTCCACCACACCCCATAGGGAATACCATAAAAACCCAGAAAATGATGGCAGAATTGCATTTCTTTTCAGTTCCACCCCATTTGGATTTTTTCCAGCATCCCACTATAGTGTATGTATTATTAAATGGTTCTATTAGAAACAAGCCCTCATATGGCTATGTGAACGGAAAAATAAAAAAAGCTATGGCTCCGCGAAGGCAGGGAGTAAAAAATGAAAACGTAAAAAGGGAAAAATCGCTGCGTCATGAAGGGGTTAATATAGTATACTTCATTTATATCAAGTATTTCTTTTTTACCCATCAAGGATATAAGCCATATAACAACTAGAGAATACAATCTTCCTTCAAAACTATAACAGGATGCTGCATGGGGAAACAGACACGTGATCATAAAAACTCTGGTATAAAAGATGTTAGATACGGCAAAATAGTGAACATTATTCAGCATTTTTTAGGATGGATAAAACACTGAACGGGGCACTTACCTGAATGAGGAAGGCGGTCTGTTGTCTGGCGTCCTGGACGATAAAGGACCAAACAGTTTTCTTTGATCTTCTCTTGGTGTGAAAGGTCTTTTGGTTTTCAGAGTCCGAAGAGAATTTCTGGCTTCATTTATTATTTCTGCGCTGGTCTTCTGGACAGAATTGGGGGGTTTATAAAAAGGGTCTGATCTCTTATCACGGGAGGAATGCATCTTCTGTAAAGCCTTGGATTCTTCCATCCGGTCACAATAATACCATTACCAGCACCACCAGCTAAAAGACAATAAAGATAATCAAGCGGAGAAATGCACTTCCAGGAGAACGGCCTCCACCGTTACAGATAATACCAACTTGGGGAGAGTTTGAGCCATTTCCATCTGAGATCCGCATGCAGGATCTTTTTTCCCCCCCCATCTAAAAAAAACTGATCTCAGACCGAAATGGCTCAAACAGATGCTAAATGTGCAACAGGATCCGTTTTTTTGGATCCTGTTTTGGTTTTTTTCTGTGTTGGGTCTCATATGACATACCAAAACTTAGTAACCCTTTAACAGGTGATAATTGCATTGCATTCTGGGAGATTTGAACTGAGGCCAGTCCACAAAAGGGGTAAAAAATCCTCCAGGTGAGTAAAAAGAAAAAAAGGTGAGTGATATAACCGAATTTGCCCACAGTGCCCTCCCTTTCAGACTGTTTGCATACACATATAGTGGGTCATTTACTAACGGGAAATACGCCTACATTGGGTGTATTTTGGGCGCAGATTGCACAGCAAGGTCTTTTGTGCTGCAATCTGTGACTTTTTAAACAAGTGGGCGTAGCATAGGCGGGAAAGGGGATGGGCCGGTCTTAATAAATGACCCCCATAGTGCCATGTCTAGGGCCGGAGGGCATGCTCCTCTGCAGGCAGCACCACCGGGTGTTCCCTGTACAGGAGCACTGACCAATTATATGTTTTGCCCGATGTGCTGACGTCACCGGTCTCATGGCGCCGGGCACGTCACATGACCAGGAAGAGCGGCATATTTGAATAGGCCATCAGCTAGACACAAGTTCTCCTGATCGCCTCACCATCCCTGTTCTGTGTATCGCATACCCCACGAATCTCGACCTCTGATTTGGACCCTGGCTTGGTATCGTATCTGATTTGTTTATTCCTGTTTTTCCATGTGTGATATCCTGGTATTGACTCCGGCACGGTTCTCACTCTGATATACGGTTCCTGCTTTGGTTCGGTTTTGACCCAGCTAGTCGGCTTCCGTTATACTCCGGTTCCTGTGGCTGCTGATCTGTCAATAGTTTATTATTTTCCTCCCTTCCCATATAGACCCTTGGACATGTTTAGTAAGGGACAGCTGTGAAGCACTGCTTGATACTTTTTCTTACTATGAAAATTTGGTGCAATGAGGGTGTCACTGTTGCTCTTGTTGCACCCAAGCATCACTTTTTTCTGTGGCCAGCCCCTCCATTGCTGCTTTCATTGACACAGCCAGGCAGTGGCAAAGCAGTGAGGGAGGGGTTTACCACAGAAAGGAGTGGAGCTTGGGTGTAACAAGAGCAACGGCAACGCCCTTATTGCACCAAAGGCCTACTTTTCATATTAAGAAAAAGTATCATAACTCGGGAACGGGGCCTCGGATCAACAAAAGAAACACAGCATTTTAATCAGGAGAATTGCAGCCATGTGTCTATGCAAACAGTTTGCTAGGGAGGTCGCTGGTGACAGATTCACTTTAAGGCTAGGTCTACACGGCGACACTGGTCGCGGGAATGCTGTCGCGGCCAGGATCGCTGAGTAGCGGTGATCCCATAGAAATGCATGGGATCGAAGCGGCAGTCACAAGAAGACCAACACCGCTGGATTTCTTGCGACTGCCGCGACGATCCTATTCATTTCTATGGGATCACTGGTACTCAGCGATCCTGGCCGCGACAGGTGTCGTCGTGTAGCCCTAGCCTAATCCCACATGTATTTTGGGCCTCAATGACCAGTATGCAACCAAACAGAACGGAATGCATTCCCATTGACAATGAATGGGGACAAAACTGACGCATTTTCCTCTGGTATTGAGATGCTGTGACGGAAAATCGCAGATGTGAAAGTAGCCTTACAAACATCTCTCTTATGGATTTAATCCAGAAACACAATTTTGAATGTACATGGCGCATTTCTTCTAAGACTCTCCCACAAGTCAGCTTTAGTAGCTGGTTAGAAACCACTTTGAAGAGTCCTTGCCACCCCTAAGATATCAGCTTCTATGTAAGACTAGTTACTATGTCTGATGTTACATACATCATCAAATGGGAGGCGGAATTATACCAGTGTCGGACCCTGAGATACACTTTATTCTTTCTCATGGTTTTTCTCATTGTGTCAAAATACAGGAAAATTATTTTATATTACTTCTCCATAGTGCTGAAGTCTGAAATTGTGAAAGCTGATCTATTGATATGTCACTGTTACATTTATGACCTCTGTACTATAGTGCCATGTTATGGGAAGCAGCTATGTATCATCTGTTCTGCTGTATCTCTTTCTAGTAATAATAATAAAAAAAATACAAATAAAAAAAGTAAAAAATAAATAAAATGACATTAAAAAAAATGCTGGCAACATAAAGTAGACATATGGTAAATGTTCATTAATAACTATTTTGTGAGGTATCACTCTCTGTCTTAGGCCTCATGCACACGAGCGTATGTATTTTGCGATCCGCAAAAAATACGGATGACGTCCGTGTGCATTCCGTATTTTGCGGAACGGAACAACTGGCCCCTAATAGAACAGTCCTATCCTTGTCCGTAACACAGATTTTTTTACGGAACGGAAATACGGACATACGGAAATGGGATGCACACAAAGTAACTTCTGTTTTTTTCCGGACCCATTGAAATGAATAGTTCCATATAAGCAAAAAAAACTAAACGGACACGGAAAGAAAATACATTTGTGTGCATGAGGCCTTAAAAGCAGAGAAATTTAAATGTAGAAAAATGCAAATTTTCAATGAATTTGGATTTATTTTTTATAAATAAATTTACCACTAACATGAAGTACAATGTGTAACGAAAAGGTCAACAAAATCGCTTGGAGAAGTAAAAACCATCCAAAGTTGTTATCACATAAAGGAACATATGTCAGATTTACAAAATTAGGGCTCATGCACACAAACGTTTCTTGCGTTCTGTATACTGGCCGTATTTTGATTCCGTATACGGAACCATTAATTTCAATGGGTCCGCAAAAGATGCGGACAGCACTGTGTGCTGTCTGCATCCGTTGCTCAGTTTCGTGGCCCCGCAAAAATTATGAGGCATGTCCTATTTTTGTCCGTTTTGCGGCCCGCAAAAAACGGCACGGCTCGGTTCTTAAAGGGGTTGTCCTGTTTTCTCATACTGATGACCTATCCTTAGCATAGGTCATCAATTTCAGATTGGTGGGGGACCGACTGCAGGCACCTCCGCCAACCAGCTTTTGGAAGAGAACACAGTTCTCGTACAAGCGCTGCGTTTTCTTCACTGTTTACCTGCTTCCTGTCTACATTGCAGAGTCAGAGCAGCGTAATTACAGCTCCTCCGTCCCATGTAAGTTACTGAGACAGAGCTGCTCTGCCTCTGCAATGTTGACAGGGAGTAGGTAAACAGTGAAGAGAAGGCGGCGCTTGTACAAGAGCTGCGTTCTCTTCCAAAAGCTGAACAAATGCCATAAACAAATGCTTCAGTGTCCTGCTTTCCATGGAGCTTCAGCTGACATTTGGAGTTGGAGTTTTTACTGCAAAATACTAGTCAAAAACACTGGAGCAAAAATAAACGCAAAAATGACAAAAACCACCACCAAAAACTTGGCTGTTCACATGGCATCATTTCCTACTGGCAAAAATTCAGGTGTGAAACTGCGACCACGCCAAGAAGGGACATGTCTTTTCTTCGTGTCTGCAGGTAGAAGCGGCGTCGTCTGCTGTTTACCTCCATTCAGTCCCTCAGCGGGCCTGCTGCACTCCAAGCACAATGGTGGCTTCTGCTGTGGAATACCCCGTGAATCCGCCATATGAACAGGCTTTTAGGCCTCTTTCACACAAACGATACGGATTGGCTCCAGATGCGTTCAGGGTGAGTTCCGTGAAACTCGCACCATTTCGCAAGCAAATTCAGTCAGTTTTGTCTGCAATTGCGTTCAGTTGTTCCATTTTTTCCGTGTGGGTGCAATCAGACTGCATCCAGGTGATATCCGGACGCAATGCGTTTTTCACTGAAGCCCCCATCACTTCTATGGGGCCAGGGCTGCGGGAAAAGTACAGAATATAGAACCTGCTGCGATTCTCACACAGAACTATTGAAATGAAGGGTCAGGATTCAGTGCGGGTGCTGTGCGTTCACGTCACGCATTGCACCCGCGCGGAAAACTCGCTCATGTGAAGGATGAGTTCACACAGTTGCCCAAAAAAAAAAAAGACAATGCTGAATCCACTTCAACATTCTGCACTTTTTTTGGCGTGTTTTTTGATGTACCAGTGAAATCAATGGGCGGTGGGCTGCACGTTTTATGTGCGGATTTTAGGTGCAGAAAATGCCACACAAAAACTCTGCCTGAAGTTGGTTTTGTTCCTGTGGCGTCAGTGGTTGGCACACGTATGGAGGCATCTGTGGCTGCCCCCTCAACCACTCTGGGGGCACACCAGCGGCTCCCCCAACTGGTATGCTGGCATCTAACTAACATAGGGTGATCTGTGGCTGCCCCTAGGTAGGGGCATGTGTCTGGGTTGTGTCATTTCTAAATATCGGACTGTGCACAGTAATGATACACGTCAGGAACACTGGTGATTCTCCAGCTCTTACTAACTTATACAGACCCACTCGCCGCCAAATTAAAGTTTCAGTCAAATTTGCTATGATGGTGAATAATTCAGGAGCAGCTCCTGGGGCACAATGCGCTGGCAGAGCACGTGCATCAATATGTAATGTGACGTGCCCAGAGAGCAGCGTGACAGGTCGTCATGGTAACCAACACTTCCCCAGCTTACAAATCAGGTGTCTCACTACAACTACGAGGCCACAGTAGCGGCAGGCACTGTGAGAAGACCGAGCCACCACACCGGCAAAACTCACCTCGGTGCAGAACGATAACCGACAACTGTGCAACTTGTGGCCGCCGTCTCCACGGAGCAGGGCAGCACTGCGCCTGCGTACTGGCCGGACGAGAGGGGCGGAGTCTGCTGTGTTGTTGTTACCTGTTGTGAGGCGGGGGACGGGGACGGAAGCTTTTGGAGTTTCAACATTATAGTCAAAAACAGCGAAGAAGGAAATGTTCCTCCAATCTGCTATGGGTTAGGAATAGGCGGTGTATTATACAGCTGTTCTTTAGAGGCGTTATTGATGCGGCTTCCTATGAGGCAGGCTTTGTGGTGGGGCCAGGAGGTCACATGCAGTGCCTGCCATACAGTACTCCTTGTGAGGGAAATGGTCTAAATAGGCATGAGCCAACTTTTGAAGTTGGGGTATATGCTGAATTGCGTTATGGATTCCGTTACCAGGGAGCATAACGCAAGTAAAGGCATTCCGTTATACATTCCATTATGATAAAAGTCTAAGGCCTGCATAACGGATATGTCCGGTTTCCGTTATGCAGAAGCGGACTCCTGCATAATGCCTCTAAAGGCGTTCAGTCATGCATGCTGTGCACCACCAATGAGGCCAGGTGAGGCGATTGCCTCAGGCAGCACCAGGTAGGGACAAGAGCGCCAGGTAGGGACACACTGAACGCCGCCCCTGGGCACCTACACAGTGAACGCCGCCCCTGGGCACTTGCGACTGCTCATTTGCATATTAATTAAAATACATTTTTCCAGCTTGTGCAAGTCTAAAGAAAAGAACAAAGGTACCGTTACAATCCTGTATAGGTGTGCTACAGAGCCATGTAAGCACTGTATATGGCCGTATGGAGGTGACAGACTCCCTTTAACTACTAAAATGCCGTTAGTATAGTCAGTAATATGAATAACTAATCAAATGGCTAGTTTCATTACCTATAAGATTGTATGTTTTGATAATAACGTTGGGTAAGTGCTTGAGACCATAGCTGGGTCTTGTGTGTTTCCTCTGAGCTTGTATATTCTTTTATCTAATCAGGAAATGTGCTGGCACAGGCAGAAGAGTGTAAATTGCGCTCACACCCTGCTACAGTGACCCCCCCACCCCGAAAACAGATGAAAATGGTATTGCAAAAACATGATTTTATTATCAAAAATGCTTTGTGTAAAAGTGGTAAATCATTTAAAAACTAGATAAAATTGGTGTCTCTGTAATCGTACTGACTAGCAGAATAAGGATAATGTGTCATTTTTCCCAAATGGTGCATTGCACAATAACAAAACCCAAAAAGTTTATCCTGCTTCCCAAAAAGTAACCAAAAAGCCATATATACCCCAAAATAGAACCAATGATGGTGGCAAAAAATAAGCCCTCAAACAGCTCCATTGAGAGAAATATACAGGGTGGGCCATTTATATGGATACACCTTAATAAAATGGGAATGGTTGGTGATATTAACTTCCTGTTTGTGGCACATTAGTATATGTGAGGGGTGAAGCTTTTCAAGATGGGTGGTGACCATGGCGGCCATTTTGAAGTCGGCCATTTTGAATCCAACTTTTGTTTTTTCAATAGGAAGAGGGTCATGTGACACATCAAACTTATTGGGAATTTCACAAGAAAAACAATGGTGTGCTTGGTTTTAACGTAACTTTATTCTTTCATGAGTTATTTACAAGTTTCTGACCACTTATAAAATGTGTTCAATGTGCTGCCCATTGTGTTGGATTGTCAATGCAACCCTTTTCTCCCACTCTTCACACACTGATAGCAACACCGCAGGAGAAATGCTAGCACAGGCTTCCAGTATCCGTAGTTTCAGGTGCTGCACATCTCGTATCATCTGAAGGCAATCGTCTATGCTGTGAAGATACGAGATGTGCAGCACCTGAAACTACGGATACTGGAAGCCTGTGCTAGCATTTCTCCTGCGGTGTTGCTATCAGTGTGTGAAGAGTGGGAGAAGAGGGTTGCATTGACAATCCAACACAATGGGCAGCACATTGAACACATTTTCTAAGTGGTCAGAAACTTGTAAATAGCTCATGAAAGAATAAAGTTACGTTAAAACCAAGCACACCATTGTTTTTCTTGTGAAATTCCCAATAAGTTTGATGTGTGACATGACCCTCTTCCTATTGAAAAAACAAAAGTTGGATTCAAAATGGCCGACTTCAAAATGGCCGCCATGGTCACGACCCATCTTGAAAAGTTTCCCCCCTCACATATACTAATGTGCCACAAATAGGAAGTTAATATCACCAACCATTCCCATTTTATTTACCACCTCCGGACCGCCTAACGCAGATTCGCGTTCCGGAGGTGGCAGCCCTGCGCACAGTCACGCATCTACGCGTCATCTCGCGAGACGCGAGATTTCCTGTGAACGCACGCACACAGGCGCGCGTGTTCACAGGATCGGAAGGTAAGCGAGTGGATCTCTAGCCTGCCAGCCGCGATCGTTCGCTGGCAGGCTGGAGATGTGATTTTTTTTAACCCCTAACAGGTATATTAGACGCTGTTTTGATAACAGCGTCTAATATACCTGCTACCTGGTCCTCTGGTGGTCCCCTTTGTTTGGATCGCCCACCAGGGGACACAGGCAGCTCAGTAATATGTTGCACCAAGCACCACTACACTACACCCCCCCCCCTGTCACTAATTAACCCCTTGATCACCCCTG
Source organism: Bufo bufo (assembly GCF_905171765.1). NCBI lineage: Eukaryota > Metazoa > Chordata > Amphibia > Anura > Bufonidae > Bufo > Bufo bufo. The sequence continues at coordinate 335,683,767 of NC_053392.1, read as the reverse complement.
ATCACCCCATATGGACTCCCTGATCACCCCCCTGTCATTGATTACCCCCCTGTCATTGATCACCCCCCTGTAAAGCTCCATTCAGATGTCCGCATGATTTTTACGGATCCACTGATAGATGGATCGGATCCGCAAAACGCATACGGACGTCTAAATGGATCCTTACAGGGGCGTGATCAATGACTGTGGTGATCACCCCATATAGACTCCCTGATCACCCCCCTGTCATTGATTACCCCCCTGTCATTGATCACCCCCCTGTAAAGCTCCATTCAGATGTCCGCATGATTTTTACGGATCCACTGATAGATGGATCGGATCCGCAAAACGCATACGGACGTCTGAATGGAGCCTTACAGGGGCGTGATCAATGACTGTGGTGATCACCCCATATAGACTCCCTGACCACCCCCCTGTCATTGATTACCCCCCTGTAAAGCTCCATTCAGATGTCCGCATGATTTTTACGGATCCACTGATAGATGGATCGTATCCGCAAAACGCATACGGACGTCTGAATGGAGCCTTACAGGGGCGTGATCAATGACTGTGGTGATCACCCCATATAGACTCCCTGATCACCCCCCTGTCATTGATTACCCCCTGTCATTGATCACCCCCCTGTAAAGCTCCATTCAGATGTCCGCATGATTTTTACGGATCCACTGATAGATGGATCGGATCCGCAAAACGCATACGGACGTCTGAATGGAGCCTTACAGGGGCGTGATCAATGACTGTGGTGATCACCCCATATAGACTCCCTGATCACCCCCCTGTCATTGATTACCCCCCTGTCATTGATCACCCCCCTGTAAAGCTCCATTCAGATGTCCGCATGATTTTTACGGATCCACTGATAGATGGATCGGATCCGCCAAACGCATACGGACGTCTGAATGGAGCCTTACAGGGGCGTGATCAATGACTGTGGTGATCACCCCATATAGACTCCCTGATCACCCCCCTGTCATTGATTACCCCCTGTCATTGATCACCCCCCTGTAAAGCTCCATTCAGATGTCCGCATGATTTTTACGGATCCACTGATAGATGGATCGGATCCGCAAAACGCATACGGACGTCTGAATGGAGCCTTACAGGGGCGTGATCAATGACTGTGGTGATCACCCCATATAGACTCCCTGATCACCCCCCTGTCATTGATTACCCCCCTGTCATTGATCACCCCCCTGTAAAGCTCCATTCAGATGTCCGCATGATTTTTACGGATCCACTGATAGATGGATCGGATCCACCAAACGCATACGGACGTCTGAATGGAGCCTTACAGGGGCGTGATCAATGACTGTGGTGATCACCCCATATAGACTCCCTGATCACCCCCCTGTCATTGATCACCCCCCTGTCATTGATCACCCCCCCCTGTCAGGCTGCATTCAGATGTCCGTATGATTTTTACGGATCCACGGATACATGGATCGGATCCGCAAAACACATACGGACATCTGAATGGAGCCTTATAGGGGGGTGATCACCCCCCTGTCAATATAGACTCCCTGATCACCCCCCTGTCATTGATCACCCCTCTGTAAGGCTCCATTCAGACATTTTTTTGGCCCAAGTTAGCGGAAATATTTTTTATTTTCTTACAAAGTCTCATATTCCACTAACTTGTGTCAAAAAATTAAATCTCACATGAACTCACCATACCCCTCACGGAATCCAAATGCGTAAAATTTTTTAGACATTTATATTCCAGACTTCTTCTCACGCTTTAGGGCCCCTAGAATGCCAGGGCAGTATAAATACCCCACATGTGACCCCATTTCGGAAAGAAGACACCCCCGGGTATTCCGCGAGTGGCATATTAAATCCATGAAAGATTGAAATTTTTGTCCCAAGTTAGCGGAAAGGGAGACTTTGTGAGAAAAAAATAAAATAAAATCAATTTCCGCTAACTTGTGCCAAAAAAAAAAAATTTCTATGAACTCGCCATGCCCCTCATTGAATACCTTGGGGTGTCTTCTTTCCAAAATAGGGTCACATGTGGGGTATTTATACTGCCCTGGCATTCTAGGGGCCCTAAAGCGTGAGAAGAAGTCTGGGATCCAAATGTCTAAAAATGCCCTCATAAAAGGAATGTGGGCCCCTTTGCGCATCTAGGCTGCAAAAAAGTGTCACACATGTGGTATCGCCGTACTCAGGAGAAGTTGGGGAATGTGTTTTGGGGTGTCATTTTACATATACCCATGCTGGGTGAGAGAAATATCTTGGTCAAATGCCAACATTGTATGAAAAAATGGGAAAAGTTGTCTTTTGCCAAGATATTTCTCTCACCCAGCATGGGTATATGTAAAATGACACCCCAAAACACATTCCCCAACTTCTCCTGAGTACGGCGATACCACATGTGTGGCACTTTTTTGCAGCCTAGGTGGGCAAAGGGGCCCACATTCCAAAGAGCACCTTTCGGATTTCACTGGCCATTTTTTACAGAATTTGATTTCAAACTCCTTACCACACATTTGGGCCCCTAGAATGCCAGGGCAGTATAACTACCCCACAAGTGACCCCATTTTGGAAAGAAGACACCCCAAGGTATTCCGTGAGGGGCATGGCGAGTTCATAGAACTTTTTATTTTTTGTCACAAGTTAGTGGAAAATGATGATATTTTTTATTTTATTTTTTTCTTACAAAGTCTCATATTCCACTAACTTGTGACAAAAAATAAAAACTTCCATGAACTCACTATGCCCATCAGCGAATACCTTGGGGTGTCTTCTTTCCAAAATGGGGTCACTTGTGGGGTAGTTATACTGCCCTGGCATTCTAGGGGCCCAAATGTGTGGTAAGGAGTTTGAAATCAAATTCTGTAAAAAAATGACCGGTGAAATCCGAAAGGTGCTCTTTGGAATGTGGGCCCCTTTACCCACCTAGGCTGCAAAAAAGAGTCACACATGTGGTATCGCCGTACTCAGGAGAAGTTGGGGAATGTGTTTTGGGGTGTCATTTTACATATACCCATGCTGGGTGAGAGAAATATCTTGGCAAAAGACAACTTTTCCAATTTTTTTATACAAAGTTGGCATTTGACCAAGATATTTATCTCACCCAGCATGGGTATATGTAAAATGACACCCCAAAACACATTCCCCAACTTCTCCTGAATATGGAGATACCACATGTGTGACACTTTTTTGCAGCCTAGGTGGGCAAAGGGGCCCACATTCCAAAGAGCACCTTTCGGATTTCACTGGCCATTTTTTACAGAATTTGATTTCAAACTCCTTACCACACATTTGGGCCCCTAGAATGCCAGGGCAGTATAACTACCCCACAAGTGACCCCATTTTGGAAAGAAGACACCCAAAGGTATTCACTGATGGGCATAGTGAGTTCATCAAACTTTTTATTTTTTGTCACAAGTTAGTGGAATATGAGACTTTGTAAGAAAAAAAAAAAAAAATCATCATTTTCCGCTAACTTGTGACAAAAAATAAAAAGTTCGATGAACTCACTATGCCCATCAGCGAATACCTTAGGGTGTCTACTTTCCGAAATGGGGTCATTTGTGGGGTGTTTGTACTGTCTGGCCATTGTAGAACCTCAGGAAACATGACAGGTGCTCAGAAAGTCAGAGCTGCTTCAAAAAGCGGAAATTCACATTTTTGTACCATAGTTTGTAAATGCTATAACTTTTACCCAAACCATTTTTTTTTTACCCAAACATTTTTTTTTTATCAAAGACATGTATAACAATAAATTTTGAGCAAAATTTATATATGGATGTCGTTTTTTTTGCAAAATTTTACAACTGAAAGTGAAAAATGTCATTTTTTTGCAAAAAAAATCGTTAAATTTCGATTAATAACAAAAAAAGTAAAAATGTCATCAGCAATGAAATACCACCAAATGAAAGCTCTATTAGTGAGAAGAAAAGGAGGTAAAATTCATTTGGGTGGTAAGTTGCATGACCGAGCAATAAACCGTGAAAGTAGTGTAGGTCAGAAGTGTAAAAAGTGGCCTGGTCTTTCAGGGTGTTTAAGCCATAGGGGCTGAGGTGGTTAAGGTGTATCCATATAAATGGCCCACCCTGTATACTTACACTGTGTACAGAATTATTAGGCAAATGAGTATTTTGACCACATCATCCTCTTTATGAATGTTGTCTTACTCCAAGCTGTATAGGCTCGAAAGCCTACTACCAATTAAGCATATTAGGTGATGTGCATCTCTGTAATGAGAAGGGGTGTGGTCTAATGACATCAACACCCTATATTAGGTGTGCATAATTATTAGGCAACTTCCTTTCCTTTGGCAAAATGGGTCAAAAGAAGGACTTGACAGGCTCAGAAAAGTCAAAAATAGTGAGATATCTTGCAGAGGGATTCAGCACTCTTAAAATTGCAAAGCTTCTGAAGCGTGATCATCGAACAATCAAGCGTTTCATTCAAAATAGTCAACATGGTCGCAAGAAGCGTGTGGAAAAACCAAGGCGCAAAATAACTGCCCATGAACTGAGAAAAGTCAAGCGTGCAAGCTGAAACGTCAAGACTGGGCCAAGAAATATCTCAAGACTGATTTTTCTAAGGTTTTATGGACTGATGAAATGAGAGTGAGTCTTGATGGGCCAGATGGATGGGCCCGTGGCTGGATTGGTAAAGGGCAGAGAGCTCCAGTCCGACTCAGACGCCAGCAAGGTGGAGGTGGAGTTCTGGTTTGGGCTGGTATCATCAAAGATGAGCTTGTGGGGCCTTTTCGGGTTGAGGATGGAGTCAAGCTCAACTTCCAGTCCTACTGCCAGTTTCTGGAAGACACCTTCTTCAAGCAGTGGTACAGGAAGAAGTCTGCATCCTTCAAGAAAAACATGATTTTCATGCAGGACAATGCTCCATCACACGCGTCCAAGTACTCCACAGCGTGGCTGGCAAGAAAGGGTATAAAAGAAGAAAATCTAATGACATGTCCTCCTTGTTCACCTGATCTGAACCCCATTGAGAACCTGTGGTCCATCATCAAATGTGAGATTTACAAGGAGGGAAAACAGTACACCTCTCTGAACAGTGTCTGGGAGGCTGTGGTTGCTGCTGCACGCAATGTTGATGGTGAACAGATCAAAACACTGACAGAATCCATGGATGGCAGGCTTTTGAGTGTCCTTGCAAAGAAAGGTGGCTATATTGGTCACTGATTTGTTTTTGTTTTGTTTTTGAATGTCAGAAATGTATATTTGTGAATGTTGAGATGTTATATTGGTTTCGCTGGTAACAATAAATAATTGAAATGGGTATATATTTGTTTTTTGTTAAGTTGCCTAATAATTATGCTCAGTAATAGTCACCTGCACACACAGATATCCCCCTAAAATAGCTAAAACTAAAAACAAACTAAAAACTACTTCCAAAAATATTCAGCTTTGATATTAATGAGTTTTTGGGTTCATTGAGAACATGGTTGTTGTTCAATAATAAAATTAATCCTCAAAAATACAACTTGCCTAATAATTCTGCACTCCCTGTATGGTTGTCAGGAAATGGCTCATAAACGTATGGTTGTCAGAAAAAGGCTGTACTGGTTCAATAGCAACATGGCGCCCCGGTAATTGAATCCATCAGAATCTGCACTGCAAAAGCTAATGGCGATCTTTCCCTTCTGAACCCTGCAGTGTACCCAAACAGCAGTGTCGCGAGATGCCGTGGCGCTCGCTCTCCTCAGCGCCGCCGGCGTCCCGTTTCTGTTCAGCAGCGAGGACGCTCACAGCAACCAGGCGAGGTCTGAGCACCGAGCTGGGCACTCGGTGCTCAGCTGTACCTCCTGGTCCGGGTCATGTGATGCTGGCCACGTCACATGACCCCAGCTAACTAGTATTTAACAGGCAGCCTGTTGGCCACAGGTTGCCTGTTAATTTAGGTTCCTGGCGATTTGTTGGATACCTGCATACTTACTTGATCCTGTTCCCTGACGATCCTTTGCCTGCTCCTCCTGTACTACGCATCTCTCCTAGTATTTTGACCTCGGCTTCCACCTGACTATTCTTTGCGGACTCCTGTTGTGCTTCTCTACTCTCCTGGTATTTGACCCCGGCTTCTCCTTACCATTCTTTGCTTATCCCTCTGTACTGCGTTACTCTCTTGGTTTTGACCCGGTCCATTCACTATCCGTTATTTGTCTTGTTTGTCATTCCCGCAAGTATCCTAAGTTAGGTACCGCCGTCCAGTTGTCCCCTGTCATCAGGATTTGTGTGGCAAGTAGGCAGGGCCAGGGGTGAGGGTGGAGTGCAGTGGTCACTATCCTCCCCCCTGTGTGTGTGTGTGTGGACGTGACCGTTACAGATTAACAGGCCCAAAAACCACTGTATAATGAATCCTCTGGTGACCCTGACTGACCATATCTCTAACCTGATGCAGATGGTGCAGGAGCTAGGGAGAAACTCCGGTTTTTTGAGCTAGGACAAGGTTCTTCCACTCCTCAGGCCTCCAGTCCACATTTTGAGCCCCAGATTAAGCTCCCAGAACCCTTTTCTATCCTTTAAAGAGAATTGCAAACTTTACTTCCGTTTGCGCCCTGTGTCCTTTGGCCCCGAGAGTCAACGCGTGGGCATTATCATTTCCCGACTATAGGGTGATCCCCAGGACTGGGCATTCTCGTTACCTGCTGGCTCCAGTTGTTTAACTTCTGTGGAGGTTTTTTTTCAGGCCCTGGGTACCCTCTATGATGAACCAGACAGGGCTCTGGTAGCCGAGACGGCTCTAAAGGCACTGGTTCAGGGCAATCTACCTGCGGAGGAGTATTGCACCCACTTCAGAAGGCGGTGTGTTCCCTCAGGATGGAACGAACCAGCCCTTAAGAGTCAGTTTAGGTCTGGTCTGTCTGATAATTTAACCCCTTAAGGACTCAGCCCTATTTCACCTTAAGGACTTGGCCATTTTTTGCAAATCTGACCAGTGTCACTTTAAGTGCTTATAACTTTAAAACGCTTTGACTTACCCAGGCTGTTCTGAGATTGTTTTTTCGTCACATATTGTACTTCATGACACTGCTAAAATTGGGTCAAAAAAGTTAATTTTTTTGCATAAAAAAATAAAATTTTTACCAAAAATTTTGAAAAATTAGCAAATTTCAAAGTTTCAGTTTCTCTACCTCTGTAATACATAGTATTACCCCCAAAAATTGTGATGACTTTACATTCCCCATATGTCTACTTCATGTTTGTAGCATTTTGGGAATGATATTTTATTTTTTGGGGATGTTACAAGGCTTAGAAGTTTAGAAGCAAATTTTGAAATTTTTCAGAAATCTTCAAAATCCCACTTTCTATGGACCAGTTCAGGTTTGAAGTCATATTGTGAGGCTTAGATAATAGAAACCTCCCAAAAATGACCCCATTCTAGAAACTACACCCCTCAAGGTATTCAAAACTGTTTTTTCAAACTGTATTAACCCTTTAGGTCTTCCACAAGAGTTAATGGCAGATTGAGAAACAATTTTGAAATTTCTATTTTTTGGAAAATTTTCCAATATAATAAATTTTTTCCAGAAGTAAAACAAGGGTTAACTGCCAAACAAAACTCAAAATGGGTTGCCCTGATTCTGTAGTTTGCAGAAACACCCCATATGTGGTCGTAAACTACTGTTTGGCCAAACGGGAGCACATAGAAGGAGGGGAACACCATATGGGTTTTGGAAGGCAGATTTTGCAGGACTGGTTTTGTTTATACCATGTCCCATTTGAAGCCCCCTGTTGCACCCCTAGAATAGAAATTTCAAAAAAGTGACTCCATCTAAGAAAGTACACCCCTCAAGGTATTCAAAACTGGGTTTACAAACTTTGTTAACCCTTTAGGTGCTCCACAAGAGTTATTGGCAGATGGAGAAACAATTTAGAAATTTAAATTTTTTGGAAAATTTTCCAATATAATCAATTTTTTCCAGGAGTAAAACAGGGGTTAACTGCCAAACAAAACTCAAAATGGGTTGCCCTGATTCTGTAGTTTGCAGAAACACCCCATATGTGGTCGTAAACTACTGTTTGGCCAAACGGGAGCACATAGAAGGAGGGGAACACCATATGGGTTTTGGAAGGCAGATTTTGCAGGACTGGTTTTGTTTATACCATGTCCCCTTTGAAGCCCCCTGTTGCACCCCTAGAATAGAAATTTCAAAAAAGTGACTCCATCTAAGAAAGTACATCCCTCAAGGTATTCAAAACTGGGTTTACAAACTTTGTTAACCCTTTAGGTGCTCCACAAGAGTTATTGGCAGATGGAGAAACAATTTAGAAATTTCAATTTTTTGGAAAATTTTCCAATATAATCAATTTATTCCAGGAGTAAAACAAGGGTTAACTGCCAAACAAAACTCAAAATGGGTTGCCCTGATTCTGTAGTTTGCAGAAACACCCCATATGTGGTCGTAAACTGCTATTTGGCTAAACAGCAGGACATAGAAGAAGGGGAACGTCATATGGTTTTTGGAAGGCAGATTTTGCTGGACTGGTTTATTTACACCATGTACCCTTTCAAGCCCCCTGATGCACCCCTAGAGTAGAAACTCCATAAAAGTGACCCCATCTAGGAAACTACGGGATAAGGTGGTTGTTGTTTTGAGACTATTTTAGGGGTAAATATGATTTTTGGTTGCTCTATATTACTCTTTTTTGAGGCAATGTAACAAAAAAAAAATTCTAAAATTGTTTCTACATTCGCTATTTAGTTTTGTGGAACACCTAAAGGGTTAACATAGTTTGTAAAGTAACTTTTGAATACCTTGAGGGGTGTAGTTTCTTAGATGGGGTCACTTTTTTGGAGTTTCTAGTCTAGGCTACATCAGGGGGGGCTTCTAATGGGACATGGTGTAAAAAAAAAAACTATCCATCAAAATCTGCCTTCCAGAAACCGTATGGAGTTCCCTTCGTTCTATGCCCTGCCGTGCGGCTATATAGCCATTTACGACCACATATGGGGTGTTTCTGCAAACTACAGAATCAGGGCCATAAATATTGAGTTTTGTTTGGCTGTTAAGTTAACCCTTGCTTTATTACCGGCAAAAAGGATTCAAATGGAAATTTTGCCCAAAAATGGGTGTTTTGGCACCGTTTTTATTTTATATTTTTAACACCGTTCATCCGAGGCGTTTGGTCAAAAGTTATTTTTATAGCGACGACTTTTACGCACGCGACGATGCCCAGTATGTATGGCTCTCAGACTTTGGAGACACTAAGCAGGCATCCTAAAAACTGCGGCCCTCCAGATGTTGTAAAACTACAATTCCCACCATGCCCTGCTGATGGCTGTAGGTTGTCTGGGCATGCTGGGAGTTATAGTTTTACAACATCTGGAGGGCCGCAGTTTGAGGATGCCTGCTCTAAAACTAATATTTTTTTGGGGAAAAAAAATTGTTTCCGTGTCTCCAAAGTCTGAGAGCCATAGTTTTTTATGTTCTCTAGTGGACTGTTGGGATTATAAAAATTTAGTACTCCATGGAAGTGTGATACTCCCTGAAGCAATTGATAATGCAGAGGCCCGGATGATCGGGGCACGTGTCACATTGAGTAGTGGTGTCCTTCCGTATCCCCCTCTTGTGACACACTCTGCATCTTTTTTGGGTTCGTCCCTTCTTTCCAGTATGGGGGACCACACCTGGAAAGTGTTGGCCAGGGACGATCCGGGTGCCTCCAATTCCCGAGGTACTCCGGCCTGCTCTTTCCCGGTCCGAAAAGATCAGGTCTTTGAGGACTGCCTCATAGAATTGGAGGAATGTCCCTGTGCTGCCAGCGCTTCGGGATAGTACAAAAGAGTTGTACATGGCAACCTGTACCAAGTAGACCGCAACTTTTTTGTACCATGCCCGGGTTTTGCGCATGGCATTATATGGCTTGAGGACTTGATCAGAGAGATCAACTCCTCCCATATACCGATTGTAATCGACGATACAATCGGGCTTGATGACCGTTGCCGCGGTACCTCGCACAGGGACTGGGGTGGTGCTGTTACCGTGGATTGTGGACAGCATAAGGACATCCCTCTTGTCCTTATATCTGACCAGCAACAGGTTTCCACTGGTAAGTGCACGGGTCTCACCCCTGGGGATAAGTACCTGGAGGGGGTGGGCAGGGAGGCCGCGTTGATTTTTCCGCACGGTCCCACAAGCGAACGTGGATCTGGCGGCAAGGGACCTGAACAAGGGAATGCTGGTATAAAAGTTGTCCACGTACAAGTGGTAACCGTTATCCAGCAGTGGGTACATAAGGTCCCACACGAGTTTCCCGGTAACACCCAGAGTGGGGGGACATTCTGGGGGTTGAATCCGGGAATCTCGCCCCTCGTACACACGAAATTTGTAAGTGTACCCTGAGGTACTCTCACAAATTTTGTATAGCTTCACGCCATACCTCGCCCGCTTTGTGGGAATATATTGGCGGAAACTGAGTCTCCCCTTGAACGCAACGAGAGACTCATCAACCGCGACCTCCCTTCCAGGTACGTAGGCCTGCTGAAATGTGGCCCCAAAGTGATCGATGACCGGCCGTATCTTATACAGCCGGTCATAGGCAGGATCACCTCGGGGTGGACATGCTGCATTATCGGAATAATGCAGACATTTCCGGATGGCCTCAAACCGGGGACGTGTCATGACCATACTGTACAGTGGGGTCTGGTATAGGACGTCCCCACTCCAGTATTGCCTGACACTGGGTTTTTGGACTAGACCCATATGCAGCACAAGGCCCCAAAATGTCCTCATCTCGGCTGCACTGACCGGCGTCCAGCCACCGGGTCTAGCCAAAAATGAGCCTGGGTTTTGAGCGACGAACTGTTGGGCGTACAGATTCGTCTGCTCCACCATCAGATTCACCAGTGGGTTACTGAAAAAAAAACTAAAATAGTCAATTTCAGTAAACCCCACTGTGGGAATCTGGATTCCAGGATTGCCAGCAAAATCCGGAATCTCAGGCTCAAAGTCCACTGGGGGACACCAGCTAAGTTCATCGGCAGGGGGCTCCGGTGGACTTATTTGGTGGGCCGGGAAACCAGTACGAACCCCAGGGCGGCTCGTACTAGGGTGGGCCACAGGATCCCTAGCATGTGGGGCCCCTGGCTCCGCCGCCTTGGTGGCTCATCGTCATCCGATGATGATGAGGCGGATGATAAAAGGATCTTGGGGTCATCCTCATCCTCACTGGGGCTCTCGGAGTCGGAGGCAATCTGGGCGTATGCCTCCTCGGCCGAGAACATCCGGCGGGCCATGGGTGTGTGTGCGTGTATGTGTGCGTGTGTGGCAAACTTTATTATATGTGCGTGTGTGTGGGGGCAACGGGTGTTCGCCTACTAAAAAAGTAAAAAAAAGGGGCAAGTGTTAGAAAAAAAAAAAAAAGTTCTAAGTTGCTGATCAGCGGTACAACGCTGATCAGCGGTGGGGCGGGCGATGCCCTAACAGTGGCCGGACAAAAAAAGTGCCGGACAGTCAGCACACGCAGAAAAAAAAAAAAGTGGTGGTAAGGGGGCTGGTGGTGAAAGGGGGGGGGGGCTGGTGAGGTGGGGGGTGGGGGGGGGCAATTGGCAGGGGGCGGTCTGGGGTCTGATAGATGGATCAGAAAGAAAGAAAAGAAAGTTTAGTGTAAAAGTTTTTTTTTTCCCCTAACTTTTCCCTTCTTTCCCTTCCTAACGGTGCCTCTCCCTCACTGACCCTAACCTACCTGGGTGGCGATGGGTGCAGGAGGGTGATGGATTACGATTAGGGGGACTCAGGAGCTGGACGGTGCTGCACGGTCAGGGTGCTGGACAGGAAGAGGAGGGGAGAGAGGAGCGCAGGAAGTTTGAATTCTCTCCTGATTTCGAATCTCATGTGTCTCATGTTAAACAAATATTAGAGGTGTTGAGGGAGAATTAGCTATCCGCTAAACAAGAGAAATGTGTCTTTGGTGTACAGAAGATACTGTTTCTAGGGCATGTTCTGACTCCTCACGCCTTCAAGATGGATCCTGGTAAGGTACTAGCGATTAAAGAATGGGTAAGGCCTTCATCCTTAAAGGCCTTACAACGGTTCTTAGGTTTCGCCAATTACTATCGTAAATTTAATTTGAATTTTTCTGTAATTGCTAAACCGTTGACCGACCTTACTAAGAAAGGGGCGGATTTGGAGAATTGGTCTACTGAGGCCATTTCTTAATTTGAAACATGAAAAAAGGCATTCAGTAGCGCTCCCATTCTGATCCAGCCTGATCAGGAGAGACCTTTTTATTGTTGAGGTGGATGCGTCCGAGGACGGCGCAGGAGCAGTCCTTTCACAAGGTCCTGCTAGCCTCACTAACCTGAGACCGTGTGCCTTCTTTTCCAGGAAATTCTCTCCCACGGAGAGAAACTATGACATAAGGAATAGGGAGCTGCTGGCCATTAAATGGGCATTTGAGGAGTAGAGGCCTTCTCTGGAGGATTTTCTATCACTGACCTTAAAAACCTTATGTTTCTTTAGTCTGCTAAGAGGTTGAATCCCCGTCAAGCCAGATGGGCTCTGTTTTTTACTCGTTTTGATTTTTCCATTATGTTCATGCCAGGAAGTAAAAATGTGAAGGCGGACGCATTATCTTGCAGCTTCCATGCTTTTCAACCTACTGAGGCACCACCTGAATCCATCCTACCAGCAAATATCTTCATAGCAGCTCTTACCCAGGATATCTCGGCTCGCATTAAGGCTGAACATCTGGCACCGGTATCCACCCCAACAGATAAGTTTGTTCCCGTACAATTTTGTCTCCAGCTGTTGGGTGAGTGTCACGATTCTGCCCTTTGTGGACATCCGGGTTTTGAGGGCACTAAGGATCTGGTTTCTAGGTCTTATTGGTGGCCCACTCTAACTAGAGATGTAAAGTCCTACGTGTCAGCCTGTGAGGTTTGTGCTAGGTCCAAGACACCTAGGACTCCCCCTGCTGGTAACCTACGACCCTTACCAATTCCCAGTAGACCCTGGTCCCATATCTCTATGGACTTTATAACTGACCTACCGCCGGCGGAGGGTAAGACTGTGGTTTGGGTAGTGGTCGATAGGTTTAGCAAGATGGTCCATTTCATTCCCCTGTCTAAACTCCCGAATGCCAAAACCCTGGCATCTATTTTTGTGAAAGAAATTGTTTGATTACATGGTATCCCAGAAAATATTGTTTCTGACAGGGGTGTGCAGTTTGTGTCCGAATTCTGGAGGGCCTTCTGTCAAACATTTCAAATTTCATTGTCTTTTTCCTCCGCCTACCACCCTGAGAGTAATGGGCAGACTGAAAGGCTTAATCAGTCTGTGGAGCAATTCTTGAGGTTGTATGTTGCTGATGACCAGCAATTATGGGTTAAATTTCTTCCATTGGCTGAATTTGCTTTGAATAACCGTGTTAATTCTTCTGCTGGGGTTTCGCCTTTCTTTTGTAACCATGGTTTCCATCCCCGTTTTCATTCTGGGTCATCTGTCTCCTCCTCTAACCCTGAGGCGAATAGGCTCTCCTTCGAACTGTGCACAGTTTGGGCCCGGGTTCAATCGAACCTAGAAAAGTCTCGAAGTTTTTAGAAACTCAAGGCCGATAAGAGACGTTCAAGGGGGGTGAATTTTCAGGTTGGGGATAAGGTATGGTTGTCCTCCAAGAATCTCTCTATCAAGGTAGATTCTAAAAAGTTTGCTCCTCGTTTTATTGGTCCATATAAGATCACAGAGGTGATTAACCCGATATCGTTTAGGTTGGAGCTGCCCGAGTCATTCCACATTCATAATGTGTTCCATAAATCTCTACTTAAAAAATATTTTGAACCTGTAGTACCATCGAAAGCCTCGCCTCCGCCGGTTCTTGTTAATGATGCTGTTGCATATGTGTGTCTAAAATAGTGGATGTCAGGAAGGTGCGTAATTCCTTGCAGTACCTGATTCACTGGAAGGGGTATAGACCTGAAGAGAGATCTTGGATACCTGCTAGGGAGGTTCATGCTCCTAGACTTGTTTGAAAATTTAATTTAGAACACCCTGAAAGGCCGTCATCTGAAGTCTTGGGTCCGGTGGCCCCGCATAAAAGGAGGGGTACTGTCACGAGACGCCGGGGCGCTCGCTCTCCTCAGCGCCGCCGCCGTCCCATTTATGTTCAGGAGCAAGGACGCGCACAGCGTCCTCGTCTCCTTGGTGATAGGGGGCGGGAAGGACCGGCCGCGCATGTCTCCTCCGCGCAGCCGGCGTCCCCAGTTTCCCCAGCAACCAGGCGAGGTCTGAGCACTGAGCTGGGCACTCGGTGCTCAGCTGTACTTCCTGGTCCGGGTCACGGTGACCACGTCACATGACCCCAGCTAACTAGTATTTAACAGGCAGCCTGCTGGCCACAGGTTGCCTGTTAATTTAGGTTCCTGGCGATTTGTTGGATACCTGCATACTTACTTGATCCTGTTCCCTGACGATCCTTTGCCTGCTTCCCTTGTACTGCGCATCTCTCCTGGTATTTTGACCTCGGCTTCCACCTGACTATTCTTTGCGGACTCCTGTTGTGTTTCTCTACTCTCCTGGTATTTGACCCCGGCTTCTCCTGACCATTCTTTGCTTATCCCTCTGTACTGCGTTGCTCTCTTGGTTTTGACCCGGTCCGTTCACTATCCGCTATTTGTCTTGTTTGTCCTTCCCGCACGTATCCTAAGTGAGGGACCGCCGTCCAGTTGTCCCCTGTCATCAGGACTCGTGTGGCAAGTAGGCAGGGCCAGGGATGAGGGTGGAGTGCAGTGGTCACTATCCTCCCCCCTGTGTGTGTGTGTGTGTGTGTGTGGACGTGACCGTTACAAGCAGTGTGCGTCCACATTTATGGCATTTCAGTAACAGTAGAACCTGCCTAACATTTTGAAGGGCACGGTGTGCCTACATGCTGGGCACAACATATTGAGCATTGAAATGTGATATCTGTAGAAAACGTAAAATTTTAATTTCGCACTGTCCCCTGCTCATTCATTTCTGCAAAACACCTATGGTAGGGCTGGCCAACCTGCGGCTCTCCAGCTGTTGTAAAACTACAACTCCCACCATTCCCTGCTGTAGGTTGATAGCTGTAGGCAGACTGGGAATGCTGGGAGTCGTAGTTTTGCAACAGCTGGAGAGCCGCAGGTTGGCCAGCCCTGACCTATGGTATCAAAATGCTCACTCCACCCACACCTTGAGGGGTGTCATTTTCAAGATGGGGTCACTTCTCGGGTTCCATTTATTATTTCACACCAGAGTCTCTGCAGTTGTCATCACATGATGCGTAAATCACCACAATGCACCTCAAATGCACGTAGTGCTTTTTTACTCCTTAACCCTATGGTATGTCCAGACAAAAGATTAGGGTCACATGTAGGGTATAAAACCAGGATGCAAGGCATAATTATACGGGGGCTTGCTTTTCACACTGGCACACAATGGGCACAATACATTGATCGCTGAGATGGCATATCTGTGTACAAATTTCAATTTTTACTAGGGCTGCACGATATATCGCAAAAGTAATCGAATCGCGATAATCGGCAAATGCGATTTGGCGATTCGGCCGACCCAAAAAAGGCCGCGATTATATATGAAGGGGCCCCTATTGATAAAAAGTCCTCTGTCCTATTGATAACAGGTCCAGCCTCTGTACTTACTTTCACGATGAATGCACTGCAGCGACGAGCGGGAGCGAGCGAGGCGGCCGGCCGGCGCGTGACTGACGTCACTTAGCCACGCTCCTGCTTCCTGAATTAAGTGGGAGGAGCGTGACAGTGACGTCAGTCACGCGCCGGCCGGCTCGCTCTCTGCCGCTCTCTGCACTGCAGTGCATTCATAGTGAAAGTACAGAGGCTGGCCATTTTATGAATAGGAGAGTTATGTGCGTTTAGGACACATGAAGAGACACATAGGGCCATGAGGGGGACCAGCATAAGATGCTATATGTGTGTCTTATGCTGGCCCCCCTCGTGGCCCCATGTGTCGTAGCACACATCCCCCATAAGTGTCCTCCGCAGGTCCCCCATAACAGTGTCCTCCGCAGGTCCCCCATAACAGTGTCCTCCGCAGGTCCCTCATAACAGTGTCCTCCGCAGGTCCCCCATAACAGTGTCCTCCGCAAGTCCCCCATAACAGTGTCCTCCGCAGGTCCCCCATAACAGTGTCCTCCGCAGGTCCCCCATAACAGTGTCCTCCGCAGGTCCCCCATAACAGTGTCCTCCGCAGGTCCCCCATAACAGTGTCCTCCGCAGGTCCCCCATAACAGTGTCCTCCGCAGGTCCCCCATAACAGTGTCCTCCGCAGATCCCCCATAACAGTGTCCTCCGCAGATCCCCCATAACAGTGTCCTCCGCAGATCCCCCATAACAGTGTCCTCTGCAGATCCCCCATAACAGTGTCCTCCGCAGATCCCCCATAAGTGTCCTCCGCAGATCCCCCATAACAGTGTCCCCCGCAGATCCCCCATAACAGTGTCCTCCGCAGGTCCCCCATAACAGTGTCCTCCGCAGGTCCCCCATAACAGTGTCCTCCGCAGGTCCCCCATAACCGCGTCATCCACAGATCTACACCTCCACAGATCCCCCATAACAGCGTCCTCCACAGATCCCCCACATAACAGCGCCATCCACAGATCCCCCGCATAACAGCGTCCTCTACAGATCTCCCGCATAACAGCGTCCTCCACAGATCCCCCATAACAGCGTCATCCACAGATCTACACCTCCACAGATCCCCCACATAACAGCGTCATCCACAGATCTCCCACATAACAGCGTCCTCCACAGATCTCCCACATAACAGCGTCCTCCACAGATCCCCCACATAACAGCGTCATCCACAGATCCCCCACATAACAGCGTCATCCACAGATCCCCCACATAACAGCGTCCTCCACAGATCCCCCATAACAGCGTCATCCACAGATCTACACCTCCACAGATCCCCCACATAACAGCGCCATCCACAGATCCCCCATAACTATGTCATACCCAGCCGCGTCAGCGGCTCATATGGGAAAATCCAAGCAAATAGACCTCTAGCAAAATTCCCTTAAAATATTGCATCGCACATCGTTATCGCAATTTTTAGGGCCCTAATCTCAATCGCACAAAATTCCCATATCGTGCAGCCCTAATTTTTTACTTTGCACCATCTGCTGTGAATTGATTTTTGCAAAACACTTGTGGGGTCAAAATGCTCATGACACCCCCTGGTAAATTCTGTGAGGGGTGTGGTTTTCAAAATGGTGTCTCTTCTAGGGGTTGTCTTTTTTATTTCACGTCAGAGCCTCTGCAGTTGGCCAGTGCTGTATAAATCACCAATCTAAGCCTCAAATGCACATGGTGCTCTTTTTCATACAGCAGTTTACGACCACATATGGGGTGTTGTCATATTCAGGAGAAAATGGTTAACAAATTATGGGTGCATTATATCCTGTTACCCCTTTAAAAATAAAAATATTGGGGCTAAAGCAACATTTTTTGTAAAATATGTAGTTTTTCATTTTCACGACCAACTGTTTCCAAATTCTATGAAACAACTTTTGGGTCAAGATGCTCACTGCACACCTTAAAAAATTCCTTGGGGGTGTAGTTTCCAAAATGGGGTCACTTTTTGGGGGTTTCCACTGTAGGGGTATCTCAGGGTGTCTTCAAATGTGATATGGCACCTGAAAATGATTCCATTGAAATCTGCTCTTTAAACGCCATATGGCACTCCTTCCCTTCCATATGGCACTGGGAGAAGCAGCGGCAGCCATGTGAGGACCAAGAGGGTGCGGGGAGCCAGGTAAGTAGAATAAGTGTGAGTGGCCCGGGCATATGGAAGGGGGGGGGGGGGGGGGGGGGGTCATTTCCAGCCTCGATTAACCCCTTTAAAGTTTATTAGAGAAGACCTGAAAAAATGGGTCTTCTCCTTTCTATACTCCTATCATAATCTATTCTTTGAAGAGAGCTGGTTTGATCTCTCATATATACAGTGAACACTCTTGGCCATAGCAATGTTCAACAGGTTTCATGCAATAAGTCCCTCACTGAAAATGCCGCCTCGATTAACCCCTTTAAAGTTAATTAGAGAAGACCTGAAAAAATGGGTCTTCTCCTTTCTACACACTATAAAAAAGTGGTCCTTCCTTTTATAATCTACCTGTTTTGATCACTACAGATCCCCATATTTGAATGTCAGAAATTCCATAAGGATGTGACCCACTTCATCTGGTCAGGGAGACATCCCCAGAGTAAAAACTCAGTCACTAATGGGTAATTCCATCGATTATACTCCTATCATAATTTATTCTTTGAAGAGAGCTGGCTTGATCTCTCATATATACAGTGAACTTAACAAGTCATCAAAGATTAGTAAGCTACTTTCTAAGATAAAATGGGGGAAGACATCTCATGTCAACTATCATTCCAAAAATGGCACCACTGCAGTGAATTCATTAGTAAAAGCAGTTGGCAAGTCCCCTTAGTTGAAATTGCTTTAAAAATACTACACAGTACCTACAGTACATGGTACCTGCTTGTCTTCATGCAGCATTCCTATCTGTATTACCCATGTTTTTTTGTGGTTGTGGATCGTTGGGCACAATGTATTATATGCGGTGGTCCTGGCCTATAGTTAGCACATTTTGGTCTTCAATATGCAGCCATTTAGTTGCCTATTGGGAGACAAATCGACTGTCGTGAAATACACAATGTTTAAAATGACACTAGATGTTATTGGCAGCCCCCCTCCACATAGCAGTTAGATGGAAATTGCCTGATTTTTTCAATTGCTGCCAGCTATCTATGAAAAAATTTATGCTGACTCTGGCTGTGCGATAAAGTATGACACCCTTGGTTGTCCTCTTCCCATTCCTCCAACTTTTGTTCATGTCATAGTTTTATTCCGGCCGCCTCTCGGCATGTTTGCCGTGCTGCCGCCGGAACTCCGGCCCACCCCTATTATAGTCAATGGGGCCGGAGCGGTAGTCCGGGGGCACACAGCCTGCCGGAGTTCCTTGCCGCTAGTGTGAAACTAGCCTTATTATATTTCGATACAGATGCAAGGCGGCATTTTCAGTGAGGAACTTATTGCATGAAACCCGTTGGACATTGCTATGGACAAGAGTGTCAGACTGTGTATAGCTTCTTTTTGTTAGGCTACTTTCACACTCGCGTTTTGTGCGGATCCGTCATGGGCGGATCCATTCAGATAATACAACAGTCTGCATCCGTTCTGAACGGATCAGTTTGTATTATCTTTAACGTAGCCAAGACGGATCCGTCTTGAACACCATTGAAAGTCAATGGGGGACTGATCAGTTTTCTATTGTGCCACATTGTATCAGTGAAAACCGATCCATCCCCATTGACTTACATTGTGTGTCAGGATGGATCTGTTTGGCTCAGTTTCATCAGACGGACACCAAAACGCTGCAAGCATCTCCAAAGCGGAATGGAGACTGAACTGATGCATTAGGGCAAAAACTGATCCGTTTTCGACCGCTTGTGAGAGCCCTGAACGGATCTCACAAACGGAAAGCCAAAACGCCAGTGTGAAAGTAGTCTAAGAGATCATTATTACTGTGGAACATTACTAGTTTTTGTAACGAATTTACCAACTGGCTGAATAGGGATGAGGCCAGTCCCTGAGGAGATGTTGGCCCCCTCTCTAGTCTCCATTACCCTATTCCCTTTTTCAGGCTACCATTCACACCTGAAATGGGTATAGGTTTACCGACTGGTTCGCTTCAATTGTATTTTATTATTCTGACTTTTGTTTCTCTACATCTATGGTCAGGATCTATCTCCCCTTCCCCCCCCCATGTTCTTTTGTGTATGTCCTGTCTATGTCATTTGTCTGTCTGCGATTGTATGCTACAGAGCGTTTACTTTACAGCGTCCGTCAACCAGACTGTGTTGTGCCACTTGACTGTAAAGAATGACCACTGGTTTGTACCCTTATATGCTCCCTGAAGTTCTCTGTATCTTTAAACATTGGAGTGTATATTTCTATTTGTTCACAGCTTCGACTTGTCATCGAGCTGTTAATGTTTCTTGATGTAATGTTCTTTCATAACTCTTTTGAATAAAAGAAATTGAACAACATTACTAGTTTTTGTTTAAGACTGTCACTTTATTCCGTTCCCCCTGCAAGGGGTTATCTGACCCAACTGAGTGGCATACCTATTTTGTTTATATTCCAATAATATACTTTTGAAACTAAAAGGTATAGCTTGAAATTATATACTTTTATTGGGGTGTAAATTGTATAAAAAAATTGGATTTAAAAAAAATATACAGGGAGTGCAGAATTATTAGGCAAGTTGTATTTTTGAGGATTAATTTTATTATTGAACAACAACCATGTTCTCAATGAACCCAAAAAACTCATTAATATCAAAGCTGAATATTTTTGGAAGTAGTTTTTAGTTTGTTTTTAGTTTTAGCTATTTTAGGGGGATATCTGTGTGTGCAGGTGACTATTACTGTGCATAATTATTAGGCAACTTAACAAAAAAAAAATATATACCCATTTCAATTATTTATTTTTTCCAGTGAAACCAATATAACATCTCAACATTCACAAATATACATTTCTGACATTCAAAAACAAATCAGTGACCAATATAGCCACCTTTCTTTGCAAGGACACTCAAAAGCCTGCCATCCATGGATTCTGTCAGTGTTTTGATCTGTTCACCATCAACATTGCGTGCAGCAGCAACCACAGCCTCCCAGACACTGTTCAGAGAGGTGTACTGTTTTCCCTCCTTGTAAATCTCACATTTGATGATGGACCACAGGTTCTCAATGGGGTTCAGATCAGGTGAACAAGGAGGCCATGTCATTAGATTTTCTTCTTTTATACCCTTTCTTGCCAGCCACGCTGTGGAGTACTTGGACGCGTGTGTTGGAGCATTGTCCTGCATGAAAACCATGTTTTTCTTGAAGGATGCAGACTTCTTCCTGTACCACTGCTTGAAGAAGGTGTCTTCCAGAAACTGGCAGTAGGACTGGGAGTTGAGCTTGACTCCATCCTCAACCCGAAAAGGCCCCACAAGCTCATCTTTGATGATACCAGCCCAAACCAGTACTCCACCTCCACCTTGCTGGCGTCTGAGTCGGACTGGAGCTCTCTGCCCTTTACCAATCCAGCCACGGGCCCATCCATCTGGCCCATCAAGACTCACTCTCATTTCATCAGTCCATAAAACCTTAGAAAAATCAGTCTTGAGATATTTCTTGGCCCAGTCTTGACGTTTCAGCTTGTGTGTCTTGTTCAGTGGTGGTCGTCTTTCAGCCTTTCTTACCTTGGCCATGTCTCTGAGTATTGCACACCTTGTGCTTTTGGGCACTCCAGTGATGTTGCAGCTCTGAAATATGGCCAAACTGGTGGCAAGTGGCATCTTGGCAGCTGCACACTTGACTTTTCTCAGTTCATGGGCAGTTATTTTGCGCCTTGGTTTTTCCACACGCTTCTTGCGACCCTGTTGACTATTTTGAATGAAACGCTTGATTGTTCGATGATCACGCTTCAGAAGCTTTGCAATTTTAAGAGTGCTGCATCCCTCTGCAAGATATCTCACTATTTTTGACTTTTCTGAGCCTGTCAAGTCCTTCTTTTGACCCATTTTGCCAAAGGAAAGGAAGTTGCCTAATAATTATGCACACCTAATATAGGGTGTTGATGTCATTAGACCACACCCCTTCTCATTACAGAGATGCACATCACCTAATATGCTTAATTGGTAGTAGGCTTTCGAGCCTATACAGCTTGGAGTAAGACAACATGCATAAAGAGGATGATGTGGTCAAAATACTCATTTGCCTAATAATTCTGCACGCAGTGTATATAGCCCCCAGATTATGCCTCTACATACATTAGAGGATATGTTGAATGTGATGACACTTGTCAACACAAATGCAGCCCTAAAAGTTTGGGCTGATCCACATTTTATTCCATGTGACAATTAGTTAAGATCTATGTATAATCTTATTATATTATAAACTTCACAAGTAATCAAACACCCACAGGAGAACTAGCTGTCAGTAATTGCCAAGATCTCCATCTATAATACTGCATTTTTTTATCTTCTCAGTTATAAAATACCGCTACAGCAATTCCGCCTCCTGTTTTCATGCAGTGATCAATGAGACTTTCTAATGAAGGCTGAACTGCTGTCTCTAATGCATGGTTCCCGTCATATGTGGTATAAAATTCGGTGTGCGTGCTGGAAAATTCTCTCAACATATATGTCTAATGCCCATAGGCTACCATTAGAGAGCTGTATGCTAAAAAGATTGTCCTTTTGGCATATATTTGGCCATTAGACCCAGAACAGCTCTAAATGTGACAAGTGCCATCCAGCAGGACAGTTGTAATGTGCAAAGGAGCTGCACTGTCAAAAGCTAACGTAAAAAAAATAATGCACCCAGATAGAAATGTCGGATCGTTGCAAAACGTTGTATGCCGTTATGTCTGAGGCAGAGACAGACACTGGATGTTGCCACAAAAGGCCATAAAAGTGCTTCCCCTGCTGCCCTGTAAAAAGGCTCTTAGAGTTTACTTTTTGGTAATGTACCTCTTAGTGAGAAATAGTTGACTGCTAGATGTAAATCTATAATGCACTTAAATACATTTTGCCCAGTTGATGATAGACTTTGAGAGGGGGCACATCATTGGACTGAGAGAAGCAGGATGGTCATTTCAACTAATTGCTCACCATCTGGGCCGTTGTGACCTAACTGTTAGAAGATGTTGGGAGCAGTGGTCACATGAGAGCACACAAAAGGCGAATAGGCTCTGGACAGCCAAGACAGACTACCAGTAGAGAGGATTGTTTGATCTGCCAACAGGCACAAGCCGCACCCACAGTTTTGTTGTCCACCATCCAGACACAGGTGACACCTTCATTACACACCCTTGTCTCTGCCCAGACCATTTACAGACACTTAGCATAAGGAAATTTGGTTTCATGGCACTCGTCACATATCCTGCTATTGGCAGCCAGTCGCAATCTCCTTCATTTGCAGTGGTGTCAAGAACAAGAAACCTGGACTGCTACAGACTGGAACCGTATGGCCTGTTGAGATGAATTCAGGTTCTGTTTTGGATCCGATGACGGCCAGGTTCGAGTATGGAAGTCCTGTGGTGAGCGCTTCAAATCTGCCTTTGCTGCTAGTGTGATGATCGGGGAAGCTATCTCATGCAACAGTCAGTTATCCCTACTAGTGATACTAGGGACACTTACAGCTCTTTGATATGTGCAAGACATCCTGTGGCCACATGTTTCCTCTCATGGCAGGGCTTACAACTGGCATTTCTCAGCAGGATAATGCTTACCCACACACAGCAAGGGTTTCCCAGGAATGTCACCACCAGATTGCAACACTTCCTTGGTCTGCCTGGTTGCCAGATTTATTGGCAGTTGAGTATTTATCGGACCAGCTCGGACGCCAGCTTCAGCAACCTACATATGTGCAGGATCTAAAGGACCACTTGTAACATCTGTGTGCAAATGTGCCACAGAATACCATATGGAACCTGTGTGACATAGAAAACGGATCCGTCCCCCATTGACTTTCAATGGTGTTCATGACGGATCCGTCATGGCTAAGTTAAAGATGATACAACCGGATCCGTTCATAATGGATGCAGACGGTTGTATTATCAGAACGGTAGCGTTTTTGCTGATCCATGACGGATCCGCAAAAAATGCTAGTGTGAAAGTAGCCTCCCATGACGGATCCGCAAAAAATGCTAGTGTGAAAGTAGCCTAAGAGAGTTAAGCAAGTCTCCTGGCAAAGTTGCTAAGGGAAGCACACTTAGGGCTCATACACACAAACGTGTGCCAACCATTCCGTGCATTGGGGACTGCAATTTGCTGTTCCCAATGCAGGTGCACCATCCGTGCGGTTGCTTCAGACGGAAACAGACCCATTCAACTTGAATGGGTACGTGATCCGTCCACACCGCAAAAAGATAGAACATGTTCCATTTTTTTGCGGTGCGGAGGCACGGAGAGAAACCTCTTGGAAGGACTCCGTAGTGCTTCCGTGCCTCCGTTCCACATTGCTCCTTTTGGATTGCGGACACATTCATATGAATGGATCCGTATCCGTGATGGGGGGGTGCCCACATATTGCAGACGAGCAACGGCTGTATGCACGAGCCCTTAGGCTGAGTTCACACCAGTTATTTCCATCAATTATTGTGAGCCAAAACCAGATTCAGGTCAAAAACACAGAACAGGAGGAAATCTTTCCATTATACCTTATCTCTGAGTAGCCTTCACTACTGGTTTGTGCTCACAATAACTGATGGAAATAACTGACCAAATAACTGAAGTGTGAACTGAGCATTACCTGCTTCCTGACACTGGCTCGCAGCTCCAGTGCTCTCCGACCTCTGCTCAGGTCCCTGGATGTCATCATCCATTTTGACACTGCCTACAACCAATTTTGGGCCATAGCGGTGACTTCTCCCCTTGCATCAAGTGAATAAACGTGACTGTTGATACAGTACTTCAGAATTTGGGGCCCCGCTTTTAATTTCGCCCAGGGCCACATTTTGTCTAAAACCGGCCCTGCTGCCTGGAGTCCGGAGAATGTACAGGGATGTCCATCCTGTGCATTTCTCATAAGATGTCTACTACTAGAGTGCTGAAACGAACTGTTCTTTCTCCCACTGATGTTTACTTGTAGGGTTCCACCGCCGGCCAATATTTTCTTGGATAATTTATACACTACCGCAAATTGAAAAAGACCACCTGGAAAATGTAAGGCTGAGATTTACATAGTATAAACTGCAGTATTAATGTAACCCTGCCTCAACAAATAGCCTGCTGTAGAACCCAAATTAAAGGGTGCACCACCTTGGTTGTGTGATCATTAACCAAGCACGACTAGCAGTTCATACTTTGCAAATCTCAGCTCTTTTTTAATTTTCTAGTAGTATATATATATGAGGCTAGGTAAAGGACTGGACTGAGGAGGTTTGAGTACCATCAGCCATGATCAGCCACTGTAAAGTCTTCAGGTCCTATGTGTCGCTCAGAGGCTGTCCGTTTTGATTGGACAGCAACAGTGCAATGCAGAAGACTGTCTAGAGAGGACATGAGATGCATATCTGGTGGTAAAACAGACCAGGGGCCATAGAGGGACAACAGGTGTGGGGCTAGAAAAATAAAAATTACATTGCTGGAATTAGTAGGAAGGCGCTATGGCTTGTCTGTCTCCGGCTAAGAAGACAGTAAGAAGGAGGGGCAGACCTTCACACTGCATGCCTGCCTTAGGCTTCAGAGTGAGGAGGCGTGTCTCTCAGTAACCCAATCTGATTGGCTGACAGGGATCTGCTGGCTACAGCAAGTCTGTATGTGAAGTGAGGGAAAGCAGTTTTGGCCTCAGAGAACTGGCAGAGGAGCTATCTTGAGAAGGTCCTCATATTGTAAATGTTTAAACAGCCGTAACTAAGGAAAAGACTCAAGAAAAAAAAAGCGGTATGTGAAGAAACTAAAGATTACTTTATGCATAATGCTGCTGCAGCAGTAACATATGCAAATTTTTTTTTTATGAAAACATGATGGTTTCACTTTGGGAGGTATGTGGTTTAAAAAAATGGTTATTCTTTAATTGCATAGATTTTTTCTTTTTATTGGATTGGCCATGGTGTGAGCATGACCAAACGTCTCCTGAACACTACAGGCGCATTTCGGTCCTGATTTCCTAAAGGTTTTTCAATTATAGTTTAATTATATAATCTTTCACTGTTATTGTAAATAATGGCCCAAGCTTTCTTTAATAGGTACATTTTTATTTGATACTTTGGAAACTTTATTGGTTTATTTCTTGATTCATTTTCTGAGTTCCAACTTGAATTAGTGTTGCTACAGGTTAGCCATGTAATCTTTTCACAAAGACTTTTATTGCTTCTTTCTCTCTCACTATATATACACTAGAGACATGCAAAAGTTTGGGTATCCTTAGTCAAAATTACTGTTACTGTGATTAGTTAAAGAGGACCTTTCACTTGTAAAAACTATGTGAACTAAGTATGCTGCCATGTAGAGCGGCGCCGGGGGATCTCACTGCACTTACTATTATCCCCGGGCGCCGATCCGTTCTCCCGTTATGCCCTCTGGTACCTTTGCTCCTTAAGTTATAGTAGGCGGGTCTTCCCTTGTCCTGTGGGCGTCTCCTTCTCCTAGGCTGCAGCGCTGGCCAATTGCAGCGCACAGCTCACAGCCTGGGAGGTTTTTTTCTCCCAGGCTGTGAGCTGTGCGCTGCGATTGGCCAGCGCTGCAGCCTAGGAGAAGGAGACGCCCACAGGACAAGGGAAGACCCGCCTACTATAACTTAAGGAGCAAAGGTACCGGAGGGCATAACGGGAGAACGGAGCGGCGCCCGGGGATAATAGTAAGTGCAGTGAGATCCCCGGGCGCCGCTCTACATGGCAGCATACTTAGTTCACATAGTTTTTACAAGTGAAAGGTCCTCTTTAAGCAAGTTGAAGATAAAATGATCCCCTTTTGTATTTGAAGCAAAAACTATTTTTATTTTTATATTTTACATTTTCAAAATAATAAAAAATTAGCAGGACCCAAAACAAAACTTTGGGCACTCTGCATGTTTAATACCTAGTAGCACCACTCTTTGGCAAGTATCACAGCTTGTAAATGCTTTTTGTAGCTAAGAGTCTTTCAGTTCTTATTTCTTCTTCCTTGCTAAAGTCTTTCAGTTCTGTAAGATTCCTGGGCCGTCTTGCATCCACTGCTCTTTTGAGGTCTATCCACAGATTTTCAATGATGTTCAGATCAGGGGACTCTGAGGGCCATGCTAAAACCTTCAGCTTGGGCCTTTTGAGGTAGTCTATTGTGGATTTTGAGGTGTGTTTAGGACCATTATCCATTTGTAGAAACCATCCTCTTTTTAACTTCAGCTTTTTTACAGTTGGTGTTACGGTATGTTTGCTTCCAGAATTTTCTGGAATTTCATTGAATCCATTCTACCCATGAAATGTTCTCTGTGCCATTGTCTGCAATACAACCCCACAGCATGATTTATCCACCAATATGTTTAATGGTTGAAGAGGTGTTCTTTTCATGAAATGTTGTACCCTTTTTTCTCCAAACATACCTTTGCTCATTGTGACCAAACAGTTCTATTTTACCTCATCAGCCCACAGGACTTGTTTCCAAAATGTTAGATGTTCTTTTGCTAAAGCCTGATGCTAAATTTTGTGGTGAGGACGCTTTCCTGAGGGCCATGATTGGTGTTGCAGATGTCGCAGAACAGTAGAACAATGTACCACAACTCGAGAGTCTGCTCAGTGTTCCTGAAGGTCTTTTACAGTCAAGCGGGGGTTCTCATTTGCCTTCTCAAGACCTTCTCTTGACCTCCACTGTTCCTGTTTACTACCATTTCTTAATTACATTTCGAACTAAGGAAATGGCAATGGCTTTACTCAACCAGTAGGTCATGCAGCCTTCATGCTCTGACCCTAAATAGGCATTTCAGTCCTGCATTTATCTCCACAGTAATGAGCCCAGCAGCTTTTCCTCAGACTAGGAGAAAGTGATGCACTACATACCATTCCATAAAAATCTACACTTTGCTGAAACAACCCAACTTTCCTGGATTCTTTTACTTCACCCACCTAAGCGATCTGGAATAGCTATGTACCCCCTCTAGCTCTCCAGTAATTTACCAAACATTGTGTTTATATATATATATATATATATATATATATATATTTAAGAAATAGTAGGGCACACCTACAATCAGCTGCACATGGAGAGTTTTTATGAAAACAATGTATTTTATTCAAACCAAATTGTATATAGTATTAGATAAAATCGTAATTAAACATATATACTTAGCATGCTATATAATATTTATAATAATACATATAAGAGAATACATATAAGATCAATAAAATCATTAAAAATAAAAATCTCAGAAGAAAAAAGTCCTGTTGAGTTCCTCAATTTAGTTGTTACTTTCTTTAGCTTGGTATAAATATGTTATATTATTCATGGGGGGCTTATGGCTGTAATGGGGGGCTTATGGCTGACATGAGGGGCTAATGGGGGGCTTATGGCTGACATGAAGGGCTAATGGGGGGCTTATGGCTGACATGAGGGGTTAATGGGGGGCTTATGGCTTACATGGGGGGCTTATGGCTGACATGAGGGGCTTATGGCTGACATGAGGGGCTAATGGGGGGCTTATGGCTGACATGAGGGGGTAATGGGGGCTTATGGCTGACATGAGGGGCTAATGGGGGGCTTATGGCTGACATGAGGGGCTAATGGGGGGCTTATGGCTGACATTGGGGGGCTTATGGCTGACATTGGGGGGCTTATGGCTGACATTGGGGGGCTTATGGCTGACATTGGGGGGGTTTATGGCTGACATTGGGGGGGTTATGGCTGACATTGGGGGCTGATAGATGGCTAAAGGTTTGGGGGTTGATCTGAGCCATTGGGGGTCTGATCTGAGGTCTGATTAACATTGGGGGTCTGATTGCTGGTCTGACCTGAGGTGTAATGAAATTTTTTTTCTCTTATTGTTCTCCTCTAAAACTAGGTGCATCTTATAGGGCGAAAAATACAGTACAGTGCAGCAGAGACCAGTGCAGCAGAGACCATAGTCAGTTTATATAGTCATAATATAGTGTTATACATTTTAATATGCACCTTGTGTTTTGTTATGCGCGTGAATCAGTCAGCCCTGCCCACCCCCTAAGCCCCGCCCCAGAACCCCCGCCCCCTTCCCCCACCCGGTCCCTGGGAATATTGTCTCGCATGAAACCGGTCCTTGGTGCAAAAAAGGTTGGGGACCACTGGTCTATGGCATCACATTCATTGTCCTTTTGTATTTATGTAATTTTTATTATGTGTCAATAAAATATATATATTTTGGTACTATGAGCTCTATTTCTTTGTGTTTCTGCCTTAACATATACACTCACCTAAAGAATTATTAGGAACACTGTTCTATTTCTCATTAATGCAATTATCTAGTCAACCAATCACATGGCAGTTGGTTCAATGCATTTAGGGGTGTGGTCCTGGTCAAGACAATCTCCTGAACTCCAAACTGAATGTCAGAATGGGAAAGAAAGGTTATTTAAGCAATTTTGAGCGTGGCATGGTTGTTGGTGCCAGACGGGCCGGTCTGAGTATTTCACAATCTGCTCAGTTACTGGGATTTTCACGCACAACCATTTCTAGGGTTTACAAAGAATGGTGTGAAAAGGGAAAAACATCCAGTATGCGGCAGTTCTGTGGGCAAAAATGCCTTGTGGATGCTAGAGGTCAGAGGAGAATGGGCCGACTGATTCAAGCTGATAGAAGAGCAACGTTGACTGAAATAACCACTCGTTACAACCGAGGTATGCAGCAAAGCATTTGTAAAGCCACAACACGCACAACCTTGAGACGGATGGGCTACAACAGCAGAAGACCCCACCGGGTACCACTCATCTCCACTACAAATAGGAAAAAGAGGCTACAATTTGCACGAGCTCACCAAAATTGGACTGTTGAAGACTGGAAAAATGTTGCCTGGTCTGATGAGTTTCGATTTCTGTTGACATTCAAATGGTAGAGTCCGAATTTGGCGTAAACAGAATGAGAACATGTATCCATCCTCTGATGGCTTCTTCCAGCAGGATAATGCACCATGTCACAAAGCTCGAATCATTTCAAATTGGTTTCTTGAACATGACAATGAGTTCACTGTACTAAAATGGCCCCCACAGTCACCAGATCTCAACCCAATAGAGCATCTTTGGGATGTGGTGGAACGGGAGCTTTGTGCCCTGGATGTGCATCCCTCAAATCTCCATCAACTGCCAGATGCTATCCTATCAATATGGGCCAACATTTCTAAAGAATGCTATCAGCACCTTGTTGCATCAATGCCACGTAGAATTAAGGCAGTTCTGAAGGCAAAAGGGGGTCCAACACCGTATTAGTATGGTGTTCCTAATAATTCTTTAGGTGAGTGTAGATCGGTGCTAAGGGTCTCGCCTTGTATGCTGACCTTAGTATCCAAAAATTTTACCATCTCTGTCGAGTAGGTCAATGTAAACTTAACCTCCAGATCAATTGAATTAAGAAAAGAATGGAAACCTGTGGCGCCAGGGATGTTATCCCTGTTATAACTGTGTAAATTGTCCATTAATACTGCGGGGTGTAACAGTCCTACAGGCTCAAAGGACCGCTGGCTGGAGGTAGGAGTGGAGCCCAGTGGCAAGGACCGCAGGCAGGTAGTAGGTGCAGGAAGTCTGGCAGAGGCGTAGTCGGGAGGCAGGCGGTGGGTCAGGGCAGGCGGCAGTAAGCGTGGTCAGACAATCCAGATGACAACAGTGGTAGCAGTTCAGTAGGTAGGGACAAAGCAGAAGAGTAGTCGGTAGGCAGGCGGTGGGTCAGGGCAGGTGGCAGTAAGCGTGGTCAGACAATCCGGATGGCAACGGTGGTAGCAGTTCAGTAGGTAGGGACAAAGCAGAAGAGTAGTCGGTAGGCAATTCCTGGTCAGCAGTGGACTTCCAGTAGCAAGAGCAGCAGATGAAGAGAAGCTTGATCAAGGCTCAGGAGCTCAATAATCAGCAAGCTGGAATGCAAGGGGCTGGACTTATATAGGGAAGTACCAGGTGTGGGGAATCAAGGGTGATGAGCAAGGCTTGGCAAGACTGAGGTTACATAATAGGTTTCAGGGAGGAATGTCCAGAGAGGACGGTAGCCTAGTAAGCAGGGCTACCGCCTGGGATGTGGCTGGTCACGGGTTCGAATCCTGACAGTACTCCCCCCCTTCCAAGGTGACCTCTGGGCACCGCAAGGGCAGGCTTACCGGGGTGCCGTTGGTGGAACTCTTTTACCAGCCTGGGGGCGTGGACATTTTCTTCTGGCTCCCAGGAGTTATCCTCGGGAGGGTAACCCTCCCACCCAATTGGGTATTGTAGTCTTCCCCGGTGGATCATGGAGTCGAGGATCTTTGCGACAACGTATTCTTCTTCACCCTGTACCCTCACGGGTGGTGGAGGGGTCGAGTGGCGGCCTGTGAAGGTGTTCTCCACGTATGGCTTGAGGAGTGAGCAATGGAAGACAGGGTGCACTCTAATGGAGTCCGGAAGGTCGAGTCGGAACGTGACCTCGTTGATTTGTGTGGTGATCCGGAACGGACCCATGTATCTTTGGGCCAACTTTTTGGAGGGGACCTTCAATCTGAGGTTCCTGGTGGACATCCACACCTTGTCTCCCACATGGAAGCCCGCGGTGGGTTTGCGACGTCTGTCTGCTCCCTGTTTAAAGCACCTCTGGGTGAGCTGGAGGTTGTCTATAATGTTCTTTTGTGCCTCCTGTAGGGTTGTTAGGCGTTCGGCCACTGCTGGGAGGGTGGAGGCGACGGGCAGGTGGGGAATGAACACCGGGTGCGAGCCTGTGTTAGCAAAGAAGGGGCTGTGCTTGGTTGAGCTGTGCTCAGCATTGTTGTAGGCGAACTCGGCCGTGGGGAGATGGTCAAGCCAGTCATCCTGCAGGTGGGAGCTGAAACAGCGTAGGTACTGCTCTAGGGTCTGATTAGTTCTCTCAGTCTGCCCGTTTGACTGAGGGTGGAAAGCGGAGGACAGGTTCACTTTAACCCCGAGCACCAGGCAGAAGTTCTTCCAGAACTTTGAGGCAAATTGTACGCCTCGGTCGGAGACCATGTAGTCCGGGATCCCATGCAGCCTGAAGACCTCTCTGAGAATAAGATCGGCCGTCTGTTTGGCGGTGGGTATGCCTTTGTAGGGGATGAAATGGGCCATCTTGGTGAGACGGTCGACCACGACCAGGATGGTGTTCATCCCTTTTGAAGGAGGAAGGTCTACCACAAAGTCCATGGAGATCGAGCCCCAGGGGCAGGAGGGAATAGGGAGGGGTTGTAACAGACCCACAGGAGAGGAACGAGGAGTCTTATTGCGGGCACAGACCGTGCACGAGGAGATGTACCTCTTGATGTCCTCCTTGTATGTTGGCCACCAGAAGGAGCGGGAGAGAAGCTCCTGGGTCTTTCTTGTGCCAAAATGGCCGGCCAGCTTGGAGTCATGGTTGAGTTTGAGCACTTCGAGCCGTGCGATTTCTGGTACAGATAGTTGTAGGTCCTGATGAAACCAATGACCGTTCTTAAACGTAAGACTGATATTCCCTGTTTGGTGGGCGAGGATGGGGTCATTTTCGTATCCTTCTTTGATTGTGCCCAGGAGTTCTTTACAGTAGGTGGCCCCTACGACCCTTCTCTCGGGTAAGATGTTATTTTGGCCCTTGTTACTCTGTGAGGGATCGGAAAACATTCTGGAGAGGGCGTCAGCCTTGCCGTTTTTTGATCTGGGGCGATAGGTGATGAGAAAGTTGAAGCGGGAAAAGAATAGGCTCCATCTGGCCTGTCTGGCTGAGAGTCTCTTAGCGCTGCGGATAAACTCGAGGTTCTTGTGGTCAGTTAGTACGATTATGGGGTTGGTGGCTCCCTCCAGCAGGTTTCTCCACTCGGAGAAGGCATCCTTGATCGCCAGTAGTTCTTTGTTCCCGATGTCATAGTTCTTTTTGGAGGGGGACATCTGGCGGGAGAAATATGCGCACGGGTGTAATAGCATCCTCTTCTCTGTCCGTTGTGACAAAACTTCCCCCACCGCGGAGTCTAATGCATCTACTTCGACTGTAAATGGGAGCTCGGGGTTCGGGTGGATTAGGATTGGGGCAGAAGTGAAGAGGAGTTTCAACTTTGTGAAGGCCTCCTGGGCCTCGGGTGTCCAGGAGAAGGGGACTGCCTTTTTGGTGAGTTGGGTCATTGGTGCTATGACCTTGGAGAAGTTCCGGATAAACTTCCGATGGAAGTTGGCGAAGCCAATGAATCTTTGTATCTCCTTCTCGTTTCTCGGAACGGGCCAGTTCATCACAGCTTGGACCTTCCCCGGGTCCATACTTAGGCCCTCTGGGGAGATGATGTATCCGAGGAACTGAGTGGTGGTTCGCTCAAACTCGCATTTCTCTAGATTGATATAGAGAGAGTTCTGTCGGAGTCTCTGCAGTACCCTGCGGACATGTTCGCGGTGCTGCTCGAGGTTTTCAGAGAAGATCAAGATGTCGTCCAGGTAAACGACTACAAACAGATCCAGCATGTCCCTGAGGATGTCGTTAATGAAGTGCTGGAAGGTGGCGGGAGCATTCCAGAGTCCGAAAGGCATGACCAGGTACTCGAAATGACCATAACGTGTCCGGAAGGCGGTCTTCCATTCGTCCCCAGGGCGGATTCAGACGAGGTTGTAGGCCCCTCGAAGGTCAAGTTTAGTGAAGATCTTCGCTGCCCGGAGTCTCTCGAGGAGTTCTGAAATCAGTGGGAGCGGGTACCGTTTTTTTACGGTTATGTCGGTAACCTTTCTGTAGTCTATGCAGGGACGCAGGGAGGAGTCTTTTTTCTCTACGAAGAAAAAGGGGGCTCCCGCGGGGGAGGTAGGGGGCCGGATGAACCCCTTCCTCAGGTCCTCGTCCAGGTACTCTTTCAGAGCCTTGAGTTCAGGCTCTGAGAGGGGGTAGATACTGCCAAAAGGTATTTCGGCCCCGGGCAACAGTTCTATAGGGCAGTCGTAGGGTCGGTGTGGTGGCAGCTTGTCTGCGTTTTTCTTGTCGCAGACATCCTGGAACTCGCGGTATTGAGGGGGTAGCAGATCCTTGACGGATAGTTTTGAGGTGGTGGTGTCTTCGGGTGGAAGGACGGGTTTGTGGGAGCAATTTAGCGAGCAGAACTCGGACGGGAATCGTATGCAGCGGGTTTCCCAGTCCACCGAGGGGTTGTGGGTGGCCAACCATGGGATGCCCAAGATCACTGGGAACTTCGGGGAGGCGATCAGCGAGAAGTGGATCCTTTCACGGTGATCTGGTTCTATGAGGAGTTGTAGTTCGGTGGTCTTGTGAGTGGCCGGCCCCGAGGAGAGTGGGGATCCGTCGACGGTTTCCAGGTCAACGGGGGCTTCCTTGATTGTCAGTAGAATGTTCTTTTCGCGGGCGAAGGTTTGGTCCATGAAGTTTCCTCCCGCCCCGGAGTCTAACATCGCTGAACAAGGGAGTTGTCGCCCCTCAATGTCGATGAGGATCGGGACGATGAAGTGGGATCCATGAGCCGCCGTGTTGTTATTTTCAGGCGCTGCTGGCGGGGTTGGAGTCTGTGGTTGCTCCTTTAGCTCCGTGACGGCAATAGTCTTTCGGATCTTATGAGGACATTTGATGGCAAAATGACCCGGCTCCCCACAGTAGAGGCAGAGGTTTTCGGCCAGCCTTCTCTCCTTCTCAGCTGTGGATAGAGACCTACGTAGAGCGTCGACC
This sequence comes from Bufo bufo, assembly GCF_905171765.1. Lineage (NCBI taxonomy): Eukaryota > Metazoa > Chordata > Amphibia > Anura > Bufonidae > Bufo > Bufo bufo. Next base: position 335,649,487 of record NC_053392.1, on the reverse strand, counting down.
TGCATAGGTTCAGTTACTGACTGGGGGTCGCGCTGGGCGGTGGAAGAGAAGGAGTAAGTGGGTCTGTGGTCCGAGGACCAGAGTCTTTCTTTCTTCCTCTCGGAGAGTCTTTGATCTATCCGGATGCATAACTGAATGAAGTCATCCAGATCGTCCGGGGCCTCAACTCTGGCAAGTTCGTCCTTTATTAATTCGAACAGGCCTCGCCGGAATTGGCTTCTCTGTGCCGCTGGGTTCCAGGTGGTGTCCGTGACCCAACGGCGAAACTCGGCGGTGTATTCGGCGACTGAGCATCTCCCTTGCCGCAGACCATGTAGTCTCGCCTCGGCTGTCGCACAGCGGTTGGGGTCATCGAAGACTTGGCTCATGGCGGTGATGAAGTTGTTTAGGTTGTCCAGGAGCTGACTGTTAGTCTCCACGTATGGTGATGCCCATGCTAATGCTTCATCCGTCAGGAGATTGACCAAGAATAGAACCTTCTTTTTCTCGGTGGTGAAGGGGGCCGGGTACATCTGAAAATAGATGCGGCATTGGTTTAGAAACCCCCGATACTGGCGTCTATCGTCGCTGAATCTTGATGGGAGTGGCATGCGGGTGTCTGCGGGCGCGCCACGGACGTCCAGGAGTTGCCTCTGTAGTTCCATAATCTCCCTCTGTTGGCTTTGGACTACGCCTTGGAGCTGGGCAAATTTCTCCTGATATGTAGTACCAAATTCTTGAAGTTCGGAGACCTGCTTACGCAGAGTGGCCATTGCGGACTCCATAGTGAGGCTGATTATTCTGTAACAGTCCTACAGGCTCACCTGAGTCAGAGGACCGCTGGCTGGAGGTAGGAGTGGAGCCCAGTGACAAGGACCGAAGGCAGGTAGTAGGTGCAGGAAGTCTGGCAGAGGCATAGTCGGTAGGCAGGCGGTGGGTCAGGGCAGGCGGCAGTAAGCGTGGTCAGACAATCCGGATGGCAACGGTGGTAGCAGTTCAGTAGGTAGGGACAAAGCAGAAGAGTAGTCGGTAGGCAGGCGGTGGGTCAGGGCAGGTGGCAGTAAGCGTGGTCAGACAAACCGGATGGCAACGGTGGTAGCAGTTCAGTAGGTAGGGACAAAGCAGAAGAGTAGTCGGTAGGCAATTCCTGGTCAGCAATGGACTTCCAGTAGCAAGAGCAGCAGATGAGGAGAAGCTTGATCAAGGCTCAGGAGCTCAATAATCAGCAAGCTGGAGTGCAAGGGGCTGGACTTATATGGGGAAGTACCAGGTGTGGGGAATCAAGGGTGATGAGCAAGGCTTGGCAAGACTGAGGTTACATAATAGGTTTCAGGGAGGAATGTCCAGAGAGGACGGTAGCCTAGTAAACAGGGCTACGGCCTGGGATGTGGCTGGTCACGGGTTCGAATCCCGACACGGGGAGACACTTTCTTGAACCCTTCCTCTGGTAAGGTGATCAAAATCCAGCAATTTTTGACCTGTGATTCCACCTACGTGGTGTATGTTCTACAATGCCCCTGTCACCTAATATATGTGTGTGAAACGACCTGGGACTTAAAAACCCGACTGAACCAGCATAGATATTCTATTAGGAAGAAAAGGTTAGATTTACCCATGTCCAAGCAATTCACAGAAGCCAAACATTCTGAAAGAGATCTCAGATTCAGGGTTTTGGAACAGATACCGGTATTGAGACGTGGTGGAGATAGGACAGCGCTATTAAAGAAAAGGGAGCTCTATTGGATCTATACACTTCAGACCCTCAAACCGAGGGGACTGAATGTGGAATTTAAGGTGACATAAGGTAGGGGAAATCTATACGTTACACATCTGCAGTTCTGTAGTGTCCTTGCTGACCTCACGTAGTATATGGAAAGACATGTGCTTCTGATTTACTTATATTTTTTCTTCTTTTACTTTAGGCAGTATCATTATATATGAATCTGAACAGGACAGTCACACCTGATGCTGGACCCCAAGATCATCGAGGCTGTATTTTTATTTTTTTCTGTGTTATTTTTCTGTGGGGATGGTGTCTGCATTCATATCTTGACTTCTTCCTTCCTCTGCCCCTTATGGGACAGTGGATGGTGGGACCCTTGATAGCGACTTATTTTTTTTGTTTTATATTAGTATATGGAAACATAGATTGTATATAGAACCACTCCCTTGAATTGGGATGAGGCCCTGAGTCACATAAACGTAACATTGGGACCTCTCTCCCTAATATGGTAGGGGACTGCTTTGCGGGAGATACAGGGGCAGTCTCCTTGCCCCTTGGGTCTATCTGTGGTGGTTTCCAATGTTGGATGAATGACAGTAATGTCAGCGTCCAACACCCTATTGGTGCTGGCCGCGGTGATCTATTTATTCTAGGTGGGCCGGTGACTGATGCCCTTTTCAGGACACCTCCCCCCTGCCAACATGGACCTCCTCCAATAGTGGTATTTGATCGCTATATGGTATCCATGGAACATGGCTTGTTTATGGTCACCTAGGTGACCAATATGTTGATACGGCCCATGCTGGTAATTCTATGGGCAGACGCATGCGCTCTGAATACCTAACAGACGGCGGCCATCTTTACTGTGGTTTCTCAGTTCCTTTTTGTAATCCCGCGTCTCGCATGCGCGCACCATGTTTCCTGATGCCGAACTAGATCTCGTGGTTATCCAGCTCCTGGTGAGACTTGCCTATGGACACTTTTAATTATTTATATTATGCACAATTGATTTATTTTGTACACCTGATTAATTCACTAACGGGAATCATGCCACATTATGGACTTTATGCACAAGATATTTTAAAACAAAGGATGACTTTTTGCAATCATGCCACAAACTGAAGAGACACTGTAAAATTATGCATATATTGGAATTTTGAACTGTAATCATGTTTTATTTGATTTTTTTTGATAATCATGCAATTATGTTACACGTGATTGACACTATGTCACGGTCCCTCAGATGACTGATATTAGGAAATCAAGGAGATTGGCTTATCATGGAGGAATCTAACAGCCTCCTTGATTTCTCTTGATTCAGTGTTTATGGGGTTAATGACCACTTCCCTTTTCTCAGCTGTTGCTCAGTGGTCATCACTTCTACCCTTTATAGTCTCACCCCACCCTTCTGACTATGCGGTTGATAGCTTCATTTGGGTTTGGCTGAACTGGTGTGAGATCCTCTCTGGTGTTCCTGTTCTTCCATCTCTACTGAAGTTAAGTGTCACGTTTGTTTCCTATTTGTTATATTCCCTGTTGTATCTGGGCCTGAGACAGAGACTTCCATTCGTCCATCTGGGGAGGAATCGGTTGTCTCTGGTCTTATACTTATTCCAGGGCCTTATAGGGAAATCAGGGTCTAGGTATCCTGCTTATGAATATTCCTACCTTCAAGGTCTATTCATATTGATAGGTAGTCAGGGCTCGGATTAGGGTTGCCTAGGAGGTGACCTGTTTCTTCCCTAGGTTCCAGGCCCAGTTACTGCTCCCCTTTCCTCATGTGTTCAGTGTGGAGTTTCCCCCCACACTGATCATGACACACTGGTATTTATATATCTTGTATGGCACATGTTACCACAGCTTGACAAAGGCTCCATTGAGTAGAGCTGAAATGTTGCTGTTAGGATGGTTAACAAACCATCCACCTTTTTCACATTATGCTGGAGTGCTGCCTTTTTTTCTACTACTATATATGTATGTACATATGTATGTATGTATATATATATATATATATATATATATATATATATATATTGTGACACAGTGAGAGGTTTTGTCTGGGAAAACAGGTATTTTCCTCCCAGCATGTGCTGCTGGGCTGATTTCCAGCCAGGTGAGGTCAAATACCGGACCGGATTTTAAATGCCGGTCTGGGTTTTTGTAGCACCTGGCTGTTAAATAGGCAGCTGGGCTCAAAAGCCATGTCTCTGTGTTGGGATCTTGGAGACTTGTGTCTGGATGAAAGCTTTCTACCTGTTTGGCATGTAAACAGGTTGGTGCTGCTATGGTCAAGTACTCTTTGAGGCAGAATTGCTGCATGGTGTGAATTACCACCAACACCGCAAGGTGACTTTTTGAATATGACAGCTTGTTTTGTCACTTGCCTAAAGTGTGAATAAAACACTGAACTGTTTGATCCAAAGAACTTGTTGCCTCTATACTGCGTCCGCTAATCCTGTCTACCAGAGCGAAACCCCACAATTGGTGGAGGATACGGGCATGAGCAGTGAGGCTGGCATGAACGCCGTTTTTTTTTTTTTTTTGTTTCTGCATTTTTCAAGCACGGTTGTATGTTGTACATTAAACCAGCTGTATTACAATCAGTGCCCCACGACAAAATGGAGGCTGTTGTAAAGGCCCTCATGGAGGCTAATCTGCAGCAGTGAGAGACAAACCTGCAGCAATGCAAGGCTAATAAGCAGCAGGAGACTAACCAGTTGCTGCTACAACACGTGATGGCTTTGCAGACAGCAGGAGCAACCCCGAGTGTCCACGATGCCCGGAAAGCAGTCCGTGCCGCGATTCCTAAGATGACCCCCGCAGACGTACATCGTCACCTACCTGGCGATGTACGAGAAAGTGGCCATCATGGAAAAGCTACCCCTTAACCAGTGGGCTGAGGTCGTCGCTCCATTCCTGGCATCTGATTCCCAGCGGGTGTATTTTGACTTGCTGGACGATCAAGCGGCCGACTACCAGAAAGTCAAGGGTGAGATTCTGGCAAGACTGGGGGTGAATGTGTTGGTCCAGGCCCAGTTTGTGCATCAGTGGGGGTTCAACCCGGCTGAGCCTGCAAGACCCCAGTATTATAACTTACTTCACCTCTTGCAAAAATGGCTACAGCCTGACGTGCTGAGTCCCACTGCTATGCTAGATCGTATGTTAGTCGATATGTTCTGGAGGGCTTTGCAATACCCTCTCCAGCACTGGATCAGTCAGGTGTCTCCTGGCAATGCCCTTGAGATGGTGGACCTGGTGGAACGCTATGAAGCTACCAGGAATCTAAAGGAGGGTTCTGTTGGGAGGGGGGTCGGCAAACCCCGGAAATCTCCACCCCAGGCCCGGAGATTTGAGCCGATAAAACCCGCCCGGGATGTACCCACGGCAGACCTGGCTCCGATAGTCTGCTGGCGGTGTCAGGAGCCTCGCCATGTAAGGGCTGACTGTCCCCATCGGGTTGAGCCCATGGACACTAACTATGGCTACCGTCAGTCGCTATATGCCAGCAGGCTGTGTGCAACAGGTTCCCCAGAGTCTCTAGATCATTTGTGCCAGGTGGAAGTGGGAGACACTCTGGCGCAGCCTCTGCTGGACTCAGGGAGTTTGGTGACCCTAGTAAGGGCTACCCTGGTGCGGTCCCCTGAGTATACCTGCCGGAAAGTCGGGGTGATGTGCATCCACGGAGACTTAAAAGACTATCCCACCGCGCTGGTGTCTCTAACTACGGTGGCCGGTAGATGGACCCACAAATCTACATTATGAACTCATAATAGGGAGAGACTTCCCAGCACTGTGGCCTGCTATGAGAGTGACTGATACCCATGAGACAGGGGTAACCCTAGCAGAGTGGCCCGGCTCAGGGGAAGACCAGAACCCTGGGAACCTGAGACCGAAGTGCCAGCAGTAGGGTGACCGCCACTTCGGTGGAAGAGGGGGAGACAATCCCGCTAAGTGTGATGGTAGGAGACGTGGAGGACTTGCCGCCGGGCCCTGAATTGGCAGACCTCAATGTCTCCGGGGATAATTTTGGTGCCGCCCAACGTCGGGACCCAACCCTATCCCGCACCTGGGAAAATGTGTTAATAGTAGATGGTGAACCACAACAACCTGGGGCAGAGTCAGTGTTTCCCCGTTTTGTGGTTCATCAGGATATGTTGTATCGGGTAAACCAACTACAGGGTGAGCCTATTGAACAGTTGGTGGTTCCCAAGGCTTATCGCAAGCTTGTGTTAGATCTAGCCCACCAACACATTCTCGGGGATCACCTGGGGCTGCAGAAAACTCAGGATCGTATTCTACAGCGGTTTCACTGACCCAGCATATTCAAAGAAGTGGAAGAGTTTTGTAAGTCTTGCCCAACCTGCCAGATAACTAGCCCCCAGCCACATTTCCGTAGTCCCCTAATACATCTCCTGATTATCGAAGTACCGTTTGTCCGAATAGCTATGGACCTCATAAGCCCAGTACCAAAGTCCGCCAGAGGGTATCAACACATCTTAGTCATTCTAGACTACGCCACTCGGTACCCGGAGGCGGTGCCACTGCGACATACCTCAGCCAAACTCATAGCTAAGGAATTAATGGAGATGTTTTGCCGAGTATGACTACCTAAAGAGAGGTTCTGACCGACCAAGGGACCCCTTTTATGTCCAAGGTGATGAGGGAACTCTGTAAGTTGCTGCTCATAAAACAGCTACGGATGTCCGTTTACCATCCGCAAACGGACGGTCTGGTAAAAAGGTTTAACCAAACATTAAAAAATATGTTAAAAAGGGTGGTGGCTAAAGATGGGAAGGACTGGGACCTCCTTCTGCCCTATCTCATGTTCGCAGTGTGAGAGGTACCCCAGGCCTCTACTGGGTTCTCGCCCTTCGAACTTCTATATGGCAGACACCCTCGTGGTCTCTTGGAGGTGGCCAAAGAGGCGTGGGAACAACAACCCACTCCACATAAAAGTGTCATTGAGTGCGTTACCCAGATGCAAGATTGGATAGAGACAGTGTTGCCTCTTGTTAGGGAGCATATGGAGGCAGCTCAGCGAGCCGGGGTCGGGTCTATAATCGGCAGGCTCGGGTCCGGATCTTTAACCTGGGTGATCGGGTTTTGGTTCTGGTGCCAACCGTGGACAGTAAGTTCCTAGGTAGGTGCATCCTAGGCCCTACTAGCTACTCGAGAAAATTGGAGATGTAAACAACAAGGTACACCAGCCAGGGCAGCGAAAGCCAGAGCAGGTTTACCATGTGAATTTACTTAAACCGTGGAAAGATAGGGAAACCTGTACAGAAGACAGTCCGTGGCCTGGTTTTCTAGGAGAAGAGGTACTGGGCCCCTCTGTCTGATGCAAGAGAGGCGGCTGCCACAGTAAAAATTGCTGACAGCCTCTCCTCTAAACAGACTCAGGAGGCCAGGGAGTTCGTTAGTCGGAACACGGATGTGTTCTCGGATCTCCCTGGACACACTTCCATAATCCAGCATGACATTGTCACTGAGCCTCAGGCAAAAGTCAGATTTAGGCTCCATTTACACGTCCGTGGAATGGGTCCGCATCCGTTCCGCAATATCCGGAACGGGTTCGGACCCATTCATTCTCAATGGGGCAGGAATGGATGCGGACAGCAGACACTGTGCTCTCCACATCCGCATTTCCGGAGCGCGGCCCCGATCTTCCGGTCCGCAGCTCTGGAAAAAAAGAGAGCATGTCCTATTCTTGTCCGCAATTGCGGACAAGAATAGGCATTTCTATGGGGGTGCCGGCTGGGTGTATTGCGAATACGCAATTTGCGGATCCGCAATACACTATGGACGCGTGAATGTACCCTAAAACCACACCGGGTACCCGAGGATCGGCGACAAGCCATATTGCAGGAGGTGCAGCTATTGTTGCAGCTAGACGTCATTGAGGAGTCAAAAAGTGAGTGGGCCAGTCCTATAGTATTGATACCCAAGCCGGACGGGACGTTGCGGTTTTGTAACGACTTTTGAAAACTTAATGAGGTTTCCAAATTTAATGCGTATCCCATGCCCCGGGTGGATGAGCTCATCGAGAGGTTAGGACAAGCCCGGTATTTTTCTGTTTTGGACCTCACAAAAGGGTACTGGCAGGTGCCTTTAACGGAGGCTGCAAAAAAGAAAACTGCCTTCATCACACCTGAGGGGCTATATAAATATAAGGTCTTACCCTTTGGTCTGCATGGCGCCCCCGACACTTTTCAGCGACTAATGGACGCTATCGGCTTACCTGGACGATATTATCATCCATAGTACCGACTGGAAAAGTCACCTACCCAAAGTGCAGGCTGTAGTGGACTCCCTTGGGAAAGCTGGCCTAACCGCTAACCCAAAAAAATGTGCGATAGGGTTGGAAGAGACTAAGTACCTGGAGTATGTCATTGGGCGCAGAGTCATCAAACCCCAAGTGAACAAAATAGAGGCGATACGGAATTGGCCCCGACCTGTCACCACTAGGCAAATAAAGTCATTCCTGGGAATGGTGGGCTTTGACATGAGGTTTGTTCCCCACTTTGCTACTCTAGCCGCGCCCTTGACAGGACTCCTAAAGGGACACAAGTCAATGATGGTTCGATGGGATGATCGGGCGGAGGAGTCTTTCTCCGCTTTGAAGTCGGCCCTGTGCGAGTAACCGGTTTTGGTGACACCCGACTTTAAAAGGGAGTTTATAGTACAGACCGATGCCTCCGAAGTAGGCCTCGGTGCTGTATTGTCTCAGGAAGTCAACGGGGAGGAGCATCCTGTTGTCTTCCTCAGCCATAAGTTCACCCCAGCCGAGACCCGGTATAGTTATAGTGGAGAGAGGGTGCCTGGCTATCAAGTGGGCACTAGAATCTCTCTGCTATTTATTGGGGAGAAAATTCCGCCTGATGACTGACCACTCCCCTCTGAAAGTGGATGAGCCAGGCCAAGGACAGAAATGCCCGGGTTACCCAATGGTTTCTCTCCCTATAAAACTTTACGTTTTCGGTGGAACAAAGGGCAGGCCGGTTACAGGGAAACGCGGACACTGTCTGGCGCGTGTTCACCCCCTCAGGGTTGAACAAGGGGGGGGGGGGGGGGGTATGTGACACAGTGAGAGGTTTTGTCTTGGAAAACAGGTATTTTCCTCCCAGCAAGTGCTGCTGGGTTGATTTACAGCCAGGTGAGGTCAAATACTGGACCGGATTTTAAGTGCCGGTCTGGGTTTTGGCAGCAGCTGGCTGTCCTTAAATAGGCAGCTGGGCTCAGAAGTGGGGTCTCTGTGATGGGATCTGGGAGCCTTGTGTCTGGATGAAGGCTTGCTATTGGGGGGGTATGTAAGAAGGTACCTGGAATCATCGTGGACGGAAGGTATGTGTCACCAAGATTCCTGGCCTCGGTGAAGTAAGAGCCGGTATTTTATGTGTCAGCAGCAGCAGCTATTGCTAATTGACACAGTGAGATTTAGTATGGCTGTCATAGCTGATCTGGGACGGCTCTTACTGGGAGTAGTCAAAGTGCTGGGTGGGTGACTACTCCTCATGTTCGAGGCCGGGTTTTGCCAGGCATAAAAACCAGCCAGCACTGCCAGGTGTGGTGGATTTACCTCCCTCTGACAGTGGAGCTCTGGAGATCTCTGTGCTGAGGTCTGAAGACTGTGTGTCAGGCGAGCAGGCCGCCTTAAAGCCTGCAAGTGGACTTTCTGAGGCTGAGCATTCAGCCGGGTGTGAACTGACACCCAGGATACCAGGTGAACTTTATTTTGTTTTTCTGTGTGTGAACAAGCACCAAGCCTGAAAAGTGACTGTTGTGTTATGTTTTAAGTGTGAATAAACACTGAAGAGTGATTTAGAAACCTAGTCCTTTCCCTCTATACTGCGTCCGCAAACCTGCCTACCAGAGCGAATCCCCACAATATATATATATATATATATATATATATATATACAGTTGTGTTCAAAATAATAGCAGTCAGACATCACTAAACTTATCAATCACTGTTTTTGGTAGAAATGATATTTCTACATGGATAATAATTTACTAGCAGGTGTAGTAGAGTAATAGAAACTCAAAAGACCCAACAGTCATGAAATACATGCTGCTGATTCTCTGTAATTGAATCACTTATTGAAAGGGGCATGTTCAAAATAATAGCAGTGTGCAGTTCAATGAGTGAGGTCATTCATTCTTTGAAAAACAGATGGCAATTAGTGCCCTTATTTAAGGAAGGAGGGCAGCAAATGTTGTACATGCTGGTTACAGTGCATTTCTTTCTGAAATTCTGAGGAAAATGGGTCGTTCCAGACATTGTTCAGAAGAACAGTGTACCTTGATTAAAAGTTGATTGGAGAGGGGAAAATATATAAAGAAGTGCAGAAAAAGATAGGCTGCTCAGCTAAAATGATCGCAAATGCTTTAAAATGCCAACCAAAACCTGAAAGACGTAGAAGAAAGTGAAAAACTACCATTCCAATGGATAGAAAAATAGCCAAAAAGGCAAGGACTCAGCCAACAATCAGCTCCAGGAAGATCAAAGAAGGTTTAAAGTTACCTGTGAGTACTGTTACAATTAGAAGAAGCCTATGTGAAGCCAAGCTATCTGCAAAAAGCCCCCGCAAAGTCCCACTGTTGAAAAAAAGACATGTGCTGAAGAGGTTACAATTTGCCAAAGAGCACAATGACTGGCCTAAAGAGACATTTTATGGACTGATGAAAGTAAGATTGTTCTTTTTGGGTCTAGTGGCCGGAGACAGTTTGTCAGATGACCCCCAAACACTGAATTTAAGCCAAAGTGCACTGTGAAGACAGTGAAGCATGGTGGCGCAAGCATCATGATATGGGGATGTTGGGCCTATTTATCGCATACCAGGGATCATGGATCAGTTTGAATACGTCAGAATACTTGAAGAGGTCATGCTGCCTTATGCTGAAGGGGAAATGCCCTTGAAATGGTGTTCCAACAAGACAACAACCCCAAACACACCAGTAAACGTGCACCATCTTGGTTCCAGACCAACAAGATTGACGTTATGGAGTGGCCAGCCCAATCCCCGAACCTTAATCCAATAGAAAACTTGTGGGTGACATCGAAAATGCAGTTTCTGTGGCAAAACCAAAAAATAGATAAGAACTGTAGAATGTAGTCCAATCATCCTGGGCTGGAATACCTGTTCACAGGTGCCAGAAGTTGGTTGACTCCATGCAACACAGATGTACAGAAGTTCTCAGAAACAGTGGTTATACAACTAAATATTAGTTAAGTAATTCAAAGGAAAGCAAAATCTTCAAACATTTTTCAGTTTATATAGTGAATGTTTGAGTTTGTAAAGAAGAGTACAAACACTGCTATTTTTTTGAACAGTCTAATATTCACTTTTCTTCAATTTTGTTTAGAGGAACAACACAAATTTGATATATTTTTCTTCATGTTTTGATTTGGAATATAATGTGTAGTGTTCCCAATGCATTTGTGTGTATGGAAATAAAAGCTATAAGAAGGATTTTGAGCTTTATTCACTTTTTTAAACACACTGCTATTATTTTGAACACAACTGTATGTGTGTGTTTATATATTTATATATATATATATATATATATACACCTTATTTTCCGGCGTATAAGACGACTTTCTAACACTAGAAATTATTTTCAAAAGTCGGGGGTCGTCTTATACGCTGGGTATGCTCAGATCCGATGGTATATTCTAACCCCCAGGCGTTCCCATGGTGAGTGGGACGCTTGCCTGGCGGTTAAAATATACCACCGGATCTGAGTTTTTTCACGATCTCAGTGAGATCGTAAAAAAACTCAGATCCGATGGTATATTCTAACCCCCAGGCGTTCCCATGGTGACGGGGACGCTTGCCTGAGGGTTAGAATATACAGGGCCCCGCCGCTCACAGGAGTATACATTTATAAACAGTAATCCGTAACTTTAACTTTAAATCAGCGCTCATCTCTTTACTACCTTACCAGGGGCGTAGCTAAAGGCTCATGGGCCCTGATGCAAGAGTTCAGCTTGGGCCCCCCTTCCCTCAGTGCTTTGTCGCCAGGGGCAGGGAAGCACATTGCCTTCATGCTGCCTGAGGCAAAAATTAAAACTGTACCCCCGCCCCATGCCAAATTCTTGACCTAACCCCTTCCCTCCAGTCAGAGGTCTAACTTAAACAACATGCCCTTTCTATAATACTGGTGTCTTCATATGCGGCACAAGGGTCGTTGGGCCCCCTCAGGCTCCTGGGCCCGGTAGCGACTGCTACCTCTGCACCCCCTATAGCTACGCCCCTGTACCTTACTCTCAGCTCCGGTATCAGGCAGTGCCCACTAGGCGGGGCAGGCGCGTGACGTCAGTGAGTGAGCGCCGCCCGCACTGCCTGTTACCGGAGCTGAGAGTAAGGTAGTAAAGAGATGAGCGCTGATTTAAAGTTAAAGTTACGGATTACAGTTTATAAATGTATACTTCTGTGAGCGGCGGGGAGGGGGATCTGTGGATGGCACTGTTATGGGGAGGGGGATCTGTGTATGACACTGTCATGGGGTGGATCTGTGGATGACACATATAGCATAAGATGCTATATAGTGGCATCCATAGATCCCCCATAGCAGTGTCATCCACTGATCCCCCTCTCCATAGCAATGTCATCCATTGATCCCCCTCCCAATAACAGTGTCATCCACTGATCCCCCTCTCCATAACAGTGCCATCCACAGATCCCCCCCCCCCCAATAACAGTGCCATCCACAGATCCCCTCCATAACCCTGCCATCCACAGATCCCCCATGGCAATGGACCCACCATCTTTTCCCAGCCCCTAGTAGTTCCTATGTGGGAAACTGGGAATGTCAAAAGAAAAAGATAGGTTACCATGGCAGCCAGGACGCTACTGAAGCCCTGGCTGCCATGGTCAGTTCCCTGGACTGGAGAAGATCGTCTTGGAGACAGGGAGGGCTGGGCAGTCTTATAGGGCGAGTATAGCCCAAACCCTATATTTTAAATGGAAAAGTTAGGGGCCGTCTTATGCGCCCAGTCGTCTTATACGCCGGAAAATACGGTATATATTTTACCCCTAAGGACACAGCAACACAATCGAAAACCCCTTAAAGGGGTTGTCTCACTTCAACAAACAGCATTTATTATGTAGAGGAAGGTAATATAAGCCACTTCCTAATGTATTATGATTGTCCATATTGCTTTCTTTGCTGGCTGAATTCATTTTTCCATCACATTATACACTGCTCGTTTCCATAGTTATGACCACCATGCAATCCATCAGTGGTGGTCATGCTTGCACACTATAGGAAAAAGTGACAATCACAATATATTAGGAAGTGGCTTGCATTAACTTCCTCTACATAATAAATGCTATTTGCTGAAGTAAGATAACCCCTTTAAAGGCGATATTCCATACCCTTACAGCATCATGAATGCATAGGCTCAGGAGATGAGACTGCCATCAGCGGTTGTCAGTTGTAATATACAACTGACATCCTGCTACAACAGCTATGAACAGAGAGTTACGCTGGTGGTTCATGCCAACCGCTGTCCCGCTCCTCTGGGTGTGCGTTACTCATCCTGTTCCTGCTGCTGGTTCGGCAGTCTGGATCTGCTACCCCTCCTCTCCTCTCCCAAAGCCGGCCCGGTGGGAGCTCCATCTTCCAGCTTGTGCTGCAGGCCACAGCCTGTGCTTCATTGCCCGGCCTCTCCTGTATGCTCATAGGGCCAGCATACATACATCTTAATCTTAACCAGCCTATGGCTTACCACCTCAAGGTATTTAAGGCACATTCCCCTAGGGAAGGGTGCCTGAGGTTTAGGTTGTCTAGCTTGTTAGTTTCCTGAGAAGGTGTGCCATTCTGTATACCCATGTATTGACCTTTTGCTGCCTGCCCTGACCTTACATTTATTTCATGGACACGCATATTCTCTGCCTGCCCTGAACTCTGCCTGTTTACTGACTAAGAGTATTGGTTGACCCCTCAGTGCTTCGCAGAGGTGTCTCTGACCCCAGTGAATCTGCTTCCAACCTCACCGGGACCACTCCAAGAGTTAGCGAAATCCAGATTGCTGTATAGGTGTGAAAGGGTGAAAACGAGGGAACTGCGAGGATAGCGCCCTTAGGTCTAGTGCAAAGTCAAACGGCTTGGTTGGTATATTGGTTCCACACCCACTTTCCCTTGCACAGAGATAACTCCAGTCTGTTATTTAACTCCTTGAATGCCACAGTCGCTATTGACCACAGCATCCAAGGGGTTTTGAAAGAGACAATGTCACTCTTTTCGGCATGCCAATGGGTTTTCATGGTAATATGAAGCCTAATGAAGGCCTGCACATTTCTCATCTTTGTACAGTCATTAGTGTTAGGTCTGCAGTCCGTGCCTGCCACCCTTCTGCTGTCACCTGTGGGCACAGACACTGTGCCACTTACCATGCCATCTGACGTCCTGGTCGCCAACGTCACCAGACCCCAGTCTATGACCCCAGTGGGTCAGCTGCCATCTACACCGGAACTATCCCCGGAGGTAGTGTTCCAGTTGCTTCCTTGCAGCAAAGTCCAGATCTCTGTATAGGGGTTAAAGGGTGAATATCAGGGGAGCGCCTGAATAACGTTCTCAGGGTTTAGCCCAAAGCCAAACCAGTTAGTAACAGTAAGCTCAGACCATGGACCCAGCTGGCCCATCTCAAATGAATCAGAGGTCCTCCAAGAGCTTGAAAACCAGAGTGCAAGTCAAAAACAAATACTATCCTATTAACATTTTGTATCTACCCGTTGAGAGTCTCTGACTACAACTGCAGTGGTACTGCAACAACCACTGCAGCCACTGCACTGCTCCTGCAAGGTTTTCTCCTCCATAGGTTCTGGACTTACATTGTCTCCTCCCCCACTCTATGATGGTGATCCAAAGTTTTGCCATGGATTTCTGAACTTATCTACTATTCGTTTTGAGTTATTGCCACACCAATTCCTGTCTGAACAGGCCAAAGGGGTCTTCATAGTCTCTCATCTGGGTGGAGAGGCCCAGGAAAGGGTCCATCTTTTATGGGAGAGGAATGGCCCAATTAATTCTTCTTCTCCTGCTGGTGCTGGTTTCCTTTTTGTGAAAAAAGATGGATATCTTCATCCATTTGTAGTTGACAGATGCCTCAATAAAATCACCATCAAGTATCTGCTACCATTAATTTTTGAATAACATTATTTGACCGACTACTTACGTTGGGCCCATAATTTGATTCATATTCATCAAGGTAACAAATGGAAAACACCCATTCACTAGAAATACCTGCTGATGCCCTTTGGTTTAAGCAACGCTCTGGCAGTTTTCCAAGAGTTTGTCAACTATGTGTTCAGAGACCTTCTGTATATCTGTGTAGTAGTTTATCTGGAGGATATTTTAATTTTTTCTCAAGACCTTGAGTCCCATTGCACACATGTCCGAATTGTAAAGGGACTGAGGGAGAATTGTTTCTATGTTAAACTCTAAAAATGTATCTTTGAAAAATCTTTGCTCCCGTTCCTCGGCTATATCTTTTCAGATCGTCTTCAGGTAGACCCCGAAAAATTAACTGCTGCATTGAACTGGTCTCATCCATCTGGTCTGAAAGCAATCCAATGGTTGCAAATTATTATCAGCTATTTATCCATAATTTCACGGCTCCCATTTCAGCCTTGTCCTGCAAGGGAGCAGATGTTAAAAAGTGGACTCCTGAGGCTGAAACAGCATTGGTGACTTTAAAACAAGCCTTTTCTTAAGTGCCAGCTTTGCATCATCTGGATTCCAGTAAGCAATTTTGCTTGGAGGTAGATGTGTCTTCTATAGCAGATGGAGTAATCTTAACCCAAATGTATTTTTGTGGCAAAATTGTAATGTGTGTTTTTTCTCCAAGGTCTTTACTGAAATTATTCCATTGGCAATAGGGAATTCTTGACCATCAAGATGGTTCCAGAAGAATGGTAGTATCTTCTTAAAGATGCAACTCACCCAATGGTATTTTACACCGACCAAAATCTTACATATCTCCAGTCTGCACAGAGGCTTAATCCCTGTCAAGCGAGGGATTGTTTTTTGCTTAATTTCATTTTCTCCTTTATTTCCATCCCTCAGTCAAAAATGTTAAAGCTGACCCTGTTTCAAAATTATTTCACTCTTCTGACCATGAAGAAAAAACACAACATATAGATCCAGCAAGGTTTGTAACAGTGACTCCAGTCAATATAAAGGACATTTCTCTGACAAAATTTACATGCCACAGTCTAAGAGAAAGCAGGTCTTGACCTGGGGACACTGTTCGAAAAGACATCTTGGGAAGC